>NC_139836.1:22223694-22908919 GCF_963691815.1 Echiichthys vipera
TTTTTTTAGCTAAGATATTGGTGAGAGTGTAGGCACCTTACAATAAATCAATGTTTAAATCGAAAAAGCCTTTACAAAGTAAACAATAGCTTTCTTGTTAAAGGGATAGTTTGTCTTTATTTGAAGTGGGGCTGTATGACGTATTTATCCATAGTGTGTTACCTACAGTTGATGGCATTTATTATAGTGTACACTATAAGTAGAATATTCTCACCACCTTAGCTTGCTATCAGACAGCCCTTTACTTTGGCACTACCTTTTTTCAAAATATCTCTATACACAAGCACAACTGTGCCAAACACTGTCACACTGTCCCACGGTTTATGGAATCAACAAATAGAGAAAAAGACTGAATGACCAAAAGAGAGAAGGGGAAACTGGAAGCGACAGCAAGGTAAAGCTGTGAAAATATTAGAAATATAGCTTACATTTAAACTGAAACAATTTTTTTAGGTGTCTAAAACATGTTTAGAGTGCTGCCCTGGTCCACTGTAGTACATTGCTTAGCTTTTGTGTAAGAACTTATTATCTACTGTAGGTAACATACTGACTACCGAGAAGTGCATCATACAACCCCACTTCAAAAAAGCCAAACTACCCCCTTAAGATAGAGTTCAGAAATCTGAAATTTATATAACTTCTTTAGTTATTTAATCAAAAACACGTCAACTTCCATCTCTATCAAATTAAGTTAAATTCCCATTATCATTATGATCCAAAATATAATTTGTCAAGATCTCAAACTTTCTCAGTATCCCTCCAAAAAGCACAATCAATCTGTGATGTCACCCACTGGAGAACTGATGGGCATACAGAGGCTTTTGGCACATGCAATTGTTTTTCTAATGTTTTTCCACTTACTCAGCCTTATAATTGGGATACAATTTCAAAACCAGACAATGTGGCCGGAGTCCCAGAAAAAATGATTTGGACAGAATCTCGACATTGACTGACAGAGATAAAAAGAAAACAAACCAACCTTGCCAATGAGTTCTCCAATCATGCCATTCCAGGATCCATCAGGAGTGCAGAGCCATACTTCCCATCTCCGACTTGGTAGATGTCATACTTGAAGCCAAGGATCTTCGCCAGAGCGTCCAGGACATCTATTGAGAAACCCTTGTATCTCTTGGGTTGGCCAAGAATATTCTCTGCCGCCATCACAAAAGGCTCTTCCTGTATGAATGAATAGTGTACTTTTACTGACATTGATAATGCAGAGGAATCTAAGTATATGAGGACTTTGTCCTATAACTTTGGAAAAGCAAGACAATATGTGCACTTAATCACAGACATGTCATTTATCAAGATGCACCATAATCTCCTCTGGGCCAGATTGGCAAGCACAGCGAGGACACATTCAGTCATCTTAAGAACTTTGGGGTGACACCTTTAAGAAGAGCTTCGAAGGTGATCAAAGTTAAACTTCATCTTAATAACAGAGTTTCCTCAGCAACTGTTGACCTGTAACACATGGCGCCATGGCAACTGCTATGGTTCATCAACGTGGAAATTGCCATTTTAAATTTATTGCACCAGACCTTGGTTCTTCTTTATGGGTTTAAAGTGTCAGGACAGAATAAAATGGGTGAAGGAAGAGTAAAGAGAGCCGAAGAAGACAGGGGGAGAGGGACAGAGAAGAGAGGGGCTGTTAAAGTAGGCAGGGGCAAATGACTTGATTAAGTGACAGTGCCACCGGAGAGCTGAGCAGAACTTATGTGAATAAATATAGTACAGGTAAATCATGTGTGAGGAAGAGGAAAAAACAAAGACAGGGGGAGGGAAGTGACTTTAGCTGCTAGAATTGGAGAGGTTGAAGAAAAACTGCTGCAATGAAGTATTGATTTTACGCAGCCTTCTGTTGCTCTAGATTCAAAGGACGAGGACAAGTATGACCAAAGAAGATTAGAAGAGGTCTAGTTCTCAAAGATCCTATGTTGTCCTTGTTGGTTCTCCAACCTCCTGCGATAACAGCTCACTGCACCTAGTAGAGCCAGCAAAATTCTATTTATTACAATAAATTCTCAAATAGTGAAAAGAGCCTGCATTTAACTAAACTGAGGTAAACAATAGGCTTTTCTTAAAGACCAGATAGATAGATAGATAGATAGATAGATAGATACATAGATAGATAGATAGATAGATAGATAGATAGATAGATAGATAGATAGATAGATAGATAGATAGATAGATAGATAGATAGGTGGGGGGAATGTTGAGTGTCATCAACAGCAACTGCACATCATAATAAAACTGAATTTATCAGTGAGTAAAACATTTGATTTCTGTTAAAAGGATAATCCACAGCGTGTGTTTAAATTTGTATATCACAGAGAAACTATTACTTAATTTGTGGGTGTAAATAATAACCTAATGAATGTGTTGGTGTGTTTTCCTCTATGCTGTTTTGTTTGTTTTCTTACTCAGATATTTGCCTACTCAGGTCAAGTGTTAATACATTCAGTGTACTCCCACCACTTACCAGTAATGTTACAATCTTCAGCGTCACTCCCTGCATTCCACTCTCTATCCGATTCTCCTTTAGGCTACCGTTCAAACCCCGAGTGGAGTCCCAAGACGCCAGCTAACAGAGAGAAAGAAAAATCATATAGATGAGGAAAATAAATAACATGGAGTTAGACAAAGGTGGCATACACCGCATTAATAAGCTATGAATAGCAGCATAAAAAGTTAGTGAGCTATAAGGATAATTTTCATCCTATCTGCCATTGTGACTTTGTTTGAAGTGACATTCAACACTGCGTGGCCGATGTCTATGTTAAAATCTGAGCTGGTTACCAAGACAACAAGCATCAGCCATTGGTATGCTATTAGGACCCTCTATTCAAGCTCCACCACTGAATGGTGCAATGTATTGTCATACTTTGTAAGCAAGCTGCAGTACTTAAGCAGTAATCATATGTATGGAGGTGGTGATGAGGATGGTGAGAGGAAGGAGACAAAGGAGGAATAATGACAAGGACGCTGACACCATGCTGGCAAAAATTGCAGAAAAAAACACCCTGAATACATGAAAATTGGCATGCATCATTGTGAGTTGGTTGAATCTAAACCCTCATCATCCCTCATCTTAAAACTCGCATTCCACCCTGTCAACATTTTGAGCTATGTCTCAAGTTCGGAAGCTGATGTTTGTTAAATTCTTAATCAGTGCTCCAAGCAGGACAAGGATTTTCAAGGATTTGACACATCGTTTGTAGTGGTCAATGAGATTTGAGCTGACAGGACAAGAATGGTGGCTCCGGGCCAGACAACAGGCTGTTCTGGCCACAGAAGAGCACACCTCAGTCTGCAGCATGAGTGCCATATCCAGGTGCCTTTCCTACAGAAACACACTGTCCTCCACAACCAGAGAGACTTCATTAAAAAGCAGTCATTTATGTTTTGCTTTTGTTCTAGCTTTTAATTTTGCACCATGGTCTTCTCATTAACAGGGTGTCTCACATTTACATTTTGTTTCTAACAACCTGCCATTTCTATTCAATTCAGTCCACTTAAAAGTCAGAATCTGTAAGAATTGAGATACATTGTTTCTAGCTGCCTCTTTGGTGGTAAGACGTAACTGCAGGTGAGCCTGTTCTTTCAGAGCCCTCCATCTTGTCGGATTCACGGTCACAATGCGTGTTGACTTTTTTTTCTTTGCTCTTTTGTAAACTTTATTGAAGCACATTCCACTCTCTGCTTTGGTTACCTTCTTAAACCCATACTCACACATGTTCCTGTGTGAGTAACACTTCTGCCCTTACTACAAGCCTGACTCTCTAACCTCACCAGCCTCACTAACATGGCGGCTTATTTACATTTAAGGGGGGAATGTCAACACAGACACACAGATCGAAATACTCAGCAAAAAGGCAGGTTGAAGTGCTTTCATTAGTGGGTCATATGATCAATCACCATTGTTTTAACTCACTCTTTGATAGATGGTAACGTAAAAGACAATTAAATAGATGCAGATTACAGATTATATCTTTAATATAACAACATGTATTTTAATATAACCATGTATAAAAGCAGGGGTGCCCAATTCCGGTCCTGGAGGGCCACTGTCCTGCATGTTTTAGGTTTCTCCATGCTGTAACACACCTGATTCTAATTTCAAACCTGTGACAAGCTTTAGCTGCTTGATTATACACATATCAATAGAATTAGGTGTGTTAGAGTAGAGAGAAACCTAAAACAGGCAGGACAGTGGCTCTCCTGGACCGGAATCGGGCACCCCTGTATTACGGTATACATCATTTTAAGCACTCACTATATGTCTCTTTTCTGGCACAATTTTAATAGACAGTTTATATGACTCAGATGGATCTGGACATTTCATTCAATATTAAGCAGAAGGTTCCAGAGATCAAAACCGTTAACGGGAGTAAAGATATTTTTGAACTTCAAGATTTCATCACAAGTCCTGCATTTAACTTTGAAGTTTGATCTTGGCAGACCTTAGCTTTTTTACTTGATTGGACATAGGCAGTAATGTTTGAGGCTGAAAATATCAAAGCCAAAACAATGAGAATGTTGTCTTTATGGTTTTTAAAAAAAGATTGTATATTCTTGTGATGTTCCAATTGGCTACCAGTGGAGATTGGTGAGAAAAACAAAATGTACAGACATAAATCTCTGTCAGTATTCGGAAAGGCAAACGATTATTAAACAATCAAGAGAAAAGAACAATAACTACAGATAGAAAAGGCAGCAACAAAGGCTTTCAACTGTGAATTAAATGGAAGCATGTGAGGTACAGAAAGAGGATAGCAAAAACCTCACTGTTAAATGGTTGTTATTCACAAACCATCTGCAGAGCATGTGATCCTCCAAAGTCTCAGACGTAAGAGTTACACTGCTATGTATATCTTCACTGCAAACTGCTAGTGAATCATGCTTATAACCTCCCAGCTTGTGTGGGTGTACATAAACTGTTTTCTTCCCATTCAAGATGTCAGAGATTTGCATTAGAAGGATCATTATCTGTCAACGATATGGAGTTCACTTAGTTATGAAGCTGTTAATTGTAAATATAGGTTCATGCTGTATGTATTCACATCATTTTGTGTACCTAAGCTGCCCTGCACTTTGACCAGAAAAATGTGTTGCTATTGTAGTCATATGTGGCGTAATCAGTGTAATTCTGTAGGCAAGCGCTGATTGTAATAGCTTGTCTACTCATCCGTTTATGTGAATATGTCCAGCCATGTTTTGTGTGTCTGTGTGTGTGAGTGTAGGGGAAAAATGTCAGTCTGCATAGCATGCCTCACAAGGGACTATTTTCTCCATGAGCAACTTCGTCCTCATTGAAAAACACTGAGCAAATCTCTGCTCTGTTAACTGAAGAACACTAAAGAGGAACACTTCTACTTCACAGAGCTTTGCACACCAGCACGCCACTGGGAAGGTCACAAACAAAACATACAGCAAAGCCAAACCACCCGCATATGAACGGGTAACACTTCACTGGACACACTTTGATCTTCGGTTACCAGGTTTTCAAGGACATGACACTGAAACAGGATGCATATTCCTACCAAGGACGGGTGTGTTTATATATAAATATCGTTAACGGTACATGAAAGAAAAAAACGATTTTTGTTGCTTGACACCAAATCCCTTTAAAAAAGGCTTCTCTAGCTTTCCCCCCTGATTCTTCCTTTGAAGTGTCAGCTCATTGAGGGTTTAAGCTTTAGATAGTCTTCCTATAAATATGCATAGCAATCAGTCACCAAGAGTGTACCTAATGTAAGTGAGATCAAAACATTCAGCTGTTTCCTCCTATAACTTTATGCTTTGTTATCCTACAGCACAATGGAGAACATTGAGCATATGAGTTTTGGAATATCCAATTTAAAAAGTCTCAAAAGTAACATGCCCACTATTTTGTTAATGGTTATGCTCAATACTGTAAAAATAATCATCTGTAATGGGCTGAACAAATGCCAATGACCACTTGAAAAGGACAAAGGGATAGAAGTCAAATAACCCTGGATTCATAGCACCACAACTGTCTCAATTACAGTATCCCCTAAAAATCTTATAGAAAGCACTTTATGCTCTTTCATAGAACCATTTAAGTTGCATCATTATGAACACAGAACCATTTTTGAGCAAGTTGCTGGTTCTTCTTTTCACTGCTAGTTCAGTTCATCAGGTGCTTACATATTGACAAGCCCATCATGCCACCAAGCTTTTTATTGACCCACACTCCTTTTGTCTGTCACACCAACTGGATTGATAAGACTGTGCATGCTTGTGTGCAAGTGTGTGTTGAACATATATGTCACATTTTTACTTTGCTACAATATTTACTGCCTATTTTAATTAGTCAAGACAAGAGCTATCTCATATTTTCAGATATATTAGAGATATTCAAGGCCGCCATGGCGCCAGTCTATTGCTCTAAACTCTAATGAGCCAAATAAACAGGATTAGATTCATAAAAGACAAAAACCTGAACAATTTTGAAGAAAAACGAAGAGAAGAAATGAGATGATGCGGGTTCATTTCTCTATCAAAATGAAATCACTGAGGACAGACAATAAGATATCTGTACCATAGAAATGAAAACTTTCCATGATCACATTTTTGCCTGTTTTCCTTAATTCCGGATATCATTTACTAATAGGTTCCCCATACATAGCTTTTAAATACAATGTGATATAATGGAAAGAAGACAGTATATGCATCAGAAGTTAGATACGTGCAATATATATCAGGCAAAGTTTCAGAATTAATTATGTTGCCTAAAAAAGACTGCATGACTACAAAATGTGTTGCAGACTAAAAGTGAACATATGACAGTGAGAAGAATGCAAACTTTCCAGTTAGCCTAAAAAGGAATTACTGGTTTTGCTCTTAACTCATCTTCTCCAACTATGACCTGAAAATTATTGTTTTTTACTTCAGGTGAACTGGAATTTAAGTGAACTGGCTTATGATAAGGCTGGTAGCCTTTGTTTGATTGTTTTCATCATGGATTGGAGCACATGAGAGAGAATAAATTAAGGCATGTGGAGAAATATCATCCACCTTTCATCCAATTACTTCAGACTCTCAAGAGGATTTACTTTTACCAGTGTGGCAGTAGGAAGGATCATAAGTGGGTACTGCCACTTCAGTGCTTTTCTTTTCATGCAGACTGTGAGCAAAGGCAATTTGCACACAATTACATTTCATCATATTATCGTATTACCATGTTGCGAAATGTTGCTGCCATTTAATTTTCCGTGGCAAAATAACTTGACCAGTCTAATACGGTTTTCCACATTGCTAAATTGAATATGGATATAAGCCATTACTATATAACAGTGCCAATTTGTAAAATAGAGTAATAATAATATTTTTGTCATGAAATACTAGCAGCTGCTTCGTAGTTCTGTTCTTATCTTCCTGCTGGTAAAAATCCCAACAGGTAGAGGAAATTAAAAAAAAACTGCAGGAGCCACAAGAAAGTTTCTAAAAGCTAGAAATGTCAGTGCCTGAAAATTAATCACTGGATCAAGAGCCCTATAAACCCCCCTGCAAATGTATTGTTGGCAAAAATGAAAGCACCCTTTGGAGACCCTTTAATGCAGTTTCTGCTTCATGAGCTAGTGATACATTAGGTTGAGCAATAGTACAAATGCTTCAGCTATGAACAACTACAGTTTGCGAGATGCAACATGCAACATGGCACATGGAGCTCACGTGACCCCCAGGCAATGCTTAATGCTGAATACATCAACTATCACTGGTTGAAAGTGTGATGATGGTCAATAAGAAGAATTGGTCCTATCATCCAACCTGTGTGGCTGATTGAAACCAAATGTCAGCAAACTTGGATCTGTTCTGGCACCAGAGGACCGAATGTGAGCCGGCTCTAGTCAATACATGGCTGCAAGATTTGGTTATGTTTTGGGGGTATTGACCTTGGCTTGTTTCAGGTTAGAATCAGCTCCAGTAAGCTGTACTTAGCGAAGCAGAATTGGATGGATACTTGTTTTGATTGTGGTGTGTTGTTCTTTAAATCTGGCAAGGAACTAGCTACCAGATGTGCCATATTTAGGTTGCCGATGACAAAGCCACTTCGGCTAACTGGAAGAAAATAGCAAGATTCATGTAATGAGCAACAAAAGTTACAGACTCTATTCAATTGGAAATATTGTACTGGCAATGGCAGAGCAGCTGACAGAGCCTCCACAACAGATATATTTCTTTTAACTTTTAAACCTGAGGCTATTTTTCACGTCCTGTATTTCTAAAGCTAATGGCACAGTCACATGTCTCTGGCAGCAGGGCCATATATTATTTCCAGCACGTAAGACTATTAAGAAAGGCCATCATATGGCATGTGAGAGGCACTATTAGTACCCTATATAACACTATGAAAAATTGAATGAGAATTTGGAGCTGCCCTTTCAGAGACTATGCACAACATCAAGTAGGCAAACAGCATTAGGATTGTATTTGCTATAGAAAAGTACAAATGCCACTGAAAATGTGATTTTGAATAATACAATAATGCCAGTGCTGCTATTGTGGACACATTTGAGAGATAACTACTGCATGATGCATGCAAGTTGCTTGGCTAGGAGGAACAATTACATTCAAATGAATTGACATTTCTCCATGAGGAGCTTTGTGTAAGCTGGACGTCATTAGCAATATCTGCTTAGAGACGAGCTGACACATCAATAAGAGCAAACTGGAAAACCAAAACAACAACAACAGCATCGATCAGTCTGCTGCAGCACTGGATGGTGGAGAAAACTCACAGTAGCCATCCAGGAAATAGTATTTCAGTCTTCATTACAGTGTCTAACCAGAAAGACGCCTCATCTAAGGGCCATCAGGCTGGGGAGAAAATGGACTGAATGCAGATAAACGATGATGGAGAGGGAAGAAACCAGGGCTGAAAAATGGGGAGAAAGGGTTGGGGTGGAAGAGAAGAAAGAAGCGAAGAGGAGAAGATGGGAAATGGGATGAGAGGAAAAGATAAAGAGGGACCAGAGAGTGAGAAAATCAGGATGGCTCTGAGGGGTGGGGCACGACATGCAATCACTGGTACATTCCACTCAGAAATACACAGAACTGACAACTTGACAACTTCGCAAAGGAAACCATGTAATGGTGTGGCCTTTCTTGATGGACATCAGTTTCACACAACACGGAAAAAGAGCCGAGCTGAATGTATAAACATCCTATTATAGGCAAAAGAGAGGAGAGTCATGAATTTGTGTCTGCTTTCTCAGAGTAAATGGTTCTGCCAAGTAGTGGGCAGACACACAGAGAGACATGCCAGGTAATGAACAACAGCATTGAATGCATTTCGCATCCTATTATCCGGCCTTGCTGTCCCCTTCTGTCTCTAATGATTTTGAGATACAAGGGCATGTTAGTGTGTGCTCCTTGGCCTCTGTCGTCTGTTTGCCTTTCTGCATGTTCTGTGTGTCAGAGATCCAAACATTGTATACAATACATACATGTTTGTGTGTTAATGTGCTTTTGGACTCCATTATTTGTGAGTGTCTAAATGTGAGATGCTGCTGCTGGACATGATAGTGTATGGATGTCCCTGTGTGTGCGTGCAGTGGGTCCCTTCCTAGCTAATGCTAATGGCCACATTATGATGAATTTGCTTCATGATTTCAGTTAGGCTGAGTGGTGATTAAATCTTCATTACTGCTTCTGGTCAGTCCTGCTCTACATAGATTGCCAAGAAACTCAATTTCTCTTGATTCTGCAAGAAGTCCCTGACTGAATCAGGTCATCCCCCGTGACAAACAAATTACAGCTTAGAGAAGAGTGCACAAATAATGCTCTTCACTTCAGTTCTGCACCACTCAAAGATCAGACACATTTCTTAGTAAATTCCTCATGGTCAGCTCATACATGCCTGCTCATTATTTTGATATGCTTGCTTAGTTAAGTTCATAGCGATAGGCATTTTATTCATTCTAAGTTTCAGGTCATGGTGGTTGGTGTGATGAAATGGAAGGGTATAGCAGACTGATCTGGTTAATTCTAGAGCTCCAGTAGAGGGCACCCTGATACCTGACACCTAACTGTCTAATGTTCGGCCCTGTGACCGTGGTTTTCAGGGAGCAGAGTACAGCTGATTCTTATTCACCTGACACCACAGAAAGAAAAGACAAAAAAAACAGCAAGGCTTTGGATCCTGAGGATTAAGATTGAGAACCACTGGTTTATGAAAAAATTGCACATGCAAATACAAAAGAGAATTGCAAGCCTCTCTATACAATATTTGTTCTAGGCGCTCCAATGGACCCCTAAGATCTCTAATAGAAGTGGTTATTTTTTCTGATCCTTGATGACAAGGGTCCTGCAGCTACACCTGGCATGTACTGTACACTGTAATACGAGCGATCAACTAAAACCTGGAGGACTCCAGGGCTGTAATTAAGTACAAAAACTTCAGAGTTTGCAGTGGGCTTTTGTGAGAAAATGAGAAAAAAACGTTTAATTTCATTTTTTTTCTCACATCTCACTAAGTGGTCACATTAAGAGAATGTCATAGAAAGCTATTTTAATCTATGGTTGTACAGTACCTGCTGTTTCCTCAACACCTACAAAATGGACAGTTATATAAATCCATGCAAAATTCCATCTACCAACAAGTTCTGTACAGAAGCTCTAATTGAATGGCCTGTGGTCTAATGCATTCAGTATATAACTGAGACATGCCACAGTAGTTTAATTTGTGAAAGGAGAAACGAGGGGCACCCTGCTGCAGAATAAATCACGCTGACAAAAAGCACAGCTACATGGTTATTTCTGACATACTGAAAGGAGGAAGAAATGGATCACTGTTACAAGATATCTGAGCTTAGGTTAAAACAAAAATACATTTGAAAATAATTCACAATGGTTATCTATTTTCTCACACCATAAGGTTTTATGAAAAACATCAAGGTATAGACAAATAGTCAGTGCTCCGTGAGGTGTCCTTCACAGATATATAGTAGACAAAAAATCCATAAAATATTCTGGACTGACCCGTTTCACATCTTTCCCAAATGTCTCACTGTAGCTGGTTCCAAGAATTTCAAATTGCACATGGGAATTAGAGCCTTCAGCACGGAAGTCCATCATTCCTGTCAGGCCACTGATCCGTCCCTATAGCAACAACAAGCACACAATAGTTACGGTGTGAGATGTTAAAACACAGGAGAGGTAGCAGAGATGGTGGTGTTTTATTTATTTATGTATGTGTTCCGTAGGCGTAGGCAAAGAAAGAATGCCTGCAAGCATTAATACATACATGTAATAAACTCCTTTGTACACCTTACATGTATTTATCATCATAATCAAGTGAAATTGAATGTGTGTTCGTTTATTTAATTAACTTTCTTCTGATTATGTATCTGTGACAATTAACAGCATATGCCGTAATCATCAAGGGGAAGTTATTCCTGTTATCCCCAGCATGAACGATACCATATGATTTGTATACAAATTATCTTTTTAATAAGTTTGAATGGTATGAGGTTATGAAAGAGGATTTAGATCATTTCAAACAAACTGTATATTATTCATAATATAGAATTTTAAATACGAAACTGTGACAGGAATCAATTCCATTGAGTTTATGTGCGGTTTAATTGACATCGACGCAATAATATGCCAAGAGCCGTTCTTCATGTGCCGTCTGGTCATCTTACAGTAAGCCCTGTTAAACAGGGTTGTGCACATGCGAAAATGAGTCTGTGCTATGAATTCATTTACCGCAATAGCACCAGTGCAATATAGCTATGCGCCAGTACATGCAGATGAATGGCTCAGTCTTCTTATATTATTCAAGAGGTCCTGTTTGGAAAAGCTCTGTAATTATACCTGTCCCTGAAAACAATGATACATAATTCATTAAAACTTCCATCCATCCAATGATAATTAAAGGTATTTAAAACTAGTTTAGTACTATATTACATTGAAAGTTCTTTGTTTTCTTTTGAAACTCCCCCCAACACAGATCTTGAATAGTCTCAAACTGCAACGGACTTACTTGATACTTTTATACTTGATACAATTTTGTGGCCTGTGCTATGAAACACTCAACCTCTGAAGCAACAGTGATACTTTATGTGTGAAAAAAGTTATCATCAGCCCTGATAAAGCAGCATGACTCTCTGCAGTGGAAAAAAATAAATCTATTTATAGGTTGAAATGGATGAAATCAAGCCACGTTCTACGATGCAGCCTTATTTCAACGAGAGAGAATATGAGAGAGCTACACAAGCATTAAGAGATCAAAGTCCAGGATCTGCAGCAAATCCATCCTGAGGCCAAACCTGGAGATCTCATTTAATCATCAGCTGCCTTTGGGTATTTTGAAAATAACCAAGTTTGAATCTGATAAAAGTTTCCAGCAGGGCTCATAGTAGTTCAGTGCACTTTCTCAAAGAATGCTTTGACTGTATACATCTTTATACTTTCTCATGCTTCTCTCATAAATCCTTGGATGTGCATTTTATACTTGTAATTAACTATTAATTGAATAATCCATCATAGATTTTTGCAGAAGTTATTATTCATTATTCCTTACAAAATAGTAAAAAATACCTTTTGGATGGTGTCCAACATAGACCAGCCTCCATTCCATGGCTTAGTGGACTTTCTCATGCAGTTAAGGCTGGCCATACTGTGCCACTTCCTGTCCTCCAGTTTCCTGTAGAAGGCGTTGGCTAGCATCAACACACTGTCATACAGGTAGAGATTGGACACCTGTTGGAGGAAAAAGACAAGCAATTTCACTGAATACATTTGGTGTTTGTGTTGTCAACAGAGAACAGAATGCAAGCTCTGGATACAACAAAGGAAACAAATATTAATTTTTGGGCTCCAAGAAATATCACAAAACCCCATGGTGAACCCTTGTAAGACAAGCAGTGACACAAAAGCATGTGTCTTTCAGTCTGGTCCTGTGAGGTTTGATGGTGAAATAAAATAATCCCAGTGGGGAATAAAAGCTTAAGTCTCCTTGCTTGGAGAAAGAAGGGAAAGCATTGAAACAATGGGCGAGCAGAATTTCATTTCGTCTGTTTGTACGTCATGGATGCCGAGATGAAAACCCATTCAACACTGGTGTTCTTCATTACAACAACACTGAAGGATGGCACAGTGAATTCAGCAGCAAACATACTCTGACTTCTCCCCATGTTTTTTTCACTTCCAGTAAACTTTCTGGTGAAGCACTGAGGTTTATTTGCTAAACAATCATGAGTTTGCAGTCCCGCCAGCAGGTGAAATTAGATGCATAAGACGACAGGAGGAAAAGTTAATGATACAGTACAGTGGTTCAATCTGAAATCAAGAGAGCGCGAATAAGACAAAAAAATCATTCTGGTTCAGTCATCCGCCTGCCATCAGTCCAACTGTCTCCCTCCGACTGCAGTGCACCCTATTGGGAATCGTGTCTACTTCTCCTGTCTTGCTGTGACAGGGGATTTGACAGGTCCTCTGGGTCAAGTCAAGTCAAATTCTACCACAGCAGAAGATCCATGAAAGCAATACTTGCTGCCACTCCAGGCATTCAGTTCATGACACCTTTAGACTTCAGTCCAAGCCTCTCAGTGGTAAGACCTAACACAAGTCAAGTTCACTTGCCTCAAGGTCACTCAGTCCAGATGTAATGCAACATTGTAGCTCTGGAGGTTACACCAAAGCTGACTTCTTGTGAAAGGGATTAGTTCAGGAGAAGCACTTCAGTCCCCTCAGTGTTTTACTATTCTGATGAATGCTTAAACTGCCATTACCCGATATTTAACCCTCTTTTATGTGAATTATTGAGAACCGTGGGTGCACACACCACATGGTTTTGCCATCTGTCCGAAGTATTGATAAAAAGGAAAATGAACATTTCAATAGAGCAACGGGGAACACGGCCACTTTACTGCAGATGGATGGAAGTCTAAGAAGCGTAAGGAGGCTTTCTTTTAACTCACAACAGAAAGTAATAAGTGGCAGGGCGGGAAAAGTTAGTACAAGGACCCAAAAAAGGGAAAGGCACTGTGTTAAGAGTATAAAGCTGTGAGGGCACTGTAGGATGGGGCGGGGCCGAAATCTTCTAACCCATTATAGGTCATTTTAAAAGCACATGAGTATGTTTTTCTTTTATTAAGAGTTTTAGTGCAAAATTAACATTGGTTCCAGGTTGACAAATCCCTTATACAAAGCATCATCTCTTTTAGAGCATGGAGTAGTTTCCATAATGGGAACCTTGTGATATTTCAGTAGTTTATGAACAAATAATATACATACTATAGGCTTTCTACAATCTAAATATATTGAGTTTTGTGAAGATTAGCATTTCAATGAAAAACTGCTTTAATTTACTTTAAAACTAAATTTTACTCTGCTCCCTAATCCCCTGGTCACACTGACCTCAAGCCATTTATATTCATGGACATGCATGTCCCTCATTATTGCCTTATTATCTTAGAGTGTTTAATCTATATTCAGTCGCATACATAATCAATTAAAATTGGTATTCATGTAGCGCTTGGCAGATACTTGTCTATACTGTCCTACACCATTGCTGCATGCAGCACAGTTACAACTGAAACTGTAAAAACGTGATCAAGCAAGTATCATGCTTATAACTGCTAACACAACATGTGCTGTTTATGAAACAAAACAACACACTGTGCTTGTTTTATGGTCATGCCACTGCTGTTGATAACAAGTGCCTCTCCTGTTGGCAGCTGGAGAAAGTGGATGAAGCATGCTGGTTGTTGCTGAAGCGCAACTTTGCTGTCCTATAAATACCTGCTGCAAAAGGGATAAAATAACAAGGAAAACACAACCCTGCCACTAGTCACATACTCAATACAGTCTCATCCATCATACTGCTTTGTGTTGTGCATTCAGCATCCTCAAAGTTCAGACTCTCCTATGGAAGAAGCTTCTATTTGTGAACCTGTGGCCGTTTGGACAGTGGGGAATTTGGAGTGGTTTGAGAATTTCCTTTGTATGTTTTAATATACTTTCCCCTTTGACACATAACAACATTATAATTGCAATTAATTGCACCAACTTTTTACAGTTACCTTTCCTGCACTGGGGGACCTTGACAATCAAAAGCTGGAATTTTGGTATCACTACCATTTGTGAAATCATTTGAAATCTAAATCAAATCTGTCACACAAAATGTGTCTGCATGTTTTTGTTTGTCTGTAATCTTTTGTGTTTTATTGCTCAGTGCATGATTTAAAGGCTACATTCTTCAGTAAAATGGTCATCATTCCTGGTGTTTTATTCTGGTAAGGTGAATATATAAAAAAAACATGTATGTAGTATAAGCCTGTGAATGTTCTCATTCGTCCAGGTCATCGTTATCCTCAACGACGGGCGTGGGCACTTGGAGCACAAAGGGTTTCAGTGACATCATCGGCCTTGTGAGAGGTTAAATACCTGGATCTCACACCAGTTAGTTGGACCAGTCCCAGCCTGGTCAGATGCGTACATGAACTGATGAAGCCTCTTGGATGAGAGGTGAAACGTCTTCCTAGACAAACAACCAGTCCAGTTGTTTTTGACGGAGATGCTTTTGTAAAACCTGGAAAAGTTCTTTGTTTGAATTGTAAGGTGAAATATTCAACAAGTTGCGTTCATATCCGAAAAATATTTCACCGCCGCAAAGGTATTTTTAGCGGTCTCATGCGCACTTGTATGAGCATGACACAATAAATCATTGACTAACCTCAGTCAAAGAGGTTGTTTTATTGAAAGTATTTCTCATGTCACAGAAACCATTGGTAGTGAATCAGGAATTTCTGCTGATTCTATACAATATTTCACAAGCTTAAACAATAAATCTGTAAGTGCTTTTTTTTTTTTACCTCCAGGGACTGCAGGTAGCCTTCCTGCGGATCACAGAGCAGGGAGGAGATGCGATGATTGTTCCTCATACAGCGAACATTGGTGTCTCTCCACAATGGGAAAACCTGACGAATGACGGTCATCCGCCCCAGAGAGCTGTAAACCAGATCCATGATCTCTGCATCACTCACCTCCTGAATATGAACACAAAAGGAGGAGTTTAGTTTAACAATTGTATCCCTTCAAACTCATTGTAAAGTATGTTGCCACTTTTAATGGGATTTTTGCACAGTGGGGAATTATGACACAAACTGGGAATTTGCTGTATTTAGGGTGTTTTTTTTCTGAGTGAAAGTTTTGTTAAGAAACAAAAACTCAGAGAGGTTTGCGTTGGCTGGGCCTGCTTTTTAGGCAATTAAATATCAGATGACACATTGGGGGGTTACAGAGCAATTATACACAAGATAAAAAGAGGTAAAGTGAGGATAATTCCAGCAAGTAAAATGGGGACAACTGATGAGGCTTTGAATATAAATTTGTGTACTAAACTTGATTTTCAGAATTTTCCTTTTTTTCTTGATGTTTGTAAGGTCAGTGTATATTAACCATGATCAACCAAAGCCTAATTCACATACTTTTTCTATACCAACATTGGCTCATGTGATAACTTGAAATCCACTTTTTAGGCCAAAAGAGACATTTGAATTGCTATTTTCACATTTCACAAATTTTATAATAGAATTCACCATCTAGAAAACGTTATTATTACTCACTTACATTTCTTTACATTAGGCTCAAATTTTTTGCTCCTACGTGACTTTTCACAACGGTGTGAAGAGCACAAATCACATGGTATCTGGTATTTTCTATTGTGATTTGTGCCACTTTTATATGTGGTCCCAAATCAGTAACAGGTGTGATGTTTTTGTAATGTGATCTCAGTCTGAACAGTCATACTGAAATTCCCTCGAGATAAACATTCATCACAATTCCACACTGGTGGCAGCCTTGTTATCTACTCACAAATATGCTGATTTCTACAGCACATTAACTGTAAACAATAAATGAAACAATAAATGCTGAGTTCTTGGCCTCCATGTATAATTCCATACAACAGTGTGCTGCCTGTGATACTTTGTTTTTGTTCTTTTGCGCATCCAGGTCAGTTCAGGAACCTGATCTGTTCACACTGAGATTTGACTTCTACTATCTGACCAGCACTAAGGCTTGCAGTGTGAATGTAGCCTTAAACTACAAATCAATGAGCATACCATTCACAATATTAGTGCAGGTGACCCTTGGCCCTCTTCTGAAGGGGGATGCATGGGTCAGAGATCTACCAAGATTCAAATCAATATTCATGTGACATTGAGAGGCCTGCTAGTCTCCAGAGATGGACAATGGTCAATGCTGAGGCAGACAGGGAGTCTCCTGAGAAGCGTTCGGTTCATATACAATCTGACAATAACGCTGTGAGGTTACTGTTGGGTCAAAACCTAGAGCCTCTGGGTTAATATACTCCCTAACGGCACATGCCGGAAACCATGCTTTCTATTCATTTTCCTAATAAGACACTATGATCCCTCCCTTTTGCATCGACTTCTTGTTAAAGGTCTCTGTCCTCCCTCACTGTTAAGTTCTCCTGGCTTCTTACGATGTCTTTCTTTGTATGCTTACCTTATTTAGCTTACAATAGATCTCTTTGTCCGAAAAAAAAAGGGTTTACCTTATTCTTTTTTTGCCTTTTTCTCATGTGCATGCTGTATCTCACCTCACACATATTTCTATTTCCAATGCAAAACCACATACTGCAATTTCCCATCAATCAAATAAAGATCAATAAAGTATTTATTTTCCATTTATAATAATGAGCAAACTGAATTGATTATATGAATGCTTTCTTCAAGAGCCAGTGTTTCCAGATCTTTCATTTGTGTACAGCGTGAATAAAACACTCCCCAGGTGATTGTAGCTTATTTAGTTTTATCCTCTGACTCTTTTTCTGACTCAGTCAGGTGGAAAATATGAATATTCATGAGTTGCTGTGACACATTAATCAGATGAATTATGCCGCATGGTTCACAGAGTCCAACCTTCACGTCCAAGCTAATAACTTCCAGTGTCACCCAGCTCAAGTGTTCTGTCACCATCACAGGTGATGTTTGTCATAACCTGACACAGCCGCTGACCAATGGGACATGGCTGACGTGCCTTTTAACCTCCGTTTGAGGAGAAAGTACAGAAGATGGTATATTTCACTTGCACAATATGCACATAAAAATGACCCATTAGTACATAAAGAATACAAAGGAGTGACACATCAAGGTCTCTGACTACGATGTTCATGAATTTTAGAAGCACTAGGGAAGTACTAATACTCTAATAGTGTACTGTATGTGGTTAAGATAGCAAGTCAAATTAAACAGTTACTTCAGAACTGTCTGGACACACACATACGGACTCATAAACTGTTAAAATCTACAGTTACCGCAAAATAAATTCAGGCATAAAGCACCTTGGAGGTACTCAACCCAAGTTTCTGAACGAGTGAATGCAGGGCGACCATGTTTCAATGACAGCCGACGACCAAAATACATCCACAAATAAAGTAGAGATGACGGATTATCGTCTTTGTGCTGCTCAGTCAATGTCATTAATCATTCATTAGACATAAATAATAAAGATTATCCATAATCATGACAGCAACTTAATTAGAAGTAACGGTGCTTTTAGAAGCTGCAGGGAATGAAGTAATGGGAATCAGGGAAGAAGAGCACAGTGTGTATGACATTCACTTGAGCTGCACTTGTGTCTTTTTTATGTGCTTCCAGTGTATAGTTGACAAAAAGATAATTAGTTAGGCAGAAATTAAGCTCAATATTACTTAATTATCCAATTGTTAGAACAGCATAATTATTGTCCAATTATCCTTTTCCAATTGAGAGAAAAAATACATCATCAACATGAAATAACACCAGCCTTTGCCAAGGTATTTTGACCTAAATTATCTGAGATGTAATTTTCAATGTATGAATGCTTATATTAAATCAAAGCTTCAAACATCCAACAATAGAAATGATTACTCTGTAAATCATGCAAATTGAAGGTTTTCGCAATGCCATGTCCTATTCAGGCAGTGCTGCTGTTTGTGGTTATCATCATCTAATATTGCACATTGAGTAAAAAAAATAAATTGTATACGGCAAGAGAGCAGAGACACGGTAATGTATTTACTTATTGTTCCACAGAGTGAGAGAAAATACAACGCAACATTCATGTTGATACTTCTCTTATATTGTGTATCAAAAATATGAAGTACAGCCATCACCAGTTTGAGTTAGTATTCAACACGTGTGGAAGTTTCACTCTGTAGATTTGAAGAGATTCTTAACATCTTACCACCAAAACAAAAAAGAAACAGATGTACAGCTATAGTGTGTACCCAACTACACTGACCTTGATACAGCATATATTACCCGCTAAGTCTATTCTTTAAAAGATTTATGATATGCAATTATATTTCCTTTAGTTTTGTATTAACAACAGTGCAAGTGTTAAACCAGACTAAGATAATATATATATATATATATATATATATTTATATATATATATATATGCTTCAGGTTGTGCTTCAGGTTACTGTGAAATCACACAGACATGCAATAGCAGCAGCTCTTTAGTCACTTTTTGTTGATTTTTTAATCCTCAAACTGGTATGCTAATGATAATTAAGACAGGGTTTAATTAGCCTTTATTAAAAATATTCACAAGTGTTCCCCAGTAAAAACTGATTAGTAAGGTGAGCCGGTAACTGTGCTGCTTTTGCTGTATACTGTATAGCACATTTCTACCTCACCAGACAAAGCACTTTACAATTTGCCTCTCATTCAGATTATCTTACCTTATCTTATCTCATTCACAGCGTCATTATGGCGGAGCTACCATGTAGGGCACTAGCCTGCCTATCAGGACCAACTTTGGGGTCAGTGTCTTGCTCAAGGACATTTAGACATGCAGACAGGAGGAGTTTGAATCGCCGCAATCAGCAACACAACAGCTGATTTTGTGGCACTACGTCAATTCCCCAGGAGATCAAAGTAGATATTTATTATTAAATATTCAATGATGGGTGCATCACTGCCAACTATGGCACACCAAAGGCCATAGAAAATGTGTTAAAAAAGCGTACACTTGTGCAACTTGGGTTGCCTACATAGGTGGGTGTGACCACATCATTTCTGCAGTCTTGGTGAGCAGATGTGGATGTAAAGAGGCTGGACAGGGATAAACACATCTCAGTGCACGTGCCTCTACTGCTTAAAATAGAAAAAAGAAAAGCAATCTGGCTGCTCACAGTTCATGATTGCCTCAAAGGGTAGGACTTTAAAGTGAACTGAAACAAAGGAAAGACCATTTGCAATAACATATGGTCCGAGCAGGTGGAAATGCAGTGTAATTTCATGCCAAATTGCACTGCATCGTCTGATCTGCAATGCATCAAAAATCTCTGTGCAAGCCAGTTTATTTTGAGGCAGAATTTCACAAATCCAGCTGAAGTGGCAACATGAACATTGAGAATACCGGGACCATTTTAACACTTAAGATTATATTAATTGCTTAGTTTGAACATGATACCTCAACACAAGGTGACATGACATGTAAATAATTACATGACTTAATTAATGTATTAATTTTTACAGCACAGTGCAACTGTGTAAGTCATCCCATTACATAGCTCATTGTCCAAGAGTGCAGGGGAGTATCTTTACATCACTTGGTGTTCAGGGTTGTATTGCTATGATGGAGCTGACATGTCAGCCTGGAGGTAGAGTTGCTCTTATTCTATGAAATGAGATTTACATTGCCCACCTAATAACCCCAGTGACATAAAATGACTGTAACTATACTGCTGTAACATTTAGATAAGGTGGTTAGTGAAGGGAGTCGCCTGTCTGGGGTCTTTTAGATTTATGACCATGAAGCAGGATGTCTCTTGTGGTCACCATTTATGGGTTAGTACATCATTTTTTTTGACATCTGAATTTGGTTTCCGCAACGATTTCCATTGTGGTTAATAACAGAAAGAATAACCAAATCCAGGGTTTTGATTTATGCAATGTTATATAGTCCTTTGAGTATTCAAAAAGCTAATTGGAAAATGTAATGTATTAATCCTTTTTCTTGTAAGTGGCCTCTTCCGTAAGCCACCTTCCTGTCCCACAGTCTGGTGTGGCGGAGGTTGTGTCGGAAGAAAAGGGTTTCCATCTCAGTTGCTTGACAGGCAGTTACCCAAGACATCAGTCATATCATGACTGTCCTCTTCGACTCCGTCTGTCACAGCAGGCATAGCCAGCTAATCCATCAAACATTCTGAGGTGTCACTGTCCCGCCTTTGAAGGGGGAAAAAAACAACAACAAATTCTCCCAGAATGTGCAATCCATCTGGGTCCACTAGACAGTGTCAGAGGCAGACAACCTTCTGTGGGCTAGCAGCTGCAGCGCCCTGGTTTGGTGTGCGGTTTAAGAAGACGCATCCTTGTGCCCCGCCGCTCATATTCAGCCCGGCTGCACTTCTTACAACACATTTCAAAGCTTTTTTTTTCTTAAAGATTATGCAGGCCATTTTTCTGTTTAACAAGTTTCATACCCTGAGGGCTCTTGAACTGCGTACCACCCAGGCCCACTCCTTTGGTTTAAAATAAACGAGTGTTAAAATGCAACCAAAGAAAAGTTTGTTGAGAGAAAAGTTCATTGTTCTAAACTCAAACAATTTGTTATGATTAAAGGGGCACTCAACTGATACTTTTTGGTTATTCTGGAGGAAGTTTGGTCAATTCTGAGAAAATGACTCGGGTGACATCCCGGGTGTCATGTTTGAAAGACCGAGGTCTAATGATAAAATTCTATTTGGGTGCATTATGAGAAAAATGTAGTGGTTTTGGAGTTCGAGTTATACTAGGGACTAAAGGTCAGGATATCTCAGTCTGTGCTGCATCCACAAATAAGTGTGATATTAAAGTGCTGGAGGACATCCATGTGTGATCAGCAGCCTACTTATTACTGAAATGTTAAATCTTTAAGATACTGCACGTAATATTTTCTTTCTACTGTAATACGTAGGACATCCCAGAATGAGAATTAGGATCTGTTTTTATTCCTTTTCGTTAATCTTAGTCTGTTACACCGTATTGTTTTCTGATCATACTCATCATCATTTGCCATCTCTATCCATCTCACTCTGCCATATGTTGCCACTGGTGGCAGATTAGCATAACCGCTTGTTGTGAGAGTCGAATGAAATGTGAGACCTTTGCTGACTGTATTGGATGTAAAGGCTGGACTGAGCCTGTGGGAGCAGATGCGGCGGGCAGGTGACAGTGAGCCTCAAGATCACCTGGTTAAAATTAATGTCACAACTCAGTCATGACCAGGCAGCTGAACAGGAGCAACTGTCTGTAGGGACTGTTGCTGCATACAGGGGCAAGAGATAACACAGAAAGCTGTTTTTTCCCTGCAGGATTTTGTGATACAGCTGGACTGCACCTGGTCAGGCTAACAAGATTTCCACGAGTGAAGGAAAAGGTATCTAGTATATTATAGCTGTGTAGTAAGGTGGAAGTACAGAGCATCAGCAGCTGCTAAAGAAAGGAGTATGAGTCATAGTTGTTGCGGTTTGTAAAATAACCCAGAAAAGATAATACTATAGAAGCACATTTCAAATCTGAGAATCTCATCTGATAATCACTGTTTGTCTGTCCTCTCACGTGTTCAAATGAATTACAAAAAACCTTGTGT
Organism: Echiichthys vipera; assembly: GCF_963691815.1. Taxonomy (NCBI): domain Eukaryota; kingdom Metazoa; phylum Chordata; class Actinopteri; order Perciformes; family Trachinidae; genus Echiichthys; species Echiichthys vipera. Next base: position 22,246,318 of record NC_139836.1, read on the forward strand.
GTAGACTCTTTGTGCTCTCAGCCGTGTACAAGCGTCTCAGAAATCAAATCACAGGCTAACTGAAACAAATTAGCTTTGCGTCTTCCTTTAAATCTATATCTCCTTTAGAGATAAGCAAGATTTGTGGATAAATCATTTACTCTTAGATACATGCCTTGATTCAATTTACATGGTGACTCCTGTTGTTGATCAAAGTAAAAGAATTAAAAAGAGAAAATTAGGATTCAAGCCAAATGTGGGCGATTAAGCTGCCTTCTCAGAGTTTTCATGTTATTTATTTCCGCACTAGGGGACCCCTGGAGGCCAACATGTGACAAAAAAAGGTTGGCCTGAGTAATTGAATTTCCTCATTTGACTTTTCAACCAGTCTGTGTTGTTCTCATTTTAAAGCGATTGTCAGTCTATCTAGGAGAATGAATTGAAAGGCAGGGAAACAGAGAGAGAAGAGAAAGTCATCATCAAAAATTACAGGAAGAACAAGAAAAAAGGGACAAAAACCAAATAATTATACATATATTCACTGTCTTTAGAAAGAGAGCAAGAAAAGACAATGGGGATATATTTCATAGTTCACAGATACTCAGCATGGCACATTCTTTCCCTTTAAATGCTTACCAGGGAGGGGTAACTCTACAGTAAGCCACATCAGATCGACCATTAAGGGAGTGTCACAGAAATTAACATGCCATTAGTTCATACTTTCCCACAGTCGGATGCAATTAAAGCTAATGTCTTGGTGGAAGTCTGTGGTAATTGACTGAAAGGCATGCGTGAGTTTTAATGAGAATACTGCTTCAAATTAAGAATTACAGTCCCTATCATATCCTCTTGTTTGAGACTACTGGAGACATCAATAAAACAATGAGTTGCCAGACAGAAAAAGTGTCACCTCATTATCTGTTGTACACAATATTACAGTTATGTGTATGCTGAATTGCATGGTGGGTATCATTTAAAACATATAAGGTAGTTAATATATGAAAGCTCATTATAGTCCAAACTGAGGTAATTTGGGCTACCGCATAGCAGAAGGTTTTCAACACATTAAGCCTCACTGACTTTCAAATCAATATTTGAGCTACTGAAATACAAAATGCTGCACAGTGATTTTCTAACTAAAGTGCAAATGACAACTACTTCATACTTGTTGGTTAAAGTTGAATGGGTACTGCAGCCAATATGTGTTTTTTCGATTTCTGTATCAGTGTTTAATTAAAACACACACAACTACAGCATCTGAATATTGAATGTTACTTAAACAACATGGCTTTCGGGGCCATAACATGTTACTCGTACTTGTGTGGATCAATACGTGTCATGTTTTAGATGTCGAGCACAGGTTGAGGTGTTTGTATAAGTGAGGAGGTGAAATGTCATTAAAACCCATGGGACTCAGTGTAAGTGCGTGCATAAGACAGAAAGCTCCCATTAGACACAGCAATGCTAATATTTCAGGTAATTCAACTGGGAGAAACCTTTCATCTAATGTATTTCATCCACTCTTTTTAGTATCGGCCCAATCCTATGATTCCTCCCTTATCTCCAAATTACTTTGAATCAATGAAAATGCAGCGCTGAGGCACTAAAGCTAAAGACAGAGTCCACTGTTCTGTATTCATAAAGTGCACCTAAATGTTGTGCTGTTACAGCCACTTTAGAAGACCAGGTGCCACATGCATAAACGAGGGGTACATACAAAACAAGCATACACCTATTCCAACACATAAGGTGGTATCTATGAAGGACATTTAAGGAGTGAGAATGTTCGGTGATAATTTGTGAACTTCATGCATACTTCAGACCAGGTGTTCACAGAGTTTTATTTGAGGTCGCTGTGGGTGAAATGATGAGGAAGCGGATTGAATTAAACAGGAACTTAAGTTCAATTCAAATAATTTCCCCTCCTGCTTAATGTGTCCCTCCAATGTTGAAAGGAACTCTGCGCCATAATCCTTAACCGTGAATCTACACAGAGTTTCATGCATGGGGCTCCAGGTCAATGTCATACATACAGAGCACTGGCACAGAGTCTGGGAAGACACACAGTTGTTATGACATGGGCAATTATACAATATCGAAAGGCCAGTCCCTCAGGCAGCCCCGCTAGATTCAAAACAAAAGATTTGCTGCTTATTTAAATGAATATGAAAGTGTAGAGGTTGACGTTGTTGTAGTTTTTCATGTGTTGTGTGTGTGCCCTGGCATCATATGTAACTGTGTTGACAAGGGTAAACTGAAACAAAAGTTTAGATTCCCTCAGGTGCATACAAGATTGTCTGGCCTCACCTCATTGGCGTAGACCCAGTGACTGTCCTTGGATGCCAGGTTGGTTTCCACAGCCTGCAGTGATAAATAAAAGAGAGGACAGACAAAGAGAGGAGGACATTTTAAGGACCTTGTGTGCAATTCGTTGACATCTTACAATAGTTCATGATAGTGACCCCTCAGGTATCTCTGGAGCTTAATTTATAAATCAGCACTGTACCACAGAGAGGGTGCTGGTCTGATGGGTCAGGGGAGGAAAAACATCATGGAATGCATCAAAATCACACTGCCTGGAGGAGATTGGACAGCCCAGCCACGATAAATGATGCTATGTTAAGCATATTGGCTATATACAAGCTGAATATTTTTTTCAAGAATGAATGCCTGGAGTACAGATGCACATGTTATGCCCACTGCTATGGGACTTACTTCATTAGCCTTTCAACGATTGTGACATATAAAATGTGGAGCCCACAGAAATTGGTGCCAGTATTTGATCTGCAACCTGACAGATTCTGTGGCAGAGTCAACTCTGAATAAATACTATTTACTAATACTGACAAGTGTGCAGTGAGGTATTAAGGCTAAGACAGACGGACTTATTTACGACTTGGAAACAGTTACTGCTACTGTATCAAAATTTGTTACTGTATCAAAATAAAATGGAGTCACTATTTGTGGCCTGACAATAAAGTTGCTTGTTATACTATTTTACTTGTGTTGCTGGAATTTTGACCCTCGTAAAAAAAGTTTTGCTTGTGGAAAAGATGTGAACTCTCCCACCACTTTTGATCTCTTCACACCTTTTCTCTTCTCCAACCACCTTGTATATGGGTGTAGTACAAATGCTCAGTGGTTGAAACCTAACATGGACATATAACTGTACAGTTGTCACCATTTTTTCGGTTTCAGTTAGACATTGAATGGAACATTTTGAACACAAGGACGAACCTTGCATTATACTCTCTCCCTTCATCTCGCCCGTCTGCTGTCACAGGGGTACTTTCCCCAAATGTGTAAAGCCAGTGACACTTATACACAGCATATAAATCATCTTTTTTCCTACAGAAAATCACGTTCCTTTACCCCAATTACAGAAACACTGTTTATGTTATACTTGGCGTTTAGAAATCAGGTTACGGTAGAAAATTGACTATTTACTGAAGTGTATCCCCCAAACCCATTTCACTTCAGTAACATCATGGGCCTTGTGAGAGGTTAAATAGCTGGATCTCCACACCAGTTAGTTGGACCAGTCCCAGCCTGGTCAGTTGCGTACATGAACTGATGAAGCCTCTTGGATGAGAGGTGAAATGTCTTCCTAGACAAATAACCAAGTCCAGTTGCTTTTGACTGAAATTGCTTTGGGGATAACGATGACCTGGACAAATGAGAATATTCCCAGGCTTACTGAAGTGTATGTAAATGCATGACCGGACACATCTTAGTACAGGTGAAAATAACGTCACAGTGGAATTACCATAAGCCGTCCTTCTCATTATAAAGTTACACCTGTTACTGGACTGCACACTTTTGACATCTGCCATGTTTAACGTTTCAATGCATGCCCTCTCCTGCAAATTGCTATCATTAGTGTCCAAATGAATCCCTTTCATGCAAAGCGAGACTGATGTCGTAACATATAACCAGCGGAAACGTGCTGGATTTTTACTCAACATTACCATGCTAATCAATAATAGCTGGTGCAGAGCACAGCACAGCACCAAAGTTGTCAATTGATCTTCTAACCTTGGAAGAGTCATGTTTTGATTTTAATGCTCCTTTCATTCTCTGCTCATCAAACTGCAAGATAACAATACCAGTGCAAGGGCAATATTAGCCAAAACAGCCGAAAGACCACGTCTCATGCTCAATATTAAAAAAAAACTATATGCCTTCATAAATTCAAATGAATAAGACAACGTTATTAGTGGAAGCTAGGTTATACCAGACATATGGTGATCAGTGCTTCCGATATGTTTAAAGGTATGGTTTTATATTTCACAGCAAGATTTCTGAGGAACATATATTTTTACATAGACATAATGGTTAATTTACGTCTTGTATAGTGGGCCTGCTGGTTACTGGTGAAACCATTCAGCTGAACTGAGTCATATTCAGATCAAGAGAGTGCAGATCAGTATATTTAAACGTGAAAAGTGCCACGTTTTATCTTGGTAAAACACATCTTGGTTTATCTACCATAAAAACACATCCCACAGTTGGTGTACAGTATCTCTTTCATTGCAATCATTGTCTATTGTACATCATTGCTGTACTTCTATCAAGGTTTGACCTATTATTATTAAATATACAATCACAATGTTGGTACTGCAGTATTGTTATATTACAGGCATTTGTCATACTGCAAGTAACATTTCAAATGTGATAAAGGCAATAAACAAAGGAAATATTTCACTATTATGTAGCTCAACATAACACTGGAGGGCTTCTGTATATGTCTGTGTGAACAAGTGTGTGGATTTGTTTGCAGGTGTGGAACAAAGCAAGATTCTGAGAAAAATGAAGTCTACGATGCTCAATGTAGAGCCGTAGGGATCACTTGAGGCAAAGGTGAACAAAAAGAAAGCGCATTAGCAGATAGATGAAAGGGAACTGTGTATGTGTGGTGTGCGTGTTTGTGGCGGTGGTGGTGGGGAGGGGGTAAACTAACACTGTACAGTGTTATTTTTATTAAAAAGAAGCCTTTCTTAATAAACGTACTTATATGGAAACATTATTTTATTACTGTTTGAGCTGTACTATTGAAGTTGTTTACAAGCGCTTGAAGTGTTGGTCCCCAAGGTTTGAACAATCCTAGACAATATACTTTTAAATATGCTGCCCCTTCTTCCTGGAATAATCTTCAGAAGTAGCTGAAATGATCAGAGCTGATGACTATGAGAGAATTTAAGTTAATCTTTAGGGATCAAGAAAACAGGACTTTCGGACATTGTGATTGATGTTCCTTAATTTCTTGCTAAAACCATTTAAAAACCGTTCCTATTGATGCATCATAACTGGATATTGTACTCACCCAATAAACTATGTGCAAAGACCAGCCGTCTGAACTTTTTTTGGATGTTTGGAAGAATTCATTTGAATTGGAAGAATGTGGATTGAAGAAATGGTGGGAAACACAAACACACTAACTAACTATTAACGAACTATTGTCTACCATAAAAAATAGCCATGACATTTTTAAGAGAGACGACAGCTCCTTAAACTGCATTCATTGTTCCAGACAAAATATGTCAAATGCCATAATGGTAAAAAACAAAACAAAAAAAAACCTAAGGCAAGTACTGCAATGTGGGTTTAGTTAAAGTTAACTGGCTGGGATTCCCTGTTTCATTGAAACCCTGGGCACAACAGAAACCACCACTTGAAAGATTCAGCCCCAGTTCACAGCATAACTAAACACTTGACAACTTTAGTCACTCTACAAATAAAGCTTTGTTAAGCTAACGGAGTGCTGCTGTATGGACGTGACACACGCATAATTGTGCTGACATACTCAAGTGTTTGAGAGCTGCTGTAACAGACTGAAGGCTGTGCTGAATTTATAGCTCATCACTATGATGCCATTCATTGTTAGTCATAGTTGCCATCTTCTCCAACATCAACTGAAAGAAGCAACAGGAAGAACGACTTGTTTTGAACCTCATGGGAATAGAAGTATGCTCTATTTAACAGAACAGAAAATTGAGATTTAACATTCGTGGCTGTTTTAGTATCAACTCTAATTTTCGAGTAGGTCATAGTTCACATTTATTCATTCAAAACAAGGAATGAGATTTTAATTGCATCTGAAAAAGCACCTCAGAAACAAGTGTTTACAGTACTTCAGGTTGTTGCTAATTGGGATTCAAAACTCTAAAATAGAAAAGCCCTTTATGTCTAATTACAATTCCAACATGATTTTGCCTAATCAGCCCTTTCTTAATCACACATAGTCCTATTTCAGTTAAACTAAGGAAGGGGTTTCCCATTTGGTTAAAATTGATCACATCAAAGCCTAAAAATCCATGTAAGACCTTAAATGTTATTGACATCCAGAAAGAGTAATTTCGGCGGTGTGTGTTTTCTTTCTTTCCATTCATTTCAGGAGATGATGTAACACTGGAACTCTGGAGAGCAATGTGGTTTTGAAGGAGGCAGCATAGACAAGAGCCTGGAGTGACATCTGAGGAATATTCTATACTGTTGATACAGCCAAAGCCTGGCGACAGTTAGATCTCTAATCACACAGGCAAAGTACCGCAGGCATGTTCTTATACAGTAGCAATGGCACAAAGGCAGGCCAACTCCAATTTAAAACCGTGACAGCCGAAGAGGGATTGAGAGGAATTGCGGTTAGAGGGATGTGAAAATCGGTGGGGAGGGGAGGGGGTTGAGGCAAGGCTCAGGAGACTGAGGATGAATCTCCTAAATGTGAAAAGATGAGTGCTCTGTGTAAATTCATTCAACACAATTATTTGTTACAATACAAAATCATGTCTGAAATATTTGAAAGCAAAGCCAGTTTTGATTGTACATTATAGTGTGTTACAGTAAAAAGTAGTCTGATGCAACAGTCCTGCACTGGATAACACCTTCATGAAGGTTATAATGTTCAGTTTTTGTTACAATTGTTTTAGAGATGCGTTGATTGAAATGTATTATAATTCTGGAGGACTGTAATGTATGTTGTGTTTAACTGCATTGTGGCGTACTGATCGGTTCCTATTATCTTGTCCACCCCATTAATGTCAATGAGGGTATAGGCTAAAAAACAAAAAAATAAACAGCAGTGGGACAACAAGTTAAGTCAAACTGCCCTTGAATTGCTGATTCAAATTATTGTTTGTGATATAGTCGTCTGCTGTCAATATGAGCTATATGAGCTTTACATGACAACAACTAGTGTACGTATTCCAACCGTGGAATTTACACTTGAGCTGGACTAAAATTTGTCCCCACAAATTAAGAATGAGTCTAGCACCAACATAAATGATATAACAATTGTGGAAGAACAAGCATCCTTCCTCCCAGCTGAGAAAAACAATGACTCACTGACTACTTGTGATTCAATTGTACAAAAAGGATGTTTTGATTTCCTTAAATTGAATCACTTAATGTATCTATCTGAATCTTTGCATGTATCAGTCAGCCTATCTATGTGAATCTACACTCACCAGCCACTTTATTAGGTGCACCTGTCAAACTGCTTGTTAACGCAAATTTCTAATCAGCCAAGCACTGGGCAGCAACTGAGTGCATTTAGGCATCTAGACATGGTCAAGGCGATCTGCTGCAGTTCAAACCGAGCATCAGAATGGGGGAGAAAGGTGATTTAAGTGACTTGGTTTTTGGTACCAGACGGGCTGGACTGAGTATTTCAGACACTGCTGATCTACTGGGATTTTCACGCACAACCATCTCTAGGGTTTACAGAGAATGGTCCGAAAAAGAGAAAATATCCAGTGAGCGGCAGTTCTGTGGGCATAAATACCTGACTGGTTCGAGCTGATTGAAAGGCAACAGTAACTGAAATATTTACTGGTTACAACAAAAAGAATGCAGGAGAGCATCTGTGAACACACACCACCTACTTTCTATCAGATAGGTTACAGCAGCTGAAGACCACACTGACACTTTATTGAGCACCAGGTGCACCTAATAAAGTTGCCAGTGAGTGTATATTTACAATTATACAGTATCTAAATCTATAACTACACACCTGCTTCAGAACATCCACAACATTCCCATGTTAAAATAAATGTCAGACTATCATGTACGACCCTGCCTTAAATGTTCACATTGCATTTGCAGTCGTTTTAAACATCGATATTAGCAGTCAACAAGAGAAAATCCTCCTGGTTCCTGAAGCCCTGCAGCATTATTGAAAATACTAAATTCAGAGAGATGAAACTGACCCTGAAACTGACATAAACAATGCTGAGTCTGCAGCATTTGAGAAAAGTAACTGAACCGTCTGAAAGTTATACAATGTCATGGCCTGTGTTCACTATATTTGGTGTGACAGGATATAGAATTTCTAATGCAGCATATAAAATAGTGGTTAAGGATATCACTGATTTATTTATATCACACATTTACCATTGGACATTCACCTGTTTTGTTTTTGGGTTATCAATTAGGGTATCTGGCGGCAGATTGCATATCTACTGTAGATAAATACTAAATCGGCTGAGAGAGAAAGGTACTAACCCCGGGCATCTATCTGTCCATCCATCCATCACATATAGTATAGTGAGTGTATTTATTTACTGATTGTTACGTTTTCTAGTCACTGAAAAGCTCTTAGAATGCAGATGAAGTACTCATCTCACAGACTTGCTCAGTGTGAGTTCAATGACAACAGATTCCTGTTTAAGACCATAAGCCATAGTTTTAAGGTCAGCTCTATGGGTACATAGCATAGTTCATAGTTCGTTTTAAGTGGGGGTGTTTCACAGAGTCTTTGTAGTTGGTGATAATTTGTAGAGAGTTGACAATGAAAACATTTTTGGAAGTTGTCCCAACTTTCCATGTTCTTTCGGTGCAAGGGTCTCACAAAGAAGCAGTGAAGAGTAATGAGGTCTGTCATAAAAGATTTACAATAGTCCTTCTGAACCCAATCTTACCATCGTTGCTGTGGAAACACACCTACAGACCTCTTAATCTGCTCCATTGACGCAGCATTAAACACAAAGGTGCCAGCTGTCCTCAGTGCACTTTTAGACTGGTACAGACATACGATTAGACACACCTTCACAAGCACACATGTAAATATGCTCAATTAAACCATGCATGATGGGTTAGTATAGAACCTGGGTTCATCACCGTCATACTGCTATCAATTAATTACTGGTTCGCAAAAGATACAGCAACTGATAAAACCAGCAGAAATGTCAGCTGGGATACCGATCTGCAGCCCTAATCCAACACCTCATCAAATCTCTTCTGACCTTCCATTGTCGGTATTCAGGACCAGGTGGCCCTCCCAAGAAGATGGCACATGTGTGTCAAATTAAAAACAAATCACGACTCCCATCTGCCATGGTACTGAGGCCGCTATCTCCTCTCTGCATGTAGTTAGCTTCCCACAGGCTTACAATATAGCCATGAGTGGAATAGCTAATGTCCCCACTAGGAGACTTACCAGTTGGCACATTAGCATCGTTATACAGACTAAATTAGAGGAACCTTAGCATTGTGCCCTAGGCGGAAATATAGCGTTTTTTTTGTTTGTGTATTCATATAAATGTACAAAAGTTACATTTGAACTACCTTTTTTAAATAATTTGCAACATGTAACTCTTATTTGGTCAAAATGTTAGCTTATTTTATCTGAATACTTGATGCGCTATTATCTTGGAATACATTTTTCCGCTACAATGGCGCTCTAGTTAGTGAAGAAAAGTGTTCACCAAGATAGACTCAAGTCCGGGGAGGTGTAATAATATTAATATCAAATCATATGATAGCACAGTTTTCTTTCTTTGTATATTGTATCTACATTGTTGGCATCTTCAGTATTTGATGTTCACTCTTTTACTGTGCCTGTGACATATTTCTTCTGTAGACCACTGCACATTTTTTGAGCTGTTATGTTGTGAGGGGGACATCCAAGAGTCACTAACAGGATTAAAAGTAGGTGTGACATTTTATGAATACCATAGCAGGCTGAAGAGCCTCCTGAGTGCAGGCATTCAGTAAGATGCAAGAATCTTCAAGGCAAGGTTTCGAAACTAGCTGTTATTTTTCAAACAGTGCAATTGGCCTGAGCGTGGAATTAACTCACCACACCAACATGCACTTTGAGACATCTTGTAGGCATGTAAACAATACACTTGAAATGGATCTAGTCATGTCCCTCAGACACTGAATGCAAACCATTTTTAAAAAATACAGTATTTATAGTATTCAAAGCTTCTCTGCCTACATTTCATTAGCCTAATTGTGATCACTCAACGCATTTGTTTTTCTCTGTGCAGAATGCAGCCAAAATAATTCTTCCTTTAAGAAAGAAATATCAAAACATAAGCTATTAAAACTACAGTTACACTCTTTTTTAGACATGAATCGTTCTCATAATCAGATATTTGAGCCAGGTTGCCACATTTGAAGCCCCAGGCAAAAAAACATTACATGATGTTACTATATACAGTATACATATATATCAACATAATACAACAAACATTAACAAAAACCCCTTAACATAAGAAACAAAGCAACTCAGTAAGTTTGTGATATTGTGAGCAAGCCTTGCTTCGAGCAAAGACAGTTTGTAGGAAAAATCAAACTTAGTTAGCATTTTAACAAGACACCGAGGAACACTTCTTGAACAATACATCTCAGCAGAAGACGAATTACTTTGCATTTCTACAGGATGCCCTTGGGAGAGCACTGAGCATAAACTAAACCCGTACACCTGGGGGAAATTTATGTTGTGGATCTTTGATGATATTTGCAATTGAACTTTTATGGCACAGCTGATGAATGTAATAAACAAAGATAATTAACAGAGAAGAATCTGATTACCTCACCAGAACTTATTCTGTTCATCTTTGACTACAAATACAACACAAGGACACGCAGTTATAGAGTCAATGCACTGTGCGTAATACATAATCTCTTTTATATTCTCATGATACCAACACAAATGAAGCTTTACATTAACAATCATATAATACCATAATGTAAAAGGAGGGGACAGATTTTGAGAGAACATTTATGTTGTAGAGAACTAACAATAATTGTACACTGCATGAGGGTTGTACTTTTAGAAACTTGCAAACATGACTGAGATCTTTCCCGGCTTACATGAGGTCCCTTTTTTTCAAAAAACATTTCCACAGGACGGAAGCAGCTCTTTGATGCTTTTTGGGTGTTATAGTTGAGCATGATCAAAGCTGAAGAATGAGATACCATAGGTCTACAGCAGTGTTTCCAAAACTTTTTACAGTCTGGTACCCCTTCAGCCTTTCAACCTACTCATCCCCCACCCCCACACTCTTAGGATTTTTTTTAATTTTTTTTTTTTTAGGAGTTTTTTTTCCTCCATGTACCCGTATGTCACTTCCCGTTCCCAGTTTGAGAACCAATGGCCTTGTGGTGGGCTGGATCTTAACCTGGAACGATGCCTAGGTAAGACTGTTTAGTTGCAACACTCAAAATAAAGTGGACAAGCAACATCCCATAACTATTAAAACTTGTAATTCATGGGAATGGATCCAAGCAAAGACAATGGATGAGTAAAAGGACGTTATTTAAATGCAACCGAATAATGCATGCTACCATTTGCTAAAATTAGTCAAGTGAATTAAAATACAAGAACTGTTTTCCCTAAAAGCACTTCATACCATTCCAAGGCCATTCGCTTTAGATAATAGACCACATAACTTTCCTTTCAAACTGAACTTCACACCTGAAAAAAAACATTTTATGAGAGAGGTAAGTGATTTTATTTGGAAACATATAAATAATTAAGCACTTTGGGTAGGTAGCGTCCTACAAAAGTGGCACAAATAGAAATCTCTACACTCTTTTATTCAAACTTCTTGAAACAGTTTTGTGTATCAGGTCTTGAGTAAATCATAATGACTTTGTTAAACATAAAAGCTGACATGGTGAGAAGATGAGACCTAATTCCTCCTTTTTGTCTAGCCGAAAATAGGCCGCTTCAAATTCATACTAAGACAGCCCTTAACGGAACATTACAGTAAAGTTATAGAGACAACTCACTACAATGAGGTGTCCATGGATGAAACCCATGGCTCCTAAAGCCTCTTTGGCTCCTCGTGTACTGTGGACTGTTTCTCACAGTTGTCCAGAAGGAGGTAGTGCCCAACAGGTAAGATTACCCAGATACATATTCACAGATAACCACAGACGCACTACTGTGATCTCTGCTTGAGGCTACTCTCATACTGCTGAAACAGCCTCAAAGTAACTAATCACAGGCGGCTGTCAGGTACGGAGACTGGAAACAATAGAGGTGAGAAACTTGAAAAAAATGAAGGTGGCATAACAGCTTAGTCAGGATGTGATGAGAGGAACAGTAACAGTGTCAGGCGAGATCCTATCTCGTCCAGATCCCTTATTGTTACCAGCTGCGAAAGGGATGCTGGCATTGTTTTCACCTTGTGAGCCTGTGTGTGTGTGTGTGTGTGTCATCATGGCAAAATGTGATCTTGGAGACATCTACTGTGAGGCGGTTTTGAGTATTTTGCCAGGTGTTTATGTCAGTCTGTGGACATATTTTGTGAGAGTGATTGTGTCCCAGCCATAAAAGATCCCGGAGCAGGTGTGTAATGGAGATCAAAATGAAGGTCAAGGTCGAAGATGGGTGTGGTCTTAGGGCGTGGTATTAGAGTGTTATTCAGCAACACTAAATAAGATGGATGTGGGCTGGCCCCCTGCATGTGTATTATTTCACAGGATTCATCAACTGAAGAGTCAGTTTAGTTTTTAATATTTTCTTTAGAATTTTGACTTTGAGTCAGATGCACAGGTTTATTATTCTCCATCAACACTGAGTCTCTCCTTATCCGCTTTGAAAGACAGACGTAGACATGCTATTGCCTGCCAAGAGGAATAGCGGCTTGGATGTGCCAAATTAGGGGCAGAGTTTGGAAAATGTATGGCTTTTCTGGAACATGTTAAAACAAGACAGGTGGTATCCACCTGTGCAGATATGCACCTTACTGCCCCTGGTGTGTAGAAAATAACAGGTGTGGCTGTCAAATGTGCCAATGTGTTCTGGATTTCAATACTCCATCATCCCTCAATAACCATGTTTAAGGCAATTGAGGCACTTACAATAGTGCTCAGTGGCTGGTAGTATGAGTTTGCAGGTGTGCTGTGCAGCCACCTGATGTGCAGTAGTTGTGTGCGAGTAAGAAGCAAGAAGCACCTAAAAAAGACCACCCATGCTCAAATCCACTCAAAGTAAACAATAGTTAAAAAAAAAAGAAAGAAGCCATTTCCTCTGAATAAAATGTGTGTTGCAAAACAATATAAAATTGTGAGCTCCCACAGTCTCTGATCTTTAGTGAACAGATATTTTGAAGAGAAAGGTCTGAGAACACAGGCTGAGACTAGAGAGAAAAGATGGGGACAAAGGAACATGGACATTTTTCTCCTAAGAAAAAAAAACCCTGCTAAAAAGAGTTAATTTATAAATCGCTGCAATGTACCCGATGGGCCTGTATTGATGCAGTTCCTCTTCTTAAATAATCAACGACTTCTTTGTGCCTGTGAGTATTACAAATTGGGTAAGTAAACAGGCTCTATCCACCAAACTCTTCCTGATTTGGCACAAGTAAACAAGATGAGTGGGCAGGCAAAGAGAGAAATAACAAAAGAGAGGTAACTATGGGAGGTTAGCTGGGCCAAAGACTATCATGAATCTCATCCTAATTATTTCAGCACAGGGTGAGACAAGTCTTCTCAGAACACCATGGGAAAGAAGAGGTGTTATGGAGAGTGGGAGTGTGAGAGTTTAAGTTTTGACATTATGCTAATTCCAAACAGCACAGACAGCCAAGGAGGCTGCCAGAGAAAAGGAGAAGAGGCGGCGTCAGCGATGGCACTTTGCCATCTATATAATCTCTGTATACTGTCGAGAGATATTGTTAAGAGATGTGTTATTTGTTTCATGGAATGCTTTGGTAATGGTTGCTTAATCAGCATTGTGTTTACAACAATGGGCTGAGGAAATAATGCATACTGGCATGTATGAAACTCGTTTCGAGGAATGACTACTTTTAAAGAGGCTTTATAGATAATAATTCCCAGAAAACAACTCTCTGGGGCAATTAGTTTGGGCAGGATAGAGTTGTAAAGACAATAAATTAGTCGAATGTGCTGTAAATAAAGCATTTGTAAAGTTTATTTTGTATTTCCCCAAGATCACTGCATTTGTATCAAAGATACAAAGAGTATTTCTCTGATCAGTGGTTTGCGACTTGCTTGGGTGAATCTAATTTTCCACCAGGCTGTGGTAGTGGCCTCAAGTAATGGTTTTGCTGCTTTATAGCTGGCACAAGCTTTTCAATACACCTGAGGAGCACTTTAATTTAATCCGTCTCATCAAGATCGATAAATGTGTCTGAGTTGTGATTCTTTGGGACATACTATCCGTTAATAGGCTACAATGAGTTTAGAGTGACCATTTTCTACAACCTCATATACGCAGTTGGGTGCTATACACTGGAAATCAACTTTAATCAAGCCAGAGAGCCACAGCACTGTCAGAATGTGCAAAAGAAACATTCTTATGTGCATTATCAAAAGTCTAAAAGGCATAATATGAAAGTACATTTTTCACACCTATCACATAGGCCTTTCCATACAGTATGCAGTGAAGTGCAAATGGAGGGAATGTGAGAAAAGCAGGACATTGAAGGAAGGGAGGAGAGGGCTTCCCAAAGCTCACAAGAAGGCGGAGTTGTAGGAGAGGATAGAGGGGGCATGATCAAAGCCTATATTTTGAAATCACTTACTTCTCCATTAGTTTGATTAATGGGGCCAGCCTCACAGTCAGACAGAGGCAAGGGGCTTGAAAAATGATGCAATTACTGCTTTTTGAATAGAAGGCTGAAAAGGCCTGCTTGAAAGGAGGATCTGGAGGAGATTCTGCAGGGCATCTTGGACAGTAGACTACCTCCTCTTCATCCATCTATCCCCCTGCCACACGCCCTGAAGCCCCACAGCTCTACTATAACCCTTCCCTCATGAGGCGTCTCTCATCAGGCTTAGTGGCATGCTTCACTGGTCCTCTGTAAGCTGGGGGAGCATAATATAAATTGTGATTAATATGTATTGGCAGCATGTTTTGCTTCGCATTCTGTTTAACTCTCAGATGATGCTCCACTCCATTCCCTAAATGTAGTCTTTATTCATTTAAGGTGTTCTATGTCAACATGTATTTTCAGGGCATTTCTACTGTCCGTGTCATATTTATTGAGCAAAATGAAAAGAATATTATGTACACTTCTTGAATGATCAGCTGTAATTGAAGAGTCTCAAGTGCCTCTTGGAAAAATGTTAAAGAAGGATGTAATGGCAGTTATCTACAAAGGTTTTGAAATCACGTCTACTTTAATTGGGTGGTGATTGCACAAAATGCATATAATCCTCTTTTCATTACTTTCCTAAAGTGCTCAGATCAGCATCATATAAGAGCATCATTATATTCACATTTCTTTTTACATTATATTACATTTCAATTTAAGTGAAAGGGATTGTGGATTGTTGAAATGTGTGTCATTGGATAAACACCTTAAAGATTTCCAAAAACAGCCCACAGAGAGACTTTTCATTTTGAAGTGAACCTAAATGAATCCAAAGTCAGATTCTAAGTGCTTTTAGGAACTACTGTGTGTGGGAAGCAGTCTACAGGAGACCAAGCAACAAATTGGTCAGTTAGATTAAAGTTTACTTATCAGCTCAATAACTGCACTACCAAGAGAATTAGAGGAAGAGATCAAAAAAGACTTGAGGAGAAAGAAAGACAAAGATAGAGAAAGATAGAGAAAGAATGAAGGGCATGAAAGGCTGACTTCATCAAAATCTTTATAATCTAATAAATTGGAGTTTTCAGTTGAATGTAGCAGTGACATGACAACTCTTCTGAAAAAGAGAAAGGGCAGGAAAACCTTGACTTTAATTCTGCAGTTTTTAAATGCCAATCAGTCTGTGTGGTTGTAAATATTAACTACTTTCCAACAGCTCTGCTACATCCTTCCGTTGTAACTAGGGTGGTAATGGTATGATATTTGCATGGTACAATAACAAACTTATGGATTCACAGAATTAGGCTTGATTATTATTATTATGACTTACAATGACCCTGAAAGGTTGCTTTTGGGGGCCGAACAAACCCTGTCTTATAATTAAAACTTGAAACTTATTTTTTTTAATGGAAGAATGTGGAGAAATGTATCCGTCATAATTGTAAGGAGATAAGGAAATGTACAGGGCATGATAACCGTCGATCCTCATATCTGGTATGCAGTGAAACTGGTATGTTGCTTTAAACGTAGTTGTAACTGTGGGGGTTAATGTAATGAGACAGCAAATGTTTATTTTACAGCAAGTCTGGGAGACCTTGGAAGTCTCAAGTGTTTTTTTTATCTGCTTGGGGTGAAATCACAGACACAGTCCCAATGCCCATGGTCAAAAGCAGCACTGCAGCACCTCAGTGACCCCGTCATGTTATGCCAGTGTGTGCCTGCATGCTTGCTTGCTTGTGAGTGTGTGTGTGTATGCAAAAATATTTATCACGTGACGAAACGTAGGGACAGAGAATAGAAGTGAGAGCTCTTCAGGAAAAGCTTTAGGGGTACCCCTTGGGAGAACAGTAAACAAGGGTTTAGAAGGGCAAACAGGTGGAAACAAAAGCCAAAACATGGATTCACAGATTCAGGAAATACATTTCTGACATGGCTGACATTTTAATTTGACAGGAGGTCTGTTGACATGACTACGTTGAAATAATTCAGCTCCCTATTGCTTAAATTAAATACTAGATCACAGATGGGTGTTGGCACAATAACATCAAGCAACATTCTTTGCAGATTGTTAAAATTCAAAATATGTCCCTTGTGCTCATTTATACATTCCCTTATTCTCTCTAGAGTGCTCTTTGGGTTTTTATGTCAAAATCAGTTAAGGAAGTTAATCAATGCTCCCAATGCAAAGTAAATCCACTCATGGCCGCATGAAACTCCCACAGGCTGGTGGGATAAACTCTTCACTGAAACAGCAGGTTTCAGGAGTGTTGATGAACTGTTGCATGAATAATAGCCTCATTGAGTGGTTGTGATCAAATGCACAATACGCATGCTTACGGATATATAGGGATCTACAGTATATATCTTTAGAATTTAAGACAAATTATGTGTAACTGTAAACTACTCACAGTGAATGTTGTTCAACACAAATAGTTTCTTGTTTACTTGTAAATGATTTCATAACTAACTAACCTTAGGCAAACAAGCACATTTTAGAAAAGCAGCAATATCAAACTGGTCTGGTGATTTCCTGAAGATACTCAAAATATCTCTATAAAATAATTCATGCTGCTGGTATATTTTTGGAAAATGTCCTAAATGGCACACAGATTATAGTTCCTTGCTGCATAATGCCAGCTGCATATCTTTACATGCAGTAGTTAACACGACAGTATATGGTTATTTTATTTCAAATGTGTGTTAACACAGACCTGTGAACAAGACATCAAAGGAACATATGAATATGCATGTGCACATGTTAGAATAGGAGACAGGAAAGAGCAAGCCAGTAAAACAGGTAAGAAAAGGGTCATAGGACACCTGAACGGGAGTTTATATTCATATTTTTGTCCACTAGGGCTGTACTTTGATTGAACATTTTCTCCGCTCCGGATCTTTTATACAGCTCTGTTTGTGCTGTGGGTACCAATACAATTCTTGTTTTCCAAGAGGTTGGCTTTGCAATTACCCTTATAACTCTTACTTTATTTTGAGTCTGCGACTTGGGAATTGGGCAATAATCCCGAGCCCACAGCAACAATTTCACAGAGACAGAACTTTCCAACAATATTGTAGGGTTTTGGTATAATTGCATCTCATATTATGCTGCAGGGAGACAAATTTACAGAGTGATAAAGCTATTAACATATACAGACAAAGTAACTGTGTTTTCCAGGCTTTCAATTTAACAAAAATATGAACCACAAGTGTTTTATAGAGAGTTAAATGTCTTGACTGTCCCTACAACCAAAAATCATATTATTAAACATGTAGTGTGCACTATTTGTGCTCTGCTCTTATGGTTGGCTGAAAGAAAACGAAAACAACAGGCTCTGTTAGAGAAGCACCTGCTATTTAAAGGACTTCTGACACTTATGTACAACTCTAGAGGTCACCAGATAAATGAGATCGACTTCAGCGGGTGCCTTTTACAAGATTAACCATTTTCCTTCCTGAAGAAATAAAATTTGCCCAAGAGGTTTACTGTTTCAATAATGCTAAGCATGACTCATAATCACAAACATCAATCAAAGTTTATCACCCTCTGTCAAGACAAGACTTTGTTTAAGGTGCTGCCACTGAAATACATAAACTGAGAAGGGTTTTTGTTCTATACACCCTGACGGCTGTATTATTTCCTTTTCTTACTCAGCAGAGACGTAAAGGACAAGGTTAGAGTGGTCATACAGTAGAGGCTAGGAAGCTATCAATTGTGGGGAAGTGGTGCCAATACTGTTGTTTTCATCACTTCCCTTATCCTCATCATCATGATAATCACTTTTACCACCACCATTATCGGTAAAACAACGCTCAAGTTGTTTACCCTTTGAAGGCCCTTTCCCACATTTAAAAAAATCCTGACATTGATTAATGTGAAGGTATAGGCCATCATCTCAAACACACCACAGTTTTAATTCTCTAGCATTACTTATGAAAAGGCAAATTATTTATGAAAAGCTCTTTAACTTCATCAGATGATTCATACTTGCGCAAGTAATAACAATCCATCATGGAAAGAGCTTGCCAACTGCCCCGGTTTCCATTTTAATACCAGGGTTTGGATATACAACCGTTTCTCTTGATTATTCCGCCCTTCCATGAAATATGTACCAGAAGAGGAGGTTTTATTTAGATTCTGTTGGAGTAAACTACTTTGTTACGAAGTGCTGTGCTGTTGGAGGTAATGTATGCATAGCAAACATGTGCTGAATATTTGAAACTCCCAGACACAGGAGTATTGCTGGGGTACACCTCCAGCTCCCAGAAGGTACCACTAATTGATCATGGGCAAAGAGAGAGCTATGTATTATTTACCTTCCATTTTGTAAAGTAAATTCATCATGAAAAGCAATTAATGTTTTCAATGTATGCACTAAAGTTTCTCCATTCACCACACTTATTATGGGGAAAAATCACAAGAGGTTGTCCAATTCAGTCACACCAGCTAAATTGTTTTGCTTCAATCCAGGGATGGTATTGGAAATGATTTGTTAAATATACCATAAAATACACTGGAGATCAAAGTTAGAGAACAAATCTATAATCTTGGCCCATTCTTCTTGCAATATCTGCCACAGTTCAGTAACTTTAGTGGGTTTCTTAGCCATATATTTGTCGCTGACGATTTTCCAGAGATTCTCTATGGGGTATAGCTTTGGACTCTTGGCTGGCCATTTTATTGTTTCAATATCCTTGGCTTAAAAGAACTGCTTAACCTGTTTTGCAGTGTGACAGGGAGCATTGTCGTTCATGAAAGTGTTCTCTGCTCACTGTTTTTTTTCCCAAAATAAAGGTTGTTGTTGAAGTGCCTTGGTTATTAAAAAAAAAACATTCTAGTACAGCAGTGGTTTAGCCGAAGATCATATTCCATCAAATTCTGAACAATATAAAATAACAGAATTTTAGAATAAATCAAGTATTTATAATTTTTTTCTCTCATTTTCTTTTAATTTGTGTGTATATATAGCTATACGGTAATGTATCATCAGTAACACCACCAGAGAAATGGAAGAACAAAGATAGATTATACAGTGTATAGAATATTGCGGTACATTAGCAAAGAGGGAGAGGATACATGAACATCGGAGGAGACATGTATACATAGACAAAAGCATACAGTGCAATAAGAGAGAAGAGAAAAAGGAGCTGGGGGGTGGATGGGCGTTCAAGGGCAGAAAGATAAAGTGCCCATGTAGAGGAAAACATGGAACCATTAAGATGGTAGAAACACAAAGAGGAAAAGGGACGGAAGGGGAAAGAGACAAAAAAAGAGACAAGAGGAGGGAAGAGAGGGCAGAGGAGGATGAGATGTAGGACAATGATAGATCGTTTTCTGGCAGGCTCAATTTGTCACGCTGTTATTGGGAGGAAAATGGAATGGAGGAGCAGCGGTGAGGGTCAGAGGGGGACAGGGGTCCAAAGGTGCGAGAGTTAAGCCAGGAGGGAGCGAGGCCAGTGAATGGTAAGAGAGATAAACTTCACACTTCTCTTCACCTCTGGCCTTCAACAGATGATCACTGAGGTCACAACACTCTGATTAATCTGTCCCAGTAACCAGTGCTCCCTCATACATTGGTGGACTAGTTTATGGTGGAACATGATTTAAGTATACGTGCATTGTATACATTTATTTTTGACATGGATTAGACAGATTAATGCATTTTAGTTGATCTGTACCAATTTAAAGCTCAACATGCAAGTTGCTGGTGTGTTGGATGGATAAATATGCGTTATTTATTATAGGGCCGACACAAGGGAGTGTCAGGCTGTTCTTCTTCACTGATCATACATATATCTACGAAAAGTAACAAGCTGTAATATGTGTGTACTACACATTTTTTGTTACTGAAGAAATTAGGTCTGGAGCAAAGGAGTAAATCAGGTGATGTAGTAAAATAGGGTTTAACTCTAAATAGGGTCAGGGTGGACGGGTCCCAAAACACAGGACTTTCAAAAGGGGACCAGTGGTTGAGTCCAGGAAGTACCAAGAAAAACCACAACATTTATTCTAATCCTAATCAATTTGTTTTAATGCCTAACCCTAAACGTCACCTTTTGTTGCCTTAACTTAACGGTCCACAGTTTCACGGTGTTAAATAGAATGTCATACTGTATTTCTCAAGTTACAAATCTGTCCCTGTCATATTTCCAAGATCATCATCCTATCACAGACCGGTTGAAGAGAATACGTTGGGAGTGTAGCGTTTACATGGCCATAGGAATTTAAAACCTATTTCACACATGCATTGTATTTAGAGATTCTGGCTAAAGTCAATCCTTATCTACTGTCCTTGGTTAGCTGTTTGATAAGTGAAACGTATTGCAGCTTTACAAAAAACGGTCAATTACATTAATAGATGGTGCTTAATAGCACATACATACAAATCCTATTATGTAATAACTTTATAAAAATATTGTAATCCGTAAATAAGTGCACAAATGCATTTATTTTTTCAAAAGGGCCCGCTATATGGTATATGGGGCGGCAGTAGCTCAGTCCATAGGTGACTTGGCTGGGAACCAAAGGGTGCTGGTTCAAGTCCCTGTGTGGACCAAGTATGGAGCGTGGACTGGTGGCTGGAGAGGTGCCAGTTCATCTCCTGGGCACTGCCTAGGTGCTGTTGAGCAAGGCACCTAACCCCCAACTGCTCGGGGCGCTGGTCACTGGCAGCCCCCTCGCTCTAACACCTCTCCTCAATTGCATGTATAGGTCCTGGTTGTGCATGTGTGTATTTCGGGCCTGTGTGTGTAACATGTATGATAATAAGAGTGAAAATTGAATTTCCCCGTGTGGGATAAAAATAAAGTAATTCTTCTTCTTCTTCTTCTTATCACTTTCAAGCTGTAGCATAACTGAACCTAAAACACGTTTGAATGATAAATCTCTCATCAACTAAAGTGTATTTTTGCATAAAGAATAATGCAATCAGCAAACATGATTAAATCCCCAGACTGCGCCCATTGTCTGTATATACAGAGATAATCTTGAAACAGTATTGTGTCTCCTACGGTGTCCTCTATTCAAAACTCTAGCTCCACCTCCCCCTTGCTAAGTATTGGCCATCCCTAATGTGATGCTTTGTTTGTCTCCTCCATAAACTCTGCCAGCTTTACATTTCAAATGATGCCACTCAATCAGTAACACACTACATCTGGGCCAGTCTGATTGAATCTTCTGCGTGGCTGCAAGTGTGTTTCTGTGCTGTTTAAAAAAAAAGAAAAAGCAGGCTGAGAAGTACTTTTGGAGCTTTGTAATTATACCTGGCCTAACTCATTAGCACTAAGGGAGGGGGTGTAGACAGGACTGGCAGTGATGGATCTAGGGGAGGAATGAGGGGTGACGCGGTGAAGGTGTGCACGTGTTTGGGCAGCCTTCTGCGTGTGTGCATGAGTGCAAAGGATGTTGTCTGTGCCAGTTCTATGCTCCCCTGCACCAACACCATGCTCTTTGTGTCAGGTTAATGAGTCATGCTGGGACAAACACTTCCAGGTCATAGCCAGCTTTATTTCGTCTGAGAGGGGCGCCAGGTGCCAAGACACAACTGTGCTGCATATTTAGACAAATGTGAAGAAAACTTAAATGGCACAAGTGCAATAATTTAAGATTTGTGATTGTCTTTGATATCAGATATTAGTAGGTTTTGCTTGATTCTTAAATCTAAGAAATAATGTCAAAAACTGAAAAAATAAAAGCAGGTTAGTTTGCAGATGGAAAGTACTAGGCACAGTCTGGATCCAGGGGATTATTGTTTACTGGAAAGAAGTGGAAAGGCTTGAGACCTTTTTTGCAGTTTGATAACTTAAGTGCTACGGACAAACAAGGAGTAATATTTGCACTGACAAGGTGACCGACAGATACTGAACAATGTCTGCTGTCTATTTTGTAACTTCACCTTTACATGAAATTGGAAGCAATCAATAAAAATTACCCATAGCCACTGTTAAAGTGAGCGCTTACTGTCAAGAGGCATCTATGACTCTTTCATGATAGAACAATTTGTATGAGACTTGCATGCTTGTATGCATGTGTATGTGTGTGTGTGTGCGTGTGTGTGTGTGTGTGTGTGTGTGTGTGTGTGTGTGTGTGTGCGTGCGTGCGTGCGTGTGTGTGTGCGTGTGTGCGTAGATGCGTGCGTGCGTGTGTTATGCTTCTACAAGCCGTCATTTCAACAACACTGAATTATCCAAACATGAAAAGCCATTATTGCTGTCTTTTTCCAAAGCACGCCGTAATAGCATGTCAACTCAGACCGCTTTTAAATCACCATCCACAAGCGTTTCTGACAACAAGTTGGAAGAGTCCTTGGCATCAAAACACAATTCCAAGCAAGGGCAAATGTGTTTATTACGTCTCACATTCAAAAGTCACAAGGGTTCAATCTGATTCATGGTCTCATGTGTTGACAAGTGAATATGCTTCCAACACAGCAAACTTGTCTGCCACTCAGTCAAATTGGTACACAGACATGTGTTGAAAGCCCTTCCATGCTTTCGTTGCCATTTAGAAAATAGGTAATGCAAAGCAATGGTGGAAAAAGTACTAGTAGAGTAGATCTTTTACTTAGGTAAAAGTAGCAATACCACTCTTTAAAAAAAATAAAAAATCTTTAAATCAAGATCTCTCTAAAGTTAAAGTAATAAGGTTTTAACAACAACATTTACTTAGTACTATTAAAGTAAAAGTACTTGTTGGGCAGAATGGGGCCTTTCAAAGATCTATATTATTTGATATAGTTCATTATTGGAACATTATTTGTGATGCTTCAATATAAGCTGAATTTTAATAAAGCTGGTAGAGCATATATATACCTTATATATTATTGTTCACATGGAGCTCTGATGACATGGCAGTTTTATAGGTTTTATTTAGGATGTAAAATAAAATGTAGGGCAAAAAACAGGTTTCATAACAAAGTTGAACAATGATAATGTTTGCTCTTATAGACAGGGTAATGGACTTGGACTTATATAGCGCCTCTGTAGTCTTCCGATCACTCTAGTCGCTTTCATACTACTTGCCACATTCACTCTTTTACACACACACATTCATACAATGATGGCAGAGGCTGTCATCTGCTCATCAGGAGATAACCTAATCATTCAGACCCACATTCACACACCGAAGGCACAGCCTTTGGGAGCAATTTGGGGTTCTTGCCCAAGGACACTTTGACATATGGACTAGAGGAGCCAGGGATCGAACGATGACAACCCGATTTACCTCCTAACAACAGCCACAGTCGCCCCTTAAGGACAGTATATCCCCTATGTGCCACAGCTGGGTCACCAGTTCTGGCAATTTTTCATTCCAGCACCAATGTAAGGGCATTGTAAGCAGGGCATTCTGCTTTTAGACAGGCTGGCAAATGTCACAGTCCAGTGTTTACTGTACAATAAGTAATTATGAGCTCTGGCAGGTTTTAATAAATGTCATTAGATGAACTTGCAGCGTGTTATGGAAACAAGTTTTTCATTCAAGTATAAAGGAACAGATAATAACAATGTGCAATCTTGCCTCTGCTGATTATTTTTAGGAAAACAAACTAACTAACTGAATTCATATAAACTGTCACAGAAGGGGAAATGTATGACAAACCTGTGAACAAGTTTTCAAATTTCTACATGTGCAACCTGGCTTGCATTCACACTTTCACAGGGTAGATATTTCAAATGCTTTCAGCTGTCTAAACCCATTCCTTAATTATCTGTTCGCACAAAGCTATCTTTTCCCACTGTTTTTAAAAAACATCTCTTCTAAATAAATACATCCAGTCCTTCAGGAACCATACTCGAGTCCAGTCTCTCGGCACTCATCTCTTTTGTCTCACTTCACTCCCATCTCTTCCATTAGATGTTATCCATTATTGTTTCACACAGAAGTGCTTTATGTTGGAAGAGCTCCTTATCTTTTTCTCATCTTTGACCTTTCCTCCCTACATCCATCTACTGTTTATTTCTGATCCGCCTTTGTCATCCTCCTTTGCATGCTTTCTCTCTCTCTCTCTTCCTCTTTTTACCGATCTGCCACCCACTGCAGCATCTCTTTCTCCATCTCACGTTCCCTGGCAGCAGGCAACAGCGCTTGTCACTCTTTTAGCTTGGTGTAGCTGCCGCACAGGAAGCAGATCTCACCCAGCCTCTCTGCTCCATCCATCAACTGGCCTGCAAAGCAGGCATGCAGGCCAGTTGATGCCACCCATTCTAATTCAATTGACATCAACACATTAAGCAGTTTTTTGTCCCACAAGCACAGAGAATAAATGCCATAGGACACAGGCATTATGAAATATTTAACTTGTGTTAAATTACAACTGCTGATACATACCAGTCTCACAGAACTATGAGACTGAATTCATAACTGTAACCTGGAAAGGCTTGCTTGCTCACTTCCAGATAATAATAAAACACTTGAAATGTTCACTCTAATGTTAACACATTAGTCTTACTATTAAGGCATACTATTCATTTTCACAATTCACATTCAGTCCAGGTATTTCCTTAAAGCCTTTTAATCAATGGTGGTGAAAATGGACTGTATCTTCATAAGCCAGAACTCAGAGAGCCAAAAATCTAATTTGTGTGTCTCCAAGATATATAGCTTGGAGCTGCACCGTTGACAATTAATTGGAGAGTGACTTTGGTAACTCATAAAATGTGTCAAGTTTTTGTACCTAAAGGTGCAATGTTTTATGTACGTGATTTAGCAAATATTCACAAATACAACCCAAGGACATAGCTATGGGACAGTTGAAAGCTTAAAGTTCCACTTTATGGCCTAAAAGGCTTGTGTGACTCATGTGAAGTTCCCCTATCATGAAGGGAACAGAGAGTAGTTGGGTGTCGGGGACAGGGCGGCGCTGAAGCCGACAGAAGACGCTACATTCTCTCATGACCAAAGTGAATGAAAGATAAGATGGCAACTGTCTGGATGGGGGAAAACAAGAGCTTAGAGTTGCTGTTTAAAACCCAAGACACTATCGATGACATATACAGCTTGTTCAGCCCATAAGAAATGACAGTGGCAACTGACAGAATATGTTACTCAGGGATGTAGAGCATTATCAGAATAGAATAGAATAGAATACGTTAGTTAGTGAGATTTTCGCTAATTCACTTATGTCCTTTCATGTTGGTCAGGTGAACTTAAAATGAAAGAATAGTTATGTATGAATAACATCTGGCTAGTCCTTTGATGAACTGTCGGCCTGACAAGGTGCCTCTATTTCATCTGCCCAGTGCATATTAAGACATTTTTCCCTGACCCCCACTTGACCTTGTAGAGGTATAAGTAGTCATGGACAGTGATGAGAAATGGGCCCCTGGACACAGATAGACGCCCCCATTCCCCCTTCGTGCCAGATACGTATTTTCAGATCCTTGGGCAGAGGTATATTGTCTGTTCAGGAGTCCTGGCTGACAAAGAGGACAGAGCATTTGCAGTCTTGACCCCAAGGCACAGGAATGATCTTCCAGAGGAAATCAGGTCAGTTGAGTAAGCAATCCCCTTTAAAGCCCTTCTTAAGACATACTTTTATCAGAGAGGCTTTCCTGATTTTATTTGAGTTTTCCTTAAACTGTATTTCATATCCATTAAAACATGTATTTTCTCACACTGTATTGGTTTTTATACACCGAAAACACAGATGAAGAGTAAAGCAGGAAACAGAGCAGGTCTCTGTGGTAAACAGCACTGCTAAGAGCCAACTTCAAATAGTTTCACTAATAATAAACGCAACCTTAATGCGTTTTGTCACGCCTTGCGCAAATCATCAAGACCTCTAATACCATTAATCATACCAATTTAACACATTTTTTAACATTTACATTACCATCATAATAACATCAGATTTGTCCCCTGTGATGAATTTTTGATCTGGCATTCAGTCAACCTCTAGTCACCATGGCAACTTCACTTTTCTTCTCTTGTGCTGAAACACTTCATGAGTACTTAACCCTCCAAGGCATCATCATTATTCTCCATTCAGATATTAGCATATTTACATTTTCTCCCCAAGTATCTCTAGTGGGGAGTGGATACGCTCTTTGACAACAGTTACCGAGGTATTAATGAAGCTTTGATGAATTAACAAATCTCCACCACTTCTAATATATTAACATATTCACAGGATGATTTGGGATCTGTGCTGAACGTGAAGCTGTGCTTCTTTTTTAGTCTCCAAGATGCCTCTTGTTAATTAAACAAGTCATGATAAAGAATATACTTGGCAAGATTAAAAAAGAATGAAAATATATCTGCATTAGTTTGTGTGTGAGGGTACTAAAACATAATTCACTGGAGTATAGGAAAAGATCAAAGCATTGTGTCATTAATAAAACGTTGTGTATTCAAAACCTGTGCACTGATTTGTCTATAAGTGCTTCACTTTTAGATTAATAGTGAAGCATTCACAAGAAGCTAATTGTAAGGTAAGAGAGATTAAATGAGTCAGATCAGAAGATCACATGTATAATCTATGCATGTATGTACGTATGCATGCATGTATGTATGTATGTATGTATGTATATATGTAATTTATTTCTGGAAGAAGGGTTTCCATAAAATTGGTTATGGGCAGCATTGCAGTACATACAGCATGATACGGTCAGATGTCATTATTTTATCCTCCAGTGACCTTTTAATGCAAGCAAGTGTCAAATGCAATTAAACAAAAAAGATCTGGACTTATATTTTCTATGCCTTCTGTAAAGCATTTCAATACATCATGATTTTTTTTAACTTTCATCTAGTCCAGTGCTGAGCTGCATCATAAATTAATCTTCAGGTTCCCAGCTTTCAGATGATCTAAACCACTTCTGTGTGGCATCTACCTTCTATCGCCCCTTCTCCCCTAGCCACCCCTAAAAAAGGCAGACTGCTGGGGTGGGGGGTGGGTGTGGTGCCATATTTTTCTTTTAGTCTTCAACTCTGTCAATGCCACACAATTGTGTTCTTCAATCATTCAAAAGCACTGTAGTGCAAACTTACTCGACATGGTTTGACTGAGAGCTTATAATGAATCAAACCCCTGAAGACAGTTAAAGGAAAACCTTTCACTTCTGTCTGCCCTTTGTGAGGAGAACATAGTGAAAAATGTTCTATAATATAACATTGAACCCAATTGCTTTTTGTTTTCTGGAATTTGTGTCAGTTGTGGACACAGCAGTTCATGTCTTATGGACGTTGGAAGAGAGGGCAGCTGATTAACGAATGAGCTTTGAACTGAGGCAGGTGAGATGAAAGAGGAAAAGATGTGCACTACAGCTGAAGATGGAAGCATTAACGCCTACACATTCTCCTGATTCAAACTGCTATAATTAGCAAACAGGATGTGCAAGGAGTGTATAGAGGAGAAGTTAGCTTCTGTGCAGGAGCTAAGACAAATGTAAATCATCTGGGGCTACACACAGTTGACTTTGACCTTGCTTGAACTTTGCCTGGGTTTCTATGTTGTGGTGCTGATCCGTACAGTAAAAAGAACTCCCTTCACTAGTAGTGCAATGAAGGCTGAGTGAATGTTTTTACTGTAGAAATACAAAAATACTGTCCAGAGATATATTTGTAACATTTGATGCAGAATATTGGCACCTGAAATGTTTTCTTCTGGCCAACTCAATATTGAAGGCAAAACACACAGAACCGATCTGTGCAATCTGCTTTGGGTCAGAACTCCATACGGTGGAGACAGGCAGTTTCAATTTGTTTCATCAGCTTTAACAAGGGAAGTGCCAGTAGTCTGTCTTGGTGACGTGTTCCCAATGAAAACTAATATATCTCTTATTACTTCATTATTTTGCTACGTTTTTCCATTAATGACAGCTGAGGCAATACAATGTTGGATCAGCTGTCAGATAGGGGTGCCAGGGAAATGTGTTTGATCCCTTAATTAAGGAAAGACTCAGCAATGGATCCTACCTGCTGGATGAACACCTGTGCACCTCTGGGGCTCATGAGCAATACGGCCCGCCGCAGAGTGTCCCGGTACCGGTTGAGCTCCTCAGTGCGCATTGTGTTGAAGAGATCATTAAAGACTCGGCTGACGTTGCGGTCCACCCTCTGCAAGGAAACATCCAAACCCAGCCGAGACGCCTGGTCCATAAAGGTTTGCAAACCCCGGATATCTGAAGAAGGAAAAAGAAAGACTGATTGATGGGGAGGAGACACAGGATAAAGACTGACACTTAAGGCAGGTGCTATACACTACTTTATATTCCTTCAGCACTTAATCAGAACTGTGGGTAAGCCAACTGTATTTGACCTCCTTCATATGCATTCTATTGTTTCAGGCTTCATTCCAGGGGCTTCAAGATAGGTTTACTACTTTGCTGGTGATCTAAAGCGTGACCAAACACAACAAGCTCTCCTGTCTTTCTGTTTCCCGGGGTTTACAGGATATAAAAATGCAGGCAGGTGTTGCTGCCCCCAGAGATCTAAGTGTGTGTGTGTGTGTGCATGTGTGGACTTAACAGGTAACCACTTAAGAGAAGCCTGTGCTGCACATACAAATCAAAGGGGATGTGCGCAGAGGGATCAAAATAAGCAATCCCAGCAGTCACAGGGAGAGCAACAGCCCAGCATAAGACAAGCAGTGCTGCATTGTTAAAGAGAAGTTAGGCAAAATCGCTAGGGCCAGACCTCTTTCTGCATCAAAAATAGATTTGTGTGTATGTATATATGTGTGTGTGTGTGTGTGTGTGTGTGTGTATGAATGGCTGGGTGGGTGGGTGTGTGGGTTTCTACCCTGTTGCATTTCTGGAGGTTTGATGAGGTAGGGGCTGTAGTGCTTTAGCACTTAGATCAGATGATATAAAGAGTGATAGAAAGATAAACTGTAGCTGCATAAACAGACGACACACACAAAAACCTACAAAATCATACTGATGTGTGTGGTTGTTATTTGAGGTGATACAGGACATTGTTTTCAGATGCTCGGGGCAAAAAACTGGAAAAATTAGGCTAATAAGAAAGCTGTTGACCTCGTCTGAGCAGTGAAGCAACATATTGGTACACCGTTTCTTGGTCTATACCTCGGGACAAAGTGAGACAGCAATATGACTAAGTACCATATGAAGCAAATCATAAATAATTAGATAAAATGTTCGATTCTTACCTACCATTGTTATATTGCAATTATATTTTATGAGTATCAAAAATACTCACGGAATACTAATATGTTCAAAGGGCAGAACAAAACATGAAATTAAATCATTCATCATTCTGAAGCATCGCCAAACACTTACTGCAGCTCTCTCTGAAAACTATTTTCCTTCTGCACACACACACACACACACACACATACACACACACAGACACACACGCACACACACGCACGCACGCACACGCACACACACACACACACACACCGTCTTTGCTTTCTTTGTCTCCAAATTGAAACAGTTACCCTTGGTGGTGTTGCTTTGAATACAATGGGCAAAAGCTTACCCTCTGAGTAATCCCTCCTTTTGTTGGAGCACAAACACAATTTGTAAGTTAATCATGGTTCCTCCTTTTCCCGTCCCACGACTGGACCCTTACAATCAATTCAGACTACAATATTTTCTATATACAATTTTCAGCAGCGGTAAATTGGTGAAAATGACTATGTACTAAACATATAATCTGACTTCTTTTTGATTCAACTCTTCAGTGTGAGCCATCGCTGTTATACCAAATCCTGAGGGAATAAAAGCGTAAACCTTCTGCACAATTGGGATGCCTAAATAAGCAAACAAATTAGTAACTCAATAAACTCTCTCATAAACGAAAATTAACAAGCTGTGGAGCCGAAGACATTTCATCCAAGATGCTTTGTCAACATCATTATTCACACTATGATGTTTACGAGAGTCTTAACATGAATTCATGATGTACAACCTGCATACATAAGATGCACCTACACTGATGCAACACGTTCAGATTGGATCAGGACATCAAGAGATCAAGAGAACTGGTCAAAAGACAACGTATATATGCATTGGTAAAACACTGGTATTTTAACGTCATAATGTATTGCAGTTGGTTGAAAACCTTGTATCTGCCAAGAAGGGATAGAAACAAACAAACAAACAGAGTTTTTAATCCTATGAAGTGTCAAGGGAAAGCTAGCATGTTATAACTACTCTGGGACCCCAATAGAAACATTGGACTTCAAAGCCAGCGATCCAAACCCGTAGCAGGCTTTTTCACGGGGCAACCGTGTCAGCCATGGACAGGGCTGCAGAAAAGAGGATTAACGTGGAATTAAAGTTCTGATTTCTGGACATGTTTACCCAAGCGTCATTTCTGAACACAAATCTGCTTCTGAAAGTTTTAGATTTCAAAACTCAAAACCTTCTCTGGCCAGTTATGTATCAGCATCCTGCTCTCTCACTCAACATGGCAATTTACTCAGTAATCTTTATCTCGCTCTGTCCCTTACCTCTCTTTTGCTTTAATAGTATATGCATCTGTTTTAAAAGGACATTAAAGATCCAGGGAGACTGAGAAATACCCTATAAAGTTGCTCTATCTTACTCAAGCTGTAACTAAAGTGGGACTCCCTCTTGGATTGGAGCCATGCAGAAATGAGCATATCGTGATCAAAGGGCTCAGAGGTTTTTACTGAGCTGTCAAGCTGCGTTGCAAAACAAGCGGAAAAGCCTGAGAAATGGCTTCGCTACCAGCCTGTGTTTACTCAAAACTGAGATGAATCTTTTAACACAATCACGGATTTTTTTTTGCAACAATAACATCAGTTAATTATATGCAATATAGACTTTTAGAAATCTGAAATCTAGCAGGCACTGAGTGTGTTGGGCGAGCCACAAGAGCAGTGGAAGTGACACAGAAACAGAAAGTAAGAAATTACTGATTCAGTTTGAATCTAGCCCGTTTTTAGTGACAGCAGTTCTACACACTGTAACACAAATACAATAGTATTTTAGGTAATAAGGAGTACAATACGTGTCTGAATAAGAGGATGAATACATCAAATCCACACAGCCGTAACTTTGGCACCTGCCAAACAAACAGGAGTTCAGTGCAAGACTGACATTTGTAATATTGTTTCATATCTACTCCTACTGCTAATAGTCTCAGGTGAGCAGGCTCATTTTTTTTCTTTCCATTTTCACAATACAAACAACCCATGCTGATTAAAAGTTAAATTAGTTTAAACCGTTTTTCACTTGGATTTTACACACAGACACTTATCAAAAATTGAATTGTGCATGCAATTAACACCATATGGGGACCTCCTGGCGACAAGCAAAGCTTAGAAAATGCTTCTCATAACAACAATTTATGGGAAATGTGGGGAAAAGAGAATTTAGCTGCTGGTTATGCACCAGTCTCTCAATGTAAGTAACAAAAGTTATTTATATTACCCATTTTAGCAGACAAAATAAAAACTTTTTTTAATTAAAAAACACAAATAATGAACCCTACACAAAAGTGAGGAGACGTACTCTGGGAGCAATGTAGCAGCATTTTAGGGGACTCGAGAAACGATCTGTGGAGAGTGTGGAGAGTAAATATATATATATATATATATATATATATATATATATGTATATATATATATATATATATATATGCAAATTAATTACATTTTGTCATGTAATCATATTTCGGTCCTTCTTATCTGTAATTAGAGGACAGATCATTGAGAGGCTTGTACAGAATGCCTACGTTTTTTGTTATGAACTGTACTGTGCAGACAACCTTGCAGAGGAGAAATGCAAGGGGGAGGAAATCCTATCATGTCCTTCTTTCACCATGCAAAACACCATTGATCCAAGGGCCAAAAGTGGCAAGGAAAACCAATTGACAGTCAGGGCACATTTGAAATTTAAAATGAAACAGATAATTCAAAAAGAAAACCCACAAGGTCACTTTAGTCAGATTTGTACCTTCAGTTTTAACCTCATGGTAGGATGTCTACCAGTACTAGCAGTAGGATATTGACAAAAACTTTTATCCCGATACAGGTCATGACATGAAAATGTAGGAAAATTATATATATCACAATGCAGCAATATATTTATGGTAATTTCTTAAGTGGTCTTTATAAAATAATAACATGGTAAAGCATTTTTGTATAGGCTATCGTTGTGTAAATTAAATACTTGAGAAATGAAAAGTATTTTCTCATTTTATGTTACGATACCTCAATATATAATGTCATCAAGATACAACTCCATTAAGGCATGATCAATTATAATATTAAATTATCACCCAAAACTAATACACACGCAATTAAAGAAATAACAACAACTTGGCTGAGTATAGTCTCTATGCTGTTTCACAACTTAAGATAACTAGCTTGTTTTTCTGCTTCATGGAGACATCGAATTTGTTAACATTTACTGTAGTTTCTGTTACAAAATGATCACTACTGAGACTCAAAACCCTTTTATGCATTATCTGGTCCATTCATTTGGCAAGTTAAAGAAGATAGCTGTTTGCTATTATACGTCTGTCAGTTATTGGCAACATGTTTTCTTTTGTCAGTCAAAGAATGACTG
This sequence comes from Echiichthys vipera, assembly GCF_963691815.1. Classification (NCBI taxonomy): domain Eukaryota; kingdom Metazoa; phylum Chordata; class Actinopteri; order Perciformes; family Trachinidae; genus Echiichthys; species Echiichthys vipera. Next base: position 22,279,590 of record NC_139836.1, read on the forward strand.
AAGGAAAGCACCGTCAACAAAATGGTTTCAATAGTAGTAGTCAGGTCTGAATGTGCAGAGTTGCTGGAGTTACAGTCCAGGGCTTAGTTATTATCTCAAAAAGTCATTGTCCTACTTTGTCCCCAAGTTTGGCCTACGTGCCTTTGGGTGCTGTGTGCTTAGAAGGGGGACTATCAGATGAGAATTCAACAATTAAGAATATGATAATAAAAAGGGAATATAATGCAGGAATAATTAAAAACAGATACATCTGGCCTGCTGTAGAGTCAAATTTCAAGTAAGTTTTTTATATTTTATTCAAAATTAAGTTTAAGGGTTAAAATATTCTTTTGGGATTTAAATTGGCCTGACAATTTTTTATACTTTTTTGACACTAAATCGTGCTCAGCACAGTTGTCTCCCACAGGACTGCATCTACAGTATATGATACCTGCAAGACCAGAGATCCGTCCCTGCTTCAGCATTTGATGTTAGGTAAGTCTTTATCATCCTCCTGTGTCCCAGCTGTGAAACAGGCTACATCATGCCCTCCTATGCCCACATTGGCTGTGAAACCTGCATCAATACCTAATTCACATTATGCCTTCTGTGCTTGCTTGCCGGTCTCTGAGATCATGAATCTGTGTGTCTAGTGTGGCATAAATCAGATTCAGCCTTTGTCCAGATGTCAATACACACTGTCTCACTTCTACCCCCTGCAGTTTTTTTCTCTCCCGCTTTCACGGGGGCTGTGTTGAATGTTACCAAAAACATGCTTGAGTCATACAGCAGCGGTGAGCGATTTTACACAGGTTGTCCAAATATGGCCACAGGCTCCACATGGATTGTGCAGCACCTTCAGTACACTGGTCAGCATGCAATGGTCTGCCTTCCATGACCACTCCTACCAAACCACCTAACACATTCAGGATGTGTCTGAGGAGGTGGACCAAGTAATGAGACACACAGCATGGCGCAATGCTGCCCCAGGCCAAGACAGCCAGCAGTTAGTACTGCCTCTGTGTCTCAGCACACACCAACTCGACATCATCCATCCTAGGCTCCTCTTCTTTCAGCGATCACAGCTCAACAATGTCCAAAACTGGATTGTGTGTGCATGTGTGTGTGTGTGCAGTATATATATATATATATATACAGTATATACTGCGCACACACACACACACACACACACACACACACACACACACACACACACACACACACACACACACACACACACACACACACACACACACACACACACACACACACACACACACACACACACACACACACACACACACAGAGACACACACACACACACACACACACACACACACACACACACACAGCAGTTCTCTAGACTGTTCTCTCACAATACGTAACTGTTTCTCTTCCTGTACACACCTTCCCATCTCTATTTTATGTTCTTTTTGATCCTCTCATCTCTATTCTTATGAAAGACGATTAATTGAAGGTCACCTATGCGTTCACTCCCTTTGAAATTATCTGACAAGCTAGTTGGCAGTGTTATAGACCTTATGGTCCAAATGTAGCATTAATTTCAATTAAATCAATGAATACAATTAGAAACACTTGCAAAGAGTATGTTATTACACAGAAACCTAATCCTTTCTCTCAAAAAGGCTTGCTTCATGGTCTCAGAAATATCACTAACCCTAACGTTATGCATTACAGACTTGCTACAAACTCTGCAGGAGATTTCTTTAGGGTTTGTCCTGCCTGTGTTATAAATAACCTTTCTACAGTAGCAATCACCCCCTACATGTGAACAAAAGCATCTTAATCACACCTAATCCCAGTCTAATTCTCTCCTCCTTTAACAGAGAGCCAGTCACCACAAGGCAGGCAGAGATAGATATAGCTGCTCCACAGTCATTACTAAGTGCAGGTTAACTCACACGAACCTGCCAAGCAGCCTACTGATGTTCAAGAGAAATCAACCCTTCTTTAAGATTTCCGATAATCACGCTTCAGTCGCCTTGTATCGTCCTCTTGTTATGATCAAATGACGAGGCAACTTTACAGAAGCTTTTGTTTGCAGATTGTCTACCCACTGTCCACCCTCCCACACATAATCAATAGCTGGCTTTCTTTTACATACACACAACTTCGAAGACAGTGTAAGCACACTTTTAATGGCATTTACAAAGGCATACAGATAATATATTGCAAAACTTTAAAACAAGACTAAGAGTTTACAGCCATGCTAACAGCTCTGTGAGGCTGTACTTTGGCACAGTAGTACCTTGCACTAAATGCTAACACCAGCATGCTAACATGCTCACAATGGCACTACTTACAAACAGATTGTAAATCTAAAGTAAGTAACTTTCTGAAGAATGAGACAGAACCTGTGAAAAAAAAAATATTGTTGCTCTCTCTGTCTTCTCTTAATGCCATCTGCTAGATTCACTGCACCCGACGACAACCAATCAGAGCTAAGCTAAGCAGTGCAAATCAAATGTGAAATAATATTATGTTACTGTATTGCATATTTCTTTCAGAAAGTGTTTTCAGAAACATATAAGTGTACTGTTTAGCTGTAAAATGAGAGTTTGCCCCACCCACCAGCTGGACAAACATACTCGTTCAGAGGTCAGAGCAGTAAGCAGAGCTGGGTCAGACAGAGACTGCACAGTGGTTGTTGCTGTTCTGGCGCGTTGGAACCTAGCAGATATCATTAGGAGCAGACAGAGAGGGCTCAGAGCAGCAGGGACAACAGATGGAGGTAATATGTTACTTTTCAACATACAGCATATATGATTCCGAAGAAAGTTCCCAACTTCAGCTTTAAGCAGGTATCCTATTTACAATGTCAGCTGACATACAAACTTATTTCAGAATTGTAGTATGTCATTAGTATGGAATTGTAGTTAAAAACCAAAATATTGGACAAAGTAAAAATCTGACCTGTCGATGGCGCTGCATGAAAAGTAAAGTATATTTTCGCTGAAAAATCATCCCATGGTCTTTCTTGGCACTGACATACATCAAATAAGCCACCAAGACGGTTTATTTTGGTTTTTTTCCCCCGTGTTTTAACTATTAACAGAGATGTCAGGTAGAGTCGCTAACAGCCGGACGTGGCACACTAGTTCGGGGAATTACGGTGATGGCATTAAAACGGCTTTTTAACCACTAATACTGCTCAAAATAACACCAAACCTCTGCAGCAGCATGATAGTAGTCCCTACACATAAAATGAAGCACCAACAATACATTCAGCAAACCTGGAGTTTATTAAAAGAGTGTTTTGAAAGACTTACCTACTGGCTCGGTACGAGGTCCTCTCTCACTTAGTCCATTCAAGTCAATTACCAAAGTCAATCCAAAAGGAAGGAGCCCATTGACGCTTCGTTTTATGTGTAAGGATAGTTATCGTTCTACTGTAGAGGTTTGGTGTTATTTTGAGCAGTATTAGTGGTTAAGAAGACGTTTTAATGACTTCACCATTCTGCCGTGAGTTAACCAGTGATAGCCACGTCTGCGGCGTTAGCAATTACTCAGTTAATAGTTTATATGCGCAAAAAAACTGTATCGATGGCTTATTTGAAGTATGTAAGTGCCGAAAAAGAACATGGGATGATTTTGCGCCTGATTTACACTTTCAAGGGGTAACCTAAGTCGTTTCAACTTACGTACTGAGGTGGACATGAATGTCTTAAGCAAAATTCTTGGCAATCCATCCAACAGCTGTTGAGAGGTTTCACTAAAAGCCACAAATGTGAACCTAATGGATGTGCAAGAGGAAATGCCAGTGAATCACCAAAGCCATTAAGATTCCGCATTAAGACTCTACTTAATTCTATGCCTATCAAATCAATAGTTGTGGAGATATTTCAGTCTGGACCAAAGTGGTGTCTAACCCACCTAAAGGCTGACGTTGCCATCCCTAGAGTCATCATTTAAAACAATCTATGGTAGCACTACAATCTATGGTAGCACTACAAAAAAAACAGCAATTATGATAAAGTTTGTTAAATAGGGAAGACTATCGGTTTTTACATGTTTTACATTTTTATATCTAATCCCTGATTGAGCAGTGAGAGGTGGCTCTCTTGCTTTCAAGGTATTTTCAGTAGCGTATTGTTTGTGAAGGTGTGGACCAGATAGAAAGATAGAAAGGCATGCTGTGTGATTCAAAAGAAAGAATGGCATAACTGAGGGCGGACTCACACTTATTCAATTTGCAGCCATTCTGCTGAACGCTGTCCTTTTAAAGACATGGCTGGTTTAAAAAACAAGGGGAGAGGAGAGCATGAACCTGAATTGTGCCTGGTCATGGTCAAATAAAAAATTAAATGAAATAAAACCACATCTTTCAACTCACCGCTCAACCCACAAAAGACATTTGTGCAGCCAAAAGACAACAGCCAACAGTTGTGTGTGTATGAAAGTTTGACTCAATATCTCGGCATTCTGGTCAGTTTGAGAATATTGCCAACAATGCTCAAGGGACTGCATGGTCCTTGACGACAGAAGCAAGAGTTTGCTGTCATAAAGTTTGTCTTTCTGTGGTAGAAATTAACTTCCATGGCCTTGACATGCTTTGGGTCTATTTTGTCCTTTTACAAAATAAAAAGCTGAGGCATTAAAATACCCTTCAGCACTGTCGGAGAACATGGCTGGATTCTGCAGAAAAGGACCGTTTAAAGGAAACAAAGAAGTACTGCCAGTGATAGAGAATTCCGAATGAAGGAAGGAAATGAAAAAAGAAATAAGACAGGACAAAGAAAGGAAAGAATAAAAAACATGTGAAAAGGAAAAAGCTGAGTCTTAGTAGGTGTAAAGGGTCTTTTGGTTAGCAATGGGCTGTTATAGGATTATCATATAATGTTGTTCTCTCTTATTTGCCTGAAGGCACGTGAGGCAAAACCACATAAGGATGTTATGCAGTCATAATACAATGCCGGCTTCCTGCAGCATAAGAATAACATTATTTCTGTTACTTGTGAAAGAAATAATGGAACAAGCTCTCTCACAACAGAGAATCAAATTATGTGTTGAAAATGTATAATGAGAAATGGCCTTGAAGTTGTTTACATAATCTGCCTTTCATGCAACCAATGCATTGATGGAGACTGGAATGAATCAGCTATCCTGACACACTTCAGGACACGAGGTTCACTTTGTCCCTGAGGTTAAGGAATCCAGCTGTTTAAGCCGTCAAAATGCAGAGCCTGTGGTCGCTCTCACCATCCCAAAAAAACAAAGGATTAAAGGAGTATGATATCAGTGTTTATCCATGTGGGGATTGACCTTTTAATACAAACCTAACCATTAAATTGTTTGATTAAACCCTGACTGGTACACTAAAAAAGAAACATTCAGGCAATTCGCTACAGTGCATTGGAAACACATGAAAACCATGATTCCTTTAATTTTTTTTGTAAACCTGGGGGAAACACTGGATATATTATGATAATAATTGTCTAGATCAGTGTAATATAGATAATACGATTTAGGACAATTCTTTGTACATATTGCTACAGTGTGTCGCCTGGGGCTATATGTAAGAAGGTGCTCTGTATTTTCTAGTATCTGCTTTTATAGACTAACACACCATCAGCAAATTGATGACACAGCAGGCAGGCAAAACACGGCCTTATCACACCACATCCAGATATCTATCACACCACTTCTACTTTACATGTTCCATAAAGCCGGCCTTGGTACAGCAATCATGCTTCTAATTAATCTGTAATGAAATGTCCTTTTGCACCATGTTCCCTCCTGAATTTCTTTCATTTGGCATGAGTTTCAAATATCAGATTTAAAAAAAAAAAATTGAATAAGATTTTTTTTTTAAGAATCAAAAACTCCATGTTTCTAAAGGCAGTCATATCATGCATCACAATGGATGGAGATACAGGGGCTTAACACTCTGATGATCCTAGATCAGCACAGTGTCTTTTCATAGTCACTGTCAATTCACAAATCGGATTATGGCTGAAGGGAAAAAAACATGTCTTGGCGGTGCCGAAAAGATGCTAGTCCAAAATATTAATGCAACTGCTAAATAATGACTCACTGTCTGACTTCCAGTGCATCAGCCAACAAGTCATCCGTTTTATTCCAACACTTCGTCATACCCAAACACAGACTAGGCCGATTGCCAATAACTCCCAAAACGATATACGTTGTATGACCGTTATATTTAATGTTGTGAAACGGCTGCACAGTGGCAGTTTAAGATATTATTATTAATAATTATGGGTCATTAGAAGCTGCTTCTGACCTATGAAGCTGTATTTTGGGTGAGACGTATATGATAAAAGCATCACAGTACTAGATAAACCATGTTATTGTACTGTAAAAGCTAAGTTTCCTACAGTATAAAGACTCACTGCTCTCTCCAACTGGAACACAAAAGATTTACAAGAATGTGACAAACATGACTTTTGTATCTTTAGTAGCAATGGTGGTACAAAAAAGCTGACTTTATCATATGTGTTGATTGGCTTAAAGCTTGTATTGATTCATATACATACATATACATCCAATTTTTTTAATGAAACTTGAGCTGTAACAATTAGTCTTTTATTTGGCAGAAAATGTATTCACTGGTTCCACATATTGACATGGGTTTTTGTTTTTTTCTAGTTTTCTTAGTTTAATGTATGTAACATTAATATATTTAGGTTTGGGAATATTCATTATATCTTGAGGAGCTTTTTTTCTGAGATTTTATGACTGATCCATTAATCAAGAAAAGAGTCATCATACAGTATTAATCCATAATGAAAGTAATCATTTTAGCCATTAATTAAACTAATGTATTACTTGTGTAAACTCAACAAGTAATAGAATCACGTGTCAAACAACATAGTTATAATCCAGGCTTTTCTGTCAAACACAAACAAAAAGTCATCTATGACAATTATTGGTAATGTCTCAAATAATAGTATTATGAAAGGAACCTTTGTAGAGAGATATGCCACAGTGTTGTACATTACTTTCCCCTTTCATGCTAAACATAGAAAGAGAGCTGGAAAGAGGAGACAGTAAAGCTGTGACAAGATCAAATCTGATCTGAGCTCCTGTGCTGGGAGTTAGATTATCACGCATCTAACAGCATGATTTGGAAGTAATGTTCAAAACCTTTCTGTGTTTATGACAGTGTAGCAATAAAGGAATAAGTGGTGGGAGAAGTACAGTAGGAACACAGATTGAAGTTGTTTCTGAGTAGCTAGCAAAGCAACATTACCTGTAACTATTATTCATAAGATCAATTTGCACATTAAAACAGCCAGATGGAATTGCTTATGAATTAAATTACAAAATAATACAGATAAATGGAAAACATACAGTATTTTTCCAGATATCTGCAGCATACAGCTAGAAGATCAGAGATACTTTTTACTTGTTTTAGTTTTTGTAACACCTTAAAAAGGCAATTCAAAGTGCTTTACATAATGTGTTATACTTAACAGGAAATGGAGCAACAAACACTGAATTGGTGTGTTGAATGAGCTGCAGTTGTCAGAGATCTCTTTGACGTATACAAAGACTTTCCAAAAATCTCGTGGTAATTTTCTTGTTTTTGCTTTTTTTATTGCCATTTTCTTTAAAGGTCTGACTTATTTTATGAATTTGACATAAAAACAGCTTTACTATTTCTACTATATGCTTTATATGAGGAAGGCTTCCGTAACTTAGACAAAGCAGACTAAGGAAATCCACTTTGTGCCAGAAGGTACTTTTATAACGAGTACAACTACATTTAACCCTGGTCCTGAACAAATCCATATAATGGTCTATAAGTGCATCCTCAGTGTTTTTGTGGGTGTGCACACACTGTACTTGACCGACCGTAATTGCTTTGTTGCACATGTTAAAGAGTAACACCGTTACCGATCTCAGAAAATCCACAGTATATTCTCTATTGGTAAGGAAACGGGTAAGATGCCTAATCAGACAGCACCAGTTTGGGTGTGCAGTGCCTGTTATTGAATGCCAGTACTTGTTTGATATCGACCAAAATATGTCCAATTAATCAAGACTCAAAACCTGTCAAATACAAAAAGCTGGCATCTAAATGTCAGATCTGTTATCTCATTTACTTGTTCTTTAACCAGTTCTATATTTTCTTCAGAATGTTAAAAAACTTTACTTTCCCCAAAATGTTAACAACTTTTGGGGAAAGTTCTTGTATGACTTGTATTTGGACAGAATCGACCACTTGAGCATTGTTGCATCTTTTATTTAATGAAAAAAGAGTTCTGTAGAAAAACATGTGTAACCCACATAACATATAGGGCGACTAAAATTCCATGTAATGTACGTATAAGGGTAGTTGCATGTGTTCCCACGTGGGGGCGAATTACGCCGAGCATCTGGAGAGATGGGGAGTGCTATGTGTGGTCAGCAATTCCTTTTCTGCTAAGGTTCGTTCCTGTAAAAACGTGATGCAAACTTCTAAGTAATTCAAAAATGGGTGTTATTAATGTGAAGGCACAAAGTAGCATAATAGCAAAGTCAATAGCCTACAACTCAACTTAAGTTTGGGAACGTTAACACTGATTACATTCATCACAGCATATTTTTTTTACTTATCACACACACAAACACATAATCTTAATAAAACAGTGAAGTGCTGCAGGTGTTTCTTCCTACTCATTGGTCTTTAGTTTAAATTCACCATTCATTCTCTTTAAATACTAAGTGCCAACACTGATTTCTAGACTGCACATTTGTCTCTTGGCAGTGGTGTGGGTCACTGTAATACTGCTTCAAGGCAGGCACCAAGGGTATTTTGACTGTTCTGTGATGAGCATCCTAATTAGCCGCTACATTCCCTAATTTAACAAGTGCAGAGTTAAACAGTGTAACACAAGCACAAATGTCAGCTGTGCCGACTTTGTAGAACCTAATTTAGCAGCCTGAAAAGGCTATTTTTTTAAAGACTAGCATTCCCATCCATTTTTTCTCACCAACAGAGCCTTTATGCATTAGAAATACTATACTGTAGGTTCCCTCGCAGGATCTGCAATTTAAAGATATAATCTGTATTATTTTCATCTAGGTAACGTCTTTTGAGTTACTATCAGAGTTAAAACCACAGTGATTGATCATATGACACCCTAATATAACTCCCTAAATAAGCAACCATGTTAGTGACGCTGCTGACAATGGTTGGTCTGCCAGGTGCAGATTGTCACTGCCAGTTATGCTGTGTTCAGTTGTAATCGGAAATCGGAAACTACCAACTAGGCTTGTAGTAAGGGCTGAAGTGTAATAGGAACATGTGTGTGTGATGGGTTCAAGAGGGTGACATATAGGGGACGGACCGGGCGTAGCGGTGAATGTGTTTCAATAAAGCCTACAAAAGAGAGAGAAAAAAATCAACACACATAGGGACCATGATTGGACAAAACGGTGGGCTCTGAAAGAACAGGCACACCTGCAATTACATCTTACCGCCAAAGACGCCACTAGAAACAAGGTATCTCAAATTTACAGATTATGACTTTAAGGCTTACACTGTGCTGGAATGAGATACAGAGTTCATGACCGAATATGATTCAATGGATGGAACAGTATTGCATCAGGAAGTAAATTGATCTAAAATTCTTTAAAATGCAAATGGACAGATAGATAGAAAGCAAGACATACAGTACAGTTAGACAGAGAGCTAGCTAGTCAGTCAGAAAGACAGACAGGCAGACAGGCAGGCAGACAGACCTCTCTATGTTCATGTTTACACCACACTCACAGTCAGCGCCTGTGAAAACAAGTGTGTAGACGGAGAGCATGTAGTTACTTAGCGCTAGCATTGTGAACGCAGCCCTGCAGTGCGTATACAGTGTGTTTACTTATTGTTGTGTGTTGTTATTGTTGTTGAATAAATGGTCCAACTCCTTAAGACCCAAGCCACATCCCCGTGTCTGTCCTTGCTGCCTATACATTAAAATGAAGGGATTTAGCCCTGAAGCTAACAACTACAAATAGTAAGCATTGTAAGCAAGATGCAAGACAGACGTAGAGCTAAAAAAAAGGAAAAAGAGTTTCAATTAGCTAGCCAGTTAGACATATAGCTATTCAGAAAGAATGATAGAAAGATGGATAGCAAAACAGCTAGTCAGACAGACAGATAGACGGATGCTCTTCCACAGTAAACAAACCTGTGGGTGGGTACTTGTATCTGCTTAGTGGGGGTCTCTATTTCCTTGAGGGCTTGCTTTACTATACACTTCAATCAACTCTACTGTACTGAAAATAAAACAGATTTATGCTCTCCTCTAGATTGCACTCGTCCAAGTAGTAAAAAGATTAGCCAGCAGTGACAAAGTATCATCTGAGAAATGCCAATGCAGCAATATAGTCTCTTCATCTTTCTGTGGGTCGATCTCTCCTCGACCCACAGTCCTTTGCTTTTTGCTAAATGTGGGTCAGGAAAGGTCTGGTCCCCGGGGTCGTCGTGATGAGAATAATGAAAACGAAATGGAGAACATCTGAGAATACATTACGTTTTCTTTGGAAACACCACCATTCTCTGGTGCCACAAATGAGCCAATTAGGCTCCGGCTTGTCTCTCCATGAGGATGCTACTAGTGAATGCAGCAATGAGATTTTATATTTCCCAACAATTTCTACTGAACTTTGGTTTATTTTTTTAGCAGTGTGCATGTTCAATATGTGTGTGAGTGTGTGTGTGTGTGAGTGTGTGTGTGTGTGTGTGTGTGTGTGTGTGTGTGTGTGTGTGTGTGTGCGTGCGTGCGTGTGTGTGTGTGTGTGTGTGTGTGTGTGTGTTTGTATGTGTGCGTGCGTGTGTGTGTGTGTGCGTGTGTGTGTGTGTGTGTGTGTGTGTGTGTGTGTGTGTGTGTGTGTGTGTGTGTGTGCGTGCGTGTGTGTGTGTTTGTATGTGTATGTCTGAGTTGTAATGTTTTTTCATCTTAGCTCCTATGGCTTTACTTCAGCCTTTTTGGAGCATTAACACTTAAATGAAAGAGCTGAAATCATCTTACATGCAAATGTCATGTTTATAAGATATATTTGGCCATCCACTTCTCTCATTCATCCCAACTCACCGTAGTCGCTCTCATAAAAGATGATGAACTTCTGCCAGTGTAGTTCTGAGACAAGGGTGAGGAGGACATCGTTGATCCGAACAGGTGGACGGGCAGCCAAGGTGTAGCTCTCCCCGTCTGGGCTGGGGTTCAGCTGGCAGGCAGTGCGGGGTGCACCATCCCCATTTCTCTGGATGAAGAGGTGGGGAATGTGCATTGCATCTGTCAGAGACTGCAGGGCACTTGCCGCTGCGCAGCCCGTGGATGTGACCAAAGCGAGAATCCCCTGGTTCATCAGCTCACATGCTGGACAGAAGAAAGAGTAAATAGAGGAAAGGTGGATGAAGCGAAAGGAGTAAAGGAAGAGGGGTAGAGACAAGGATTTGAAGAAAGGAAATATATGGGAAAAAAATGGTCGGGAAAAGAGAAGATGAGAAGGAATAAGAAAAAAAACATGGTTAGATATGCATCTCAAGTCAATTCAAACTGTAATTAATTCAGACAAGACTTTCATTCAAGACATCTTTTTAGGTTTTAATAGCGCTGTACATTATTCAAAAAAGTGTGCTCAACTGGTTTTAGGAAGTCAAGATGATTCTTTGTGTATCCTACTTAGGATTACATCTGAGCCTCTGCAGTTGAGAACAGATCACAGAAAGGAGGGGATGGGTGCTGAAGTCGTATTATAATGTGTGCTGTAGTTGAGAGATTCAGTGAGGGGCATCCTCTAATCCTTGTCCCCAGACAAAAATGAGACAGCTGATTAGAGCGAAAATGCTTGCTTAAGTCAACAGTCACTCGAGAACAGCAAATAAGAGAGAGAGAGCTACAGGAGTCGGTGTGGTTCTCTGAACAGCGAACGCAAGGAACAACGAGTCACAAATAAAAATCAGGAATATTTTAGCTAGATACAAAATTAAGCGTCCTGTGAGACTAATCTAAATATTGTCCCACACATCCTTCACTCTTTGTCTCTCTTTTATGTAGACATGGGGGATCTGTAAACCAGCAGATATTCAGACTGCAGACACATGCTTGTAATGTCTGTAGTGGGTCTTACCACCCCTACATTTTTATTTACACATGTAATTTGAGCGAAATCTGTTTTAGATCCTCTTAGGGCAGGTCAGCATGTCTGCTGAGACATAATTCCAAATATCTTTTAAAGACGGAAATGCCATCTTCTACATTATTACAGTAATTTGTCTGAGTTTGATGAGAAAAGCTGTTCCATCTAAGCAGTGGTAAATATTTAATGAGAGGGGGGGACTTTAAATTGCACTGATGTGACATAATAGGGAGTATTTATTTGCTCTTCAAATGATCCGTTGATCAATGACCTCAAAAGTAACATACAGTTCATATACTATACTGCTTACTTTTTACTCCAGTGGGTTTTCAAGTGCTGTCTGAAACATTCATCTGCACAAAACAGTTCATCATAATATTACTTTCTCAGTTGAAACCATGGTTTATATTATACTCATGTTTCTTTAAGGAAAGATACACACTCAGAATAGTTCATCCTATGTACTCTTGACCTACCCTTTCTGGGGAGGACAGTATATACGCCATGAAGCAAAACTTATTTGCATCTTCTCTTAGGTTAAAAGATGCAAAACACAGAAACAGGCGATTAGTAGAAAGGAGAAAGTGATGTGAATTCAATGCAAAACAGTATTAATGAGAAATAATGAATTTGCATTTAATTTTAGGCTCCATCTCTGTTATGAGCTGCATAATCATCTACTTCAGGGATTGTCTAATTTTGCATGTGACATGGGACAGGCTACCGCAAATGCTGATTAAAATTCAAGTCACCATTTCTCTCACAGCGGGGTTCTTATAATTTCAGCATAAACAGCTAAGTACATTGTACAAAACAGCAATTTCCCTAAGTGTTCTCTCACTGCATTTATTATATAGTCTACATTAACATCTGCAAAATGTAGCAAAAAGCAACAGCATTGTAGTCAAAGATCATCTGATATCATACAAACCCTTGGTATTGTCAAGTACAACAAGGTCTGCATGACATGGACATTTTTAAAAGCCTATACAGGTAAGATACCATAAAGTAAAATTCACTATGATACCACATTTACATGTGAAGGAGGAAGTGGAGAAAGAAGAGGGTAGATTTGGAGGAAAGGCATAAGGATGAGGAAAGAGGCTTGAGAAGGAAGTGTGAGGGGGGGATGATAAGAGGGAGTGTTCTCTGAATGGAGCCATAATGGGAAAGGGTTGTGTATGTGTGTGTCTGGATGTATGGCAGAGGGGGAGGACTATTAATGTGACAAATGACGATTTCATCTGCTGACTGCAAGTACAGGAGTGCATTAAGGCTCTGTAAATCACGAGTACAGGGGCAACTAAATAACATGCTGGGGAGAAGCGGGAAAGTGGGAATGTCATACAGTCAAGGTAAACGGAGATGCACTGTAGTTGAAGTAGAACAAGAAATAGAGTGCTAAAGAAATAGAAGGATTATTTGTAGCTTTATGCATGAATGCTCAGAAGGGTGCCAGAATGACTTCTGCAGTACAGTAAGCTTGTTACCATTTCTATGTGTTTGTGTGTGGGGGGGGCGGGGTGGGTGGGGGTGACTTGCATAGACGTCAGCATGTGAACCGTGGCACTTGGCAAACATTCCTTGATGCAACATGAAATGCTAATACACTTCCCAGCAGGGAGTCCTGTGATTGACTAATACAAATTTTTGGGCACGCTTAACTGCAACACTAATACAGTGTGTAAATGTGTCAGGTCGTAAAAATAAACTGTGTACCATGATACGCACTGAAAATAGGTATAGCCTGTTTTTCACGTCACATAAAAGCAAGTTCATCACTGGGTTTTAAGGGATCATTGATTCTGCAAACCGTACTGTGTGACAGGTCGTTCCAAAAACAGGGGGTCCTGATGGCGACGGCATAGTCTACTTTAGATTCAAGCCTCGACTTTGGAACAGCCAGAAGAGCCCACCTGAGGATCTAAGGGTGCATACTGCTTCATATGGGGTTAACATATTCGCTATATAACTTGCATCCAGATTCAAATGTGCTTCAAAAGTGATCAGTAAAATCTTACGATCAATTCTAAATCAAACAGGGAGCTAATAGAGGGTTGCCAGTGATATCGTTAACACCAGTAGCCTAGCTGCTACATTACCTAGCTAGAGGCGAGAGAGTGGCTTTGGGTTGTTGCCAGAGAGGAGGGAATTACTGTACTCAAGTATGGAGAAGATGAAAGCATGAATGGCTTTTTCCAGGTCATAGTGTGAAAGCATTGGTTTAATTCTGGAGATGGTTCTTATTTGAAGGAAGCAGGACTAAAAAAATTTTTTCTTTTTTTTTTAAGGTTATTTTTTTGGCAGTTTTTCAAGCCTTTTTATTAAAGAAGGACAGATATGAAATGGGGTGATTGCATTAACCACTGAGCCCCCAGCCGCCCCATGGTCATTTTTTAATCAAATAATACTACCAGATTAGGGCTTCACATTAGCAGACGGGGGACCACGGCCACTCTCGATAGCCATGTTTTCATCAAACATTTTCGGTATAGTACCTTTAGAACAGAATGTAGCCCATATGGACATGGACCTAAGCTCTAGTTCTGTTCTGTGTGTTCAATTGTAGGTGGGGGTGTCAGTGGATGGTAAGAGTCATTGACAGCCATGTGAGAAACTAGCTGAAAAACCTTTGCATTCCTCTCTCCATCCAGCTCTCACTGTATTTTCTCTTTACCAGCAATGCAGAGGAACATCTGCACCAAACTCAGACTGCAGTGTTTCTGCTCTACCTGTTTCTCCTTTTTTTCATTTGAGCAGCTGAAGAGTAACAGAAATACAGTAACAGGGGATGACACACAGCAAAGGGACAAGGGTTGGACTACCAGGTGAGCTAGAAGTCGACCTAGCTCCTCCTTTTAGTATTGGATCAGGAGCCACCCACAGCTTTTGGGTTATTTTGTTGAAGAAAGTTTTGTGTCATCCAACAATTGACATCACTGAGACAATCTGAAACAGCAGCTAGGCTTTCTGGGTCTCAGGGGAATGTTGTTGTACTTTTCTCTCAAAGCTTTTCAAAGGTGAAGATTTGCTGCTTTTACTGTATTGTATTGTATTTTGGGCTATTGGTCAGATTTAAAGGCATCTCACAAATTTTACGACCATGTTTCACAATGACATTTGACATTTCATACACTGAACCAATTGATTACTTGAAGAAATGCCACAACATTTTGATTAACAATGAACAGAATCATTCAAATATATCAAGATCAATGTAATTGTGATAGTGCTAGTGTTTATAAAATATTATTTATTTCACTTCACTAATGCAAGTAACATAACTCCAAAAGCATTACCTTCATTTGGGAAAAAAAACCCAAAACTTTGGACCATACAGAAACACATCTTGCTTTTTATGATGCGTAGCTCCTACCCCTCGTCCCTCAGCCACTTTTAGCAGACTGTGGCTAAAATGTGTCTGCGGTCATTTAAGCTTCATAATGGACACCCCGGGCCCATTACACAACAGACAGCTCAGTGATAGGAGGTAGGAGCGATCCACAGTCATTGGCAAGGATGATAATGGTGGAATAATGACTCTTAAATGTCCCCCCTGAAGTGGACAGTGGACCATCACTCATTTCATGCTATATGACATCTAATGTCAGTAGTTATATACTGTATATGTTGTATACGTGCCTTAAAGGAAAAGCTTATTTTCCCATGATTATGCGTATAGAGGATCCTAAAAGCATTGCTTTATAATATTATATTAATTTGGATTATTTCAATAAATTCATGGACTGTGTATTTGGATTTCAATAGATGGGTGAAATAATTTTAAAAGAGGCAGCAATTCAGCTGTAATTAAATGAGTTCTAATAGGGCCATGCAAACAACAGCTACTTTCTTTAAAAAAAAAAACAAAACAACCAAAAAGATCTACTAATCTATCAAGCCAATTGTGAAGAAGCAGTCATTTTGTTCTCAGTGATGGTAAGACTGATCGATGATTAATTCAGTAGAGGTGGGTACATTTTTAAACACGTCTCATCATCAATGCATATCTTTAAAACACAGATACAATTACCATGCATTATCAACTGTCAACTGTCAATAAATTGAGACCAAATCAGGAGAGGGGTTTCTTTCATGCTTCCACACACCAAATTGAAACCATTATAAAAAAAAGGACATCTGCCATGCTGATCAGGGCTGATCAACAAAAAACACACAGTGTGCTTCTGCAGAAGTCCTCGCCTCCTCATACCAGTTCAGTTATGCACGGCTGATCCAGGGAGAGGGGAAATTACTATTAAGACACCAGGCTGAAAGAAGACACATCAACTTTGTGCCATATAATCTTTTTGCCCATAAAAACATGTTGTCATCAGTGTCTAGCACTCATTTTATCAATGTAATATGAAAGGCGAAAAACAAACAACTGATGTAGTGAATATTGCATAAATTGGGGCTGTCTCAGTGATTTCACAGTCTAGATAAGAGATATTTAGTTTGCTTTGAATCAGAGCACAATTCTGGGATTCAAAGGAGTCACCACTGAGATAAGTGCTGCAATGTTGTCATCACTCGATCTTGCAGTGACAATGGTGAAAGTCAGATTTAATTGAGACAGCTTGTGGTACGCAATTCAGAATTAAATGTCTGTTTTGTATCATTCAGATGCTGGTTGAAAAGGCTTTGGCTGTATTGTACTGCTACTTCTTATGTTTAGGATGAGCCCCAACTTATTCCCTCAAAATATTAAATCATGAGATAAGAAAGATGTTAAACAAACAAGCATTGATTCAACATACAAACGATTGCAACTTGAATATTGACCACACTATTGAATTTGAGCTTAAATTGTTCCAAAGTTGGAACCAAGAATAAATTGCAAAGAAACCATACATTGACATACAGTAGTTATCTTTGTATATTTCGGTCTATATCAACATTGGATCATATCCCTGGTCTTTTCAGCACAAATTGCCGATTACAAGATAGAGTGTTTATATTAAGATACCTGACTGCTAAATTAGTCACTGATGATTTTTAAGCAATCACCAGGGACAACTGGCACAAAGTACATTTTTTATGTTTTACCTGGTGGCAGATTCATAAGAGCTTTAAATGATCCATACCAATCTCAGCTAAAGGGGAGACTGGATGTTGTGTCATTTCCTAATTATGAATGGGCCCTGCAGCTCTGCTTTTGGCAGATTCCCACAACATAATAGCTCTCCGCCACACAGAAAGGAAGAAATGGGAAAGATCACTATTATATGGCAGCTGGACCACAGCTTAGGTCAATATTTACGTGTGCAACAACACTGTAGCTTGAGTAAGAATGAATTGTCTCTCTATCACTCTCTCTCTTTCACTTACTCAATCCATCTCGTCCATGGCCCTTTCCCCATGCATCACTCCTGTTTGTCCGACTACGATAAGGGTACATATCCCCATCAATACTATTGATGCTAAGACTGCCATGTCATCTGAACTGTGAAGGAGTGTTTCTCTGATGTAAATTATATCCTCAAGACAACTGACAGGTAGAATGACAGAAATACACTTAGTACAGTAAATAGCCTGCTATATAGAGGAGCACAATGTGTGAAAATCAGTTGCAGTGCTTTACAGTATCTATCCACCAGAAGGACCAGTGCTTATGGAGGCTTATTGCCATCAGACTGCTGTCATATGAAAATTTTACTTAAAGTTTGCCAAATGCCACTGGACGTTTTCATTTGACCGGTAAAATCAGTTGTTCTTATCAGATTTGATTTGTCAAGGGAATGTGCTTCACAAAGGCATTTTATATTGGAATAACATTACAGGGACATCCTGTTTGCCCAACAGTTTAATGATGCTGACCATACAGGCCTACTTGCAACGTCCCTGGTGTGAGTCCACCTCGGGACTTATTGCATAGCATCTCACTCCTGCCATATCTTGTCAACTGTCTACTGTCCCTAAGAAATACATTGGTGAAAAAAGAGAGAAATGGTTGGATTACAGTACACAGGTCTTACTATATACACCCCTGTGGCATATGCCAAAGCAGAAAAAAACAGGTGCTGGAGTGACTCAACACAGTTAATTTACTGAATATGTATTACTATTTCTATTCTCGTCTTCAATCTCTAAAATCAAATCAACCTTTTTTTCATGGAGCAAGAACTGGCACTTGACTAATATATCTTAAGACGACTGTACACTAATGGCTGATGGCTCAGTTGAGTTGTAAATAATTCACTGTGATGTGACAATGTTGCAGTACAAGTGTGAGACAGCTTGTGTCTTTGTTCCTATTTTAAAACATGCTACATTCAATCCTGTTATTCCTGTAAATCAAAGTATCCTAACTTCATGTGACTGAACATGAGTCCTCACCTTCACGACCAATTTTCTAAACTTTTCTCACATACTGTACTGTAATAATGTGCATCCTTAATGTGAATGTATAAAAAGCATTGAAGATATTTACAGTCTACTTGTTATATGACCTGCACCATGCAAAGAGTAGCGTTAGTAGCTCACAAAGGAATTAAATGCTGCTGTGGTCTGTGTGAAATCAAAGAACAATGTAAACAACAGTCATGTTGTGGTTTTCCATCAGTTTTTTAGTCTAAGGCTTTGTGTTGTGGCTGCTGCCTTGTGTTCTGCGCTCCAGAAGCTGCAATCAATCATAACAATATAGAGTATATTGAACATCAAAATGGCTTGTGGAATGACCATAACACTTGGTTTGTTCCTTAGTTCTTCATGCCTCCTCGCCTTGGTCCCTGACAAAAGAAGGATGCCCCCCCCCCCCACACACACACACACACACACACACTGCTGGTACCTGAGGGATGCAACAGAAAACAGCCTGCAGTCTGAATCTCTGCAGCCTGTGAGAGTAGCTTAACCTAATGCAACCTAATCCACCCTGTATACAATAAAAAAAAAAACTAAAACACAGCACAACTGTTAGAACGAGGTGACACACCCAAAGCTTAGTTCTCAGAAAGTGCTGAGTCACAGACTGTTATTCCAACACTGAAACTGATGCAACCAGACAATGATACACACAACACCACCAAAATGTGATACAACTAGCACCCATGTCTGGTGGCATCAGTTTCAATTGTTGAACAATTGGAAGTGACTTAGAGTGCTTCACAAAACAAACATGGGTGGGGAATCTCAGCCTGTAACACACAGGATATGATTTAAATTCCGACACCATATTGATGTCTCTATTGAAAAAGAAAACAAATGCCACTCTGAAATTAATTTATATTAAGACATTTATATGAATCCCCACCTTTCTATTTCCTTGTTATCTCTTCTGTCCTTTTTTCCTTTTTCAGAGTGCTTTTGACTCTCTGTCACTTGTTCCGTCATCAACTTAGCACAGCCACAATTTCTTCCAGGGCTAATATGGTCAGTCTAATGTGCATAACATAGTCCTTTGCATACACAATGATGTATTCATGGGTTTGTTTTTCCCTAATATGAAGCTGATTAGCCTTCTTACAATTAACATGCAGTAAGTCTTCACTGGCAATAGCACTGTCCTGAATGTTGAAACAGGTGAATAGCGGGCATATTTTTTTTGTTTATGGTAAATATGTGTTTGGGTTTTGTGATGATTAATTTGGATGGGGTTATCGAGAAAGATTGGCTAGCATTGTCAGAGGATAATCGTGAGTCATTCACTGTTGGAACAGGGATGGGTTGGGTGTTTGCTTGTCTGCTGAAATTATAAACATTAGGAAACATCTCACGTTCTCTCTCGGTAAAGTGTCATTTGCTCTGATATCATCTCTTTTTTCATTGTCTGTATCTGGTTTCCTTTACCCTGTCTACATATCTCACTAAGTTTTTTTTCTCTCTGTTTGCCTCTCAGTTGTCCTCTTCATCTTACCCTGCATGCTGCTTATTACAATCTGCCCTTGTCTTTCTCAGCCCAACTGCATCTCCAGCAATATCCCAAACATGAAAGATAAACAATGAATTGCCAGAAGTTCATTCATGGATGCTCTCTTACTTAATTTTTTAAATCAATGATTAAATGACCGTGGTCAAATAAGCAAAAAAATAAGCAAAGCCAATGGTGGCATACAAAGTTACCCAAAAAAGCAAGTATATGCCTTTTCTATGGAAATAGAAATTGCAACGTTTAGTCAGTCTGAATTCCTGTCCAACACCTAATTCTTTGATTTTCCTGACAGCGCTATTATTTGGTGATTACTATGTAAAGAGTAGATTCAGTGAGCAGCATGACCATGGCCATTCAGCCAACCAGACAGCGCTGCCATGCCACACCACACCGCAGTACCTTGGCATTACACATGAACTTACATCAGGGTGCCACAGTTTAACCATGCAGACCTCTACACACAACAGCCTATTCAGTTTAACAGCCTATTTGACTTCACCTTCTCAGAACTCCATGAAGTTCAGCCTGTATGCAAGCCCAACATTGTTGAGCAGAGTAGGTAATTTAGGTAGTGAGAGCAACAAGTTAGAAGACTACTGAGTCGCTCCTGCAGCTCCCTGCTTCACACTCAGAAACACAAATATAATTTTGACAGCAAAACACAGCCAAGACTCTCATTTTGAGCTTAAATGGAAACTGTGCTGCAACATGTTTCTTCGGAGTAAGAGGACATTTTTTTTAAGGATTATGTTATTCTCCAGGTTGGAAAGTTAAAAATTGAATGTGAGAATGAGTCCCAAAATTGAAAACGGAATACCTGCCAGAGGAACAATTAGTATTGTTTTGTGGTCCAGCACTAAATAGTGGATCATTAACAGCCGCTACACTGAGATGCGGGATGAAGCTAATCTTTAGTCCTGGGACATCAAGAAGTAGAGGCTACCTCAAGCAGAGCAGCACCACAGCTGGTTGTTAGTTCAAAGTGCAAAGAAGGCTCCTACACTGTCGATGGCTACATATAGCATGTTCTTTAGTTAAAAAGTGCCATGTGACAGAACTGGCGAAGTGAAATTGCCATGCAGTTGTTCTTTTAATTTTGGAGGAAGTGTTACTACGGCAACCAAAGGCCAACGTTAGCTAAACTGTTTTGTCTACATGTCACAATACTATTTGAGGGAGTGGGACTATGCCTTTTGGAAAGGAGAAGAAAACAGAGAATTGCACTATATAGCATTACATCATGGTATGCTAAAGATAACAAAAAAGCAACAGCTACTAGGTACATGCTTTTTTAAATAAGGAAAACTAAAAAGAAAAGCATTTATTTAAGATGACTGGTAATGTTTCGACAAACTGCGTGACACATGCTGTATGACTGCGACCTTTCTTTACATTATTAATGTTATGTTGACATGCTACGTTATGTTCACTTAAGCCTGAATGTAGGCTTTAGCACCTTCACTGTAAAGGGATAGAAACAACATAGAAAGCTCCTGAGTGATCCTCTACTGCAATGACATTGCTCTCAGTCCACTGCATGAGGATGTTAGCAACTACATATGGTGGCTATAAAACTACAAACACTGAGCAGCTCCACTGAGACTCATGTTGGCTCACAAGATCACAGCCACCTGTTTCCACAGCTTGAACAAAGCCGGACATGTGTTCCTATGCAAGCCTGGTGGCAAATAGGCATTCACCTATTCAGTGTAACTCATATAAATCCACCACTACCATTATTAACTGAGACCTGACATATAGTATGGACTATCCTTCTTCTAAAGTGTTGTTCTGCTGAGTTGAGCAATACATTGATGCAATGTCAAGCAGTTAAAAGACACAGGATCTATTTAATGTAGCTTTTGGCACTGGTGCTGGAGAGAAGGGATCTTCCTTGAAGGCCCCCCAGTGCTAAAGATGTACATAACCAAATTACTGCGAGGTGCTTCAGGTAAAACTTTAATAATTTAGATGTGCTCTAGTCTTTCAGTCCGGGACAGGTTGGTGACAGAAAATTTGAATAGATGGTTTTTAAAATTCAATTAACTTTTTACAGCTCTTTCAGCCTTTACACTATGAATCTTATACAAACAAATAGGGTCAAACGTATTGTTACATGCACCATCACATCTGAATGTTGAAAAATATCTGAACAAATAGATTTAATTATTGAAACTATAGGGAGATCTGTAGCAGTTTGTTTTGCTGATCCAGCAGGGAGGCGGGCGGTCTGGGATCAGACTGGTGCTGCCGCTGCTTTAATACTTTTAACCATATTTTGTTTCCATAGCTTCTGCTCACTTGATCTTGACTTTTTTCCCTTATTGAGTGCTATAAACTTACAGGTAGTCTCAACTTTTAAATGAGGTCGACATGAATGAAATTGCAATTAACACTAGTAAGGTTTGGCTGAGGGTAATGGAGTTTGGTAAAAGTAAACAAACAGTAGTGAGGCACGTGGAAGGCTATTTACTTAACCAGTTCACCATGAAAAGTAACATTTTTCTCTTAAGTCATTTGAAATCACCTAAGTAAACAGAAGATGCAATATTTCCCTTCACTTTTTGATCAGAGCACCAGAATTGTCAAGGTTTCAATAAAGTTTTGTTCTTATCTAAAATTCACTTGCACAGGCTTTACAAAAATACTATTTTAATGAATCCAATAGCCCGGTCAGCTCATCCATCAAAGTGCACACTGTAATTAAACGGCCTGTCTTGAACTTGCCAATCACTATTATATATTTCAAACATGAAAATATGCATATATACTGTATATGTGGCTTTGTAACAATAACGCATAAATATATGATGTTTGTTCTGTAACATATTAAAAACTGCTGACATTTCTTTTGTAGTTTTCTTCTCAGTTTGTGATTAATATGTTTGGCTTTTGGTGGATAAATAGGCTGTTATACTATTACTCTCATCTTGCACATATTACCTTATGTATAATGAGCCTTAATAACAGCACATTTGTCTGAAGATTGAAAATGTATCATTCAGAGCAACTCTCTGGCACATAAAAGGTGATGATAGTTCTTTTGAAGAAGAAGAACTGACTTTTCCCTAGCGCTCTGCTCCCTGCTTAATGTTAGTACTGTCCTGTTGAAAAACAAATTAGCTCATTATCCTTGGAAGGCTGGGCACATAGGAGCAGCACGCGTGACGAGCCAAGCCTTCGGATGTGCCAAGCTGAAAATGTCAACATACTACCTTGAGAGTGCACATTAAACTCAGACGGTAATGGCTGTCAGAAGACAGATCCCCATTAACAAGTCCATTAAGGCACCACGCTCCTTCCCGAAAAAAAAATAAAAAACAGCCAACAAGCAGCAGGGTTTTAAAGTTTGAAATGAGCATGTGTAGATAAAATGCCAAGGTGACACATGGTGCATTGTGCTGCCAACACCTATTCCTAGTTCATTAAATATCTACCAGAGGAGGCATTTGTGATGGTCCTTTTATGTGTTAATGAATGTCTAAAGACAGCCACACAAAAACATAGGAGAATGTGTGTTATCACCTTAATAACTCTGAAAAGTAATAAACAATTGAGTTTACTGGTGTGACACTATGAAATTTAGATATCACGATTAATATCACAGTTTAACTGTTTTCATGATTACTAATCCGGGAATACTCTTTTTTGAGAATAGGGTTACACATTTATAGAACTGGAGTGACATCCAGTTAACTAGTACATATCCGTACAAAATGTAGAGAGTACCTAAATGCTCTAACACTTCTTTTTTGGCAGATATAAGGCTGGAATGTCAGTTCACTATGACATTTTTACACCTTTTTTTCTCAATGCTTCGGGTGAGTGATTCTCTCAGATGCAAAACAAACCTCATTTGTTTACAGTTGTCAAATGACTCACAAGACGAGATGTCACTGCACAAACAAACAACATGACTCACAAGATGTGTTTTCCAAAGGACATTGGGACATCATAGATATTATGGCTTCAACATTTCTTACGATTATGAAACCGTGATGTTAATGTGCCCCTGGCAAAATCAGTAAACCCTGACATCCCTCGTCATAGCGGATCTTTCAATCTCTCTGTCCTGCAATCATTCACAGTGCAGCCTATCACTCCTAAAGTAATTTAACCCATACTAGTAATTGTGGTTTTCCCAAAGATGTATTCGTCCTGGTGTCCTGAACCTATTCAAAATACACTTCAAAAGACTCTTTTTTTCTTTAATCTGCCCTGTCATATGGCTTTTGCCATAAGGCACAATAAATGTCAATGCACTGTCATTTCACTAAACCATTTAGTGCCACAATGAAATTGGCCTGTGTGTGGCAGGCAGCAAAACTACTTAAACTCAAGATCAGATAAAGGCCAAACCCATTTGTTTGATTCCAGGAGTTCTTATTGTCTTAAGTCCTAAATAGCACACCACTAATCATTTCTTGAATTAGGATCCAATTTCCTAATCACCAACCCTTCTCTTTGTTGTGATGTGTTGTTCTGCACTCTAGTTTTTATTCATTTCCTCTCTAGGGAGATGAGCTGTGAGCAAAGAAAAAACAAAATACAGAATTAGGGGATCCTCATGCATGAAATGAGAGAGGGCTTTGCCCTTCTGTAGTGTGAGTGACTATGTAGCTGAGACTGACATATTCTTCCTGCATACATTCATTGCATTACCACTCTGGACTAGATGACCTTACAAAACACAGATCCTATAGAGCTTCAGTGATTGCCCACTTTTTGAACAGCTCTGGTTCGGGAAGTGATTGATTCACTCCGTTGACGTCCAATGATTGAAAATCCTTAAAAACGTGTTAAGCCTGGAATTGAAACCAGCCAACTACGAGATGAATCATAACCATAAAACATTTGATTTGCCTCAAAAACACATTTGGAAAACAGAAGAAGGCAAAAGGCAGAATGTATACTAGAGTTGCAAAGATTAATCAATGAAGTTGTCTATTAAATTAATCGACAACTATTTTGGGTTAGGGTTGGGATTATAGAGATATAATGTGTCATTTTGAAACTGAATTGGACAAGTAGTGTAAAAGCGACCTTGAGTTGTCAGAAGACTAGAAAGGCACTATATAAGTATAAGTCGATTTATCATTTAATCGAAATCCTGATGCAGACAATTAATGGGATTTTCACTACCTGAACTACACTGTTGAGCTCTATGTCCTATTCAACTTCACATGGCTGTGCATACTGTCCATAACATGCAGGTGCTCCCTGGCAACCACTTCACAACCGTTTCCCTGGAAAC
Organism: Echiichthys vipera; assembly: GCF_963691815.1. Lineage (NCBI taxonomy): Eukaryota > Metazoa > Chordata > Actinopteri > Perciformes > Trachinidae > Echiichthys > Echiichthys vipera. The sequence continues at coordinate 22,304,798 of NC_139836.1, forward strand.
AGAAATATTAAAGCAGTTGGCCATATTTGTATGCTTATAGTTGTGTGTGTCCTCCTGCATGTGCATAGTTGTTGGGAATATTTGCATGGTGATAAGTTAACTTTCTTAAGAAGGAAGCAGTGCATCATGACAAAACCAGAGTAGCACTGAGATGTACATGTAATGTAATATCTGTAATATCTTGAAATAATGTTACGGGCTGCACAAGTGAATTATGGAAATTGTTTGACATTAGACACACAACTACATTATTGATGTAGACAGGATTTTTGTGACACAATGACGTTTTTCGCAGCAGATGTAATCTGTCCCAACTGTTCATTGAATACTAGATTCATATTGTCAGTCATTTATCATTTGTGGCAAAGGGTTTCACATTCTCTGCACATAAAGAACAAACTGCTTTGACACCTGTTCATTGTCCATATCTCAATGTTATAAATGCAGTCCATTTATTATAACCATTCTTTGGACAGAAAAGAATGAACAGCACCTATCTCCATCCTGCAGCGTTATTAAATGGGACCATTCTTGTACCATCACAGCAGATCAACAGGTCTCACTATATAAGACTAAGACATATAAGACATATATACATATTATATAAGACACTGGCTTTATTACAAAACTCTGCTCATACTGTGGTTGCTTGTTAACATTTAGAGAGTTGAAAATACGATGCAGTAAGCCATGCCCAGTTTGTCTTATTCTGATAAATCCTGTTATGTTGCTGCTAACACAAACTACTTTCCAACTGTATCAAAGTTTCCTTTAATCCCAGTACATCCTAATGTACTACTTGTATCTCCAGGCACTACTCAAAACGACACAATGTCGCATAATTTCAGTGTGCCAGTTCAACTGGTGGCATTGAAGACACACAGTGCAGGCCATCTGCTTGTATATACTGAAGTAAACGTGAGCAGACAGAGAATCTAGTGGAAATATGATCTACTTTATGTAGTCCCTAAGTAAACTGTCATCCCCCATAATGCATGAAGGGAGCTGGCAAAAGTAGGTCTATTACTATGTTGATAACACCAATTTGAAGTGTCAGAACGGGGTGAGCTAATACCCTGTCCTGTGAGGCTGCTCTCTCGTTTCCTCAGCCACAGGGCTTCTGCTTTGATTAAAATCACAAACCAGCCATTCTTCCATACACCTTTTCACCCCACTACCTCCTACAGCAATTAGATTTATCTAATACTCCCCATGGGGTTTTCACTTTTGCCATGTGAGACAGAGGGTGTTGTGTCAATTGTTGGCTTTTACCCTATTAGACAATCTAACTGCTTAAAGGTCAGGACCCAACAGTGGCTATGATGGATGCTCTGAAAAGTTTGACTGGGTATTTACAATTTTTTTTTAAAAGTGGATTTTATAATCTAACATTGGGTGACCACTTGGAGACTACTAATTAAGATCATTCAACGTGCCAGTGCCATTCACAGTATCCTTTGACATCTGATAGACTTCCTGTTTGATGGACCCCTGGTAAATTGAATCTTTCAGTGATATGTATTTGATTATAATCAAAGTGTTATAATTAATTTGGCCATGAATAATAAACGATTACTTTTGTTTTATTTAAATTATAATTTGGTTTTAGATCTTCATATTTCACTTTAAGTAATAATAAAATGCCCAGCGTTATCTAGCTACTGACTAGCTATTTTAATATTGTACATGCGATTGTGAATTTCAATGACCAATACTGAAATTATCAGTGTTATTTGTAATTATCAGGTCACTGCTCCCTTACTTTCAACCTGGCTCTTTTTTAGTATGAGACACAGGTGGGTTACAGCTGAATCACTGTCTTCTGCACCGTGCTCCAGTGATCACTGCTCTGAATGACCCAGCAGACCTGAACTGCCATCTGCTTGAGGACTCCTGCCGTCTTGTCTCTGGCGCTCAGATCCTAAAATGTTCTACGTGTAAAACGCCTGCCTGCATCACCAGCTTTTTTTTTCTCTGTGGTAATTCTCTTATGTGTTCCTTTTAGGATTTGATCTCTCTCTGAAGCTGCATGCATTTCCTATGCTTCAATTGTTTCTACCCACCATGCAGTGTAGGAGATATATCACCGCTTGTTAGCTATGCAAACCTGCTTATCCTGGAAAATGAATAAACCTCTCACAGCTAAATGCTCTGCACTGCTCCATACGCTGTCTCATATAGGTTCTGTATCACCTGCCAGAGCAACAGTATTATTACAGTATTCAAGGTCTAACGGAGAATTAATCAAGCTCTCTAGTCTGCCTCATGATTCTTTGCCTACGTATAATTAAATGTATGCAGACAATACCAGAGAGACTCTCTTAATCTACATAGGTAGAAGTACTGAGAAGCTGTGACTAAACTGCAGTCCCTGCAGGAATTATCTAATCTACATTTCTCAAGGCCCCATTATACAACATACAGTACTTATAAGCTGACCATCCCATATTAAACAAATTCTTTTAAAGAAAAACTATGTAAAAATATGAAACACCGAATAAAACATGGTTGGCTAGTATTTGTTGTTTTTTAAATGTCACATTTAAACACAAGATTTTTAATTAAAATGCAGTAAACATGAGATTATCTTGATATTAGAAGGATTTCTCTTAGAGGGTTTTCAGACCTGCCGTGTGTAATTTGGTTGAATCGACCATTTGCGTAGCCCCGCTCCCTTGATGACTGTTGCTAGGCCTGTCAAGTTTTCACATCCTGCTTGTCAGTATGGTGTTTTAAACAATATCAGTGAGGGATATATATGTCACAAGAAATAACAGCACATTTTTGGAATGATAGTTATATCAGAGACAGTCCAAAAGGACTGCAATATACATTTGAGAACTAATTTCACAAAGTAATGTCAATTTGCCAACAGATTATTGTGAATGAATTAGAAAAAGTGTCAGGCACTACACGTCTTGACAGGAACAATAATGTTCTTGTACAACAGGGTAGGTCAACACATGGTTCTATTTTAAACCAACATTTAGTTTTAACTCCATAAAAAACCTATATCTGTAAATGGTAAGCAACGTGTCCTGAGGTTGGCACAACAAGCTAGAGGGCTAGCATGAGAGTCATGCACACGAGAAAGACCCCCTTGCAGATTCCAGAGAAAATGTAGCAGAGAATGCAGTTTGTTGGAAACATAATTTTTTAGAAGACCAGGCAGGTTGGTAACTTTATAAGATGAGGACAGTGTGACAATGATGCTTCCCCATTATAGAAGATGTGAATGCAAACACACCCACCATGCTAACACACATCATCACCAGATGGGCCGATCACGGGTACGAGGGAACATTAGCAGTTTCATATGCACACCGTTGCCCCGCTCTGAAAGCTTGGAAGGCCTAGACGTGGTCCGACACATCTACCAGGTGTACTCCAGTTTGAGCTAAACAACTGCGGTCATCTAGCTGTCACTCAAATCTCTGTGGTCGAACCAGCCGCCGCTAAAGTTGGAGACAGATAGAGGCCCGTCTCGACGGGCAAAGCAGCGTAGGAAAATTATTTAAATTAAATGAGCTGATATGGATGGAGATGCAAGGGACGGCTAGCCTAGTTAGTAGCCATAGTTAGAAATAATTCAGAACACAGGAATTTCTTATTATATTAACTTTCTGACTCTTGCCCGAAACACCCTGACACACTGACCAAAAAGCAGAGTGAACGTCCTTGTGTGTTGCATTAGTTTGTAGTGATGCGTTTGAGTTTGCTGTTATTTTTTTGAGTGTGGAAATAAACCAAACCAAGGGCAAAAATGGTCCAAGTTTAAAACTTAGCAACTGATTTGGACCAGAGCAAACAAAATATGAGTGAGAACACCCTTAGTTCTGTGTCCATTTAGGCCTCCTACACACTCGCTACTTTAGCTGCAATGAGACAGCTATTTTTCTTTGCCACATTTTATTAGTACTCACTGAACAAGCCATATCTCACTTATGCTCTCTCTGACTGTACTTTACTCTTGAGTCCAAGGCCTTATCTCCAAATCCCCTTTGCTCTTTCGCCATCTCTTTCTTTACTTCTCTCTCTCTCTCTCTCTCTCTGAATATTGTAAATGAGTGCAACACGCAGGCATGGACTCAATTTCCCACTGGCATTGTAGTTGTTTAGCCCTGAGGTCAAAGTGAGAGCAGAGAAAGAGCAAAGTGAGCTGAGCAGCTCAAGATCAGCTTCATTCATCCATTCTCAAAGGAGCTGACAGCATAGACGATTATAATACGTTTTCTTGTTCTGCATAGATGTAATGATATAAATGAAAACTACACAATTTAAGAATAGTTGGACGGAGCATTCATTAATTTGCTTACCGAGAAATAGATGAGAAGATAACGCTCATGTATATATGCTAAATATGCAGCCAGTTAGTTTGGCATAAATACTGTGACCAAGGGAAGCAGCTAGCCTGGATGAAAATCATATTACTTCAATTCCATACAGAATTGAAAGACCAACTTGGTCAGTGGATTAAAAAACCATCACATTGAGTTTCCCAGCATTACGTAATATTGAATATTAAAAGTAAGACTTTATCCACAAATTTTCCATCTTTGCTGGTTAAGCTGCTTGGGCATACCCCTTCTCCTCCTTTAGAGAATAACATTTTTGCTTCAGTTCATCCTATTGAGCAGGTTCCACTAAAGAATTCAGATGTTAACAAGGTGTAAAGATTATCTGGGCCATGCCCCCCCAAAAACTCAATCGCCAGACCCTATCTAACAGCTAATAAGTAAAGGCCCTCCTGCATAATTCCCCTTTGCCTACTTGTCAGTTCACTTTATTAAATTTAAAAGCCTCTAGCACTGTCTTTGTATAGGCCTGGTGATGCAAATTGGCTAATCCAACACTCCTGCTCTACTAAGAACTTCTCCTGCAGGCTGTAGGCAAACCTTGATAAGGATCTTGCCTCTCTTACTTAACCCTTTCATGGAGAAATCAAATGCCTTTTTTCCACACACTAGTCTCAAAGCCCCAGTGGTATACTATACAGTTTTTTGCAGTAAATGCATTTGATCCAATAACTAAACTCTCAAAATATATACATATGTCTAAATCAACTTTGAACTTGTCCATTTGAGGGGGGATAAAACAGTGTATTAGGTGTTGATGCAATGGTGGAGGTAGCAGAGTGGGTTAGCAAGAGGCTGATGACACAGTAAGCAAAATCTGGGTTATATCTGCAGCATTACTGGATGGAGAATGATTGAATCGACCATACCTTAGCAATCTCACCCAAACTACACACTTCATTCAGAGCCCTTCTTACTGAACACCTGTTGGTGTGCTTCTCAACCATGACTGATAAATGGAAATGAAAGCTCCCTTTCAGAGGAGGGCAGCTTTCTTATATCCCCACTACAGGGCATCTGTTTTAAAATAAAGAGTGAAAGCCAGCTCTGAAGTCTGATGCTCTATTTTAGGTATTATAGACTGCTGTCTAAGACATGTAGCAGAAAAAAACATATTTAGTTACCACTGTATTAAATCTTAAGCCTAAGCCTAGTGCGATGATGTAACATTTTCATTTGTTTAATACATATATTCTGTTAGAATATTCTGTAAAAAATAGGTTAAAAAAATAATAGTACGAAAAAGCAACTTTAACCCCTTCAAGTCCCCTTCTATTATGACTTTAAGATAAAACAGCTAAAGCTAAATATAATTTTTCTATGGGTTTAGTCAAACTGTTAAAAGATCAGGGGCAAGCATTTTATTACAGTCCAACACTACTTGTGCTTTACTGAAATGTAGGCGTAGGCACAGTGCAGTGTCCTGATCCAGCATCACCCACAAATACATCAAAATGTATTATAGTGCAGACAAAAGTGTTTTTTCTCATCCTATATCTGCTGCTTGTGTTGTTCAAGTGTTCAAGTAATGTTGTATTTTCCGCCATGTTGCGATGTGGAGAGCTTCAGGGAATACCGCTTACAATTATTCCAAATTCTCTCATTTGTTGCCTCAGGTTTTCATATTCTTTGCTCTTATTTCGCCTACCTGTTCCAAGCACTGATTGCTCTAGGCTTTTCTTCTGGTGGGCTCTGAATCAGATCTTTTGATGAATGCCAGCACAATAAAAAAGCCATGTCTTTATACATCATTTTAAAAAACCTACTTTTTCTAATTTGTGCTGTCAGGAAATATTGCACATCTGGTGATGCCATACATCCGCTGCCTTGATCAAACTCATATCTGTTTCATTCACTGCCACTTATGTTTATCCACTATCACTGAAAAAAAAAGCAGGCGTTTAGTGCGGGTAAAACTTGGCTCTCTCATCCTGTTGAGTCCCCCGGGCCTATTTGTTAGCTGTCAGTGACTATCTACTTTCAACCCTGCAACATTGTGTTTGCTGGCTCATGCTGCAAGGAACTGGATCCGTCAAATGGCCATCCCTATAGGGTAATAGCAGAGCTCTGCATTTTGTTAAATTGATCCATGGAGATACATAAAAAAGAGAGCAAGAGAGCAAGGATGAGGTTGAGTGAAATAATACCACACCAGGAAGCTAGTTAAAATGTAGTCTTGTACTGCCAGACATGTCTCCACAGCGCTGGTGAACGTATTGCTGCACAAGTTAATGTTCTGAGTTAAGGGTTAAAGAAGCTCTGACTTGTTTATATTTCTTTAAAACAATCACAATTGTCTTAGTCGGCGCCAAGTACCGAATGCAGTGATGTTGCCCCTGCAAAATAGGTAACTGAAGGAGAGGAGAGTGCCTGCCAGTGCATGAGAAGTGCGGCTTTATACCCACACTGTACATCCATTAAGCCAGACCCGTTAGAATATGATGCTGAGGATCAAGCACAGATTTTGGTTGAAAAAACAAGATAATGGATACTGAAAATGAGACTGAAGTAGCAAGTGAGATCTTCTTGCACAACAGATGGCTGGTGGGTGAAAGGAAAAGATGAAATGATGAGATGAATTATGTGAAAAAAGAGAGATGTACTAAGCTGAATGGAAAAGAACATTGGGGTCAAAATATGAACCTTACTAGCAACACAGTGGCTATTGCGACAGCAGCAGCCTGCCCATTAATATGTGTGTTTTACCTGTGACCGAGCCATGACAGCCTTTCAACCAACAGACCAGCAAGGAACATGCTGACAATGAGAGGATGCTGCTCTAGTGTGCGTCTGTGTCAAGCCAAGGTGGAATCAACAGAAAAAGCCAAGAGGAAACAAAAAAGAGAGACTCATAAAGGAGTGGCTGATGGAAGGAGAGATACCCAGGAAAAGAAAGCATTTCTGCAGCAGGGCAGCCGGATGGAAGTCTGCACCGAGAGCTATACATTCTCATTAGGAGCCCTGCTGCCGTCCCAAACTTATATCAGCAGAACCACACACAAACATCACATGCAGAATGGCAGCCAGTTTGCTAGCAGTGGAAGTGCATGCAAGTGGGAAAACAGGATTAACTCTAAAAAATGACAGTCTCAACGGTGCTACATTGAAACTAAAACAGTACATGGAAATCACTGTTCCTCCTTGTCCAGGCCTGTCCAGAGAAAAATCTCATCATGCCAGAGAAATAGGGGTTAGCTCTACAGCACGGGACAGGGAAAAAACAGTACATGTGGTAATGTGTCCTTCATTTTTCAGGGGTGGCTGAAAATTGGAAATTTTTTAAACTATATAACAGTCCTAGAAAACGCCAAGCTGCTATTCACACAGACAAAAAGATTTTCCATCATGGACATTGACCCTTCTATTCTTTAAAGCACACAAACACACACACAAACACACAAACCGAGGGCAAAGTGCTCTTTTGTCTGACAGAAGGTTTGTGGTTACTCAAGTGATGGAAAACAGACCATCAACCTGACAAGGACAGACAGAGACATCTTTCTCTCTCCTTCCCTCTAGCCCCGAGGGCATTGATAAGAGCAGGCATTTTAATTTGCTAGGTCAAAACAAATGCTTCAAGGTTCTGCTGGCAGGCCAAGGGAAACCTAATGGGCTCTTGAGTACTGCACTGGCAGCGGCATCATCACTCTACTGTAGTTTCTTATGGTCATCATTTTCTAATGGCTCCTGGGCCAAAAAATATTAATGAACTAAAACAGAGAATGTACCACGGAGTATAATTACTGTATCAGTAAGCTATAGTGTAGCATATGCCATTTATAGGGAGCAGATAAAGCAAACTAAATGGAGACTAAAGATAATAGGAAAAGTTAAACTTTTTGGGGAAATACTCTTATTCATTTTACATGAGAGTTGAGATCGATATCACTCTAATATCTGTCTATTGAACACAAAGCTACAGCCAGGAGGCATTTAGCTTAACTTAGCATAAAGACTGCAAGTAGGGGGAAGTGGTTAGCCAGAATTTATCAAAAGACAAAAATAATTCCTCCAACAGCACCTCTAGACACCAATTCACACTAATTATATATTTTTTGTTTAATCCGTACAAAAAATTAGCTCTACATAAAGCAATTTGTTATTCAGGAGACAATACCGTATGAGCAGGAATATTTATAGGTCGTAATCAGTGACTTCCTGGCGTCTTGTCACTGTGAGATTGTGTTCAGTCACTTTCAGACTAGTAAATAAGTACATGAGTTAGATTCCGAAATCGAGACCGAAATCAGCAGCACAAACTTCCACAATCTAATGTGGCAGCCCTGTCCTCCGTCTGGCAGTCTCCTAAATGCAGGGTTATGTGCTTCACAGAGACATGGCTGCATGGACATACTGTATTTCAAACGCAAACGCAACCATTGCCAGGTTTCAGACAGTCTTGGGTTGAGTTTGGGAGGATCAGTAAGCGGTGGAGGGTTTGCGTTGCTTGTCTAAAACAGGTGGTGTAACGGCAGGCTCATTACCGTTTAAGAAAGCATATGTAAAATGGATATCAGACTATATCCATGAGTCTTGGTACATATTATTTGCTGAGGGAGTTTACAGCCACCATATTTGTTATTGTTTATATCCCTCAATCAGCTGCTGCGGACGCCCACTGCATCCATTTTTTTATATGATGCTGAATCACACTTAGCTCAGCTGAATAATATCTGTCCCCTGGTGTATCTAAATACTCACTATTCTGCATCTGCAAAACCTTTCATTTTCACGCTGATGAAGAATGTGCATACAGTAGCTTTTAAATATGTCCTTAAACAGCAAAATGTTTAACCCTGAGCTTTGTAACAAAAAATACAAAGACTAGCAACTGTTCTACATCGTCTTCCTGGTGACAAGTTCAGTTATTTAAGAGCACAGGCTTAAGAGTAAGCGTGCTGTAAATAGCTCTTCAGTTGATCAAAGAAGTGCTCAAATTTCCCAAGTACACAACAGCAGTTGATTTCGGCATGATGTTTGCAGCAGGGTTCGTTCTCACTGTGCCAAGTAAAATTATTTGCTCTGTAAACAGTATTTGAAGGGATTATTATTGCTTCGACATTTTCGACTGCAAAACCACACCGCACAGTGCAGAAGACAATAGCAGCGCCAGACTGCAGAAGTCGGCTCAGAAAAACAGACATTTTTAATTCTCACTTAGACGTAAATACAAGGAATCAAAGGAATCAAATCTGCAAACTGAATCAATGATGTGCTGTTATACAATGTAATTTATCTTAACACAAAATACAGAACAATTATAGTATTTGATTGCAGGGAATATGACTCACAACGTTATTTTGAAGCTTTTGAATTGGATAAAGAAAGTTTTTAATATTAGGCTGAAAGACAGGATTGATTTTGTTACATTTTCAGATCATCTCTTTTAAACAAAAACTGGTGGTTTAAGCTGTAAATAAGTGTTATTCCAACTCTGGCAGTTTCACCTACCAAGATATCTGCAGTTCTTTTCGAGGAGAAGTAAATATTTAGATTCAGCAGCGAGACGTGCTGGTGTAGATTCGGAGGTATTAAGGAGGTGATTTGAAGCATTCTTTGATGCCTGCGCTGGTTGGTGCGATTCTTCAGTAATGAACAGGTTCAAGGATTTTCGTTCTCTCATCAGGAGTCTTGCTTGGCTCAGGGTGACAAGTCATCGAGGTGCAGAGAAAGGTAAGCTATCACTGTGTCATGTTCAGAAATACAAGGAGAAAGACGGAAGATAATTCCGTCTCTTTTGGGGCAAAGATAAAACAGTAAAAGCCAGAACTGATAGCACCCAAACACAAAGCCTCAAAGGATCAGTGTAGATACAATACTGAAGAGGATACGGTCGCTCTAAATCATTGTTTTCCTCATTATCACACGTCTGTGTCGGTTTCTTGCAGATGACAGGCGTCAGCACTCAGTGTGATTAAGTAAAGAAGTGTCTGATTTATTTAAATTATTTTGCAAATGGATCGTCATCAAACCCTCAAACAGCTAACGACTATTGATCTCAGACTAATCATTTTCAAATCCAATAATTGATCTATTTCAAGTGGCTTTAATTGACAAGGAGTTATTGACAGAGCTGTTGACTGTCATGCTTCATTATCTTAACATGTTGATCTTTTTCTTCACTGACTTAAGCTGGCTTAGATGAGAGGACAAACTGAGCAGTGCTTTCTTAGCTTGTTTGAGTATTTGCATGCACAGTTTGCTCTCCAAATGTGTTGTGTATGTTTTTTTTATTCCTCAAGATCTTGCAAATTCCACAGCTGATCCCTGTCATGTTCATCCTTTCTGCATTAATTCCCATTTTGTAATTTGACTTATAGATAAGCGTTTATGTTTTTAAATAAAATGCATGATGTGTAGAGATTAGATTTATTTCGACAGTAAAAATATACTGTATGTCATCTGTTTTTGGTGTTATCTTTCTGTTGTGATGGATCTTGGTCATGTCAAAACAAGCTCCACCTGCTGCACCCAACCATCCATCCACACACAAGGAGGCAGACAGACAGGCAACAGGGAAAAAAGGTGTTCACTTTCACTCTGATGGATTGTCAGTAGTGAGACTCACACAACTGTAATTCAGGTGGTAACAGGCTTGGACAGCTAGTTAAATGGATTGATATAACTGATGTTCTTCAGCAAAAAAGTAAAAAAGTCTTTTGCAGGAGATGCACTGGGCACTGGCTCATTAGAAAGTCTATGTTCTTTGTGGTTGAAGGAAGCATTTCATTCTTTCCTTTATGTGAGAGGAAGTAGAGCTGTGTCTACCATCTTTGTATACAGTCTACGGTTTTGAGCAAAATCGAAGCATTTACACAATGACTTACCAAACAAGATTCCCTGACCTACTTCAGTGTCCAAGAGGTAAAACTGGCAAAGACATGAGCACCGCAGCAACACAAGACATGCACACTCAAACACAAAAATGGCTCTTTGTCCTGGAGTTTGGGAGAGGAACAAGTCAGATATTGGCATTGACCACAGGCCTCGTTAACAATGCCAAAACAAAATGCTTCACTAATCCCAATTAGGTTTCTGTAATGAGTGGAGCCTGCACACAAGGAGGAAGAGCCAGGCGGCATTGCCAAAATTCAATTGCATAGCCATCTATGCAAGCAAAGCAGTGACAGAGCCCAGTAATGTGTGTGTGTGTGTGTGTGTGTGTGTGTGTGTGTGTGTGTGTGTGTGTGTGTGTGTGTGTGTGTGTGTGTGTGTGTGTGTGTGTGTGTGTGTGTGTGTGTGTGTGTGTGTGTGTGCGTGTGGTGCGTGTGTGTGTGTGTGTGTGTATACACTGTATGTACATTTGTACATATGTGTTGTATGAGTGAAACTGCAGAGATATGGCTCTAACTATAAAGAAGCAACGATGGACACTGAGTGGGGAAGAGGATCTAACTCCAAAAGATCATACACGCAGAGTGAGGCTTAAATTCAAAGTCAGTGTTGTTCTTAAAGGGAGCTTGAGGCACACACAGGAAGTGCCTTTGCAGCTGGTGGGAGCAGCCCTTTAAAATAACCAACTGTAAGAACACATTGTTACTGAGCTGACACATGAGGTTATCTGGCACACAGGAGTCAGAGGAAACAGACACAAAACATCTTAGTGAAAGTGAACATTGAAAATCATGTTAACAAGTGTCCACTCACTCATATTCCTTAATATCAACAGACATGACTTGCATAAGCTAACCCTCCGGCTGACACTGTTCTTACGGACTCGGAGGTGTACATTTGGAAAGTATATCTTTAAAAGTGCAGAACCTGTTCTAGTTAAACTGTTACATTCAAATAATAATAATGCTCACGTTATCATAGTTGAGCTAATTGAAGAATTAAGGGAAAACGTTACTGGAGTTGAAATGAGCATGGTAATGTCCACCCTTTGGTAAGATTCACTCAATAGACCATTTGCCTTTTTTTCCAAGCAAGGCTCCTGGAGTCTCGGTTATGACTGCATGCAGAAGGACTCAAAGCCATTCACACTTTCATTAGGCAGTTTTAAGTTATTGTGAATATTCTCCGAGGTGAAAAGAAACCTCCGTCAAATAGAATGAGGTGAGGTAATTTCATTTCACTGCAATCGCACAATTACACACCCTGCACACAACTTCAGGTGACCTGCAGGCAGGGGCCCTATTCATATTGTGATACTGATTTAGTGAAAGATTAAAAATGATTTCTTCCCTTTTTTTTTTTTTTGCACAAAGTTTCTGATTGTCTCAAGTTTTATGAATCCTTCATGACTCACTTTCTCGCTCTACCAGTGTCTGTCGGTAGGGGGGTGATAATGCAAGAGATTATGGTGTATTCATGATGCTTTTGTACTGATGATAGCTCAAATATTTTTTTAAAACAAAGTCTCTTAAATGGAATAGGAGGTATTTTTTGTGCCCCATTACCTGCCAATTTCACTTGCAGATGACACATGGTGTGGAGATTGCATGCTAACTAACTCAATAGTCCATGTCTGAGAAAAGCACTTTGCCCCCGGTGTGTGTTTGTACTAGACCTCTAGTCTGTAGTGCCTGTAGCCAAGACCAAGACTGGTTCAGCTCGAGGCTGAGGCAAAAAGAAAGAAGATTGTTTTTGCCATTTTGCATGAGTTGTAGAACATAAGCACCAAACTGGGTTCAGCTGCTTAGTATAAATATGAGATTGTATTATTTCAACTACAGACACAATAATGCAGAGACAGTGCATGTCTTGAACTCACTATAAATGTTTTCATCAATTAGCTAAAAATCAAATATGTGTAGCTATGAGCCAACTAACTCGTGTGTATTGTTGATAAGAAATGAAACCAATCTTAACAGAAAATACACTTCTACTCTATAAGGTCTGATGTGTTCTCTACAGAATCTGTAGCCTAAACCATTCTGCATTGAGTGTGTGTGTGTGTGTGTGTGTGTGTGTGTGTTGTCACGGATTGAAAGACTGTGTGCAGCGAAACCGTACCATTCAGGAGGGGGGTCATTTTGTGACACACCGTATGTGTCACAGAATGCATGTAATCGGTACCACTTGAAGGGGGCGTAAAAAAAAAAAAAACTGTGCCTGCATGGATATTGTAGGTTACAAATCCCTTCGAGACCATTCGGACAGTCTGAGACATTGCGAGGCCGTGACAAGACCAAGGGTCGAGAACTACAAGTCTAGTTTCTACATGTGTGTGTGTGTGTGCACGTGTAGCTGTCTGTCTGTGCAGGGGGGGAGGAGGTAGGGTGTCTCCTGTAAAGGTCACCCAGTCTCCGATAAGACACATCAGCAGGCTATTAGCAACAACGGAACTACCACTGCTGCTCTTCAATCAATGAAAAGAATGCCATACCAATTGTAACAGCCTATACCATTAAACCCCCCATCATAAATGAGTCTGACTTTCTCAGCAGTGAGGAAACTAACACTGAGAATACACCTCAAACCTTTCATCGGAGTATTACACTGTTGTAATACGATAGATGAACAAAGAAAATGACTTAAAATGAATGAGACGTCGGGAGATTGAATTGGATAATGGGTTGCAATGCTATTATAGTGCCTTTAAAGAAGGTGTTTGGAGTAAGATTCAAACATGGAAGACTTTGAGTGTGGGTGTTCCTCAATTTGTGAATGTGTGCCATTTTCTTTAATTCTCTTATCATTTAATGTTTCAGGCAAACTTAGCCCTGAATTTTTAAGCCTACTGCTACCACTGAAACACCTTAAGAATGCCTCACCTCCAAATCCCTTCACACACAAATGCACAGCCATAATTGAATTCCTCCTATTTTTCAGAGTAATCGGTGAGAAGCCCTCACCTCTGGCTATTTTTATGTTCATGGTGCTGCAATTCACAGTTTGAATGACAGTAGAATTCTGATGAGGTGCCTTTATGACTACCCACACACTACCACCACACACGCTCACACACGTACCCATTGCATACATAGACACGTTGAATTTGACTGCATTTCTCACTGAGCGGACAAATCTTTTATCAGTCACCCATTTCTCTCATCTCTTGATGACTTCATTTGAATAATGCCCTGGGGGAGAGATAGTAGCAAGAACATTACGGATTGTCCAATGTATTCATGCATGTCACCTCCAGGAGTCATTGTAGGTCTCTACTGCATCTTTTGACAACACAAAGGGGAGACAAATGCTTTGAGTAGCTTGGTGATCTGTCATAATAAATTAGTATCTAAAGAAATCTGGTTTGATTTAGATAAACAAATCAGTCCAGAAAGAAAGATCTCCGTGTATTTGGACAAAACAGAAATATGCTTTACAAGCTCACAGCGGTTTCCCTTCTTTGTACAAAATTAAAGCTTTCCGGAAATATTTGAAGAACACTCAAAACTAGACAGGCTGATTGGACTGGTACACTTAGTGGGGATTAACCGGAACACGACTTAACGGATTGCAAGGTTTTGTTATCTGGTTCTAGCTTGAGTATTTCATTCATTACAATAGCAATTTCAACATTACACAATGAAAGAAAACCTTCAATAGACTGTCAAATGTCAGACCATGGATCAACCCAAGCTAGCCCTAAACCAGCAGGATTACCGTAATTGAAAATAACAAGTGTATGCGTCCATTTTTGTATGGATAAAAAGGATTAGTGTTGAGGGTTTACAAATTATATTTTAAGAACTTAGAGTATGATATATATATTTTAATATATTTTATTCATGTTCAGTGAACAGGTCAAGTGGGGAAACTGAACTAATGAAAAAAGTGTAGCAATAAAAACCCTGGCTTTTATCTTTTATCCTTTTCATTTCCGTCACTCTAGCTTTGTTTCAGATCTGCCTCGCTTTCTCATTGTCCGATAGTGTGAGTCTCTAGCTTGCCATTTTTTTTTATCTCACTCTCACTGTGGGTCTATTTCTTTTGGCCCTAATTTCATCAGCAGTGGAATGTGGGACAAAAGGGCTCCTTTTGGTCTCCGTCTCCACCTCATGTGCGAGGAGCTGGGAGTAGAGAGGCAATCTTAGGACAAAACACAATTAATCTCCTGTATTCCATTTTAATCTATGCTCTCTCCGTCTTTACTCTTCTTTCTTCTTTCTCTCAACCCTTGCACCTTTCTACAACCAGTTATCCAGGCCAATAAGGAAACAGGAGCCTGGTGGTTATCTGTAATTCCAATTACAAAGACACAATAATTACACGAGAATCAGAGGCCTAGCAATTACGACACCAGCTTCATCCAATGACTCTGTTTTAATTAGTCTCCAGTGCCCACTGCAAAAGTGATGCACAATTCAAAAGTGATTCAAATGCCTGTTTTTTAATTGAGAGAAATAATGATTTGATTTCCTTTGCTCCTGCATAAATATGCTGACAGACTTATATCATTGATATGACTCCTCTGGAACTACAAATTTGTCACAGACAAAGTAAAAATCCATTGGTTCTGCCATGGCATTTGCCCCATTCATTCATCCACAGCTAAATTGCCCATTCAAAATATTCTTTTTGTATCTCTTATTAAAAGAAAAACTTGGTTATTGTTACATATATGGAGACCTTTTTGCAAATAAGTTGAAAGCAATGGCAAGCATGTATTTTTTATTATTTTGACTGCACAAGGATTGAAGCCATAGACTTTATTTTAAGTTATGTACCAAGCTGAATGACCAGTTAAGTATGACAAAAAAGACAACTGTACCTTCAAGGATGTGCCTTTATTCATTCAAACAGAATTAAGAATTACAGTGTAGTGGGTGATTGTGAGCTAATTTCCTGGCCTTGTGGTATTGTTTAGATTCAAAATAGAAATGATAAAATACCTGATGAAGACATCCGTAATTATTACTATACATTTAATATTCTAAGGGATAGCATCAAGAATTGCTGAATTGCACATCAGCAATTGTCTGCAGCAGTCAGATTTAACTCTTCTTAATAATTAAACATGTAAGAGGCTGTGCTCTGCTGCAAGCTATGAGTCTTCAGCAGGGGATTGACGTACGCATTTCTAACTGACATTTAACATTCAGCCTGCCTCAGCAGTAGAAATCTAACACCAAGGAGGCCAGACACTAAAATAGCTCTTTAATACCTCTTCAATCTGATTTATAACACATCTAATTATGCATTGTGTTTGTCATCGAGGTGCCCCAGAGATCTGCATTACTTTGGCTTATTGTTCTATTATATGTCAAGGCTGAGAGATGAAAACTAAGCCAAGGATTTGAGTGAAAAGATTATTGGGTGTGTGAACTGTACTGTAGATCCTCTGAAAAAATGCTATGCTTAGCTAGGCCAATCTGGCTGCTTTCAATGGGTGATCACATTTCTGCTCTTCCCAGGGAGGCCTCGGCATTAGAAAGTGCTTACTCAACACAGATGAGGCTGTGCTGTGGTGCGACCACAGAGCTTGTTAACTTCAAAATTAACATTAGATAAAAAGTATGTTTGTGTCAACTGAGACAATCCAAAATCAATAACCGGTGGATAATCATAATAGAAGTGCTGCTTCAGAAGTGACCAGCAGAGGACACTATCCATACTGCTCTACTGTGAGGGCAAAGGTCAGAGTCAAATGGAAGGAGGGCCGGAAAAAATATCAACTACTTATTCAGAAGACTACTGTTTATTATCAACGACAGTAGGGCAGGCAAAAAGAAGGGCAAATCTCACGATACCCATTAAAGTGGGTACACTACAGTAGGACAATCAATGTCACTTAGAAATTTATAGTGAACCTAGCCCACTTAAGCTGGAGCGAATGATGGTTGAGCGCTCAGCAATCTTAATTAGTAAAATATTAAAAGGCCTCTAATAGCCACTTTAGCTTTGATGGATTGTACAGACCTGTCCCACCTATTGTGATGTCACAAAAGTCACCTGCCCCTGCTGACCCACTGAGAGGAGATGTGAAGGGAGTGGAAATATCATCCAACTTGTGGTGAAATTGAAAGATGACGCCACACTTGTAAGGGTCTGTTTTCTGCCACTCAACAAGGAGGCATCTGTCGTGGCATCAAGCTGATCCCACTTTAAAAAGGTACAAAGGGATATTAGTGACATCAGAGTCTGACCTCATGTCATTGTCTTGTTGTTTCATCACAGGTTCACATCTTTTATCTATGTGCGTATATTATTAACTTAGAGACCCCATTACTCTCTCCTGCAGGGGTTTTCACCTCACATTCACATCACATCATCCTCAGCTCAATATGCTTTTGTATTTCTGTCTCTCTTCCAGTATTCCTGTGGTGGCCTTGAGCTAATCAAGCAAGATTGATTGTGCTCAGACGGAGACATAAAAAATAAAAGCAAGACCTGCAGTAGAGATCAAATAATTTAAGTATGACTTCCTGTGTGCCTCCTTAATGTGACCTGTGATGATGGCTCTCTTTTAGCATCTGTTGGATGGGCGTTCATGGATGAGAGAGGGAGGGTGAGGGAAAGAGAGCATGCCAGTATGAATTGAAGTTTAGACATGATCCAAAAACATTCTTTGATTATGAAGCCCAGTGTTATTGTACAATTCATACCTGGACTATCAGTTAAAGAGTATTTGCTGCAGTCTGAATTTCTCTATCTGTTTTGAAAGTAGGTCCTGGCTGCACAGGCATTTTTGTGCATGTAATGGCCTCGTGTGTCAGTATCACAAGCTCAATGCCGTGCGAAAAATGTTATCTGACGAGTTGGGGAACGGTCGATGAGAACCGTGTTTTCAGTGTTTCGAGTACAACTCCTAAGAACAGGATTCTAACAGTGACGGCTGAACAGTCCAGCATGGGTTGAATGTGCATAGACAGGTCCTTGTTATATGTCTGGTGTTTGAAATGTCCGTCCCTGCGCTGCATTTTTATAAACTATTGTCACATCTCTCACCCGCATCTAGGCGCCAGCTCTTCCTTCCTTTAAAGTTCTCGTACTCATGGAATTAAAGTTACATCCCATCCAATAACTGTCCGTTCATATTTCCACACTTTGTGGATATGTGCATGTGTCTATTAAAGACAAAAAGAGCAATCCATGCGCTCCAAAGGATTCATCAACTGTTAAAAGATTTTTTTATTTGCAGTCTCTTTCACGACTTCTCTCTACTGGAAGAAGCAGAATAGTTGTGATGAAGAGTGTTTGCAAAAGTTGAGAGAGAAAAACACCTGAGGCTCGCCTGTAATGTTTTATGGAAAATGCCTTCACATCAGAGCTGTGCTCCTCCACACTGTTGAGGTTTTGAGCCAAATGAGCCATTTGGGCTGTTCTGTACTTTGAGACTATGTTTACTGGGCAGACAGACAAAACTTCACACAACACTGTTGACAAAGGGGAGCAAAACCTTGCATAACAGGACTGAGCAACACAATAGTTGAAGTCTGAATGTAGAAACTATTCAGAAGTGAAATACACTCAGTGAAAAGAGGAGAAATAGGAATCCCTTCACTATACTGAAATCCAATGCAACATCCCAACAAAGTATTGCCTCAAGCAATGACATGGTACTGACATCTGCAGCCTTGTCTCCGAAATATTCCACGTACAAATGCAACAATAATGTACAGCATTCAGGGTCAATGCAGAAAGTTGTGACTCCAGGTAATGTCATTATCACCTATAAACGATAACACTTACTAATCATAGATACATTTGTGTAGTTTGAGAGGAGCAGAGTTTTGGAAGGATTTGTCTTCTGCTGCAACTGAACTTGAAGAAGACAAAATAGATATTTTTTCTGATTTAAATCCAGTTCTGCATCATTGCAATGTGGGCAGTGTGTATAGATGAACAGTGTTTAGCTGCCTTCTGTGACGGAGATTCAAGATTCAAGATTCAAGAAGCTTTATTTTACCCGAGGGAAACTAGTGTGCAACAGTTTCAATACAAAGATGGGAAAGGGTCAGAGTAACAATAAGCTAACATAAATAAAATAAAATAAAGCTAGCATGAAATAAATCAAACAATTAACTAATGTGACAGAGTGCAACAGACATTGTGGTTAAACGTAGGTATATACAATATACAACAATACGCAGCGTGCAGTTTAGCAGCATATTGAAATAAAATAAGTACAAACTAAATAAGTGATAAGGAGCAATAAGTGATAACAGCGTGAAGCGTGTAGCAGCATTTCTTACTGAACTTACTGAGATCCCTGCAGACAGAGCACCAGGTTCCACAGGATGAAGCGACCTCCAATGCTCCATCCTGCCTGGAAGTAAGCCAAGCACCGTCCATCTATACGCACTGTCCACATCGCTTTGATACAGAACTGGATTAAAATAGGTTAAGTATTTCTTTTAAATTCAATGTAGTTCACCTTTTTCGACCAACCCACGAAAAATCTCTTCTTGCTATCAATGTTTAAACAATTTAAAATATGCATCCATTATTATATATAGATACATACACTGATGGTAATAAGGCAATACGGTGTTGTATATTTAATGAGAGTTCTCTCATTATTAAGTCTTGTGGAGCATAAAACCAGAGGGAGAAGGAAACTCAATTGGATTGCACACTAATTAGTACTTAGTAACTCTGAAATGCAGGACAGGTATCACAGTAAAAAATAATAATTAAAGAAACAGAAGAGCTAGTGGGGTTATATTAAGATTTTGTAGTAATGGATTTAGAAATGCTGCTCTGGAAAAACAACATCCACAATAAACACAAAATATTTTTTTATAGATTTTAATAGTACTCTTAGGTATTGGAAGGTGATGTGGGCTTTAAAACTTTTAAAACCTTAGTACAACACCAGACCTTGGCCACTTTACCACTTTGAAAACAAAGATGAATGTGTTCTTTACTTTTTCTGACAGATCCTTACACTGTACTGTGTGAACTGTGTGAACTGTGTATTGCTTTGAGATGAAAATAAAAAGAATATTATAGAGAATAGTTTTTACTCAGAAACAAGGTGACAACTGTCGATAAATAAGATAATTAATTACATGAATACTCCTACTCCCTACTCAACTACTAATAAAAACTGCACGTGTTCATTATCTTTTGTTCAATGGAGCTGGAGGGAGGTGCAAATACCCTCTAATGTAGATGCAATGTAAATTCATTTTCTGGTGTATTTCACTTGGATCCAATACATCTTAAAAAGTGAGACTTAAACCCTTTTGAGTCAGGCACAGTTTAAGCACAAATGTTATCCTAAAAAAATGTGATGAAAGCACCTAAAGAACTAGCATCAGTGTGAATGTGTTAATATGTGAAGTCCTCAGAATCACAGTCAAACCAAGTGTGCTGCAAAAATTTTATACTATGGCTATATTTCTCACAACACGGACATATACCGTGCTCAACTGCACGGTAAACAGCCAGTGGATAAAGCCACAAACAATATGACCAACCAAGAGACACCCAGGAAGGAACATTCATCATGTGTCTTTTCATCCACCCCCAGTTTCATGGTCCTTCTGTGTGATTGATAGTCAGCATAACTGTGACTAACGTGTTGTCCGACTTAATTAGCAAAGATGAATGGCGGCGTGTTGAGGCGGTGTCAGCCTTGTTTGTGAAAAAACCTGTGTGTGGAGGGCTGCCCACCAGAAGCAGTGAAGAGTAAAACCATAGACCCCTGCCAACACAGGTTAGTGTTCATTGCACAGTGTGAAAGACAAGACAAAGTTAAGCTATCCAGTGCATAAAGATGGAGGCAAGAATTCTTGATGTGCACGTTTAAATCCAGGATCACTAAGTTACCTTTGGCAAGGTCTCATCTTCAGTAGGGCTGAAATGATTACTTGAGTAAATCAAATAATAAAAAAATCATTAATGCAAATTCTTTGCCTTGTTTGATTAATTAATTTAATGTGACTACATGTACATAAACTGTGTTTCGGACTATTACAGTCGCACAACAGACTTACACTGTGGACACCACATCCATGGTGGACACATACCATGAAGAAGACGTGATGGCGCAGATGACAAAGTGGAGGAAGAGAGAGAAAATAGCAAGGAGGGAAGAGAAGAAACCGGCAAGAGAAGATGACCGAAGGTTTCCAAAGTTTGGGATCATTTAAAGCTGAAACTAAAGAAAACTCAGTACAGTGTGTTTACTGTAAAACCCAACTAGCTTACCACAATAGCACAATGTCAATGCTTAAGAATCAGCAGAAAGTATCAAGTCCATGCATCCAATCTAGGGCTTTGACTCACGATCAGATTATGAGACTGAAAATTCTCAATAAACTCATCGTTACTCAATTAATATTAGCTATCACCAATAATTACCGAAAGATAATAATAACAAAATAACTCTAGTTAAACGAGAGTTCCTTGGGGGCACCACCTTCGATTTATGAAGGAAGTGATAACTAATAGAAAAGTATCATTAAATAGACTAAACATCGTGTTGCATGGTAAACCGATTCTAGAAAGGTACCGCGGTACCCAGCCGTTAAAAACTATACTATTCTGCGTTTTATTAGTATCGATACTTTATGAACTTTGTGGGACAGCGGGGCAGCGTGTTTAAGTGTTTTAATAAATAAAAAGAAAGAAACAATTTTAAGTTCCACATCATGTCATGTCATCTAATATTTTATTATGTTACTTTTGCTGATGTTTTTGTTTTGCGCCGTGGTATCGTTTCAGTATCGGTATAGAGATATTTTGGGCAGATATTGTACCGATGTCATAAATTTGGTATTGTGACAAAAATAATAGACTGTAGCCCCATGTGAATGCCATGCTCTCTGATGTATTATCTTCAAATCACAGTGTTGTCACAGTTTCCTTTCTGGGTGGATTTATTTCGCTATGGGAGGTGGCTGGAGGGGGAGTCCTGCAGAATGTCCCTCAGAGAAAGAGACACTGAGAATAAAGAGCTAACCTGTGCAAGTGAAAACATGATATTATTCTGCTGCTGTGAATGACACATCTCTTCAATGCCAGTGCCCTGAGAAAGCCTAACAGGAGTGATGTGTTGTGGTGTCAACACACACAATCCTGCCTCCTCTGGGAAAGCAAATGATAAAGTGCTAAAAATGAGAATTCAGTGGATTGTCACATCTCACAAACAGAGTGTCAAGAGCACTGGGAAGAAGAACAGTGACAAAGACTATCCAAGTAAAGAAAAGATAAAATTATATACACGTATATATATAGTCCCACCCTGACCAAAGATGGTTGTCTCAAGACAGTCAGTAGGGTTAGGTACAGTTCTAATTTGAACCGATACAGGTGCCGATACCTGCCTTTTTGGATACTTTTTCTCTGTGTAATTACAAAAATGCAATTATAGTTATAACACTTAGTCCAAACCTATTAATCCAATTTACATAGAACATTTTGTTATTTAGGGGCTACACGGTGGTTAGCACTGTTGCCTCACAACAAGAAGGTCCCATGTTCGCATCCCGGCTGGGGCCCTTCTGTGTCCAAGACATGCACGTGTTAGGTTCATTGATGACTCTAAAATTGCCAGTAGGTGTCCGTAGGTTGTCTATCTCTGTTCGTCTCTATGTGCCCTTCGATAAACTGGCGTCCTGTCCAGGGTGTACCCGGCCTCACGCCCGATGTCAGCTGGGATCGGCTCAGGCCCCTAAGACCCCGACAGGGATAAGCGGTTGAAAATGAATAAATGATTTTGTTATTTATTTAGGATACCTTTCAGAGTATAAAACATAAAAATTCGGTACCTAGCCAAAGTAGATATTTTCAATGTGTTTTATATTTGGAGATGAGCAAAATGGCAAAGAACAATTCAAACCCTTTGAGAGAAAAATTAATAACCTCCCTGTCTGTGTTGTTTTTGCCATCAAAGATTACATTAAATTGTTTATTATGAGACTCTGTGGCAAAAGAAAATTAGTATATAGAAATAATGTTTTCTGCCAATGTTCTGCCTCAACAGCTAAAATGACTGCAGAAATGTGATTGTTTCAGACTGATGGGTTTTTGAAATGATTGATTTTCCCACCAGCATTCGTTCATACTATTCATTACACAGAAGAAGAAAAGATCTCCGGAGTTGTAGAATACACAAATTAACTAATCTAAATGAGTCTGGATTAAAGAGGTCAGAACAAAGTGAGCTGTGTTCGATGAGAGTAATGTGATGCAGAAAATCTCAAATACAAAGCAGCTTATACGGAGAAATCTGATCCAAACTGTACTGTTGGAGCAGACCCGAAGACTTAAGAGACAAAAGGTCAAAAATAAATTTTGAACACATCCAGAGAGCATCTTGGGTCTTTTAACAAGTGCAAACCAGGTCGGTTTATATGAATTAGCATATGTTGACCCTCGGGAGTAGTGCTCCATGTTTGTATGGCATCACACTGACATCTGGCAACTTAACTTTGTTCAGTCAACAACATGTAATGTTAATGTGGTGATTAAGTTTGAGACACATAAATGAGAACTTACAAACCAAATCACAGATGTACTTTCCTGAGCAATCTCCCTCCAACCATTCACAAACATAAATTTGGTATCCTACTGTAGCCCAGAGGAAGTGAGCCACAAGGCGGGCAACTTGCATCTGCTAAACTAGTGGCAAGCTGGTCTAGCGATGATGAGGCTATTAATTATAAGCAAACTGTAAACCACCAATAATAAGATATCCAGCCAGGCAAAAAGGATAACAAGCTGCATGGCCGTAGAATGGTTGCCATGCAGCTTGTGCGGGACAAGCTGAAAAGACCCTGACTTGCATCCATCAACAGCTATTTCTGAAAAATGTTCAATAATAAATTGGATTATGAGCCAGTTATGTATTTTGTAACAGCACAACAATGATAAGTAGCCAATGAAGAGTGAAAATGGCTTCCCTCCTGTTCGAACACACACATAAACATGTGTTCATGTTCACTCTTTGCCTGAGTTGTGTCCAGCTAGCCTGGTGGTGACAGGGCCACATCACGATGTGCTAATGGATTCTCCTGCTTTTTAAACAAGATCATGGCTCTCTCCAAATGAGGCGCGTAGAGAGGAGCACTGGTTGGCAGCTTAAATAAAAAAAGCCACCCTGGACTACTCAGCAGCTCAGGTAAACAAGAAAACACACACACACACACACACACACACACACACACACACACACACACACACACACACACACACACACACACACACACACACACACACACACACACACAACACACACACACACACACACACACACACACACACACACACACACACACACACACACACACACACACACACACACACACACCTAGCTGCCAGATCCTCATTAAACCATCAACACCTCCTGAAGTCAACTCAACTGGGTGAGGTGGCAGCAAACTAGGCACCATGAATAACTGCTGCGGCTTGGAATGCAGTCCGCATGTTCAGTAGTTGTAAATGTATGTTATATTTTTTTTCCTCCATGTCAGTGTATAGACAGATCCTAAATACTGTAGGAAGAGAAAAATATTAAATGAATACCCTCCACGAAATGTATCAGAGCTTGTAAGAGGTGAACAGAATAACCTTTTGGAAGAAAATCTGAGCAAATGATAGATAAACTGTAGGTAGACACACATTATGTGTTTTAATGAAAAATACCCTATATTCTGACTCAACAGGAACCTACACAACACCAGATAATTCACTTATCCAATGCCCATGACTATCTTTCTTTATCCACTTCTCTTTCTCATTCTTTTTCTGTTGTCCATAATAGAGGGAGGCCATTTAGTGATAAAGCAGGAATCCATTACGTGCCTTCACTCTCTCCTCTGACCTGTGAAAACAGTTTGGCTTTGTCTCATGAGGGGAAGGCTCTGAGTGAAAAATGAATCATTAAAGTATGTGACAACCTCTGCCACAGTGGCTGTCACAGCGAGCAAGTGCAGTTAGACTTGGCCCATACCCATAGCAGGGCAGAATAACTGGACAGACCTATGACTCCTCTGACTGAAGCACAGCAAGGCCACTCGAGGCTGCAGGCTCAGCGATCATACAGTTTGTCCTCAACAAAGGCAAACAGAAAATTCTCTGGAGAATATGCTGCTCTCTCCACAATGTGCCCTGGCAAGAGATACAATCGTATGTGAGCTCATGAGTGGGAATGGAATCATGTACATGTCGTGTACAAATTAGCAAGCAAATGTACGCAGCACTGATTAAGGGTGTGATATAATTTGTATGAAAAAGATTAACAATTTAGTAAAAACTGTGGTGCAAATTAAGATGATTTCATTTTTTTAATGGAATATTTTTTCATGGCCAATTCAATTTCTATCAACTGTAAACAACAAACACATTTGTTTGCATTTTCAAATAATATAAATAATATTTAATATTTTAATTACATTCAGGTTTACTAAGTGGAGTCAGGTGTTTCCATTAACAATAGAAAGTGAAAAAAAAAGCAACAGCTAGAGAAACAAACACAGAGAAAGAGAAAGAGAGAGAGAGATCAATTACACGCATGGCATGTATTTAGAATAAAAGAGGCTTCCTCCAAAAGCTTTTCTTCGGCTTGATTCCCTCTGCTTAGACAGTAAACATACTGGTAGGTCGCTGACTAACCCACCTGATTTTAAGAAAAACATACCGATATGTCAAAGTAGCAATCATGTAAATTTAAGGATGAGCGGGGAACTTTCACTGCCCAATTAGCTAGTAGTAGAAGCTGAGGGTAAGATATGTCAATCAAAGGGTGTTACAGTCGAAGGTGGATCTCCATATCCCAGACATCTCAGCACTGTGCGTCATAAATCAAGATGCATTAGGTCTTCAGTTCCTGTGTGTCAAACAAAGTACCATCAGCAAACATGTTACCCTCTTTTTTGTCTTTCTTTGATACACTACACTTTAAGTAAATACAAAACAAAATCAAAACACAGCCATGAATGAAGTGGATTTTAGGGATGTTGTCAAATTATTTTAGATGGTAATCCTTACTAATACACCTTGTGAATTACTGTATAGTACTAAATCAAATTGAATCATATTTGAAAGACTAGGCACGTGTGCATGCTGGAGTCTACATGTGCATGCTGCAGCTTCTGCCTCTGCTGGATTGTTATGGGAGAGCTTGAAATAACCTTCTATGAGATGGGTAAAGAATGAACGAGGCCAGCGCTTCAGTGATGGGTATGGCTCTTCTCATTTCCTGGCAGCTACATCATTTAGAGTTAATTTCAGCAAAACCCAGGCTTCTCCTCTTGGCCTCAAATCAATCCAAAATTGTTGCTCCTTTAGGTTCAGTCAAGAAGCTTACACCATGTGGCATAGATGAAGGACCATCACCAAATAGGTCCAGTCCTAAAGCACTTTTTAGAACTCATTTATAAAACTTTCGAGGACTTAGTACAAATGGAGTTTGTAGTCTCACTAGTTGGTTTTGTTTTCTTTCTCTGTGCTTATTTCCACCAGTTTTGCTTATAAAGCTAATGGATATAACAGCTAAATGACTAGATGATTGCTTCTGTTTTGTCAATGATTGACTCATTACTTAACTATTGCATTGCATTTTACATGTCTCTATAAAAGGACATTCACCTGGATCAAAATGGTATCTCTTTAAATGCATAAAATAAAATAAAAACTGATTGTATTGATTCAATTTCCTACATATTGATCTAGAAGCACACAGACCGGGATTATCTTAATTAACAACTCATTGGAGGTACAGCATCTGGTACACTAAACTCATGGGCAGACTAAGATGTACTATATAAAGGGGAACTGGTGGGACAGAATAAAAAATATAAATTGATCAGAAATTCAAAGTAATGGGTTAGGGTTAGTGATGTAATATTTCTCTTTGGCTAGACATGATTATGGATATAGCCGATGTTTAAGGGAAGAATTGAGACAAAAAGGAAAGGGACACTCACTCTGTACATGTCACATAAAGCACAAAACATAAAATCCCCGGAGCATGGATTTGTTGTCTGAGATTAAGTGCATCTAACTTTTACACCCTCACCTTTTCAAACACAATTGGAGATGTTGTCCATAGTTGGTTCGGACCCTAACAGAGAATTACGCTTGAGCAGAACCAGTTTACTGGATGTGCCATCTCACACCATGTCAGTATAAGCACAGGAGCATCACAGACTGCTGGCTGGCTCTTTTCAGGCTGGTTCAAAGAGAGCGGGTATTCACATGGCCTTTTTTCAACCAGCCCGCCACTGTTGCTTGGATATATTTCAATTACTTCTAACAGATGGAGAGGTTGGCAATGTGCAGAAAGTTATCATTCAGCTTTAAGGTCAGAACACACAGTACATTTGAGTGCATGATTAGATGATGAGGTGGGATGAGATGGATGCCAAACTGTTTCTTAAAACACTCCCTCTTATGAACAAAAAACACACAAGTTCCTCACAAAAAGACCAAAAATTGGCAATGCAACAGTGTGCAATGAAGTGTGTTTTATGAATTTAAGACAATAAAGCTAGTGTCTACGTGAAAGAGAGAAACTTGAATTCAGAAGGTGTACTGTAGTATCTTTCTGTTTTAGGACAATAGGCGTAAGGAAGGTTATTTAGCATGGCAAACTCTCCACTCGAAAACATCTCCCAGCTGGGTCGCCACCACCACCACACACACACTCACACACACATATGCACACACAAAAAGATTTAGCACATCACCCAACCCTAATATGGAGAAAGACATAACACAAAAAACACAGCCACACAGCCAGCACTATGTCTTCAGTTCACCAAGATTATTAATCATCTTAGATACCAGCCTTGCTTTGGCATAATCCTAAAAACATGTAATTTCACCAAATTGCATTTCAGGGTTTATGAACACTAAAACAAGAAAGTAGTTACATCATTTTTTAATGTTGCTCTTGCTTTTCTAAACACACAAAAAATTATACAAAATGAAGAGAAAGTGTGAATGCAGCATGTGTCCGTGGATGTATGAATACCGAGAATGTATGACGTGTTTGTATGCATACTTATGTGTATGTGTGCACATGTGTATGCATAAGTGAGATCGGGTAGAACGGACAACATGGCTGCTCAAAGCCCCTGGAGCTCAGTCACAGAGACAGAATACTGATAGAGAAATCCACAGGCGTCACACTTCACTAACTCCTATCTCTCCATCTGCCCCCCCACCACCCTCCACCTAAACGTCTCGCTCTGCGCTCCAGCCCTGATCTATCCCTTCCGAGTTCAGGCTTTCTCAAACATTTTTATATACGATTCACGCACACTCCAAATGCTCAGCTCCCACTATCCATCCAGTAAATAACATTTTCTCTAATCCTTCTCCAATTCTCCTACCCGCTATACATTACCACGTCTCACTACCCATCTCCATCACTCACCGCATTGTCTTCTTTCTCACTCTCTCTAAATACTTGTTAGCTTAAGCAAGACTCAGGAGCCCCTCTAGCTTTGCCATCTCAATTAACAGACCACAGCTCATTCAATGAGACCTTAATCCATATTGAGGAGTAACATGAATGCCTTTGCCCCTGAATATGTCCCTCTTAATACGGGCTCACGTTGGACTGGGCCCCTGCTGTGTGCTCAAGAGAAAAACAACAACTTTTTGATAAACTAGTGCGAAGACTCAAACCTCTTGTGGACCTTATTTTTTTTCTTACTCATTTTGTTTTTTACTGAACAACAGGACATGTAGTCCCAAACCCAAAAACAGATATGCAGCTGCTTGCTTTACCAAAGGGGGTAAACCCAAGGCAGCCAGCCAATATCCACTCATGACAGGGTATTTCAAACCTCTATAATGTACAGGCATTTGTTTTCCAATCCCTTTTTTCTCCCAAGGCTGTGCATCTCATTAAAAACAGTGAGACAACCAACACTTTGCTTTTTAGGCATTCAAAAAATGTAATTATGTGCACATATGGGCAGAGCCTTGAGCCCCCCCAGTGTTGGGGCTTAGTGTTGGATTATGACAAAGTGGGCCAATGTGATTCACTTCAGCGTTCAAAGCCATATTAGCAGGAAAGACACCAGTGCTGTCTTGGTGAGTGTGTGGATTTTTGTGGATCAGGCCAGTGTGAGGCAAAGGTCCAAAAGCAGTGATGTATTCTTCTGCAGTGGTAATGACATAATAGTGATATTGCATTTACACCATGTCATGCACTGTAGTTTTATATATTGTGTGTGTGTGTGTGTGTGTGTGTGTGTGTGTGTGTGTGTGTGTGTGTGTGTGTGTGTGTGTGTGTGTGTGTGTGTGTGTGTGTGTTTGTAAAACTTTAAAACTTGTCTTACCTAGTGTAGAGGATTGGCAGCAGTAATTAGGAGGCAAGAGCGTAAAAGAAACAGATGGATAGAGGAGAGAAAAAGAGAGAGAGATGGTGAAAGAGAAATGGAGAAAAAAAAGAAACACAAAGTTAGTCATGCACTGTACCAAATTAATTTAGGAGGGAGTTAAAAGCATCATTGGCAAAGTGACATCTATCAATGTCATTGTTCCCACGTCCATATTTGAACAGTCATTAATCATAATGTCTAGACTGATGTGGGCCATAATGGCACATGCTTGTCCCCGGCCCTTGATTATAATTGGCGTGGACACCTAGTTGGAACTCGTAAAATTCTTTAGCGTAATCTCATACTGTCAGGCATTTTTTCTTTTTTGAAAACCCTCACTTAACCAATCGCTTCAGTGCCAAGACTTTCCAAAGCTGTAGTTTTGACTTTCATGTATGTTCAGCTAAAATACGGATAAGTCTTCTCGGGATTTCTGCACAAGTCTGTGTTGTACTCACTCGATTTCATTGTAGAGAGAGACGTTTAGCTCTCTATCTGCCATGCAAAAGAGCCACTATACATATGGCATGCTGTCCATTGAAAGGCAAAGAAACATAGACCTTGACTAAGTGTTGTCTGCCCACAACTAGTAGTCAGCATACATTCTGCTATGACAGACAATGAAGATATCCTTACAGAAATCTGAATCCCAGGGACTCCAGAGTGTGCTAAAATGCTCCGGGCTTATCGTCTCAGAAAACGTTCTTTAAAGAATGATAAGCCAGAAGATTTAGAGTTTTTGTTCGGATTTTTACATTTCATATTGGTACCCTATTTCTTCTATCACTTACATTATTTAAACTCTTTGTCAAACCTGTTTTTTGTACGTGCCATCCACCAAAGAAAGTACACAATGATCCCAAACACTCCTAACAAAGCTTTGTTTTACAGGCTTTCCCACATTATCCACTTCTCCTGCTCCTCTAAGGGAACACACACCCAGTGAAGTTAATCTCCATCTTTTTACACGTTTAAGGATTATGAAGATTAGGAATCAGCTCAGGTCAAATATGGATTTACTTACAAACTTTATACATTTATTTGACATGTTTTGTATTTCTTATGACTGGAATTAAACAGACATTGAACAGGTTCTGTGAATTATTTTGCAAGAAACACTAAACATGCTGTGGATTTTGTAACGAGGTGTGTTGAGCATTTACAATACTCAATACAGTTGAGAATGCAAAGTTATTCCACAGCTAATCAAATACAGAATAACTAAGTGTCTGATTGTATGAATCAGTGCTTTTCAATTCAATTCAATTTTATTTTATTTATAGTGCCCAATCCTACTAAAAGTTATTTCAGGACACTCTACAAACAATCATAAATTTAACCAGAGCATTAAAGTGGTACTGTAGCCTGGTCTGGCAGCCTGAGCTTGAGCAATGAAACCAGTGCGAAGTTGGAAGGTTAGTAATACCCTGAAAGCAAGTATCTCACTATTTCTGTCCTCATTTATATTTTACAGTGCTACAAATTATATCCAGCTACGAAAAAAAGCCTGAAAAGTCAGAAGTTAGAACGGAAGTACAGAGAGGCGTTGCTATGGAGAGGATAACTGGTCTCGCCTCGTCTCACTGGTGTGAACTGGCAGGTTTCATAACGTTGCAGACCTGCATGTTGCAAGTAGTTGCATGATCCAACCCCTTTTATTCTTCACACACACACACACAGACACACACACACAGACACACACACACACACACACACACACACACACACACACGTCCAGATTTCTGAACAGCACTTTGAAACACCTCACAAATTGAATGCACCTTTTTAGCATGATCATTTGTCAACTGAATATGCATAAATGTGAAGATGGCTCCATCAGTGATTACTGCAAGTTTCTAAAGGTGGCAAGTACATGGCATTTCCATTCCAATGTACCGTTTTAGTAAATGGCAGGTAGGTCTATGTCTTCAGACACAATGAATCGGGAATGAGGCACACATCACAATAAATCTGGCAGTCTCAGCTGGTAATGTATGACCCCTGTTTGTTGCTTCACCGTGCCCTTTTCAAAAACATACCAGTGAAAAACAAGGTGCTCCTCTCATTCAAAGTGTAATTACTTCATTTCATGCCAAAATTCATTAACAAGGAATACAACTGTCTTTTGCAGCATCTTCAATGGTAGTACAACAAATAAGTACTGCAAAATCCTTCCACACTCCCTAAATCACAAAAGCTGCCAAGCAAAGCAAACATTATATGAAGGAAGGAGGGTGGCAGATACAGGTTTGGTTCACCAACGGTGGATTATATTCCCCACTCACTCATTTATGTAGCCCCTCCATTCAGGCAGGCAGTATACAGTGGGCCTGTGTGAGCTTGACAGCTGAATGATTTTTGTATGCACCTGAAAGCTGCACAGTGGGGCTCTAATTCTCAAAAGCCCATTCACATGAGCATCAGTGGAAATATGAAAACATTCAGTTTCCTGATTTTTTTTTTTAGGGCTACAGTAATTATGGGTAGAGTTGAACCTGACTCAGAAAGAAATATTTAACATTCAAATCATATTTGACTGTTAAATATTAAAATTTGACTATTTGTCCCTTTTGTTTCTTGCCCATAAAGTATACCCACGGAAGTCCCCGCTCAACTTTATTTGTTAAGTGCATCATTTGTCGGGTGATTTTATTGTAGACATTGTTAAAAAAGCAAAATTTCCCTCCGTGGATATTAACAGCATGTCTTGAGCAGAATTATTTTCCCTCTCTCAGTCTTTCTCCTTCCCTCAGAGTAATGATAAGATTTTCTAGCTTTTTCTGTTTGCTCTTATCAACATGTGTGATCAAACCACTTTTAAAATGGGTGGCATGAGAGTAAACGCCCCTTGCAATGTTCTCTCCTCACTTGCCCGGCCATTGCAGTGTTCAATTAGGCCCTGTGGGCCCATGATCCAACCCCTTTTATTCTTCCCTTTAGGCCCTGCCAAACACCTTGACTTCAACCTTTTTCAACAAGAAAACACACACACAAACACACACACACACACACACACACACACACACACACACACACACACACACACACACACACACACACACACACTTCTAAATCTATACCTGATTAGTCACAATTAATGCGCAATTATGTGCTAATATCGTGTGAGCATCCGTGTTTGCCTGAGTATAAAGTGTCTGCATTGAGCTAGTTGTGTAGTTCATTGTAAGGCTGCACAATTAATCGCATATTAATTGCAATCACAATTTTGGCTTCCCACAATTAAATGAACATCATCGACTGCGATGTTGACGTTTAAAAATGTGCTCCGCTCAAATTACACTGATTGTTCAAATCAGAATCAAGCACTTCCTAAACTACCAGCGAGCCACCAGGGGGCAATCCAGATGTTGTGTTTCACTCTTGGGGAGCTGTCCGGCCGCTGAGAGCAGATGGACAAAAATGAAAATCAAATGTCTGTAACAGAAGGCGAAAAGCTGGTCCCTTTTGAGCAGAATAGCTCCTATAGTAGGACAGCCACTGAATTCAGGTGAAGAAGATTCTTATATTAAGCCTTTTTTTATTTGATTTATTACTGAGCAGGAATATACTTTAAGCACAACATGAGAGTGAAAGCAGTGATTTAGCGGTGTTTTAAGTGAGAAAGTGCATACAAATATTTTGGCGCTAAAATCAGTGAATAATCGATCTCAATATTTATGGAAATTATCATATTCATCATTTTAGCCATAATCGTGCAGCTCTAGTTCCAAGTGCCTGTCAGCGTTTCAGTCTGTTTGTGTTCTGTGATGGCTCCAACCAATGAAAACCCTCTCTGCAACCCCTCTAAGTGTGATCATTACTGCAAAAACCTTCATCTCTATACACAGGTTTAATCAGAGACACTTCTAAAGACTTTCAAAAAGCTCTGAAGAGCAAACATACCACTGAACACAAAATGACATGCATAATTCAGGGTTTAGTTTGAAGTCTGAAATACAAGGTACGTATATAATTACAGTGCCTCGTGACATCATTAATTGTGACAATACAGAAAACGCTGCATAATGGTAAACAGCTTCATTAAGATTTCAGAATGTCAGAAAATAATGTGAAACATATTTCAAAGAAATGTTCAAAAGATTTCACTATTGGGTATGGAAAGAGTGGTCTTTGGGTGCAATGTGCTTATTTATATGGTAGCATGGGGTAAGCAGGGGAACAAAACATCACCCAAGGACAGCTATTATAAGATGTTTGTAATTGCGGGCTGCTTGTTCATGTGCAGTTCGTCATTCATAATAATCAAAATGACACAATCAACACAGGGAACAAAATTGATAGCTAAGCCTTTGTCACCAACAGCAACAATGCCATTGTCCGCACATTGCAACCACACTGAAAATAAAAATGATATAGCATAGACAAAGAGTAGAAAAACCGTCTGATTCGTTTCCTTTCTCTCTACATTCAAGAAAAACAGCAACAAGCCACAATATCCCCTTCAAAGCTTCACTAATTCAAGCCAGAAGAGGATGGTCATGTATCATTTTTGAGGGTGGCAACATGTACGTATGTGATTGGATAGACATGGATAGGATGCTAATCAGTTGGTAGGGATACCAGCAGGGTGAACAAGCAGGATACTTAATTCAGCTGATATGAATTATAAAGAATCAGGCTTTGTTCGGGGAGGGGATTTGTTTAGAGGTTGCAGAAAATTAGGGAAGTGGAATACAGTGCAATCTGTAAGTACTAAGCTCTGGTGATTTGGATCTGTCCTCCAGATTGGACTTTTAATTATCCACTGGGTGTGAATAAAGTTACTTAATACAATTGAAATTAAACAATGCTAAGGAGGTTAAAGGGATGTCTTTCCACTTAAATATCCAAGTAACACATTTTTCCCAGGGGTATATTGTTTTTACTCTTCACTGTGTCCTTCTGCACTGATGTTGCAAAGTCGTAAATAATCCCAGGGGTCTGGACTGAAGTGTAAGGTTACAATTATTGGTTAGAGGACTTTATGGAGGTCGTTTACAGAGTGATGTATAGAATTCTGCAACAGCTGGTCTTTGGTAAACAGGGCTCGAAATAGGCACTGAATATTTTGTCCTTCTCTCTGAGCACTTCCACCCTGGTCGCTATCTATTTATTAAGCCATACATGGGCCATACTGTACGCATTAAAACCGAGC
Source organism: Echiichthys vipera (assembly GCF_963691815.1). Classification (NCBI taxonomy): domain Eukaryota; kingdom Metazoa; phylum Chordata; class Actinopteri; order Perciformes; family Trachinidae; genus Echiichthys; species Echiichthys vipera. Next base: position 22,339,483 of record NC_139836.1, read on the forward strand.
AAGACTTGTCTAAGTAGGCTAATTGCATATTAGACACACAACTCTGTAGGGTAGATCGTGTCATAGATGCTACAATGACTTCTATCACCACAGTTCAGCTTTTATGTGTTCAATGTTTTACATAAATATAATTCATTGACCGTATAACCCGTTGAAATGTCAGATAGATATGAAAAAAAAACATACCGCCCAAGCCTAGAGTGATTATATACCATACTGGCTAGCAGACTTGGCATTCGGGAGAAATAATCATCAAGTCAGGACATTTAAAACACAAATCCAATCACAATGCCCCACAGCATTACTTTATACCACTAGCTGCCAGATAAGCCTATCAGGAAAATGCCATTTCAGCTGCAAGGTTCTGACATTGCTTGGGAACGAGTGTCGAACGAATTATTCTTCCGAAGTAGAATAAGAAGGAATTCTGTATAAATAGAAGTAAGTATACTGTGTTCGAAGTTAACCTGGTCTATACAAATGTAAAGTGTAGTTTGTTTAAAATCTACCTGGACTTGTTGCTGCCAGCAGTAGATATTATGCAAGTGCATGAGAGTGGAGATTAAACTAAATGGGTTTTACCCACTTTCTCCATCTTTTTGGGGTTTTTAAGTTTTTTTTACATACAACTGTTTAATTGCTGTTAGAGATGTACTCTATCAGATTTGAGATACCTTGTTTCTAGTGGCCTCTCTGGCAGTATGGCAGATTTAATTGCAGGTGAGTCTGTTCTTTCCATCTTGTGAAGTTCATGGTCATGTGTGTTGACTTTTTGTGCTCTTTTGTAAACTTGAAACGCATTCACCTCTCTACGTCCAGTCTATCCCCTATATGTTACCCCCCTTAATCCATGCGCACACACACACATGTTCCTATTACACTTCTGTCCTATATTACTACAAGTCTGACTCAGAAGTTAGAAGTCCCCGATTTCCAATTAAAAGTGAACACAGTGTAGGAAATATTGCCCTACATGTCATCATCAAAGTAAGGGGACACTATTTGTGATGACACCTCTAAATGCCAGTCTGATATATCAGACCCAGGAAACTAGGCATGTGTTTTGTGCTCCTCTCTCTTGGTCCTTGGCCCAGGTATGATCTCCCCCCCTCCCTTCTCCACTCCCATGACCCTTTGACCTTTGAGAGGGAACTGGAACTCATTAAAGAGTGAAAAAAATGACTTCAAAGTGGTTAAATAAAACACCTTGTAAGACTAATTTATGAAAGACAAACAGACACTGTCAAAAAGTGAAGTTTATCTATTAACTAATGACGGCAATACTCCTCGCCCTCTCTCTCTCTCTTCTTCTCCATTTCCTGAGAGATAAGTTTTATTGCCCTCCACTTTAATTAATAACATTTTATTAATCAGTCAAATGTCGTATTAAGTTAGTGCTCGTGTTTTGAGAACAAGCTTTTTCTTATTACCGACAGAGAACTTAAGCTTTTGTCATCCAGTGTTCGCCAAGAGCTTGAAGGTGACCAACTCTCTCTCTCTCTCATCCACCTACCTCAAGGCGTCCCTGTTGAGGTATCCAGAAAGACTCTTTTTGGCTTAATTGCGGAATATTTAGGGTTAACAACAAAGTAACCCTTTGAAGCTAAACATCCGTTACCACGGTAAAGCGTCCTCTATCAAGAGACTGTGGTGTGCTGCCGTGTTGGACAGCCGGTCCAATCTTTGGCCACTGACGACATGGTTCTGCCAGCCCTGCACCTCAGGAGAGATCCGGTGTTCTGCACGTCTGGAAACTGCTCTGGAGCTGAGAAATACATCTCCTTTATCTTGGATTCCCTCTTCAAAGCTGAATATTTTGTGAGGTGACGTTGTTGGTATACTTTAATGAGCTATCTGTTCGACCACTGGCCATTTGATATTAAACTTTACTTTCAATAAAGGTATGATTATAAATTGTATTTCCATTTCATAGCTTTGCCATGCCCATCCATTTTCTGTTATTTTCATGTGTGGCATTTCATGTTATAACCTAACCTCGTGTATATTATGTATATAAATACATTCATACGTTTGTAGTAAAACCCTGTGATCTTTCATTCTGTTTGGAGTCTTGAGGTCAGTGTGTTATTAGAACAATCGTGTACAGATTGATTAATTGATAAGAGAAATTGATCAAAGCATTCTTCTACTTTAACAGGTATTAAACCCTCGCCACAGTTTAATTAAAATCCCATATATATTGGCATGGTGTCATTCTTAAAGAGGAATAATTAATTAGCCTAATTAATAATTAATAAGGTGATTGATTTATTTCAACAAGTGTAGTTCTCCTACAGCAGCAAAACCCACAAGTGTGTCAGCAGCGTCACTAACATGGCGGCTCTAACCCATGAATGTCGCCACAAACACATATATTGGGATATTTGGCCAAAACGCAAGTACAAGTGCTTTCATTGGTGGGTCATATCATCAGTCACCATGGTTTTAACTCACTCTCTGATAGGTAGTAACTTAAAAGACAATTAATTAGATGAATGTCTTATGGAGTACAACTTTAAGCATATTCTGGATAGATAAGATTGTCAACACAACCAGAGACATATGCCTCCCTGCCTACAATCATCGGTTGTTATGTGTAATCATCTGGAAAAGTATGCAGATGATTTCAAGCAGGAAGTCCTTGATGGAAAATATCAATACACCTATTTTTATCTTAAAAATTCGATCATTTTATGACATACTGCTGCCGTACAAAGCAGCATGTCAGATATTTAAAAAACAAAACAATGGGCACGGAATTGGATAATAGCAATAAATGAATGCAAATTGTAAGAAGAGGACACATACAGGTTTAAAAAGTGTGTATGTACTTTGTTTTGTCAACAAAATGATTCACTATACCATTCATCTAGCCACGTACTACACTCGAAAAAGGAATACTGAATATTACTTAATTAAAATAGTAAAAAAACATTTTTACACTCAAAAATATTGAGTAGAATACAAAGCTTTGAAATCAAGTAAAATACGCCATAAAAAAATGAGTAGATTTGAGTAGTATCTTCAGTTACCTCTGAATGAATTTATCCAGTAGAATTACCAAGCAATTGAAAGACTGTGTTAACCTTGTAGAAAACATGAGCAGAAGGCACTGAAGACAATGAGTAGATATAGTGTAACTGAAACCATCAGTACGTTGTAACTGCTTACTGACTCTTTTCTTTTTACTCTAATTGTTGCATTGAAAAAGAGTACTTTACTTGAAGATGTCAAACTTAATTTGACTGTGCATGTTCTCATTTGTCCAGGTCATCGTTATCCTCAAAGCAATTTCAGTCAAAAGCAACTGGACTTGGTTATTTGTCTAGGAAGACGTTTCACCTCTCATCCAAGAGGCTTCATCAGTTCATGTACCCATCTGACCAGGCTTGGACTGGACCAACTACCAAATACCTGGATCTGCACACCAGTTAGTTGGACCAGTGACCACTGAAATTGCTTTGAGGACAAACTTAACTTGAACTTCCGAAAGCTTTAGCATTAAACCATGACAAACATATCAGCTCTGAAAGACAGTCAACCCGTCAATGACACATATCAGGGATTATCATCTATTCACTACACTGTAACAAAATACAGCTGCAGTCAGTAAACGTAACAGCCACCTGACTGTGCTGTGATTGGCTGGCAACACTACATAAACAAGTAACACTAACTTAATATGTTTCTATTGTTAAGTGAACTGAAAAACATTTGTTAAGTTAAGAAAATGTTAATTTTTTTTATCTTGACCGACTTCTTAAAATAAGTTGATTGTCAACTGATTAAAATACTTTTTTAAGCTTACTTGTTTTTTCATGTTGTTAATTATTGTAGTTCTTATCTGCAATTCATAGTGTATACTCAAAAATGTTGTTGAAACAAACAATAATTATTACAAATATTTAAACAATGTAATATGTCATTAAACTCATCATTTCTTCTTATGAAACTATTACTACCATTATGTTATTATGTGACATGTCACACATGACATTTTTACTCACAAAATTTGATAGTCAACCCAAATACTTATAATGATGTTCAGTATTTTTGAGCGATAACACCTTTATATAACTGTTACATTTACAAGGCCCTTGAATTAGTTATTAGAGTGTATTCCATAAAAGAGAAGAGGTGCTTACTTATTATCTGAAAATTGCTCTGGGACTGCTTGAATATCATGTAAAATATAATTTCACATAATCATACTTATTTCATTAAAAAGTATGAAAGGTGAAGGCAGGTGAGACAAAATTCCAGGGACAAAAGACTATTTTAGACCACTTCTTTTGTGCATCTACTCCAATACAGACATGTTCTAAATTTTCAGGGATACCGTACAGACAGTGGCTTAGCTTCACTCCTCCTTTCTTTTTACTTCTTAGAGAATAAAGCTTTAAACTGAAATGTGGGTTGACCTGACCTAAAATGTACAAATGTGTTAGCAGGGGGTTCAGTGTAGATCATCCCTCTTTTCCTCACCAGCATGCTAAATGTTACCACGGGTGCGAGAAGAATGGCTGAGTTAGTTCTGACTGAAACCTAACAAACTTTCATGGTGCAGGAATATTTTGAACCTCCTTGTGCTAGAATTAATTATACAATCAATACAACTTCAGTTCAACCATTAATCAGTATATAAATGATTATAAGCTTTGATCCCTATACGGTGCCCCCAATATAAAATGAGCATTTGGTTAAGATTAATCCAGAAGCAGAATTACACCCTGGAGAAATATTAGATTACTCAAATACAGTAACAAGAGCAATTGCAGTCAGTATTTGCTGCCTTGGTCTTGTCCCTATATACATAATCTATTTACAGAATAAAGGCTATACAGTTATTTCACAACTGCTCATTGTGTGATCAGACTACACAGTGGTGTAGTGGTTAGCACTGTCGCCTCACAGCAAGAAGGTCACAGGTTCGCATCCCGACCTCGGCCTTTCTGTGCGGAGTTTGCATGTTCTCCCAGTGTCTGCGTGGGTTTTCTCCGGGTACTCCGGTTTCCCCCCACAGTCCAAAGACATGCATGTGTTAGGTTAATTGATGAGTCTAAAAAAAAAAATTGCCCGCAGGTGAGAATGGATGTCTGTCTCTGTATGTCTCTATGTGCCCTTTGATAGACTGGCGTCCTGTCCAGGGTGTACCCAGCCTTACGCCCGATGTCAGCTGGGATCGGCTCCAGCACCCCTGCGACCCCGACCCCGGGATAAGCGGTTGAAGATGAATGAATGAATAATTGTGTGATTAAGGATTAACAGTTTGATGAAGAAGTTAACATTAGTACACCTAACAGCAATGGAGGAAATGCTGGAGAAAACCATATTAGAGTCAACAGGGCAGAATTTTTTGTAGCCCACCGACTAAGGGTCTGAACCAAACAAGTCCAACATGTTAAACAGTCTCCTGACCCTTGGGAGGGAGTCTGTCTACTGCAGGTTCCTCAGATTATACTCATCTAGCCTAATTTGGATTGGGTTGGGAGGGATTGTGGAGGGACCTAACCATCCACCTCATTCCCGTCTGCACCCAAATCAACAAGACATTCCGCACAACCATTCCTGGGATGCAAGTACTGATATTTTGAACAGGTAGTGGATGAGAAAGATGGGAAAGGAAGGTATGTTACTGCACGTGACTACTTAGCATTTTGGGTTGTTTATGTAAACATAATCAAGATATTACTGCTATTTGAGAAGCAAGTATACAATTTGTCAGAGGACTCTCCTTCAAGTTTTGCTAGATTCCTGCTAATATAAAGGTCTTTGCATCATAAGTCACTAAAATGAGAATAGCTGGTCCAGCTTTAAGTGAGAATGAGCTGTCGCTCAAGCAGCGCAACCAGAAATGACAGCAATACCAGAGCAAAATGTGTCTCTAGTTAGTACAACACATTTAAGTTTAAAAACATATTTAAAAACATTAACAAAAATCCCAGATGCTTATTGTTTCCCATTGGAGAGTCAACTCGCTTGACATTTATATGCAGTAGACTTTCCACTATGAGAGGAGAATGCATTTTAAATGTCCACATCGCACATCATGTTCATTTAATTGGGGCAAGCCAAATATGTGATCATGATTAACATTTGTTTGATTGTGCAGCCCTAGTCATAGTATGCATTGTTTTATAAATGAATAATGTATAACTGATGTCATATGGGATTTGGTATAGTTCCTTGTTTTTGAAGTGACTGAACTCGGCAGTGAGGGGTCGGGGTGATTTGTTCTAACATGACACAAGACTGAACAGAGTTGGAAAATGATCTGGCTCACAGTGTCCATTGGGAGGAGTTTGAGTTGGGCTTTTTTATGTTATGTTAAGTCTTTGATCAGTGTCTGTGACTGCCACATGGGTGTTCAGGGATACTAGAGAAGATGACACTGTCCTGTGGGCTTCTTGTTTGAATGTCTAGTATGGATCCTTCCAGGGTTTTATTTGACTGCAGTGGGTGAATTCAAGGCTAGAGCAGAGTTCCTTATTTTCATTATGGCAATTGGCAAGAAGGTCCAGTTTACTTTTGATAAATTCTGAAACAGTCAAATGTGGTGCTTTGTAAATCATATGTGCCTGTAGATAATTTCTTCTTTTGTTTATGTTATACATTTGTCAGATAACCCAATTTGATTAGTCATTTACATGCAGTTTAAAAACCTGAGTATAATTGGGTTAAAGGCATACCCAGGTTTCTCAAACACCACGTACACACCATACCCCGGGTAGTTGGAGTTCTCATACCCCTGTTCACAGACCTAGATATCCCTTTTAGTAACCGGAGCTCTCTGGCACGTAAATGCTTTCCCTGGATTATTATCGGGTTTCTTGTCTGCGCATGCGCTGGGTGTTATAACTTCCCCCTTCCCACTCCGCGTTGGTGGCTTATGACCCGGAAATAGAATAAACCAGGAAGCAGTGGCGCTGAAAACAATGTGAAAAAACAACAACAAAAGAGACAATTCCGTCCAAAAGTCGACCGTTTGTGATTTTGACAAAGGTGAACCGTAAAAAAAGCTGTATTCAGTCCAACTGTATGTTGGCAAAGCGCCACCTACTGTACCAAAGGTAGAGTTACTCCTGTCATTTTCCCATTCAACCCCCTTTCCTGTATACGACGGGAACTTAATAATTCAATTATTCCATTGAACGGGGATGAGGCTATTTTCGTGCATGTAAACGCACATCAGTAACCCTGACTAATATGTGTGGCATAGCAGCAGTTTTCAAAAACTTGGTTCGATTGCCAGTGTTAATATCCATTATAGGTAGGCATTTAACTTTTCAACCATTTGACATAATGCAGTTAAAAGAAAACTGGCCCTTTTTAAGTGAGCAATTGCTGTTAAATGCACCTTTTAAGAAGGGCACAAAGTTATTAGATGTCTTCCTGCCAGCATGCACATTAATGTCCACCGTACCATGAGTCAAGTTTTAAAGTGAACAATTTTGTCCAAATTACTATTTACTAAGGAGCTTGTATGGCTCTTTAATGCACTTCAGTTCCTTGAAGATAGTGGGTTTCTTTTTTTCCATTGCTCCATTTAAACGTCTCTGATTTGCTTTTCAGTCAATAGTCTTCCTTTCTTACTGGTCCACAAACTTGGAAGGAAATAAATGTGACAGAAAATATAGTCAATATTTTTAATTTCACACAGCTCATTATTTTGAAGCGGCCTCTACACTTATGTTGCCAACTTTACTAATACCACTGTTGTGTGCCAACAGCCGTTTGAGATGAATAAATGTTAAACACTACCACTGTCAGACCAGTGACCTCTGACTTTCAAAAAGCTGTTTCATTTGTTCCAGGCAAAACGACAACGCTCAAGAACCCTTCACACTGCCTTCTCTCTCTTCTTACGCTTCACTGGCGAACTCACAATATATTATTAAAAAACTTAAATGGATTCATTGGATAATGCATGCTTGATTTATTTTACAATTTGTTCCAATGAAACTCTCTGCATTCATCTGTCTGCAGCTGTTCTACTTTACTTTTCTTTTAAAATATGAAATAACACAATAATGACTACTAATATCTGTTATCCTGTCTTTAACCTGTATGAGGTATTCAACTGTAGCTCACGTAAGGGAATGACAATTGGACATGAAACCTAGTATAAACAAGTACAGATGTTTACTAGAGAAAAAAATGCCTGAGAATGTGTCAATGTTTGATGGACAGGCTTGATCCTGGAGGTAACCGACTATGCAGGTCAGGGTGAGGTTGCTCCTCAGGTAAAACGTGGTGAAAGCAACCTCAGCTGAAACATTAGGACAGCAGCCAACTCTCACTGCAGTCACTGTGCTGACTCAGCCCATACAAGCGCACGTTTGCCGTTGTCTGTTCAGGAGGGGTTTTATTGTGCAGTGTATTGTTAAACGACGCTGTTGTCATCACTGCGTGAGCTCATCAGGCATGCCTGTAGCAGGCATTTTGGGCCAAGGGAAGGACACCCCAAAAAAGACACATACAATTCATTCAAATGCGTTTTTGCAGCTAATTTGCAGCCCAGACTGTTTTTATAAGTCTCGTTCTGAAATCTTGAGATGATGCCAGAAGACACCTGAGTGGAACTTGAGAGAGAAGCACTGGCAGGGAGAGTTTGTTGTGAAGCGTAGCTTTGTGTTATCTAAAATGTTTTTGAGAAAAAAAAAATTTGTTTGTGAATTTCAAAATTGTGCTAGCAAAACGTGGAGCAACCCTTTGCGCGGACTAATGTTCCCTTAGGATAGGACAGGCAGAAGCTGTGGTTAGTTGTGCTACAAATGGATCCTAACTCTTCAGAAACACTGCACCTTGCAGACCATCGGGTCTACAGTTTGACCAACGAGGAGAAGACATCCTACCAAAGCACATTTTCCTGAAGAAAAATGCCGTTCCAAGCTCCATGTGAAGTGGGTTGTTAACTTTAGATGGTTCACCACGTTATACATATCCACTAATATTGCTGTGATTATTCTCTTTAACACAGACCTTAAGTGGACAACAATAGCATTGTTCATCAAAACGGCCCCTTGCTGCAGTGCCATGAGCTGGAATGTTTTATTCGCTTTTTTTTTACTTTTAATGGATTTTAAGCAGCGGGTGGTACAGTGTGAGGGAACAGTCTGTGTGAGCGGTGTGACAGGGAGGGCTGTTTTGAAGTTTGTTTTCCTTCTCTCATAATCCACCTACTCAAACCCCTCTGGAAGGTGGTAGAGCTCTGTGCTGAAAAATACACAGCTGTTTGAAGCTTTACAGCCAAAGATAGACAACACAGTGCAAAGAGGAGAATACTGGAATAGTTAAATTACATTTGAAATGGTGCATTTACTCTAATGCCTCAATGCCATTCACGATATTAGGTAAGTCAAGTGCACAGGTAAATAGTTTTTAGTTACAATAAATCCAAGTATGGCTAAAGTAACCATGAATGTTGGTCAGTGTAAAGTCCTCTTGATCATGAACAGATTCCCATTTGCTTACTGTATTAGTTCTCAAGAAATGCAGCACTTAATACAGCAATGGCTGATGAGGACAGTTAATTAGCAAGCAGTAAGATGGCTCCAGGGTTTATGTAATGTTACACCCACTCTGTCAGGCTAGATTAGCTCAGTACAGAGGGGAAAAGGGCATGAACAAGCAAATGAACAAGGGAAATAAAGGAAGATCCCTTCCAGTCTGGCTGACTGCCAGGCTGTGACATAGGCTATGTTGAAATCCTACAATTATGTTGGGATACAGCTGGCCAAAAAATCGAGAGGAATTCAGCATAGAAGTAACAAATCTCAGCATGTGTGGAAAAAACAAAAAGGGAATGATTCTAATTCACAGTCATACTCCATGCATCAATCTTTTTCATAAAAAGCAGCCCAGGTGTTCTATCGAGAGAAGGCAACTTATTGTGAAATAAACCACCTGACAATTAGTTTGACTAGGGGAACACTGATTTGTGCAGTGCATTATTGCATCACTCCACAAGCTTTGTAGTCCAGATTTCAGTACATTCTCTGCCTACAAAGTAGTATGACAGCTCCCCACAGGTCTTGTTTTGGCCACAAGCAACTTGCCAATTTCTCTGTCTCATCATGACACCTAGGAAGGTAGAGCGTATGATGTAAATACACATGGAGCTGAAGGAGCTGCATATTGTAATTTGACAGTGGCTGTCACAGAGAGATATGTGTAAGTGCATGTGACAACCAGGACCAGGATTCCTGGTAATGTGCCATAAGATTTACAGTTGGCATCTAACAGCAGTTAAAAATCCCTTCAGCACCCAGAAAAACAAATAGTACTTATGCTCTTGCAGGGGCTTTGTCTCTTCAAAATCTCCCCAAGACTCGTCTAGCTGGACTGTCATGCCAATTAAAAGAAGAAAATAATGAATCGGGCTGGATTATCATGCTTTTCACTGTTTGTTCATATCATTCTGGAGGCCGGGCACAATTGCAATGCTGATGTGCTTTTTGCCTGACTGCATTTATGATGTTGTTGAAGTTTAAAGTAAAGTAATTTATAGTAAAGTCAAAATTGTGTGTATACCGATGCTGAATTTACCGGTTTAAGCCTAAAAGTGAGAGAGCATCCGTTTTGGTTGAATAGCAAATAGAATCACAATCAATAATGTGTGAAAAGCTGTGAGTCAAAAATCACTGCAGTTTCATTGTTCAGTAGCATCTAATGTGTTAGGAAGTGCTCTTCTGGGCCAAATAAGTATTTGCTTCTAATGTGATTGCTGTCCCTGCAGCTGCTGTTCCTTTTATATGATCTAGAACGCTTGCGAAGCTCCCGTTCAACAAGCAATGATGGCCTTGTCTTCAGGGTTCTGGGGAAACTCTGCACTTCATTTCTTTCTTTGTTTTTGTTTGAATGGACATGATGTGGTTGTGTGGAATCGATCCACCTCAGGCATTGCGATAAATGTTTTGCAGAAGCTTTGTATGTCTGCATAATGGTAGGCACAGGTGTCGGTCTCAAAAAATCTCAGCTCATGTGAATGCCACAGTGAAAATAGTAGAAATACTAAGCAGTGATCTGCTAGTCTCAACTCACTTACTTTCTGTACACATATTATCTAAATAAATAATTAGAAGAAAAAAATTCAGTTTACACTTGAGTGCATTACTGCAGTTGCCTATTGATTTGCTGACTAAATTAATGCATACACAACAGCTAATGTTAAAACATCTGCAGGGCATTTAGCAATCACAGTGAGAGTCAAGACTTTGGACCTTGTGGGTTGAGTGCCACCTACTGTGATGGGGTATTACAGAGGAACCTCAATCCTAGACTAACCCCTGTGCACACAAGAGAGTAAGAGAGAGTCACTAACCTTGGCATGCATATAAATTCAAATGCAGACACACGCACGCACACAGACAGGAGGTGATGAAGATTCCGGTACACGGCGGCTCCATTCCAGTCTGTGAGCATGGCTCAAGAATGGCATGCGGTTTAATACTCTAAAGAGACCACAAAGTAATTATAAGAGGAAATGATGCAGCACTATGTTGCTTTGACCTTCAATGGCCACTTATTTAAAATCACTTAAAAAGGAAAGTCATCTCCATTCCGGGTCGTCTGAGACAGAGAGCTACAGAGCATCAACAGAGAGAGTGACTGTCAAAATCTGACTGAAAGTTATTATTATTATTATTATTATTCTGTCTTGATGAGGACATGGGAACATTTTTTTATTAGTGTCTTAACCCATTATAATTGGAATGTGACCGGATAAAGCTGGTCACTGTAACTGAATCTCAGCCAGCAGCCACAGTCAACGGTTTCTTTAGGTTGCTCACTAATTTCACTGATAGCCATCGTTTCCCAGTGTTAACTTTCTCCTCAATTGTGAAGCGCTTTGGAAAATCTGAGTTAATATGAACACCATCAATTAATCCTTTTCCTGACGTTAAATATTGATGGGCGAGATATCACAGGGTACAATGGCTTACAGGTACATGTGATGAATTAATGGTATGGGTGCTATAAATAGCCACGGCCGAGCGTAATGGTGACACGTAATGTCAGCTGCTTTGGAATTGTTGAAATAACTCCATTATGACAAAATCGTTGAACTTTCTTACCTCCTGTTTTCATTGACAAGTCTAACGAGTGTTGGAGCACGCCAAAGCATCAACATGCAAATGAGAGATTTTATGCACCCATTTGTGGTAAACTGGGAATGGAAACCGGGCTTGTGCATCCAGTTCCACAATTAAGATTTATGAAACAGAACCATACCATGCCTACACAGGGCTTTAGAAATCTGATGAAAAGAATGAGAATTCACGTCTGTTTTTGTACACAATATTTGTAGTTATGAATCTACACAGTAAGTGTAAAAGAGTTTAAAAGATATAATTGTGTTTGCATTTGTAATTCATGCCTAGCAAGATTTATTTGTTTGTTTATTTCAGGCATGTCAGTTTGATAAATCATCATCACGCATTATCTTGGTTTACAATTCACATGACTAAAAGGGAAAGCGGGAGAAGCAAAAGGTTATCTAGTCCCGCCCCTGTTACCCACAGAATGCATTATCTTCATCATACTATTTTTCTTGTGTTCTTTGACATAACATGTTTAAACAGCAGGCTGTAATCAGAGCTGCTGTCCAGCTCTAGACAGACAAACAGACATAGTGTCAACATTAGTCCATCATGAGTGAGCCACATTCCCGTCTTGTTGCATGTCATGTATTTTCTTTTAATCATCCCTCATAATGATACACAGCAAATTAAAAGTTGGCAAGTAAGTAGACTGTAAATGACCTGTTTTTGTTGCTCCTAAAATGACCCTTTCCATGTAAAATGATAAATACTGTAATATGCAGGCTGCTCAGTTAGGCTGATCCAAATGAGGACAGACAAAGAATGCACATTCATAACAGGTGCAACTTTAAAAATGTATAATCAAACTCATTATAGCTGTATATATGTTACCACTGGGAACTGTTACAAAGAATGAACCATAGTGCGAGGTACTGAGAGGTAAAGACAGAAACTGAGACACCGTAGTTAGAGACAGCATGTAATGTTGCAAATAACATGGAGATGAACATGCTCATATGCCTCTGAATGAGGACACACTCTTGCCTCATTCCCTGAAAACATGTGACTTACAAATAATTTTAACTAGCTCACAGGAGGGGAGCATGTATCACAGAAAAACAGTAGCTAGGGAGAAAGGTTCCTGTCCAACATCTGGGTTTGATTTACAACCAGCAACTGAGACATTACTACAAGTTCAATCAACACCTCTTCAAAACCGTTTAAATCAAAACTGAACATTACAACTTTATGAAGGTAAATGTATTCCAATGCTGTTGTATTGACTGCATTATTTTGCATATATGTCACCAGTCTACTGCAGAAAGCTGGACAATTGTGGATAATTAAAATACCCATTAAAGAGTAAAACAATGCCAATCGAAAGCTGTGAGTCTTATTCTATTTTCCTTTTTTGTTCTGCCAGCTTTCTTTGGTTAATGATGCCTAGGCCGCCACCCCCTCTTCTCTTCCTTTACTCAGAGATCTGTGATCAAACAGGTTCTTTAATCAAAGCATAGCTGTCTGTTATTCAACGCCTTGCATCTCACCTGGGAGATGAGTAGAGTTTCCCTAGACAGATGGAGACTTTGTGTGCTGTCCAGAGCAATCAGAACCCACTGTGACCAAGCTGTGAAGTCCTTTAATGAAGTCTATCAAAAACAGGTTGGAGAGCAAAACTGCACTGCTTTTATGTGTCGCAAATGAAAACAAATGCAATTAAGTTGCTTCATATGTGCCTGGCAATGGTGCTTTGTAAAACCAGTCCCAAATCAAGGACACAAAGCAAACATCTTGTTGAGCATTCATAAGGAACCAGGGTCGTAACGGTACCCTCACGATTCATGATTCTGTGTTCACTATACCATTTCCCCCACAATTTTTTCAACCAAATTATATAATTACAAATTATGCATGAAAAAAATATCCCTAATTGTATTTATTTCTTTGTCACAACATATTTTATCTTTTCTTTTTCAAATGAAAGAATTATTATTTTTGAGGTTAAAAATAGAAAATCATTTAAATTTTAAGTAGGGAAGATGCTGTTCAACATAGTTCCAAAACAAAGAAAGTATTTAAAACTGCAAGCAGTGTTTATTTCATTTTCCTTGTTTCTGTCAAACCTTTCATAGGGACAGAGGTGGAAATTCGTTATAATAAACTACAGGAAACAACCTCATATAAACACCAATGCACATCATAATCTCGTTGGCTCTTGCACTTGTTTTCGCAAGCGAGGTTATAAATCGTCTTTTCAGTGTGCTTTGTCCTTTTAGTAACTCAGTTGGGACTGGAGCTTCTCACTGTGGTGTCACTATATCATGTCGGTTGAGTTGTTTGTGTAGTTCATCACTCTATTGTTTTTGTCTTCTCTGTTGTCTTCTCATCTTCAGACTGAGCTGCCACACCTCCGATTTAAACAAGCTGCTGAATCCGTAAATTGTCTTAATACATTCATCTTAGCGTCACTATTGTCTACTTACACGATGGACGTCGGGCGTCAAAAGTAATGCCATCTACTGTAGGAGAGTATTGCGATTGATTTTTAATGTCACCGATATAAATCATCACACATTTGTATCGCGGGATTACTGTATTGCAGAGTATCGTTCCTATGAGGAAGTGAAGAAAGGTGAGTGGCAGCCTAATGAAACAAGAAGTATCACCTTTGCTCTGTCTGTCTCTTTGTCTTTCTCAGACTTTCTCTGCTCAGAGATTTCTTCCCAAGAGTTCAGAAAGAAGAAGCAGAGGAGATCGGTACGGGGGCATTAAAGAGACCCAGGTGCTACTCTTTGTTTCATAGTCTCCTTTCACCTCTCAGCTCACTTTTACACGTTTCTCACATATTGATTTACAGTTCATGCTAGAATGATGTGATACTGCCTGCTACATCAGAGCTCTATGATTCCCACATTTTTAATTCAATATTTTCTCCCTGACTTGTACAGTAGCATGGAGAAAGCTAGCAGGTTCTTAAACAACCTCATTTGAATAATCCTATGGTGTAGGAAGGAGACATTTACATAAACAAAAGCTGGATTCTACTCAAGGCGCTGAATGCTTCAACTGCATCTTTGGATTTCATTCCATCTCCTAAAATTGGCTGTGAATTCACACTATTATCTGGAAAACACATTAAGTAGCAAAGAGACTGTTTCACATGTATCTAAGAATGTTTGAAAATGTCATGCACTTAAAATAAATCTATCAAAAGCTCATTCGATTATACTTCTATAACGGGGGTATTGGGTATGCCTATCCAATGTGTATCCTTCCTAACTAATAACAACATCCTTTTGCGTAGGCTTTTGACTTATGCCCGTTTCGTGTGCAGAACCCTCAGCCTGATCAAAGCAGTGTCCACAACTCGAAGAGACAAGGCCGGAAGATCTCCAGATAGATGAATAGATTAGCATCATTAATGGCAGTGACACAGGGATTTAATTGTGGCTCTTGTATTTCGGCTAGCATGGCCCCCGGCGGGTTATCTCTCAGTGGTGAAGCCCAGCCAACTCCAGCATTCACAGAAAGACGGGGTTGACTGATCGGCTGAGATGTTAATTTCATAGAGCTATATCCATGGCTACACTTCCATTTCATTTTGAGAGGGCCGCTTGTTCATCTAGTTGCATCCACTTGACAAGCAAGCTAATTATCAGTGGCTGGGACTTGCCCAAAGATCGCCTGATTATTCATGCAAGAAGAAACTGGAGGAGCATTTTTTGTATCTTAAGAGGCAGAGTGATGAATGATAATGACCCAACTGGTATTTGGTACTGATGCTTAAAACCATAAGTCTGAGAAAATATTTCCTCAATATTAAAAAAAATGGCTAGAGGCTAGACATAAAACAATACATCTATAAAATATTCAGAAAAACAAAAAATCTTCTTTTTATAAATTACATTTTTACATGTGTGGTGCTTTGAGCAGTTCAATTCAAATGTCAAGTACATTTTAAACTTGCACCTAGATAGAGGCATTCCACTCCATTTCAATCAATTTGGTGACGAAGTAAAAAAAAACAAAAAATAGAAACATATTTACCAAACTAACAAGCTTGGTGCCTCAAAAGGATGTTTCTCAAGGAGGATTAAATCTACAGTATATGCATGAACTAGAGCTGAAAGATTAATCTGAATCAAATCCACATCGCAATGCAATGGCATTTTCAAATTGCAAAAGCTACAGTTCAGTTTTTTTACACTTCACAATCCAACCAACCGGAGGGTCATAAACATCTGGCTTGTGGCCTTCACATGCGCACAACCTGCCCTACACTCCTCGTGTCATATGCAAACAGAATGGATGAGGTAAACATGCTTTAATGCTCGCAGTACTACCGTGGGAAAATAGCCAAGGTCCAGTTTAAATGCAATCCATGAGTTTACATCTTACATTGTTATATATGAATAGCGCAGTGAGTGTTTGATCAGGAGAGTGACGCGGACGCGCTCAGAGCAGACAGCTGTTGCCGATCACAGCAGAGGGGATATTAAAAGTTAAGTTGTCAAGTGGTAGCAAATGTACAGTCCCAACTGCTCGGTGAGGTCTAGACTTTGACCTATCTAAACGTCATAGAGTCATAGTCAGTGTGCACTTTGATTTGTGTGATTGTTACTGTGACTGACTCGAAGATCAGAAGAAGAAGAAGAATTCCTTTGTTAGTCCCGCAACGGGGAAGTTCGATAGCTTCACTCTATTATTGTTATTCATGTTACACACACAGGCCCAAAATACACACAAATGCACAGAGAGGACCTATATACATGCAATTAAGGAGAGATGTTAGAGCGAGGGGGCTGCCAGTGACCAGCGCCCCGAGCAGTTGGGGGTTCGGTGCCTTGCTCAACAGCACCTCGGCTGTGCCCAGGAGATGTACTGGCACCTCTCCAGCCACCAGTCCACGCTCCATTCATGGTCCACACAGGGACTCAAACCAGCGACCCTCCGGTTCCCAGCCAAGTCACCTATGGACTGAGCTACTGCCGCCCCCAGTAAGATTCATATTTAATTTTCATATATTAACATTCACACCGGGTCTGTTGTTCGCCAGTGCGTTGTTGTTCAAATTTTATAGAAGTCATGATGCTTATATTACATGTTTACAAGGCTTGGAGTTACAAGTTACGATTGAATTGATTGTTTTTTACAATTCAAAAGCTATATAAAGATATGGTATTCATAATCAGTTCATGCATCACTTCATCTCATTTTATCATGACATGTATCATTAACCGGTGTTGTGTTGGCCACAGCATTGAATGATTTAATGCTTGTGTATAGTGGATAATACAGAAGATGAGGAACTTTTAGAATAAATCACATACTATATCACAATATTGGTATAAAATGATTAAGATTGCAATTAGATTATTTTCCAATATCGTTCAGCTTAGTCTGAACAAACAAAGGAGCAATTGTCGGTTTACAGTTAGTACTTAGGTCTTCCAGCACACTTCCTGCAGTGGTATACAATCTGATGAATTGAGAATCTTTACAGTATCATATTGCCAAGAAAAAGATTAGCCTAGTGAGAGACTCGAAAAGTCTGATGTTTAAATGTTTCAAAAATAGCATGCTCTGAACCGTGCACACATAAAATAAATGAAAAAAATATTTATTTATTTTTTTTAATATTTCTCGTCAGTTATTTATCTTTGTTCAAAAAGAGGGTCGATCACCAGCACATGAATTGGATATCATGCACAGAGATGGTTCTGTTGGTTGAGTGAGTTCTATTATACCAAGCAAACTTAATCCATGCCGAGATGTATTTGAGAGAATCTGAAGGTTTATTCAATTACACTCAGTGCTAAAAAAAAATACATCAAAAATCCTTAACTGAGCTTTGTGAGGAGTGAAAGAGCGTGACTTTGGATCTACTTTTTCTTTTTCTTTACTGGACTATCCATTTCCAGCAGAAGCAAAAGAAAGCGCCAGAGATAAAGCCCACATGACAGCACAAGGGCCCCTTTAAATTGCCAGTACCAAAGCATGACCAAAGCTGTGGAACATTATGAATAAATGACATGCATTATTTCACATGGATTTGCTTTGACTTTCACTGTTTTTGTCAACTTTGTCATTTTCCTGCTCTCCACCCTCGCAGCGCCACGCCTGCACAAATGGGAGCTTCTGAAATAGGTCCAGAGTGCCAGCATGTTCCTCCTCCCCTTTGTCTGTGCTGTAAAGAATGTTCCCTCATCATTGCTGCTGTGTAAATGTCCCCTGCTTTGCTGATGGATCTTCGCAGGGGTGGATTCAACAGCAGGGTCTGATTGAATTTCCCACCATTAGATTAATCTCGAGCAGACACATGGAGCCCCCTGCACGGACGGATAAAAATGTATACATCCACATGAATATGAACATAATCATGAATACCAGTACCCCCCCACACACACACACACGCACACAAACACACACACACCACACACACACACACACCACACACAACACACACACACACACGCACACACACACACACAAAATATGATTGCACACATGCACAGTAAATGTGCAGTAAACACAGCCACACACATCCAGTCTCAGTGTTTTGCTTTACTTTCATACTACACTGTGCTGTACACTGACAACAACAACAACAGCATCAGTGGCGCTAACAATGTATGGATTGCATGTATATATTTTATGCATTGATTCCATTTCATTTATTGTTGTACTTGATATTTATTTCTATTGGCTGCTGTTTACGAGCCAAATTGCCCCCCAAGGACATTAAAGCTTTACTCTATGGTTGTTTATGTATTAGCTACTTTAAAAACAATGTCTATGAAGTAGAGCAAGGTACAGTAGCCATAAACATTTTACCCCGTCACACACTTGAACATACACAGTATACAATGCATGGAGACAGTGCATATCCTGCATGAACAAAGGAAGCTACACCTGAAATATTTTTAATAATAAAATCTAATGCTAGACACTATTCATATTCAAACAATCCAACGAACCCAATTACCAATTTATTATGACCACAATGCAACAATACCACGATAAGAGTTGACAGCTACGTATGATTATTATGTGATTGTACTTTGCAGCAAATTTCCGCTTTTGATGTGAAAATGTCCTTTTTCCATTAGAGCGCACTGTTATTGTCCTCTGGTGGCAGTCAAGCTGCAAAACAAAACGTGGTAGACAAAGTCTATGTGGAGACAATTATATCCCCATATTTAATTGAAGCATATTGGATTTAGTTTTGGTATAAGTGCAAGTCATAATCATCTAACTTAAAAAATTTTAACACTGTTAGATTAGTCAGGCAACAGTGCCTCTGTAAACTGTTGATGAGGTTTTTTTTTAAAAACAATGACCTCTACAATAAAGCAAACACGCAGGGACAAAAGTAGCTGATGGCAAACATACATCAATGAGTTTCAAATTGAAGTCTATTTTAGTGATGGGAAATAAATTATATTGCACGGGCTCTTATCTTTAGGTTTCTGCTGGTCTGTACATAATTTTTGTGATGCAGCAGAATTCATGGTTAACTGAGCCGTTATGTTTACATAACCGTAGAATGAAAATGTTTTGTTTTTAATTGATTGTCACTGAAGTACTGCTTAATATTCTAAAATGATTCTTTACAATTTTTATGGTTTGTAAATAGCGGTATCAGTTTTTCCAGGGCAAAATTCTCCTTTGAGGTGACATGAGTTATTTTGTGGTGTTTGTGGGGCTCAAAACAATTTATCCACTGTTTTACAGTAGCAACCGTAGCCGTTATGTCAGCGATGGTGTAGGCTACATGGATTTATTACTAGAACCGCAGTACACACACACACACAAGTACATGCACATGCACACGCACACGTACATGCACACGCACATGCACACACACACACACACACACACAAGTACATGCACATGCACACGCACACGTACATGCACACGCACATGCACACACACACACACACACACACACACACACACGGTAAAGTAAGGCAACCGTCTTTAGGCTTTAGCATATGGTTAGCTACCTTAGCCTGTGGCAGCTTGAACATTATAGGGGAATTACTCTCTCAGGACAGATCCTAATCACTGTGTGGCCAGGCATCAACATTAGGGTAATTTCTTCCCTACCGTGACTCTACAGCTATATTGTTGGTGACGCAGCATTTTGGACAGATAAGCGGACACTGAGGTCATTGAGGTGCTGCTGCTTTTTGCAATCACACCAGATGGCAAGACTCACCTCTTTTTTCTCTCCACTCATTTTTTAGTCTTACTGTGGACGGCAGTCATTGGTATTCTTGCTGAGAGAAATATCGTTTACCGCCAAAGATGGCACAGACTGGTCTGCCGTCAAGTCAAATGAATGCAGATGCATTTATGAGATGCAAGCTTCTGTTTACAGCAATAATTTCTCTCAGCGGGGGTTATCACTGTGAAGCACCCTGCGTATAGATCATCTGTTAAACACATCTCATCTCTCATGCTCGCTCTCTTCCAGCATCCCACAGCAAAACAGTGGCTAATTAGTTCTACCCAGTTTTGTACTAATTTACTGCAGTACTTTTGCGCCAGTCCTCAAATCTCAAAAGGTGTTTAAAGATGAATGTGTCTGCACTATTGCACATTTGTGTGCTTTTATGCTTAGTGTGTTCTGCTTGATCAAAATCTGTCTTACCAGGATGATATATGCTTGTTAAGTGACTGAGTTGAAATGCTGCATTGGAGAGAATATGACCGAGACAGACCGAGAGGGTGACAGGGGTAGAGACACTGAAAAAAGAGAGCACCACTGAGCCTCTGGGCTGGGTAATTGTAATGTTGTCAAATGAATAAGGTCATTACTGTTAATGTCTTTCAGGGTATTAAAGTCTATGTGTAACATCCTTTATACACCCAGGCATTGTCTGGATTATGACACAGAGGCTAAAATATAATTTGTATCACTCTTTCTAGTTTATAGTCTTACTTTTGTATTTCACATTGACGACATCGGATGAAATGATGCAGTATCTATTGGCTGTGGATTACTTCAAGTGTCTAGTAAAATGAATGAAGATGGGTTCTCCTGCAGTATCTATAGAACAAAATACCTATAATTACCACATAACTTTCTCCCATAATATCTCTTCCTGACAGCTTGCAGTCAATTTCAAATGCAAAGATTGAAAATATAACGATAGATCCTAGAAAAGCAATGATTAGTCAATGAATGCATTAGACAGAAATGATTCATATTCTCTAGCATCTTATTTGATTTCTTGCTTTTCTCTGTTTTATGCGATAGTAAACTAAATATGTGTGGGTTCTTGGTTGAACCAAACCAGGAATTTCATGACCAAATCACATGAAATTGTGAATTGCAATGGTCAGTTTTCACTTCTTTTATGACATTTTATAGACCAAATAATTACAGAGCAGAATGATCGATAACGAAAATCATTAGTTACAACCCTCGTAGCTATGCAACAAAATGCTAACACATTGACGAGCCTTAAGGGGCTGCTCCTGCGTCAGAGACAGTATGACACATGTTCCTATGTGCTGCTAACGACCTTTGACCCTGTTGGAAGCCCCCAGGACCTGGACCGCACCATTTGTCTACTTGATGTGGCGGACAGTCTATCTACTCAGCAGGTCCTCTCAGGCCTTACTTTCGGCCAGTGACCCGCACTGACGAAAATTCAGGCAGTCTGTTAGCTTTCTCAAGCCAGGCTTGTTGGCACGTGGTGCAACCCACTGCCACCCACAAATACACAATCATGAGCACACATTTACCGTACACAAACAGCACATGTACAGGCACTTTAGCACAATTATTGATGCAAGCATGCAAATACTGCACACGCAGAGGAGAACAACACACACACACACACACACACACACACACACACACACACACAACCATTGTTCCCACCTTAACATGTCTCACCTGGCCCGGAGTGGCTCTACTAGCACCATGACTTCTGCCATATGGTCAGTGACATATTGCTCTTCATTAGGGCCCAAAGCGACCGCCCTCCGGGGCTAAGCTGTAACTCACTGACACATTATGGGCAAAAAGGATTCTGCCCAAATAGCTTTTTACTTTATGAACATTCATTGTAATGCTTATGTTTCATATGCAATGGCTTCAAACATGTCTACACAGATATCAACAGACGTCTTGTTTTCTACATTTAGGAGAAATTTCAGAATTGGCAGAGGGAAATAATTATACTTTTAGAATAAGGCATATTGGTGAGTAATGGTTCATCCCTGCAACAGTCTTCAAAGAAGCCATTTGTCACAGCAACACTTAATAGCCAACTTAGAAGCACATTAAAGCAGAAGCAAAAACAACTGTATTGTACAGCATAATGTGAACCAGAGTAACAGTCTTTCAAAGAGTACTATGTTTGTTTAGTTCAATATTTTACATTTGTTAAGTCATGTTTTGGCGGTGCTCTGATTCTAACCACTACCTTCAGCTGTTCAAAAAGACAGCAAAAAACATCTCTGGTTTCTTTCATGAATTCAGACAGCTTTAAAATGTAAATAACTATATTGTAGAGTACCCAAAACTACTACACCAGCCTATTTGTTTGTATTAGCAGCCACGTTTTTTATTTGCTATGTGATTTTTGTGACTGCACATCCTATCATTGTAAATAAATGACAGCTTTCCTTTCATCTCTTCAGTCATACTCAAGTCTCTGCTTTGTATTTCTCGTCTGCCTGTTTCATCCTGTATGAAGGCATTTTTTGTCTTCCTTGTTCATCCAACAATATGGGTTCTCCTAACTGGGGGAGACAGCAGATGTACTCTTGATACTCAGCTTTTTTAAAGAGCCTGATCAAGATACAGCCATACATCCATAGCTATACCCACTTATCCTTGAGGGTTACTGGAGCCAGTCCCTGCTGACAATGGGCAAGAGGAAGGGTACACAGTCAGTCATAGGGCTGACCCACTCAGCCATCCCACACACATTCACGCCTATGATCTACGGAACAGTCAGGATGTTTTGAACAGTCTGAACATGTTAAACTTCCTTTACCTGTGTGTGGACTTGTTATCTGTTATCTCCTGTAGCTTTTTATTTAAGAATGTTTAATAACGACGGTCAATATATGCCAATTTTTGTGTGTCCTTTGTCTCGATCTACTTGCATCTTTATATTCATGTTTGTGAGTCTTTTTCTGAAAGTGAGGCTAAGTATATTATTAAGCATATGTAAGGTATTTGTGGGAGATATTCATTGTAGAAGCAAGTGGGTGCCATTTTTCTCGTAATCCAATTGTTGTTGTAATCGATGAACGGGCTCTACAAGTTGTGATGGGGTTATGGTTTTATTCACTTTAATTTGGCTGTTAGAATAACTTTGTCCCTGTTGAGCAGCTCTCAACACCGGCAGCTCTACAGCCATTAACAATCTATGTGAAGGTAAGAAAGACTGCAGAGATTGTATTTTGTTAGGCTAATTAATGATAATAATAATTAAAATTAACATTAAGAATTTGCTGGTGTCACACGGTGTCATTTGGAAATACACACATAAGAGTTTGCATTGTGTGCATCATCCAATTGCTTTGACAGAAATTATTACTTGTCCTTCAGCAGACTGATCAGAACCAAACAGCATTAAAAAAAAAAGCTAACATTTACAATTCCACTTGTATGCTCACTAACTTCTACTTTTGTTTGCTGAGGTTGTGACTTTTGACTGTTACTGTCTACAATCACATTTGGATTTTAACAGGTTTTTTATCAATCTTTAATTGTAAGGATTAGATCGTATTGGATCAAAGTGCTGTATTGTGCTTTTTTGCTGGCATTAAAATCAACATAAAAAACATAATAGGGCTGCAACTAACTAATATTTTCATTCTCTTTTACAGTATTATCTCAATTAATAATTTGGTTTATAAAATGCCAGAAAATAGAGCCCATGGTGACATTCAGATACCTTATTTACAACTTGTGCAACTTTAAATCTGCAGACTGAAAATGTCTTTGAAACTAAGTGTAACAACAGTTTTGCCTTTTTAATGCTTTAAAAAAAATACAGGGTGGTAAGTCGACTTGTTAAATAGATGAGAAGGCAATTATTAAATCAGGTGTGAAAAACAGTTTAATGTGGGAAAGAGAATGGCTGTTTAAAAGAAAAGAAACTGCATAATTGTGTTCTGCATAACAGCTAGCATGTTTCATTCGCTTAAGATAAGACACATGAGAAACCTTATTAACTCAATTCAAATGAGAGCGTCAGTAACTGTAAATAGGTTGGGACCTTTCCACATTTCCATTACGATGTTGCTAAAACAGTCCGTTCATTCTAATATGATGTGAATTTTAATGTATTAATTTATGCTCTTGGCATAAACATCCCATAATTATATGACACACAACTGCATGCTAACATATTTGTATACTTAGTATACAAAGTATAACCAGAGCTTGTTAGATTTACAGGACCAGTGCAGCCTGCCAAACACATTGCATTTCTCTGTTTTTCATGAGTGTGAAATGTTTGAACAGCTACTATAGGGTCCAATTTCCAGAGACTATATATGAAAGGGAAAATGCATCTGAGGTGGAGCGAGGGGAAAGCAGGGAGGAGGCAGGGGCTACCTGTGGGACTATCTCTTCCCATCTGCCCTGCAACCTTGCACACATAACAAAAGGACTAGGGACCTCTACAAACAGCCCTGTCATCGCATCAGCAAGAACAAACCCCCATTAGAGTGAGAGATAAGAATACAATGGCATTATGACTCACAATATGGTGGGCGCTTTCTTTTTTAATCTAGTCCAATGCCACCCCAATCGACTCAAAAAACAATGGTTAGAAACAAGCAGCATTTTCTGTTTGGTAACTATTGGCAATTACAATATCAATGTAATGATGAATTACTGACTATTCAAACCAAAAACCTCTCTGATGTGAAGTATAGATTTTCTGTATTATATTAACACTGACACTTGATAGCATTATGTTTATCATCTATTAATGGTTAGTGTGGCTATCTTAGTGCATAAGCATAACGAAACTGCTTGTAGATAAGAGGTTTTGTTATGCATAAATAAACACAATGTTGATTTGCCTGACTGGCCGATGGAGAGTGCAAATAAGAGCTCCAGCAGCTGCTTCCGTGGAGTAACACAACACAACATTATTGCCTGGAACCATTGAGTCATAGGTGATAATTGCGTTTTAGATTAAAAGCTTAGTAGGTTGATTGTTGGAGCAGACTGAGTCAATAAGCAGGCACGGTGACAGAAGGGCACTCTGGACCCAAGTGGTGACTGACTACATGTTCCTGATTATTATTTGAGATCAAGCATGGAGCAATGGTGGTCAGAGAGGAAGCTGCATCAAAAAAAGAGGAAGAGATTGACAAGAGTGCCAAGGGGTCTTTAAGTTCACCACAGGCTTGCTAGTGGATATATCTGCAAACATAGAGCGGTCAAGTGGCTGTATCCTCAAACACTGCTTAGAGGTTCACAGCAATATACTGTATGCTAATCATGTGTTGCCATTAGATTAAGCACTATCATGACTCCTCATTCCACAAAGATCCCTTGTTTTAAAGGGACTCTTAGTTAGATTCCTTCGGACAGCACATCTCAACCCTGGCTAGCTTTCTTATGAAATGAGATAGCTGTGTCACACTGAGCAATCTCACTGAGATTCTGACATTTTGAGAAATCCCTACTGTGTCATCCCAGGTGAAAAATGATCTCCCGCTCAATAACAATCTATTATGGATAGGGTTTTGTGGAGACAATGAGCCCTCACAATGGGTTATCATCCTAAGGAGGAAAATTTACTGGCTCTCACAAGGTCTCAGATATAATTATTTACAAAAAATACACAGTCACAACTGCAGATGAAGATGAATCCATCTTTGCTGACAAAATAACAAACATAATCAATCAAGATAATCGCAACCAAGTTGTTCATATACAAGCTAAATCAGTTTATTTGATCTATGTACAAAAAAATAGAGGAGCAAAATGTGGCGCTCACTATTAGATAGCATCTTTTGAGAAATTCATTACTCAGTTATACGCCTGCTAACATAGTTCCTCTTTAAGGTGTTATGTTGACAACGCATAAACATCTGAAGGGTAGACACCAATGTATTAGAATCCTATAAAAACGCCCTGTTCTTGTATTGTGTACGCCATATCCTAACATTGCCTGTGCACATGATAGCAGATGACGCCCTGTGGTCTACCCAGTAAATAAAGTCTTGTGCTTGAATCAAGGTCTCAAGAAGTTCTGTTCCAAAGAAGAAGATTTCTCATTGTGTAGCAAAAGAACCAGTGGAAACAGTAATCCTGACCAGTCTAGAAAAGTTTCCACGACAGTTTCACACTGCTTTGTGGGTCACTCACAACAACAACAGATCTGAGGACTTGCTTGCCATCTCACCACGGCAGTGGAGGCAACAGGTAAGAGTGGAGCAACATCAACTCACTGTATCACCTGGTCTAAATGCCTACTAAAGACACTTACTGCAGTTGTATTACACCATAAAAGAAAATATAAACCTTGTGAAACTTTAACAATCACTTCTTTCATCCGTGAGACACCTTTTCATCGATAGGAAAGCGGTAAGATGATGATTACTGATATCGTTTAGAACAAAGGTGAACAGCAGCACTGCAGCATTGTAGTAATATAAGGCTCGGACCGGCTCAGACCCAGAAATAGTACTTTTAAATGGCATTACGTCACAACTTAAAGACCAGCTACTGAAGGGTAGTATATCTTTGATCACTGTATCTCGGACTCACATATTACACTTATAGGCTGCATTTGAATTAATTTAAACAAATTCAAACAAATGTGTTTTGTTTGCATTGAAGGCAATGACTAGTCCGTTACGTGATGCCCTGGGGCCTAAAAAGACTTTTCGCGAAAGAATATTCTCCTTGCTTTATTGGGGGGAGTTTGATTGCAGAATTACATTTGGATTATTTGTGTTTATTTGTGAGTATTTGCATTACTCCCATATATGTGTGTGTGTGTGTGTGTGTGTGTGTGTGTGTGTGTGTGTGTGTATATAATAATGATAATAATAATAATATAATAACTATTTGTATAGCACCAAGCAGCAGTATAGTAGCAAGTGCTTTGACAGACAAATCAAAATACACATATATACACAGTGTAAAAACAAACAAACAATAATAATGAAATCCAGTAGGGTACAACATAACCACGTTTACACGTACATCATTGTTTAGAAAGAAGGGGCATCCTTAATGGACAAAGCAAATTATTAATAGCTTAAGGTGATTGCAAAGAAAGAAAAGATGAAAAGACAATAAAAGACGATAAAGACGACATCAGAAAAAGGCAAGTCTTGGGATTTAAAAAAGGACACTGATTTAGCAAGCCGTACCGAAGCGGGCAGGTCGTTCCAAAGCAGAGCTCTGATGGAGTAGGCACGGTCATCTCTGGTTTTGAGCTTCAAACTTGGAACAGATAAGAGAGACCCGCCCACGGATGTAAGGCTGCGAGCAGGCTCGTATGGGTTCAGCATGCCTGCAAGGTATTCTGGGGCTAGACCTTGCTGAGCCTTAAAAGTTATCAGTAAAATCCTGAAATCAATTCAAAAACGTACATGAAGCCAGTGAAGTGAGGTTAAAACTGGAGTGATGCTGTCTGAAAAAGCCTGGCTACTGAGTTTTGAACCAGCTGGAGGCGGGAAAGGGATTCATGGTTAATGCCGGTTAGGAGGGAGTTGCAGTAATCTAGACGGGAGAATATGAGGGCATGGATTTTTGAGAGGGTTCTGATGTGGAGGAAGCAGGACTTAACAGCTTTGTTTGTGTGATGGATGAAAGTGAAACCTAGGTTTTTGGTCGTGGGCTTAATATTATTGGACAACGGACCAAGACTGATGGGGCTGGAGATGGTGTTTGGTGGGTATTATTTCAGATTTGGAATTGTTTAGTTGCAGAAAGTTGTGGGCCATCCAGCGTTAGATGTACTTTAGACAGTCTAAAACAGCAACCAGGCTTCTCTGATTGTTGTGTCTCAGCAGAAGGTATATCTGTGTGTCTTCAGCATAGCAATGGAAAGAAACATTGTGCCACTCAATAATTTGGAGTGGAAGCATTCATTCATTCATTCATTCATCTTCAACCGCTTATCCCGAGGTCGGGGTCGCGGGGGGGCTGGAGCCGATCCCAGCTGACATCAGGCGTGAGGCGGGGTACACCCTGGACAGGACGCCAGTCTATCGCAGGGCACATAGGGACGGACAGAGACAGACAACCATTCACACCTACGGGCAATTTTTTAGAGACACCAATTAACCTAACAAGTGCATGTCTTTGGACTGTGGGAGGAAACCGGAGAACCAGGAGAAAACCCACACAGACACAGGGAGAACATGCAAACTCCACACAGAAAGGCCCAGGCCGGGATGCGAACCTGGAACCTTCTTGCTGTGAGGCGACAGTGCTAACCACTACACCACCGCGTAGCCTCGAGTGGAAGCATATAAACAGAAAATAAAATTGGACCTAAAATAGTACCTTGCGGTACACCGTAGGCTATTTGGGTTGTAGAGGAAGAGTGTTACCCTATGGTCACCGCACAGGTTCGGTTGAAAAGGTAAGAACAAAACCAACCTAGGATTTAAGACGGTCTATTAAAAAGTTGTGATCTATAGTATCAAAAGCAGCACTTGAGTGTAAAAGAATTGAAATAGCAATCTCTCCTCAGTCTATAGTTAAAAGCAGGTCATTGGTTACTTTGAGGAGGGCGGACTCTAAAACCAGATTGAAATTTCTAAAATAAATGATTTTGTGCCATAGAAGATAAAAGAGGGGACACTACTTTTTTTCTAACTTTAGATTTTAACTTTAGATAAAAAGGGAAGTTTAGAAATTAGTCTAACATTATTAAAATCAGTGGGGTCTAGGTTGACTTTCTTTAAAAGAGGTTGGACGGCAGAATGCTTAAAAACAGAGGGAAAACACCATGGGTTAAATAACCATTAACAATGGATAAAATACTGGGTCCAACTGCATTAAAAACTCCTTAAGAACTTTAGTAGGAATAAAATCAAGGCTGCACATGGTTGGTTTCATGTCTGATAAAAGTCGGATAAATAGTGAAACAGGTTGAATATAGCTAAAATGTGTAAAAATGTCTCTACTGGTGGATAAAATGCTGTCTCAGAGAGTGCTCTGTTACCTAATGAAATCAACCTTGTCTTTAAAAAACGGTAAAAACTACTTGCAGGTCTCTTGTGTTGCATCATTAAAATAAGAGGGAGAAGGGGAGGAGACTAAATCTAAAACCTTAAATAAAACTCTGGGGTTGGAACGGTTTTCTAAAATCAGGTTGGAAAAGTAGGAATTCTTTGATTCTTTTACTGCATTTTTATATTTTTTCTTTCCATATTTCCTTAAAAACCTGAATGCCGGTCTTTTTCCAATTTCCTTCATCTTTCCTGCAGTCTCTTTTCACTTGGTGTGTAAAATAATTGTGCCAAGGCTGTAAATTAAAATTCTTCTTTTTCATTTTAAAAAGGGGCAACTTAATCCAGAACAGATGGACATGTTTGGTTAAAAGCTCCTCTGTGTTAAAATTGTGGTTAAGAGCACTAAAAGAAGCAGAGTTAAAGACTTCAGAAAACTTAAAAGCAGACGGAGATTAAAACTTGGCGACGGACAGCTGTTTCCTGATCTGCATGTAAAGTAGATAAAACCACATTGAATAAAATTGCTTTATGATCATACACACAGATATCCTCAGAGCTTAGGTTCTTGGGGCTGAGACCACTGAAAAAACAAGTCTAGTGTATGACATTTACAGTGAGTGGGTTCATTCAAGACATCTAAAAAAAAGTCTGGGATGGAAATTTGAGTGGGACAGCAGACATGGATGTTAAAATCACCTAAGATAAGACTCCTGTCATATTTACACAAAGTTCGATAAAAACTCTGAAAACTCTTGGATAAAAACGCTATTTTGTTTCGGGGGTCGGTAAATTATTATGATTAAAACTGGAGTCATTGAATTTATCATAAATGCAAGGTGCTCAAAAGAAGCAAAAGCATAAAAGACAGGGGTGCATTTACAAATATTTCTAAAAATGACTGCAACTCCCCTGCCCCACCCTGATATTCGGGTTTGATGTAAATGCTTATAATTTGGGGGGGTTGCTTCAATCAGCGAGCTGCCTTTCTTCATGAGTGTGCCAAGTTTTGTGATGATAAAAAAGTCCAACATATTAAAAGGAAAAAAATCATTAAATAAAAAGAACTTGTTTAAAGAACGGACATTTAAAAGACAGAAGTTGACTGGAGGAGATGGGGAGTGGCTGGCAGAAGACCGGCGAGTTTTCAGAGGGATCCCAATGAGATTTTTATTGAGTCCATGGTGGGAAATAACGGTGGTATGTAGTGTTGATGGGGGAGTCTTTGGCTGATGATGGTGGGTATGTGAAGAAACTGGTGATACTGTTGGTGAAGGGTGTGGCAGAGGGCGCTGGCGGGGGTGAACGTAGACTGGGAGGGTAGAGGTGACGATGGATGTTCCGGGGAGGAGGGGTGTATGAGGTTAACAGTCATGCGTGTGAAGATGATTGTATGAGGATAAAAGAGACAATGACCATACATCTAATTTAAACCATAGATTAAGAGGATGTTAAAACTCCGGCCAAGATGCTATGTATATGTGTATATGTATATATATATGTGCAAGTAAAGCAAATAAACACGAATAATCCTAATTTGATTTTGCGATCAAACTCCCCCTAATAAAGCAAGTGGAATATTCTTTTACGATATTATAAACAAACAAACAAAAAAATATAGCAGATGGAAAATATATATGGACATACTGTATATGTCGTAGCAACAGGTACAGGAAATCTTTCCTGCCACAATCCATCACTTTTTATAAGAACTCTCTCACCTCTGTCTGACAGACAACTCTGCTCTCTCTACTGTTTTTTGTATATATTATTATTGTTATAGTATATTTTGCATATTTTGTTGTATATATTATTATTGTTTATTGTTTATAGCACACTGTGCACTGTATATATACACTATGTATATATTTGATTCTATTTATGTTATGTACAAAGTGTTTATGTGCTGACCCACTACGGCTGTTACAAAATAATTTCCCAGTCTGGGATCATTAAAGTAATTCTATTCTATTCTATTCTATATGGCAGATGGAAAGACTAGGCTAGTTACTAATAGCCGTTAGCTCACATAGCAGCCTGAATGTATGCAGCGGCCACTCTCGTCGAAAGTTGATATAAATAGTTGATTTTAATGTTGATAATGATAATAAAATGATAACGGCCCTCAGACATTGCTGGAATTTAGGAACCAGCTCCCACGCAATCGTGAAGCTGCTCTCCGGGAGATATGCAGCCGGGATTAGCCTTCAATGGCCTTTCAGACCAAAAATGCTCAGCCAAAGTATGAGCTGAGCTTGGTGTGAAATCGACCATGCCATCTCAATAGCAGCTCGCCAAGCCAGACCGTTGAGCAGTGGTGCAAGCCACTGGAATGAATTTGTTTCAGGGCGCAGGGGAAGGTGCTCTCTCTCTCTAATTCCCTCTCCCTCTCTGAATGACCTGTGATTGGCCAAAGTCTCCCATCACGGGCTAGATTTTTTAAAGCCTTAAAATAGACCCAAGAGGAGGCACAGGAGTCTAGTTTTCGCTCAGCACACTTGCATTACAATATGATGAAAGCTTAAAGACCTGTTGTCCAACAATGCCAAAAATAATCTGCCTACCACAGTTTTAAAATAGTAGCCTAATACAGCAGTTAGGTATCAAATGAATTATTATCTTTTACAACAAAAAATAATCCTGAAATTGTAATTTAAGAGAAAGGTATGTATGTCTTGCCATGCATGAGTGAGTATAAAATCGTGTGTGTGTATGTATGCCATTCATTTACTATCTTTTGTGTATGCTCGCTGCAAGTCTACATGAGTTTTGTAAAATCCCATCACTCTAGCTTTCCTTTTCTCCACCAGTCACATTTCCAGGGCTGACAGCCTATTGGACATCATTACAGCTATACTTTCAGTGCCTTCTGGCACTGTAATGAATACTGCCTTTTTTAGGTACGGCAATGTGAAAGTAAACACTACCTGCTGCTTCTTTACACCTGTCACACAGAAACACACATCTAAACACATAAACTGACTCTGCACTAGCAATCCAGATATTCTAAGGAACTGCAAATTCTCTTTTTATCTCAATCATGACCACACACACACACACACACACACACACACACACACACACACACACACACACACACACACACACACACACACACACACACACACACACACACACACACAAACACACTTCTAAATGCATACCTGGTTAATCAACAATTGTGCTTGGTGCATCTAAGGGTGAGGGGAGCTGGGCATGCATTTGCATCTGCAGTAATGGCATCAAAGACTGATGACTGTGCATACCAGAGTATTTTCTCTTCCTGGCTCCAAAACAAAAAGCCACAATCCCCACTATCTTTCTTCCAGTGGCCCTTCCATCTCGTCTCTTAACATACTGTATGTCCCTCTGCCCCCCCCCCCCCCTTCCTCCCTCTGAACTCTGAGTTAATCATTTAGGAATAATTAAATTCAATAAAGCGGAACAGATTAAATAAGAAACAACGACTGGGCGTTAAGGGTATGTGTAGCAGAAGCTTCCTCCCCGACTAGGAAAGAGCAAGTGCTATGCTGAAACACATACAGAGAGAGTCAGTGTAAATTAGAGGGGTAGAGAGCGAGAGAGAGAAAGAGAGAGAGAGAGGGTGGGGGGGTGGAGAAAATGACTTACAAGGGCTTCAGAGGGAGACAGACAAATGTGTGCAGCAGTGACAAAAAGGTATAACAGAGGATAAGAAGAAAAGCAAGGGAATAAAAGAGGGAGCACAAAAAGAGTGCAGAGAAGCTTGAGGACTGGTTAAATATTCATAAAGGCTGTATGGTGATGGGTGGTGACGTAGAGCAGCGAGGGAAATAGGACACTGAAGAGAGAGGCGAATAATGAACATGAGAGAGACACCCCCATGCTTCACAACACAGCTGGAGGACTCAGAGGCAGCCAAGGCAGACAAACTAATGCGCAAACACATGCATGCAAACCTGCACATACTCTGCAGGTAAACTTCCCCTTAAAAATGATATGTTGACTCTGAACATTTGCACGCTTTGTCACCTGTTAATTGCTAATAACAGGCTGGCTTTCAGTATTTTACTTACTGTTAAATTTCATTTAAGATCAAAACCAACAACGTGTTAGTTATTGTTCAATACTTTCCCATTTCCCTATCCCGTCCTGAGCTCATTGGTTTCTACTGCTGATGTAAAACTTGAGATTCTGTTACAGTATTGCTCCTTTCTCACCTAAACTATTTTCAGAAATGCATTTTAGTGTGGTTTTAAAACCCGGGCGCCATTCTTTTGATAATCGACCAAGCTGGTTGTAGGTCTTTCCAATTGCGCCCGGATGCATTTTGGTCAGCACGGTTGAAAAATGCCTCTTATTGCTGCAAATGTTTCTTAAACAGGAGTAAAGCATTTTTTGCGTATTGTTTTCAGTCCCAAATGGATACAAATTTGGTGAGCTATTAAGTATTTACAGCAGCACGACAGTGGATTCATTTGAATTAATAGACTAAAGTGCCCATGTTCACTGATATGATTTTAATGGTTTCTGGACAACAATGGTGGTCTATGGCAGAGAGGAATCAGCTATAACGACTACACACGTGTAAAGACTTGTTGGTATAAATAATTAATTTTCACTGTGGGTCTTTCCATGGGATTTGTTGACAATAAAAAACAGAATATATATAACATCACACTCACCATTTAATGATGAAGTAAACTGGTTAAGTGCGGCTTTCCCACAAATTGGATACTTATTGACCTCCAGAGGGAAAGCAGACCAATATCGACCTTGATAAGCAGATTCCCCCTTCTCGGCTGTGGTTTACACTGCAGCATCTAACTTGTTTGATATTTACAAATTCTCACACAAAAATTAATTAACTTGCAAACCCTTGCGCAACTTGCTTTCAAATTGAGATGATCCGTAAGTTGGACTGTAGCTTCAGCTGACTTGTAGGCCTTTTCAATTATGTATCATTTTTAAAGATGGCTCTGGACCAAGTATACTCTCTTGGGCTCGCACTGGAGAAGATGCTATTAACCGGGCTGCACTGGATTGGACATAAACACTGTATTAGTGTGATTGGTTAGATAGAGCTGATCCATGCTGGGGGCAGCCTGTCTGCCTGCCTGCTGCTGCTAACCAATCTCAAAGGGGGGATCGGAATTCAATTAGTCTGGCCGGAGGAGCTATCTCCCCCTCTCTCTCTCTCTTTCTTATGTTTGTTATCCATTCTGTTGGCCCTTCTCTAACTTTCTCTCTTACTATTTATCCTCTTTTTTTTCTTTCTCTCCCCCCATTGCAGTCAGAATTTCCTTATGACTGCTGCAGCTAACCAGACTCAAAGTGGAGAGAGGAATTCAATTAGTCCAGGCTTAGGAGCTCTCTTTGGTTTACAATTCATCGTTAAATCCATGCACGTCATCTGATGGTCACTCTGATTCCTCCTCTCCCTTCTCTTAGTCTCACGGTTATCTCGTCTGTCCTCTACCTGCCTGCTACTGGCAGAGGTATAAATCCATATAGATGGAAGGATAGGGCATGGGTGAAGAACAAAAAGAAAAAAACAAGAAAGCTGGAGGGAGTAATGGAGAACAATAGCCATAAGAGGCACTTGACATCGAGGGGGCTATTAAAAAATGAGAAAGGGAAGATAAAAGAAGCGGGAAAGGGAACGATGGACCTGTAAAGAGGAATGATGGGATAATGGAGTGAAAAAGTAAGAGGTATAAATAACTGGTTATGAAGGCAGCAAGAGAGAAGGAGACACACAAAAATAGGAGAGTGGTAGACAAATACAAGACATAGAAAGTGATAGACTGAGAAATTGAGACAATAAGAAAAAGGAAATTCAAGGTGTGCATAATATAAAACCCAGAGAAACACAAAATGGAAAGACAAGATATGTATACAGAGAGAGAGAGGAGAAAATGTGAAGCTGATACAAAATATATTCATCATGAATATCTGACTCCTGACACGACAGATGTTCTGAAACCCAGTCGGCACAACCCTCCACTCGCCGCTCCCTACATCTCACCCATTATCAGGCTCCTCTGCTTGTAAACCCACAATAAAGCCTGCATTATCAGACTCATACAACACTACATGCTGCTCTTGGGAAAGTGCAGATGTGGGCTACTTTTAAAATCCCCTCTAACAGCGGCAAGTCGCACAGTCATTAGACAGTGCTTTTTTTTCCTCTCACCAAACTGGTGTTTTATCCACCATCACTACACACCCACCTGTGGACATTTTTATTGCTTTTTAGTCTTCGTGAAGGGAAATGGTGAGAGGTGCATGAAAGAACTTCAGATTTTATTAACACTGCTATAGTGTGATGTGCACACTGTGCTCTAGCGCCTGCCAACAGCTTGGGCTATACTCATCCACAAATCCCAGGAGTATCATGAGTAGTCCGCTTCCCTTTGACGAGCATCTACTCTCAGTACTTTGCAGGATTTCTTAGTTGCAGAGGGAGTAAAGTTTTCTACTACAGTCTACTTTAAAGAGAGGGAAGCAGAGCTTTATCAAAAGACTGCAGTGTTTCTGGTGCATGCCAGGCCCGATGTCAACAGAAGTCAGCATAGAGATGGAAACAGATCTAAAGTGAAACAACACTGATTGTACAATGTGCAAGTACAAATAGTAGCTACACTATGTTACTTTGGACTTCACAACAAAACAAATATCAACTGTTCCCTTGATTTTATTGACTCAGGCTCACTTTGTGAAATCACGCTCAATTTCTGGATCATGAAGCTGATTTAAAAAGGTCCATCTAATTGCCATACCCGTGGAAACATAACCCTCCAGACAAGCCTGGTAAGCTTGACATGGGCTGTATTTATATTGAATGTTAGGTTGAATGTGTAGGGGGGGAGGACATGACTGATACACCACAGCGACGAAGACCGATCTAAATTTGGCCACATACAACAGAGTCTCCTCGCGTTCTTTCAATTTGTCTGACGATTTTGGTGTCCATCATTAAGAAGTTACCAAATCTCTCATCTCTTCAATTGGACATTTTTGTTGCCGTCTGCATTTATATCACCAGAGAATGAGTGACTGTACTCACACAAGGGCTCACTCGTAGATTACTTGTGCTTTGTTCTAGGGAGTTGGCAGGGTTTGATGTCCGGTCCCACTGTATTGGACATTTGTATTAACGCATACGCCAGTAATTGTCTAGGTAATTTTAGGTTTGCAGTGGAAGTGTGAAAGTTTAATAGAAAGATGAGTATCTGTATTTTTGATTGTATTGAAAATGATACCGTCTGGATTTCTAAATACCCTGGTGTGACGTAATACCTTCATATTGCCTGTAGAGCTTTTTTTGTTTGTTAGTTTTGAACTTATACACACATTGTATAGGGTTTTAAAGTGACTGGATCAAAAATATTTGCTTTGGGCCACTTGAGTACTTTAACTGACACACTGGGATTTGTGTTTGATGTCACAGGTGTGTGTTTTACATATAAAGTCCTGCATGTGAAGTTCAAACTGGCTGATTTGGTATGATTACAGTAGCTCTGAATCTGTTTTATGAAACAGCTCCTGTTTTAAATTACTTGAACATCATTCAAGTAAGGCTTTTCACACCAAGCCCTGCTTTTCTGAGACCTACTGAACACCCTTGAGATGCACGTTGTCGTTGGAAAATGAAAGTGGCAGAGGAAGCTGCGTGTTTGGCATCATGGCTACCATTCCCACACCTTGGAATTTGTTATGTCACTTTGTTTGCAAATTTTATTCATCATGTGATGTCTGTTGGATTGGATTCAAAGTCAACAAAACACCTGTGCTAATTTAAAAGCTGCTGCTTTTAAGACATTCATGGCAAGGGCTTGGACAAAGCTGCTGATCCCATGGAGAGATAGCAGGGCGCGACCGCTTTTGATTAGCATGCTGGATGGGGAAGATAAGATGGCATGGAGGAGTGGTGAACGACTAGAGAGTTAAAGGGGTTTCAAGACCAATCGTTCTCAACATCTTTTTCTCCTTTGAAGGGAATTGCCTTGGAGCAAGCAAATACTATTTACGGCATTTTGTTTCTCTTTGTGTGTGTGCATGTATACCCGCCCAGCAGAAGGCACAAGAAAGAAGGGAAGTATAGGTAAACGGAAAAGTTGTGCTGTGTACATGTATTTGTGTCTATGTGAGAGGGAGCTTTTCAAATCCCTCAGAGAAAAAGTATGTTTCTTATCTGTCCTTGTGTTTCAAGGGGGTGAAAGCAATCTTCAAATGGCATCTGCAGACTAGGAACACTTGAACCCAATCAGTAACCGTCAGACCCAAATGGACGACAGGAGAGTTTCTATGGTGAAGGAAGCTTAATGCCAACCACAGCAAACACTCACATTCACACACATCAATCAAGCATTCTCATATGGTCCGGGCTAATAAAAGCACTCAAATCGGACACCGGTTGCACCTCTGGAGGGATGACGCCCAAACACTCCAAGAGTAAATAGCACTGCTTTGAGGCAGAACCAGATGCAGGAAACCTTATGGGGCAGATCACAAGGGGGACAGCCCCAGCCATGTAACGGCTGTTCATTTGTTTCACTGCCAAATGAGATGCATGTCTCCTTTTTGTCTTCACATGACTGCTGGTGGCTCTCCTTCATCCACCCGGTCTCCTCTATACTCCACAAAGGTTCTTTCAAGCTTTAATTTCTCTGAACTTGCCAAAATGGCTCATATTCAGGCCTCATACTCGGGCTGGTATTATTAAATGTCATCGGTAGCGCGAGCAGACACTGAAACCCATGCAGACTGTAAATCTAGTGGTAATGGACAAGGTTGGGCTAATTAAAAATAATGAGCTGTGGGTTGTCCATGTGCCAGCCATAAGCTAGTGATACCATGCACTTCGTCACGGCTTAACATAATGCTATTTGAGATGAGTAAAGAGAACTGGGTGGTTTATGTTGTATAGTTCGTAAAGTTGATATCATTTTATTATAAATACGTGCCTTGACTTGTTTAACCTTAGTATACACCCTTAGTATACACATTTCCATGTATATTTACATGACATGTATGAAGAGGCTTTTACAGAAAAGAAATGTAGAGACCATGAATACAATTTTTAGTGAAGAAGTTTAGTGTGTGTGTGTGTGTGTGTGTGTGTGTGTGTGTGTGTGTGTGTGTGTGTGTGTGTGTGTGTGTGTGTGTGTGTGTGTGTGTGTGTGTGTGTTACAGGTTACTGGTGGATATGATGCTGGTGTGCAATTTACCTGCAAATGTTATCAACAAAAATATGTATTTTTCTCATAAGCGAGAGAAAGAGATGAGAGATAAGTGGGATATGGCTGATGCTCGATGTAAGTGGCTAACATTGCATTGAGTGTCTATGCACGTTTTGTAAGATAAAAATGTTTTTGAGCCTTATGAATTATTAAAGACGGGTGCATTTGGCCAAGAGAAGGGGATTATCATGACCTCTCAGATACATTCTGTTTATCAGATGAGATCGGGCTCCATGCCAACGTGTGTGTGTGTGTGTGTGTGTGTGTGTGTTATCATTTACCTGTGCCCCTTGAATACAGCTTGGGTGGACATGGAGTGGTTTGTATTATTTGGAAAGCCTATCTCAGGACATCAGAAAAGGGGCACTGTCATGGCCAATGATGCTTGATCACAGTGAAAGTCTCCCATACTATGCAGCTCAAAGTCCTGCTGTGCAAACTGCTCCGCTTGCTCTTTTTATACTTTAAGGATAAACACTGTCATTGCATCCAGACAATTTCCAATATGGTTATTTGTATTTGCTATTTTTTTTTTTTTTTCACACCTAGTATTTTTGATTAATTTTGGTACTAAAAAGTACAATATCCTCTGCAGAGGTGTACAACAAATATATATTATGTATATCTGGCCTCATATCTTATCCATTCAATGTCTCTCCATAGTATGTATGCATGTATTCTATATAAATACTGATAAATACTAAGAGCAGAATAATATACAGTATGTAGGGTTAACTGTTTTTGTCATTTGAAATGCACTAAATATGAAAAATGATTTTGAAACAGAAAAGAAAATGTGAATGGTTCGCCTATGTCTCTCCACATTTTCCCCAGCAGACTGATTTCATTGATATGTCATTTTTTTAGTTCACATTTGGAGTAATGAAAAAAAATCAGGTTAATAGTTTCCATGTTCATTTCCTCCAATATTTTGAATGTTTTGTTTTATGAATGTCCCCACATATTTGCTTCCATTCTTCT
Organism: Echiichthys vipera; assembly: GCF_963691815.1. NCBI lineage: Eukaryota > Metazoa > Chordata > Actinopteri > Perciformes > Trachinidae > Echiichthys > Echiichthys vipera. The sequence continues at coordinate 22,378,919 of NC_139836.1, forward strand.
TCATCAGCTGATTATGCTATTCCAGAAATTGTTTTTTGTTGAATGCTATTGTTGGTGTCCTTGTCGTTCTCATGATTTTCTGATTCATTTGCTATGGTTTTTAAACAGAGAGTCAATTTATTTGGCATTGCTTTTCAATTTAAAGATGAGTCCTTGTTTGCAGATGGCCAAAGGTGGCTCTTAAGGGGAAGGAAGCATTTAGATGGTGTCAGTGGGTGGCACATCCCTGCTGTGTAACCATGGCAACTTTGTGGTAAATGCCAGCTGGTCCGAGTAACCAGTTTATTTAGATTCTGGTGCTTTCCTTCATGCTTTTTTTTCGCTAAAACACTTTCAGTTGTTTGAAATTTCTCTGTACGTTTATTGTTCTGTCACTCCTCTGTGCATGCACTGGTTCCTCAGCACATGTTGCAAGTTTTACCTAATCCCTTGGCACTACTCTAAATTGATATGATAACATATGCAAATAGTTATGCTAAATATTTAAGCCTCAGTGAACATGACAGCATAACACAATAAAAAAGACTATTTTGTAATGTGTTCACATTCAGTGTAACCACGGCGATTAGTTTGGAGTAAATCGATTGTCATCGCCAGTTAACAGAATAGAAACTAGCGTAAAGGAAAAACAGAGAGAGAAGAATGGAGGAAGAAAAGTCTACGGCATCAACACGAAATTCATGGGGAGAGAATGCTGGTGTGCTTAAAATGGAAAGGAACGGTCTGAGCCAAATGTAAAGTGAACTTTGGCATTGACTTTCCAAGATGAAAGGAACTCAAAGATAAGAAAAGCCCGATGAGTAATGTAGATGAGGACTTGAATTGCTGTTTTTCCCTTTCTCACTGGTTGGCTCTTTTCATCTAGTTTCACCATTGTTTGTTAGCTACGGTCGATGCTGAGCAGCTTTTTCATTGTTTACGGCCGGTGTCGACACAGTATGGCTCTTACTTCTTTAAAAGGTAGTTGCTATGTTTTGACATTGTTCAGGTTTCTTTTTTTTTTTGAGTATTTTCGTTTCAGTTTTATAGTGTAAAAATGTAACTAAACAATCATCACAATTAAACATGTTTCCTGTGTAATGTAGTTTCCCTGTTACCACATATCCTTCCTAATGTCACACTCTGTGACTGCAGGTCTATAAATTGCTTCCACTCATAATCTTAGCATGACAGCAAAGACATTAATCCATTACACTACAGGTTAGGCAAGTGTTTTACCCCAATTACTGGGGTACAGTATTACTGGGAAATACAATGTGAACAAACAGAAGCTATGATGATTATCAAAAAAAAAAAGCATAGCCCCACTGCGACAAAAAAAAAAAAAAACAGAACAAAAGCAACTAATGGATTATCAATTTCATTGTATTTTTGAGATAATGAGTTTTGCACCAGGCTTGAGGAAAACAAATATAGAGGATATAGTTAGCCGACGAGTGAGCTGGGCTCTAAGAATTGATTGCTTATGGAGAACAGCGGGATGGAAACTAGCCAAAGCGATGAACATGTCACCTGGCAGTCAATGTTTTAATGGTGACCAAAAGCATCAGCATGTCATTGTGCTTAATTAAGTCAGAGTGTATCATAAAGTCATAATCAAATCTGACCAGTATTTCAATGACTGGTAAGAGTTGTTAAGGTTTACAAATAATCTTTCTTGAACAAGGTAATGTCATTATGAATGTGATTAGCAATTGGTTCTGCAACATCTTTAACATCCTCTCTATATTGACAGAAACAGCAGCAGTGTTAATTGCACCAGGTGACCTTTGTTCTTTCTGTAGAATATGCACAGTATGACTGTCACACCTAGAAAGAAGCTGAGATGAGGAGGAAATGAAAAGGGTTTTATACGTTGAAAGCAGGAGGCTGAAACACACTGGGGAAACTGTTTATGCTTTTGAGTGTGTGTGCGTGTCGGTGTGTGTGTGTGTGTGTGTGTGTGTGTGTGTGTGTATGTGCATATATTAATGTAAAGTATGTGTCTATACGTGCATGCAATAAAAACATGAGAGGCGGAGGGGTGAGTGAAGATGTGTTTGTGTGTGGTCCTTTGAGATCTTAGCATCTGCATCACAGTAATTATTAACAGATTAGCACTGGAATAAACCAGAGATAGAAAACAGATCCACAAAGTTGGATTACAGCAGCCTCTACATCTTTTGATCCGTTGTCTCTGCATTTGTCTCTTATCTTATCAGCATTACTGAACAGCTATATGCACAAAAATAACTTCAAACACACACATGCAACCAAGTGCGCTTACACACAAATTCAAAAAGCAATGCTAGGCGAACAATTGTATATATACAATTAGCTGTGACACTGAGTACAGGAGTTACACAATGTGTGTGTCTGCTTCAATCAAGAAGTGTGCTTTTCTCTTTTGTCATGTTTCCCCCAGTGAAGCGTTTATCTTCATCGCTTCACAGTCACACAGGCTCATCTAAACTGACTGGCAGTGAGCAGCGCCCTCATACTTTAGTACCTCATACATCTAACAAAGCCCTAAAAGCACAAAAGGGACTGCTAATTAAATATGAATGGGGCTAAACTTATGGCTTCAGACATTTTGCCAGAGGTGCCAATGAGAGCAATAAACCACTTATTTTGTTTGTTACTAACTGTTTATTTTATCATATACAAGAATTTTCTTCTATGTTGTTGGTTATTGAGTTGACTAAAATGGTCTTTATTTATCAGTGTTGGAATAGTCCATTAATGAATATAAATTAATTTTGCAAAATGAAGTTTCTTCTTCTTAATATGCCATAAATCATCTCACAACCTTGCATTCAGATGTAACTTAATTTACATGGCTGGGCAACAAAAAAAAGACTAAAAAACTTCGATTCCAGCTTCTAAGATTCATAACTTCCAAACGACTGTTGTGGCGTGATGTCATCAATGATCAACTGTGCATGCGGGTCACTGTGAACGTAGCCAAAGATTCCCACCCCTATTAATTTAATCAATTATAATAGTAAAATGCTATTTATACATTGATCAGTAACAATCCAATAAAAGATCATATATGAGTCACAGAGGCTTATATACTTTATACTTTTATTTAAGTAGGATTTTAAATGCAGGTATTTGTACATTGTTGTATTGGTACTTTTATTGCAGTAAAGGATATGGGTTGTTCTTCCACCGCTGATTTTTACGACTACTTGTTATATATTTTTAGCTTCCCTTGGAACTACATGCAGTGCAAATGATGTGCAGCACTGTACAAACTCCCCCATGGGCTTAACTTGTGATGTTATCAAATTCACGCTGTATATTTTATTACCACATAGACCCTTAGACACCACCACTAAGGACCAGTACCAAACAGAGCGAGGGTAGCGTCTCTGGAGAGCTACTATAACAAGCGGGCTTGTCTAAGCAGATGGCAGTCATGATGTGTGGTACGGCCGAGTGCACTTGACTTAATGTCAGATCAGCCACTGTGGCAAGAGACGTTTTCACATTAAACTCGAGGCGGAATAGATGGTTTAATTAAGGCCTCATTTTGGTGATGGAGAGGAACGGCATAGTCAATATATGTGCTGCTTACAGAAGAAGGTCAAAGAGAAAAAACAAAATCAAGGAACAGCCTCCTCTCAATTTAATGATAATTCATTGACAAAGCCGCAGCTCCCGAGGAGAGGGGAGAGTGAAATCAGAAATGAAAGGAGGAATATCTTGTGAAAGGCCCCATGTGATAATATCACGCTGTAAGAAGAAATGAGATGGAAGATTGTCCATTATCCAACCTCAGAGCTGATATGAGATGAAAATGACAAGCAGGGCAACAATACAGTGAAAATGTGATAAAAGACTGATTTAAATTGTGTTAGTGTCATTGTTACCTTTGTGTTACACAACCCAGGCAGTCGAGCCAGTTTTCACTCATGTATTTGTGTACTGCATAAATGCATTTGCTTATGTATAGCAAATACGAACATATTCCCACTTGTCTTTGTTATTATTTTTATTTTTTTTACACTCAGCGTTCTACACTCTATGCATATCACTTTGAACAACCTACACACATTACCCCAGAGACAAACTCTTGTATAGACACACAGGCACACATACGCTCATTCACACTCACATTGGGCACGGCTCATAAGGAACATCCATCAGCACTGAATACACACTTGTGAATCTAACGCTCAATAAAGCAAATATAAACCTCCAGTTCTCGTTATCTGTCTTCAGCAGGAGCCAAAGCCGTGACAGAAAGCAAAGAGAAGAGAAAGGGAAAAGGGAAAGGAAAAGAGAAAAGAATAAAAAAATATGAAGACCGGCCACACTGATACATCTCTACATCAATTTTCCAACAGTAAGTGTTTAAGGCCATACATACGCAAATACAACAAAATGTCTCCAAATAAAGCCTTGCACGACAGACACCTCCATCTTCATCGAAAAGATAGTTCAGAGGAGACAGCTAGTTCAGCAAACTGCATTAAGCAGAGGCTGAGTTTTGGGAGAGGAATTAAATCCTATATTTCTCATGTCTCACTAGTTCTCCTTTCTCTTTATTTTTCTGCCTAGCTCTCATTACCTCATTTTACATAACACAAGTGAGCTTTTACTCTAGAGCAAATATTGTACATGTGCTAGTCTTATAGAAGCTCCACAGAGGCCTTAAACGCTACAAATACATGTGTATGTGTGTGTCTGTGTATTTGGATTCATATTTGTGTGCACATTTTGATGCAGATACATGAGAGTGTGTGTGTGGAATTGCAAGTCAGACACTCACTACAGCTTATGTTCAAGCCTGTACTCATGATTCATAAAACAAATGTGTGTATAAGACTATCGTCTTCAGGAATAACAACTGCACTGATCATTTGTGTGACATGTATGGATTAACTAGGCTTTAATGGCAACGTCAGAAGGTGTTTGATGTTACTACTACTGCCAGAGGTATAAAGCTGTATAGGGACCGGATGTGAAGAGACCTTAGAGGTGGTGATGACATATAAAAGCAATGCAAAGATATGAGAGGATGCAAATTCAGCTGAGGCAGTAGAAATTGAAGTACAAAAAGATCTGCAAGAACCCATGCTTACTCCGAAGCATCATGACTGATATACACAATTCACAAAATGACAAAATCATAGTAACATGAGAAAATTGCTTTGCTTGAAATTTGAACAAACATTTGTTAATTTTGTTTAAAGTATCCTACAGCATTAAAATCCATATACTACTGGAGCTAACAGTCGTCTTCTCGCCTGCCTTTGTTGGCGCATTACCATCACCGTTTGTTAATCACCAGAATAGCATGAAGCCAACAGCAGAATGGAAATTGCGCCATCTGTGTGCTCATACATGTGCAAAAATAATGGGGGCTGATTAAAGACTGTGCCACTAGTTGCCAAAAAGAGGGTTCCTTTAAAGCAGGAAGCTGAAGTGAGGATGGGAAACAGTGATTTACACTCATCAACTAGCATTCAACAAAGTGTTGGGATTGTTACTTAACACATGTAATTCATTACTCATTACTCTTTCCAAAAGTAATGTTTTACTTTACTTTTCCCTGCCAACAGTCTTTCATTACACTACTTACTTTATTATTTTTACACTCCACAAAACTAGTAATTTCTCCTCAAAATTCAGTCATTACATGCTGGGCTCTAAATTCCAGGGTAACTGCAGGTAAAAGTGCAGCTTCAAATTCGCATTTCTTTTTCCTGCAGCCTATGAATTACGAAAAAATGGCATGTGAGATGAAATTGAATTGTCATTAGTTACACTACTCGTAGCTGGTGAGAGTAATTTTATTACCGTAACGTGTTACTACTAAGAAAATGACTTTGAGAGGCATCCCAAAAATGGATGAGGCATATGACTTTTGTATTGCACAAACAGGGCATGCAACTTCTAGATCTCCCTAATATCTTGTGCATAGTGTTGGTATAAGCAATGGATACATACAGTATCTGGGATGACACACACAGATGTGCACTGCAACGGTTTTTCTCCTTCTCAGGGAGGGTTTTGGATCTTTGGGGTTTAGTCATGTTAGTCATGAGAAAAGTCATACTTGAGGGAAATCAGCCAATACTTCAGTGGCCCATTTTATCTAGCGTACCGCTTGACCATTACCGGTTTACCTTCTCATTTTGCAGCCATGTATGACTCTGCCATGTGTTATCAAGGCCCCCCAGGTGAGGCCATGCACCCATGAGGGAGGGAGAGAGAGAGAGAGAGAGAGAAAGATAGAGAGAAAGATAGAATCAGTGGCGCCTGATGTCATTGATGTTTTTCCCCTCTGCGATGCATTTCTATACACATACACAGACTAGCTGATATTAGCAACATCTATGCACAATATAATTGACTGCATAGCACACAACAGGTTACAGTAGCAATATATCATAACGTGTTGGAGGAAATGCAACGTTCTAGTTGCTGTGGAGCCAATATGTGGAATTGACTGGGTGTTTCTGTGGAAGTCACTGAAGCATGATGGTACATTATCAATAAGAACACTGCTGTCTGAGGGATAAAGATTTCAAACATTGAGCACGGCTGCAGCTGTAACTAATCCTTCTGTTTTTAAGTCAATCAGTTCCTGTGATGTCTCTTGTACAGCGGCAGGTATTTTTCTCATTTTACATTCAGCACATTCTTCCCTGAGTGCACCGAATGTCCTGTAGTTATATTAGTAGAAGCATTTCAACGTATCCAGTGGAGCATCCACGGATGAAGGGTGCTTTTTGAGATAGTGGAAGATGTGATTTTCTTGTTGGGGAGATTTATTGTGCTTTGATTCCTATGCCCCAACGTGTCAGCTCCCAACCAAGATAAATCAGAGCTGGCTTACACAAACTCACACAGAAAGGGCCATTTGGAGCTCCAACTATTCCATGAGTAATCCCCTGTGCTCTTTGTGTAAGGATGCACACTAAGATGGGTGACATTTGTTTAGGCATATGCAAACATTGACGGACACTCTATTGATCCGGCATTTCTAATAGTGATATCGTTGATATGCATGAGAATCTCTACAAAAAAAAAATCAGTGAGCAAACTCAAAGAAAAGGACAGCCAAGAAATAAAAAAAAACGTATGCTTGATGAGGCCCCATATAGTAAAAACTGAAATGTCAGGTTGAGGTCCTGTATAAATATTGTGATCGTATCAAAATGCACACAGATGTATTCAGAAACTGTGCCTTCAAACGAGCCATCAGGACTTCTGTACTATGCTATATATACTGTAGGTAGTGCTGTTACGGTCATCCCCCGGCTGCAATGACCGAGCAGAGACACCGAGAGTGCAGATGTGGAAGACCTGGAAATGCTGATCAATCATAGAAAACTGGGCTTTTACAGGAGGGGGGCTTAAAGAGACAGGCACAAAAATGGAGCGTTTTAGACAAACAGTGACTACAGGTATATTCAGACAGACAATATGAGAATTGATATTTTATTTTTTTTAAATCAAAGCATGTAAACATTTTAAAGTAACAACCCAAAATACAAGTATGAACCTTAAAATATGTATATTTCCCCTTTAAACAAATGGAAAGAAAGTGGAGCTAACAGATATGAATGAACATTTATTTTCGCTGTAATTTGTTATAATAACTTAGTTTGTTATCTTACTGTAACTTACCATACAAACAATAATGTACAAACCATAAAACATAATGTCTTATATTGGCCTCCGCTTTTGCTGAAAACCAATAGCGATGAGACCAATAGTGAGTTACTGTACATCATGTAGGTGGTGAATGTACATCATGTAGGTGGTGAATGCTCCAGTAGCACAACTACTCGTTTTTACATCTATTTACAGCAGCAGGAACATCACTGGAGGATACTGACATAGTCTACAAATACAGGGGTGTATAAAGAGTGTTAGCTGAACCTCGACTCTATGTTAAAGAACGCCTTTCAACTGAAAGCATGTGCTCTGTGTGGATTTGTGGGCTGTCAAATGTCAAGAAACCGAGGCCTTGATGACTACTCGGATGAAACATTGGAGCATAATCCTGCTAATTGTGCGATGGGAAAGAGGTCCTGCAGTGATAAAGAATGTACTTACGATCTGAGAGGATGCCAATGTAAAAACATCTCAAAGTGAGACATATCTAGTCTCTGTACATTTTGACATCCTATTCGATGCATTACATTATGCTTTCCTGTGCAGTTTTGCCAAGCAATTTCCTCATCTCACTTTGAAAGCTTGGCCAAATTCTGCAGCAAGGAGACCTTTTATTTAGTCTGTCAACACATTCCACACTGTATCTTAAATTTCACAAATACGTGCTGAAGCTTCTGAATTTCTGTGTAGCGTGTCATTCTAGTCCTTCTGTAGGAATGACATGCTACACCTTGGATTATCCTTAATGTCTTGGTTTAGCTACAATCCACATGAAAGTGTTTTAATGCAGATGTATCTTTTTCTTAGTTTGGGAGGATGAAAAGAAGTGGATGTATTCCTCACCCAGACTATAATTCCCATCGGCATTCATAACCTCTGAGTCAGATCGGGGGAGGGCTTCTGTTTCGATTAAACTTTGCTCACTCCAGGACGACATTTACGTGAGAGGACAGCTGATATTTTCACACTGTAATTACAGGCATAGGTCAATGAAACACAGAGGCAGCTGCTGCATGCCCAGCTCTTACTGCCCCGCAAATCAGTGCTGACCCAACAGGACGGAGGACCACCTTGAAAAAAACCTGCATTAATATCTTCGTCTATCCACTCCCTGATTTTTTGGGGGGATTTTTTGTATCTATTCTAATTTAGCCTAATGTTACAGGTAAATTAGAGGATTTGGGCTTGTATACAAGGAGACATAAATTTATGTGTTCATTTATTGTTTTTTTTGGAAACAAAGAGGCTCAATATTGTAGCTTTACCTCTTCAACGCAAAAACACCTGCACTGTTGTGTCACAGAACTACCATCAACATTTGTACTATTCTTCCTCGTTCTCTCAAAAAATCTCACTAAAATAAAGGAGTTGAACAGTGCTCTCACATTAGACCTGTATGGTTCGTAGACAAGTAAAGCATCTTTACATGTAAAAGTATTTTTAATGCCAGTTTTGCCTACCTCTTTTTGGTCTCACCACCACACAAGTAATATTCTTCGCTTAAGTCTTAACTACTGCAACTAGCAGGAACTAACTCACCTCAGCAGTAATCATAGATTCATTAAAGTTAGTTTATTATTAGTTTACCTTGTCATTAGAACCTCTTTCCTTTGCTGATTGGCTCTATTTATCTTGAAGTTAAAGTATCAGATGTCAAGATGTAGGATTTCAAGGAGCCTAATCAGGTACATTGTCAAAATCATCGTCATTCACTTTGAACCCTTATTTGCATAATATTGTTAGGTTTAGGCAACAATATCATTTGCTTAAACCATAAGCGAAGTTTTCCATTTAGAAATGCCTAATTATTGTCAAATTCAAATCTGTCATCTACTTACAAATCACATCTATCTTAATGAGGCTGTCTGTATTCACTGTGTAAAATATTTCAGCTATTTGATCACGCTGCTTTTCTCACAGCATTTAAAACATGTCTATTTTTATTGGTGGTTGTTTTTCATCCTCCTAATGTGACTCAGCACATCTGCCCACCTGCTTCCCACACTACTCGTACACCAGACTGAACAAAGAAGGGACGTTTAAGAGGTGATTAAACATCTCTTTCTGATTCCTTTCTCTGTCTCTCTCTGCCTGCCTCTGAGGGAGCTCGGCTGGGTCTAGCTGTGTAGCCTTTTCATCAGATGCAGACTGGTACAGAGAGAAGCCATGTTGGGTTAAGGGGTGGATAACGAGGCACAAAGCTGAATTCAAAGAAGAAACAAGTCTAGACCAACACACACGTCAAACTAGGTGGTAACCATTTTGTATGCAAAGCCCCTTCGAAACAAGATGTGTGTGAAGGTGAGCCTTAACTTGTGGGGGGGGGGGGGGGGGTGGACACACAAACATACAAACACACCAGTAAACATGATGATGAATTATCAACCTTTACCAAATGCCACAGTTGCTTAATTGAACCCTCATGAAATTAGTAATATTGTCAGTGCTAGATGTAATCATAACTTGTTGTGGCACAATCGTGGAATGGCAGTTACAATTGTCAAATCCATAGTTCATTTTCTCACAACGGTATATACATTTCTTATTTCTTTTCTGCAGCATTCAAATATAAACACTAAATACCTTCAAATAAGGTAAAGGTGAAAGCCTCTGTGATCTAAATACAAAATCACTTATTTTCTAATTAACCTAACAATTCTGACAACCTCACAGGGAAAATGTCACGAACATCATACACCTTTCAAACATAAATTATTTAGTAATCTGCTAGTGTCATTAAAAGACTTAGTAAACATGAATAATAATAGTCTATTCAACTAGTAAGTCACAAGCCATTTCTGTTTACAGGTCCCATCATTTTTTAAAACATAACACCGCAGGAGTGAAACTGAGCTTTATGTCAGAACGAGTATATGAAGCAGACTAAAGGGGACCGATGCGAGAGTGAGGGGTGCAAACAGCGGAAGAGACAGGGGGAGGACAGAGCAGGCATGCTGTCTGCACGTACACTAAGTTACAGCAGAGAAATGTACAAGGGAGCTTGTACCTGTCTGTGTATCGGAATATCAGATGTGAAGTACATGAAAAATTGTCACCAGATGGGAACATTTCTACAACAGGCTACTTCCTAACTGAATTAGTACATATGGTCACTGTAGTCTCACATTACCAGACCTATCCCAGTGCTGTACATCCGTTGGGTCAGACCACAGAAATGTGTTTACTAGAGCTAAGTGGCATGAATGACAGTGAGAAAACTGTGAATGTGGTCTAAAAATGATCTGGATGCCCTGCTTTTCACCTTCTGCATAACTGCATAATTGCAAGACAATTAGGATTATCAGCACACATGCAGCTCATATATGCATACGATCAATGGACCAGTGCACATATGTCATCTAAAGACATATCTTCTCTAAACATAGGCGATTTTGTAGATGCCTGCAAAGCGTGACAAGGTTGGGGCTGTCATTTGAGGTGATGCCTGAGGGGCCTCCGGAATAAATGGGTTGTTCGCTCGAGGGTGTAGCGTAAAGCTGCAGGTTTCTAATTAGTATGCCTTTGGCTATAGGATGAGGATGAGATGGACATCAATAAACAACCTACAAATTTCTCCTATAGAAAGTCAATATTTAAAATCCAAGTAAAAACAGGTAAAGAGTGTGTATTTGGCAAGCTTATGTGTGTGTGAAATGTGCATGCATGCAGGGGAATTTGTTTACGTCTGTATGGTTGTGTGTTAAATGCTATCTGCCTGTCAGCATCACTGTCCCAGCTTCCGTTTCCAAGTAACTGCTGGATGTGATCAATTAAAGTCCCGCACAGTAGCAGAAAATCCATAGAGAATAGGCAGGCTTCTATCCAACTCTTTGTATAATTGGCAGGGTAGATATGTGAACCTGGAATATAGAAGACGTGAGCACCAAATGCACTAAATCTCTCAGTTCCATCATGGGTGAAAACAGTGTGAAAGGCAAGATAACCTCCTTCCTTGACAAGAGAATAGTATTCATTTCTCCTGGTTAGACCGCCTGATTACTCAGGATTCACTGAGGAACAGTATATGGCATGTCCCATCCACTTTCTTTGACGGTCTCATGAATAGGAAACACAGGGGCGTTGAGAAGGATGACAATTTCATTTTAGCCAAGTAATTCATCAAGGCGGAGGAGCCTGAGATTTCAGGTGTAATGATCTGATTCACCAGCAATCTTGAGAAAGGTCAGAAGTAAGATAAATGTCATCTGTGGTGAATCCAGGGCAGTTTCCAAAGCTTCAGAAATAAACACAAGACAGGTATTGACTTGCGGTGTTTTCATAAAGGCCTTCGCTGCTGCCCCAGAGCCACAGGCCATTGACTGATAGTAATAAAGAGATTTAAAAAGCTGTCTCTTTATTTTGCTGGCTGAGGATACCGCATAATGTCTGATAAAAATAATACCATACTGGCCATTAAAGAAATCAGAAGAGATAGGTTACATAAAATAACAGCTGAGTGAGAATACCAGCTACAGGTACCTCCAGTATGAATAGTGCATCACATGATTTCCCTGTGGACCGTATCAACCTCAAAGCACTCTTTGTATGCTAAAGCACTGCATTAGAAGCACAGTGATTGATCTCAGCCCCCTACCCACATTGACAGCGAGTGATGCAGTACCAAAAGGCTTGACTCCATGCCAGCCTGAAGGAGATGCCTCGAGAAGTTGGTTGACAGAAGAGACAGAGAGGATGAAGAGAAAGAGAGAGGGGAAGGAGGGAAGGAAAGAAGGAGGGATGGAAGTAAGTAAGGAAAAAAGTGAGAGGGAAAGAATGAAGAAATGTCATGGGGAACGAAGGAGACAAGGAAGTTAGGATGTTAGGTAGGGAGGTAAGGAAGGAAGAAAGGAAGGGGTTAAGGAAAAAAACAAAGTAGGTACGAATATAAGGGGATAAGGAAGTAAATCATGAAAGAAGGACGGGAGGTAATAAGGAAGAAAGGAGGTAAGGAAGAGAAGAAGGAAGAAATGTAAGGGGGAGAAAGAAAGCAAGTTAGGAAGTAAGGAGTTCTTAAAGTAAGAAAAGAAGTAAGGGGTTAAAAAGGGAGAAAGGAGATAAGGACGCAAGGATAAGCACTTCAGAAAGAGGCTAGGAAGGAAGTGAGGAGCTAAGGAAGTAATTGAGGTGGTAAGGAAGAAAGGGAGTAAGGTAAGAAAAAAGGGGTTAAGGAAGGAAGACAGGCGGACAGAATCGATAACAGACAGACACATTGGTGCTGGATGCTGTTAACAAATGACTCATTCGTTCCCTACTCAGATAGTAACAATAGTTTCATAGTCACAAGCATAAGTAAACAAGGATTCGATTGATGGATCATTCTTCCACTGGAGTGGCCAATAACATTTATGCTGGAGCACCTATTATGCGATGCATTGTTTGTGTCAGTTTCAGCTTCATTTCTCCCTGGATGGCATTCTATTTAGACAAAAGTGCTCAGGAGGAATGCAAAGGGATAGGCATAAGCAATGCAATACAATACACATACGAGAAAACAATTTGCAGTAAAACTTTGTAGATCGAATGCTTTTGTGAATATCTGCAGGACCCTGACCTTAAAGCTATGCTGGCTGTTTATTATTGAACAGAAAATATATAAAAAGAAATGAAGACAACACGTTCGAACAAGAAAATGACCACTGTATCATCATCACCATTCTGATGTCTGGGTCCCTAACAGCAGGTGTTGAAACAGAAACTTTAGAGCAGAAGTGTTGTGGCTAAATATTGTGTGGAGTCTCTTCTCAGACTGTGTGGGTTTGTACAGGCTGTGATTGAGTAATATCTCCTTCCCTCTCCTGTCAGCTTTGTTGCACCTGTCAGGGCAGGACAATTTACAGCTGTATTATTATTATCAATACATAAACTCCAGTGTCTTATTCAGAATAACTGTAAGCTGTGTGGAAAACCAAGACCTATAATATGACTGAGGTTTAAAGCTAAATAGGCCTTTTTAACAACAGACATTTGACTGCTGGAAGTAGAAAAGGCATGGTTGAAAAATAAATAAATAAAGGAAGAGTCTGAAAATTTGAAAATCTCTCTTATTTCCTGTCTTGCGAGTTGACGGTTAGATGAGGAGATGGGATGAAGCTGGAGACAGTTGGCTTAGCTTATCATAAAGACTGGGAATGGGGGAACAGCTAGGCTGGGTTTGTCCAAAGTTAACAATATCCACCTACTGTCTCATTAATATATACAGTATAATCAAGCAAATAAGTATATTTGTCAAATATAGTGCTGCCTTTTCTACTTCCAGCAGTCAAATGTCTATTTAGGTTTAAACATCAGTGATATGAGGTCATGGTCTCCCAAACAGTTTTCAGTTATTCTGGAATAACAAACTGGACTTTAAGTTAATAATAACAATACAACATTAAAAATAAATAAATATATATATATACAGTATATACATATATACACACACACACACAAACACACACACACACACACACATAGATATAGATACACTATATATATATATATATATATATATAAACCACCTCTGTGTCTATGTGTGCACATGGACATGCAAGTGTGTACCTCTGTGATAGGCTGTCAACAGGTTAATCCCAATAAATCCAGCCATCTATGATTAGGGGCATTCTGCAGCAAAGTGATCAATACAGAGATAGAGAGCTGGATGAGCCGTAGGCAGCCAGCTCTTTAGAGCTCGACTGCTTTCAGTTATGTCAGAGCGGACTCATAGTGAACAGGGTGGAGTAGAGGGAGAAATGAGGCTGCAATGTTTTACATTTCTGGAGAGCAAAAAGGCTGCCTTATCATTGTGTCAGTTGGGGGGGTGGTCAAGCTTTACAGGGGTCAGATTCTTATTTAGGAAACACAGTCAAGTCAACACATCCAGTTATACGGTTAAATCAGATGTGCGTCACATACAGAAAAATATATGCACAAATCTAAGTGAAACTCTTTCATGCCCTCCTTACTATTAATTATTGGTCTGTTGAGAATTCAGTTACTTCTATTTTATATTTGAGCATGTGTATACGACACACATGTTTACATACAACAATAAACAACAACAAAATCAATTGAGTACTGAGTGCACAACCTCTAGCGCAGATTTAGCCACAGCCCAATAATTAGCTATTGTGTATAGATGGTAGATGGTCTCTATAAAATGAATACAAACATGCAATCATCAGCTGATGAGGTTCATACATACAGTAAACAGAACAACAATGCAAAGGTAAAGTGATTATATCCATGCATAATGTATATATTTGCATGAGAGAAGAGGAGTTTCACTCTCTCTACATGTTGCTTAAAAGTCAGCAGTAAAACACTGGGGAGCTTGGCTTTTCTTTGACTTAGTTTAGCCAAGAGTGAACAACACTATGTGGAAGATAGAGACTGCACCTGACATGGACCATCACTCCATCCAGCATCGATAGTTAACCACAGCATCGATAAATGGAGTCAGATTACCTCCCACCCACATCTTCCAACACATCTTTGGATCTCATATAAGCTGTAAAAATCCCCTCAGGGAACTTTCTTCAGTACAGATTGTGCCAAAACAACTCCCACTGTCTAACCTGCAACCTTTTCAACTCTCACTCTTAGACCCCACAGAGAAGAGCAGAGATAAAGAGAGAAAAATGAGGGAGCACATGGGCTATACGTGTTTACAGAACTCTGCAGAAGAAATGGTGGAAGAGCAACCGGGCTCGATGGTTTTGACGCTCCTTGTCAAATAGCTGTTGTCTGTGATTTACCAACTCCAATCTCTTCAGGGCCTCTTATCCACCAGCCACCACAAACCTCTGTGATTTTGTGAAATTACAGTTATGGTATAACCACAGGACTAGACTGATAGTTTACAACAGAGCAACTATTTGTTTTTTAATGAGGTAATTATACATACAATGCCAATTCTACATGGATGGCCATGGTATCAGCTTTATGTAGCCAATGTATTTATTAAATTTGTCTACACTGGCAATTATTTTACAATATGTATACTTACAGTAGTGATCTGTCAAACCAACTGGAATCTGGAGGACATTTTCGTTTGATGAATTATTTTGATTGACGGCTGAAGTCCATCAGTGCTGCGACCTCAATTTCACATTGTCTCAACAGCAGAGAGTTTTGCAAATCATCACCTGCAGTGTTATTGAATTATTTTGATTTGTTGGTTAGCCAACTATGGCTTCAAAAATTCATTATAATTGCATTTTTCCAAAAAGCTGATGCTATGAGGCATATTACAGGCAGGAGCTGACTGATTATGAGCCGACTCAAAAGCTAATTTTAGCAATAAAATGCTTTGTGAATTACAATTAGACTGACATGCCCTTTATTTTTACGAGTTTTGATTTACTCCACTGGTTAGGAGCTACTTTTAGCTTTAAAATGTTTTATGAAAATAGCCCTTGATGTCCAGGTATGTGTTCACAGTTCACTCGCAGCCCATTGCTTGCAAAACCACAAGAGTCTGGAGGCTCTATCGGAGTGCAAACACTACTATGACGGGAAATGAACTATGTCAATTTCTTTGTAGAGAGTACATTTACTGTGAAATGTGCAAATGAAAACGGTTAGCCATTTACTAAACAACTCAAATCTATCACAAATAGAAGCCTACATCCTCCCAATAGTAAGAAGGGAGCTCCTGGGGATAGGTACAGGGAGCTCAATAGCAGAATTAGCACTGGAAAGAACACCTACTGGGAGACAAACTGCAGAAAAACAGTATGACTTTGGGAGTGAGGTGAAGTCGGGATAGAGCAAATGAGTGTAACATATTTTCCCCTTACACAGAGAACCTCAGGTCCCTGTGCTGTCTTACCACCTACCACCAGACCACCACAGACTAAAACTCGCCTGAGTAACCATCACAACAGGGATCGGAGTCTCTCACTGCTTGAAACACGATGAGATTTGTGTTTCTTGATTTCTCCATTGTTCACTGCACCCAGCATATTGTTAATTTTTACTGTGATACTAGTTTCTAGTTAGCATAGATGATGCCAAACCTATGAGTTGGGGCAGACATGCAGACCACTTACGGACAGTATGTGCTACTTCAACATACTGTCCATCCAATGTACCCCATGCAAAAAGGACCCTGAGTGCTCTGCTCATTCTTTATATCTACCACGTCTCCTGCTGCACTGCTCATATGAAAGCACTGCTGGAGATGCTGCATGCAGAGTTTCATAAGCTCTCACACACCCCGGCATCGACCCGAGTCCAAGTTTCCCTGGGGGGGATTATTATCATCCCTCCCCATTCTCTGCAGAGGTCGTTATGATGGTTATAGGGGGTTATAAGGTCATATCCAAATATCAACTTTGGACTAGCGCTGTAAGTAATGATTATTTTTATTATCAATGTATTGAGGGTCAAAGGATGGAGCCTTGAGGTAAATTTGTTGTATTGGGCTATATGAACAGAATTAACTCAACTGGTTGGATCAATATCTCTAAAGTGTTTTGATAAATTGTTTTGTCTATAATGTCAAAAAGTAGTGAAACATTCCTATCACAATTTACATTAGAACAAAGTAACGTCTTCAAATGGTTTGTTTTGAGTCCCAGAGCCAAAAGTATTTGATTCATAATAACATAAACAGGGAGATTGCCATTTGTGCTTGATAAAGGACATTGATTAAATCATTAGCTATAATGAGTTGACTGCTGAAATATGTTTGTAGGTCCCTGTTTTCCACAGATGTGAAAAAGGGTTTCATAGTATTTGCCTTATCTCATGTTACAGCCTAATTAGTGGGTTACTTATGTGAACAGGATCTTTGAATAACTGATAATAACATGCTCCTTTAATACATAAGAGTGTTTGTTTGTCTACTACCTTCAGCCTGGTGCTTGTAGAACCTGCGGAAACATGGTGCATAGTTCAAGGACGCTTCAGTAGAGGAGATGCAGATGAGGACATAAACCAGGGGCCTCTAGATGAAAAAGAGTGGCTTCCTTACTCACTCTGCCACTCCTCAGCCTCCAGTGATCCATTTTGTAGAGGAGGAATGAATCAGTAGCAACTTCACCTCCACTACCTGTTGGCCGATGATGTAGGAGAAGGGCGAGGACTAATTAGTGAAGCTGATCTTGTGATTGCTTCAGGGAGAAGACGTAAATGACCCCTTCAAGCATGTTGTATTTGATGAATTGTACCAGCGCTTGGCCCCCCGGAGCAAAGAAGACAGAGATGTTTTATTTGTGTGATCACGCTCTCATCCTTAGAGGTGAACTAATCTTTAAAACACACAGACATATAAACATGAGTGTGAGTCATACACTGGCTATTGATTATCCCACATATGTTAGAAAACAATGTTTGGGGTCAGGTTTCTATATACTGTACATTACAAAAATGTCTGTGCCATAACATTGCTTTGCTTCTTTCTCAACACGGTGTGTAAGCACAACAAATTACAAAACATGGATGTGTTCTCAGGGCTGTACATTTCATACATAGGCTGGTAAGAATCCTTTTACTCTTGTTCATTATTTGTTCTGCACAAATTGTTTCCAATGTTGATGCTGTTACTTGTATAAACTCTGTCTGCTGACTCCACACTCTTCATTCAAGAGCATCTATAAGAAGTATTATTCATCCCAAAATGAATACCTTAGTTAAAGGTGAATACAATCATATATATTGCAGTTCATACTGTTCTTCTATGGTGAACATAAATAGAGAATATAAAGGCATGAGTACTGAAATATGAAAATAAACAGTGGTGTTGTGCTCCTCAGGGCTCCTCAGTGTCTCACAATGCCCTTGAAGAGCTCCTGTAGGAGCAAACAGGAGTGTCTGAGAGAGGTCTAATCAGCCTGTGACAAATCAGCCTCTTCTCCAGCTTGTTTTTCATTTGGATAATGCTAACCTCCTCTCCTAAGTGATAAAACAACCTCTGTGGAGTGGTCTTTATACAGCCAGATTAAATGTGATCACCTTGCCAACATACCCTGGGAGATTGCCATGATTAACAGGCAAAAGAGAATAACGATAATCATATGCAGGATAATAGCCCATACCAAATGGCTGCATTATCTGTACATAAATCACAGCCCATTTCCCACCCTAAAGGACATGCTTTTAGCCTTTGGCTGGATTTATGCAAGAACAATCTGTTTTTTTAACCCCTATGAAACCTAGATCTGATTATCTTACAACCAATTTAAAATAGAAAAAAACATATCATAAAACCTGGATCACAAAGTGTTAAACATTTTGTTTTGTTTTGTTTGTCTTGTGTTCAAATGCTTTCCTTTTATTCAGGGTGATTATACACAATCGAAGTCAGCTAAAAGGCTGCAAACTGGGACACACACAGCAAGGTTGAGACCTCATGAATGTTACAATGAGGTTAATAACCCTGAGCAAATATTAGCTCGGCTTCAAACAACACAATAATGACTACACGAGAGGGTCTGAGTCTGAAACACTGTAACCGCTCTATGAAACCCTGTACAATGTGCACACTGTGTAACAGTGTGTAAAAGTATGTGTGTTTAAGTCAATGTATGTGTGCCCAACATGAACACAAGCTGGGAGTGGTAAAGCGAACAGATTTGGACATAGAGCATGAAATTGTGGGTATATATCACTTAATGAAAGCCTAATCACATCAGAAAAGCTTATGCCACAACACCAGTGCTTTATTCTCCCTCATAAGCAGAGGGGGTTTGAAGGTATTTATGCAGGCTGTATATCCACACCAGAGAATAAAAAACTGCCAGCTTCGCATGAATCAGAAGCACTTCATGCACACAGTATCACATGGTGGAATTAATTAGCATTAACTCAGTTTTGATCTATGCGATATGGTGTCCAGGTAAAACCTCTGACAGGATTTAGCATTAGCCACAACCCTCAGGGAAATCGACCCCAGAACTAATCCATATGAGTAGGGAGCTACATGATTAGAAAAAAATGCAGTAAGCGAGCGTGCCATTAGACAGAGTAACAGAGAGATATAAAAAAAAAAAAAGTAATGAGAAAAACAAGTGGAACTGGAACTTAACATTTAGTCTATAATGAAATTTCCTCTTGAGGCATATGGGCAAAGGAGAAGAAAATGCAAAAATAAACTTGCATCAACATCGAGAAAAGCGTAGCGCCACTCTTTCTCTCTTCCTGGTAGGGTCAGCGGTGCTGAGCAATGGAGAAGGAGAACTGCAAACAGGTCGGAACCTCAGTAGGCTGCTTTTACTAACTTGGTGCTGTACATGTGAAAAGCAAAAGCAACTTATCCACCTCTCTCTCTCTCTCTCTCTCTCTCTCTCTCTCTCTCTCTCTCTCTCTCTCTCTCTCTCTCTCTCTCTGAACTCCAGAGTCTACTGACTTTTGTAGAGTGGTTAGAAAGACAGCCCTTCCTTTGATCATTACAGCCTTTAGGGGAGGGAGGGGAGGTTATTTAAAAGTTGAAGCCCTCCAGGGAATTAAATGAGGGAATCATCAATTCAGACACTACAGTCAAATCATGTTGCTCAAACACTGCTGATGGGACTTAATCACAGGATCGTTACACTCTGAGCCTGTGATGTGTCCAGGAATGAGCCCAGCATTGATACCACATCTTGATGAGGATGAGTCAGCTCCAGGGAAAGATTAGCAGAACTCCTTATAGTTACCAGCTCCTCTCCACTGGCCTCCTCTGCGTACAGAGACCTACACTTTGACCTACTCTCTGTCTACAAAGAGCAAAGGCAGACATCATTAGAGAGTCAGTGGTAGCCTTAAGGTTCAAGAAGTGAGCTCATAAGCTGAAATCCTCAGACTCAATCTCTTACACACAACAGCTGCTAATATGACTTAAAGCACAAAGGTCTGAAACATGCCCCCACAGTAGCGTTGTGCCACAGTATAAACATCTATATTTTAGCATGGAGTGAACGTATCTAACTGCAGTTTGTTGAAAGAGAGCAAGTTTCACGTTTCAACAGTTTTCATTAAAGAAATTTGGTCCCCTTGTAGTGACAGAATCAATAAAGTAGCTCAATATGCTACCTGACGTTAGCATGGGGTTAGGGATATCATTGGTAGCTTACTATGATCATTAACAACATAAATATGTGGTTCACTAACATGAAGAGATCACACATACAACTGTGTCTATTTAATCATATGATTCTGCTGAAACATGATTACTGATTAGAATTGATTATAACATGGCTGATGCTATGGACACAATTCTAAACATGGACTTAAATCAATATTTAGTCAATTAGTCATTTAGTCAAATTATTGATTTCATTAGCTGTGTGATACGTGAAATAAAGTAGAGAGAGCGGGTAATTATTGCAAATTAAACCCCTTTCAGGGCGTTTCCTCCACTCGGGGTAATGCATAACCCTGTCAGGGTTAAATATGCAATAATGACCCATTGCATTATTTACTTAGCTATATTACTACCACCCCCCCATTTATTGAGGCCCCTTTACATTTAAGAACCCAATAACACCCCTGTTAAATCCAAGGTCCCTGGGTGAGTAATAATCAACCAACTCTGATCAATAATCAACTCTGCCCAGCTTGTCCAGGGTCAGAAGACACCACATGAAACACAAACCCCTGGTACAGTGGTTATATTCTCCCTATTTCAAGCCCAACATTGATCCTAACCAAAAACCAACGCCAGGTGTAATCCATTTCTGCTGAGAACAGCTACTAAAGTTTTTAAAAACCTTTTCCGCTTCAGCAACACAGCAGTGGGATCAAATCAATTGGAACTGCACATATAGTCAGAAATACTGCAAAAGGGTGACATTAAGAGCCAATAAAAGAAGCTGAGATATGCTGTGTTGGATTACAAAGGGAGGGTTCAGGGATAGCAGAGGCTAAAATGGCATTGACAGCACTGAAAATTGAGGATTGAAAGGCATTACAGGACTACACAGATTATTGATGACACATATCAAGAGCCTTTTTCTATCCAGATCTCGCGCTTCGATAGAGGAACACGTAATCAGAGATTTGTACTGTTTAAAGGAAAATCCTAAAAGCTGCGTGCCAGTTTCTCGCTGCGAGGGGATGACACTGAGCCTCTCCAAAAGCATACATGCAACAAACACATGCAATAATATTTGAGAACACATTAATGAACACAAACAAGTGCAATCCTGATCTGGTTCATAACAAAAGCTGCTAATAGCCCCTGAGCAAATGGATTTGATGACAGGCAGGAATTTTCAATCTAATAAATATCCCCTCCAAATGTTCCTAAAAGAGCGAGAGCAGCTTGTCTCAGTGCTTTTCGAAGGTAAAGCAAACAGAGCTGAACAATTAACGATCACAATCTGTCCAGAGAACTATCAAACATGGATAATGTGCTGAATTTGTCGCTATAGGGATTGCGATCGACTCCGATCCTGGTTAAATCTCATTAATATTATTGATATTAAAATTAGGACACCAGCATTAAAAGCACATTTAGCTCAAGTACTTCATTCAGCTTAACTAACCAGAAAAAACTAAAACAGATGTGTAGTCTCAAGGGATATTTCATGCAAATTCTACTAAATTAATGACAAATAGAAAGAGCAGCCAAACCTTGAAATATTGACACACAAACACAGACTGCAACCATTCCATCACCACTAGTGAGTATTCAGTCTGGAAGAACCCACAGAAGCAAAGGAAATCCCAGCAGCTACAACGACTTTTACTTTCACGCTGATGTATTTTCTCTCCTCTGGGCCTCGAAGGGAGAGAGGGTCATTAGTGCTCGTTCCGTTCTCTTTCTTTTTCATGACACAGAACAAAGCTGAATATTCCTGTCGCTAATCTCTGATACCATCTCCATTGTATACGCTACACAGCATCACATTATAGCAAGCATTTGAAAATGAGTGTGGATCATTTAAAGTAAAAGAGGGCACTGCTCAGTATGCAGTCATTATGACTAATAGAATATGAATCCCATCTTGAGTCTGCATCGGCATTTCTAGAAAAATATAGCTCTGAACAAACCCCATGTGACTGATTTTATCTTGCGGTTATTCAGTTATTGAGAGAGAAAAAAACATTGCTCCCATGACGGATGTTTTAAAAGATAATGTCTCCCCACACTCCTGTGTGTGCCTTGATTTTTATCTCGTCTGCAAACGTAACCCATTTCCATTGTTGGGTCTCTCAGCCTGTTTCTCCCTCATCAACAGGTGAACAGAGCAAATGTATTCTCTCGTGTAGGGAGCAGTTGCGATATCAACTGATGCATTGGATGAAGTCATTTGAATGCTCCGTCCAAGAACAGTCTGATATAAGACACATGGTTTAACAAGATGGCAGTACAGTGGATCATGATCATACAGCATACTGGCATCTTGACATCTTGTTTCCTTAGTTTGTGAAAAATTGCAGTTCATTAACATACCACCAAAGCAGCAATAACAAACAAGCTCTCTCCCCAGCCACATACAAGCCTGTGACAAAATCACACACACTGTTTGTGCCGGAATGAATGCGACTGTGTCCAAGAGTTTCCATTTTTGGGCTGTTAAAAGGAGGCTTTGTTATGGCAGTGAGTGGGCATGCGGTGAGTCAGTGAGGGAAAACTATTTAGTGGGGAGAGACCTCATTTTCCTTCCCTCTCTTCCTGGCTGCACGGTCTGCTAGGGCGTTGTTAAAAGGAAGCTGGCAGTGCCAGAAATGATGACTTTGGCTTGATAGACATCCTCCTGCTTTCCAAGAGAAAAGGGAAAGAAAGAGACAATCTGATGTTGCCACCTCCTCCTCCACCACTGTTCCTCTCCTTCTCCCCTCAAGGCGATCTGTTTCTCTTCTCTTCCTACTCATTGCTTGTATATTTTCATACTGCCTTTAAGGCATATTCTTCAGATTGCTGTTATGTTATTGTGCAGGAGAGATAAGCCTAAAAGTTTTTGTCATGTTCCCCATGTTTGACTTCGTGAAAATGTAGCTCTTCTAAGGAATTAATTTTTTTTCTGTTGTTACCCAGGATACAGTGTTAGCTGCTGGGCCAGTGGTGAAGGCAATGGAAACTAAGGCTCTAAGTGGCTGAAAATCACTATAGCCAATCTTATTTTAGCCTGTGAGTGTGTGTGTGTGTGTGTGTGTGTGTGTGTGTGTGTGTGTGTGTGTGTGTGTGTGTGTGTGTGTGTGTGTGTGTGTGTGTGTGTGTCCAATTTCGATCTGGATGGAGGTACCCTGTTACTAAGTGCACCATACCTAAGGGCCAGCCACATCATTGTTTGAAAGTTAGTGGGTGGGTGTTGGTTTTTGCAGTGTGAAAATGTTCTTGTGCTCCTTTCCCTTGCCTCTCTGCAAACCAACTGTATGTGAATAACTGCAATAGAAAAAACTGCAGTTTGAACTGAAGATATGATCATTTAAGTCTCAATTATTATGTTGTTATTAACTGATTGAAAAAACAGAAGATGATCCTGAGGCAAGATGTTTGGTATATTCATACAGATAATTGAGACACTGTGTACAATATGTGCATGAATGTCCTATAATGCATGATAATATGCATTATGCAATCCCCTTATGTGGGAGTCTAGACATATGCTTATAATATGTCACTTGTCTTGTCCCTTCACATCTTGAGCACATATTAAATATTTGCAGTTATCTGGAGGACATGGCTAACCCTGGCCAGACGATCACAGCAAGTTACTTGTTTCTGATAACTGGCCCCCTTCTGTGGACACACTTAAGAAGGCTCTTTGCTCTACATGCTATCCCTCAGAGTTATTTTAAGCCAGTATGGGGTCAGTTATTTATAAGTCTAGTGGGATCATTCCTCTGAGAACAACAGTGGGCTTCAGTTTAGCTACAGAATGATTGGAAACAATGAAATTGTTAACAAAGCTTGACTAAAAAGAATCAAAGTAGTTATTGTGGTTAGAAAATTAGACCTCAACAGAACCCATGTGACAACCTGGTCATGTAGCTTTGCCAGAAGAGTCAGTGAGGGACAAGAACAGGCTGTCAAAAAAAACAAATTCTACCATTGAAAAAGTGCCAAACACAAATGAAACCTGTTATACAGTTTCAAACGAGACTATGTGCTGTTTTAAAAAGCTCTAATATTGTAAAAAATTAGATGTATTTTTGGGATCATAAAGCAGGTCGAGGTGCTATATAAACAGTGTGAAAGTATCGAATGTATCCACAGAGAAATGCACACAACCATATTAAGGAACTTGTCTATAAGTGACCCGTCAGGACTTCTAGAAACCTCAAATACATATGAGTACCAGTATGAACCTGAAAATGAGCAAGATTTCTCCTCTTTAACGTTGCAACGTCAAGAATGCAAGCTTTCAAAGACCAAAGTTATAGATCTTGGGTGCATGGGTTGTGTGGGCATAGGCTTTGATTCATGTATGTGAAGTGGACTACACAGCCGATCGGAGGGTGTGGTGATTAATAAACACACTAAACCAGTCACATCGCTGGTATAACCTCTCTGAAACAGCTGTGGCAGTGACGACAATAGCTCAACAGTTACGGAGATTGCTTTCTGGATTTTTAAACATTTGGAGGTTGCATTTGTTGTAGCACTGGGTCAAGCTGGAAGCATGACTGCCACAAGCTGAAACATAGCAGAGGTGTCAACGAACACACACAAATATGTAAACATTCAAGGCAAGGCTTACTAAGAGGTACCACACTTACACGACGGGTAAAATACACGCAAACACACAATCAATTACATACACAGTAAACACTATTACATGTAAACGGATATAATTAAACAGCTCTATTATGCTTTTCATTTCTTTGCTGGAAAAGTAAACATGCAGTGATTGATATTACAGTGGAAAACTGTTTTGTAAACATGTGGTCTGAGGCAAACAAAATGACTGCGTGTCTCAGGGTGACATGATAATGCGAGATGATAAACCTGCTCTCTCGTTCAAGTGAAATAATTAATTAATTCACATCGCCTTGGGTTTCAAGAGACGTAAAGACACAAACCCAACAAAAGTGCTGCTCTCTTTGTCATCTTTTTCTCTAAAGTAAAGTGATCCCACTTAACGTGTAAAACCTTCATCCAGCTGAGGTAAAATATCTTTGCACCTGCTAAAAACCTCTTCTTCTGTGATGTCACCATGGTTCAAGCTTTAAAAATACAACAACAAATTCTCAGAGAGCGAGACCTTAGAGAGTGTGGGCTCACTTTCCTTTGTGCAATCGACAGAAGAATGTATGGTTGTGTTTATTTATGCTATTTCTCTTGTTACTTATCATTGGCTTTAAGATCACGTGTGAAGCGTGCACTGACCGGTTGGCATGGTTGGTTATAATGACAATAAAGAACCTATACCTTTCCACAAACTACACAAAACATTGATACAAAATCTGGTTCAACCTCCCCTAGACCCCTAGACCTTATACCTTTTACCTTTTGATGAGTGACCCCACCCTGCATGAAGGTGGCTAAGTTCTCTGTGAGGCAAAGGTGGAATTTTGGAAAATATGACAAGTGTGTGTCATAACATCTACAATTGCACAGATGGGTTGGATCTGTCTTTGCATGCAATGAGAGGTTTTATGTCAATGAATTTTCAACTGTAAATCAAAGCATTTACAACTCAATTGACACTTTAATTTGACAGATTTAGTTGCACACTGATTAAAGGTGACGCATTGTGTAAGCTTTCTTACTTTGATTTATTTGTTATCTGTGACACACACTAGCACTGTGTCTCTAATGATGCAAATGTCGGTCTGTCAGTTCACCACTTTGGCAGACTAAAATATTTGTATTTCCCTTATCCAGTGACATATTTAAACATGTATTTCAACATCTACCTGACAGAATGGCACTAAATGCCACACAGGCGTTCATGGTTCCTGGACAATGTACCCTTCTGACTTCGGTGATGCCCTGACATTTCCTCTAGTGTCACCATGAGATTCACGCTTGTGGTTTTTAGTGATATGTCTCAACAAATATTGATGATAATCACAGTTAATGTCACCTCATGGCCATGAAATTACACTGTCAAATAAAATAAGAATCTGGGTGGTGCTCCGGGCTCACCACTAAAATGTCAATGATGTGGAGTGCTTCAGCTGATGGGGGGGGCAATCACAATGAACGGCAGACTGAAGTAATTTGCAATATTCATATAACCATGGTTCTTAACTTAATGTTAAGCATATTGTCTGTAGATAAATCATAATGAAGGGGTGCCATGGTTTTAGAAACCACTTCTGTAGAGAAAGGTACTTGCCATCAGTTGGAGGGCCACTAACACCTTAGCCCCTTCATTTGTAAATAAACAACAAACTGTTCTTGTTCCTGTTGGTGTGTCGGTGGGTGTTTCTGCTGAATGAGGCTACCTAATTAATGCTTTTTAGACTGAGATGATTAAAGGAAAAAAAGGGACTCAATGAATTCTGCGGCGTGGGATTTCAAAAGCTTGTTCCACTGATGATCACAACCCC
The DNA here is from genome assembly GCF_963691815.1 of Echiichthys vipera. Lineage (NCBI taxonomy): Eukaryota > Metazoa > Chordata > Actinopteri > Perciformes > Trachinidae > Echiichthys > Echiichthys vipera. The sequence continues at coordinate 22,405,946 of NC_139836.1, forward strand.
ATATTGACATCTTGCTTTGAAAACGACCAACAAAGAACCCACACATGTGTAATGGGCTAGTACAACAGAAATTAGGCCTACACATCTGAGGAGTGCTCCAGGGATGATTCGTCTTGATGTGCTACTGCAATAGATTAGATAGCATATCAAATAGTGGCCTACTTACTGTAATGCCGAAATTTGTTATTATTATGTTGTTATATGCTCATTTGCAAAACAATAACAAATTCATTATTCATCTGAGACTTTTCTCTTTATCTTAAGCTCTATTACATCAAATGAGTCAGTTAGAAAAATTGTTTTAAATGAGTGAGTCTTATAATAAATAATAAATCAGTTTATCATTCATGAGTTTAAAAAATCAGTCATATGGCAATAGCTTGCGTTGGTTTTCACTGATAGAGTGAAATACTTATTCATTAACCAAACTGCTTGAAGTTTATCTTAGGATGCATATTTGACCCAGTTTTCAGTGATGCCTGCATGTTTCGCCCTCTACACTCTTTAAGGCTTTCACTCATGAGGTTTAAGCTGGGTTTAGATTTCACTCGGAGAGGGCTTACACACTAGCTTAGCCTCATCTTTGGATGAAATCCATGTTGCCTGGCCATGGTAGAGGACCCATGGCAGTGAGAGAGACAGAGAGTCAGAGACTCAGCGTGGAAGACTGAGGAGGGAGTCTTGTGGCAGATGGTCCCACTCGGTATCTGTGTCTGTGGGCAGTAATGCAAACAATGGCTTCGAAATACATTTTGGCACCTCTTCATCAATGAGGCTAGTGATCCGAGTCTGCAGTTTCAAATGACTTTGCCCCTCTTGTCTACCATACAGCGCAAAATTTCACAGCCTCTGCTCCTTTTTTCCACTTGCATTATCTTACCCTCTGTCATCCCCATGATCCTACTTTCTCCTTCATCATCACGCTTGCTCACCAGTTAACTCTTCTTCACCCTTTTACCTTCACTAAAAATCCTGTTCCACCCCCACTACTCACCCCCTGCATCTTCCTCCTTCGTCTGTGTGAAAAGAGTGTGAAGTCGGAGATAGCCGCACAGCATTCCTTTGGCTGACTCCCTAATAGGATTTACTTGGGGGCTGATTTTCTGCTCCCTGTCTCCCGTCCTGGAATGGAGTCTTCTCGCAGCCAATAGTGCAGGTGGTGGGTAGTAAATTATACACACTTCCCTTTGAGCTAGTCAGCATAAGAAGTGAGTGGTGGGGGAGTTATAACTTGCCATCCCAAATCTATTATCACCACAGACACTACCTCCCACCATACCAGCACCATTTTTCAGAAACATTCACAAAGTTGACAAAAAACACCAGAAACACTCCAACACATCACAGCACGCACGCAAACACACACATGAAGGCCTGTATTGATATCACGATGCACAAACAAGCAAATCCTGTCGTACCATCCGTACACCCACCCTACCTCCAACACCCTCCCAGTCGCTGTCATGTCAGCAGCTCAATAAAGCTGAAGCATAACAGTGTGTACAAAAGAGAAATGATGCTGGTAACATGCAAGACTGAGATGTATTACAACGGACAGGGGCCTGGGGCCTCATCAACATCAATCTGATTGTCAAGACATCTCCTCTGGGCCACCTCTCTCTCCCTCCCCGTGTTTCAGTCTCACTCAGTCTCTCTCGCTCTCACAGGTAGAGTTGTATTGATGGCCAATCCCCAGCGGTGGTTTGGGGGCTGTTTGGGGTCGTGGCAATGCACTAACATCTGTCACAGTGATCTTTACAGCTCGTTATAAATCTGTCACACCAGAGAAGACAGGAACATGACTAATACATGGGGCTGAGAGACCTGTGAATGGGAAAACATATGCTGCGTGTTTATGTGTATGTGTAACAGGCAGCTCAAATTATGTATGGTATGCAAGCGTTCTGATAGCCATATATTTTTTTCTCTTTTAGCAATTTGTCTCACATCAGATGCTGCTGTCATATCAGAAAAATCAATACAGGTTCTAAATGTCTTTCAAACAACAACTACAGGAACAGGCTCGGACGAATTTGGTCGCCTGCTTGTTTGATGTCTGACGGTGCTAAATGACCCAAATAATATTCCTCTGATGCACATTTAGGAATATTGTGTGCGCCATGGGAGGAACAAACAGTCAAGCATCAATCAAGATTTGTATTTAAAATGTATCCGCTTTACAAATGTGTTTTTCCTGCATTTGTCCTTCAGAGTATGACAGACATCATACCACCCAGAAGCCATTAGTCAGCCTTATACACAATGACCCCCAAACACATCCTCAATCAAACGTGCCAGTGTGAAAAGCGATGAGAATACTTTGAAATCAACCCTCAGCTGTCTGCCACTGAGGAAGCATGGGGAGTGTGATGAATACATAAACGCACAAAGGTCCAACGTGACTGCCACTCTATCCAATTAGCTCATTACAGTATTTCTGTTTAAAATGGCACACCAAACATAACTTTCCTAAAAAAGAAATCTGTTGAAATATTCCAGAGAGCAGAGCAGTGCATCACTCTCACTCTGTATTTGTATTTATTTATTTGTGGGACTGTGTAAAAACTTCACAAGAAGACTGAACCGGTTTACTCAAATTAAAAGATTATTCAAATATCCGCTCATGGTGACATTTAGCATGCTGACGATTATTCCTTTGAATACAGATCAGACGTGGCATTTAAGTGAATTGACGTTTTTGTTGAAGTTAATCAGCGGACCAAGGCTTCTGACTCAAAAGCCAAAATCACTTTCGAAGTCTTCACATTAGATAGATATAGGAATGCTGATTGGCAGGGTTCCCTGTGCAGCACAGAGGACACAACTTGTAAGCCTGGACTAAGCACCTCCAGCACTTAACTCTCTCTCTCTCTCTCTCTCTCTCTCTCTCTCTCTCTCTCTCTCTCTCTCTCTCTCTCTCTCTCTCTCTCTCTCTCTCTCTCTCTCTCTCTCTCTCTCTCTCTCTCTCTCTCTCTCTCTCTCTCTCTCTCTCTCTCCTCTCTCTCTCTCTCTCTCTCTAACTCTCTGAAGCAGTTTCCATACTTTGCTGACTCTGGCTATTCTAAAGAAAAAGCTGGAGGAATACATATCCTTTTGTGTGTCTGTCAGCCCACAGTGCACTACAGGTCCCATAGGGCCTTCCTGTGTCATCCACATTGCACATTGCAAGTGCTATGTAACAAGGAAGTGAAATTCTCCTTGTAAATGTCTACTAGGAGATAAAAGAAAAAAGTTGTCAGAAAGCTGAACAACGTGTACAGTCAGCAATCAGCAGGGACTAATCACAACACTTAACACACGTCACTGCAATAATATCCCTTACACACAAACACGTGGCAGCTTGCACAAACACAATACAACACATCCAAGCCCTGTGATAAACTGTTAATACTGTTACACATTCTCAATTTCCCAATAAATGCATGAACAGTCAGACAAACCCAGCAGGAATGTGGGCATCGGAAGCTCAAAACAAGCAGCATGACACGCATTCAAGACAAAACTTTTGAGGTGGCAGGAGGCAGGACATCCACTACATGTCTCAGCGTTGGTTCACCCCATCCTAAAGCCAAACAAAATCTCATCTGCTATAATTTTGATATGGCAGATATGATTTGCAGCGCAATTCAATAGCAATGTCAAAGGATAATGGCTCAGTGTGTATTTGTGTGTGTGTAGTTTAGAAAGGTAGGCACTTTAGTAATTATTTGAATGTATTGTTTATTACGGTGCCTCCAAACCTTTTATGTTAGACGGCTATCAGATGAGTTGTCCCTGTTTATTGAAACTACTTGCCATGTTCCAAATGTCTTTATTGTATTTCATATTAAACCAGATGTTATTTAACACTATCAATTAAATAAAGGCTGTCACTATGCATGTACGCTTTGCAGTGTAAACACACTTCCAATAAAGGTTGATGTCAGTGCTTTGCCTTTGAGGTTTTGACCGGAAGCAAACTGGAGACTGTGAAAACAGTATTGGACAACTAATTCAGTGATAATGATTAGAAATTAGAAAAAGGTTTTCTGCTAACAAGATAGAAAGATCTACTAGCCTAAACACACACAAGATCAAAACTAAAAAGCGATAATTCCAACTACTTCGACATTAGTGGCCTATTAGCAACATGTGAGCAGAGAGCTAGCATTTGGGGTCACAGTAAGATGATCATAGAAATAGTGTTCCTACTCAGAATGGTAGTATGGAAAAGTATGGAGTTTAATTTCAGTAATTTCCAGGTCTGGATAAGTATGGAAAAAGGGAAAAGATTATGGAAAAATGTTTGTATTGTTTCCAGACCATTATCTCACTTTCTGAAATAAAAAATATTAATATACAAATCACAACAATGCATGTTTACTAATGCATCATTGCCTAGAAATTGCCATTTCTCATTTAACATTTTTTTTCCATACGTGTCGTCTACATTTTATTTATGAAGTATTCTTATTTATCATTATTTTATTTATTCACAGTATGTTTACGCCATCTAAAGCCAATGAAGCAAAGATGTATGTTTTCTTTTGTAGTTTCTGGTTAATTGTTCATACCTACTGTTACTCTCTGTAGTGTTGCAGGTTCACAGTTATTAATTGTACTCTTTAAGCATTTAGCTTGAATAAAATGCTGTGCGTTGAACATGTCTGGAATTGGAGTTCATTCACTTATATAAGCTACAATACATAGGTAAAAATGTCTTGTAATTACTTGGCAACATAACGGCATACATAGTCAGAATTTAACATACAAAAGTTGTATTTTAAAACCATTTATTGACATCATAATCATCTAACAATTGGTATTCAGATGTTAATATTATAAAGGAATACCCACAGAGAATGCCGCAACAAGAGTATTTGAGGAGTAGATAAAATATCTGTTAATATCTACCTGGATCTGACAAAATGGTGGATGTAACCATGGATATTAAATTGATATCAATGGATGTAACAATGTCCGTCAAGTTGCTATGGAACTGTGTACCAGTAATGGTTGCTACTAGCAACATAATGTTCAACCTTCTACCAGCTGTTGGTGGCAGAATACAGATTTAAGGCCTTTATACACACCGGGAAAGCTCTTGTCTTTGTCATGAGTACTAACGGAAGTAGATTATTATATGGTAATAAAGAAAGGTTTTGTTTTCAAGAGACAAGGTTATAAATATTCTGCTTACATGCTAACTGCTTTTTAGGCATTTGTCTGTTATGACTCTGTGGGCTCTAGAGGGAAGCATGCCCTGTAGAGTCAGCCTATCATAGCTGGTATTTTTTTGGTAAATGCTACAATAAAAATAATGAAGATCAACTTCACAGCAAGTTAATTTGTTTGCTTATTTTACTCTTAAATTCAAAACCTCTTTATTAATCCTACTAGGAGCAATTAGTTACAAGTCTGCTCTCAGGTTGCACAGGTTGCGTGAGTGCCTGTGGATGTGGCACTATATACGGTATATATTCCAACAGGCTGAGCTATTTTCTCCAGCTACCTTCTGATAAAAGGAGAATAAACCCCGCTAGTTGTAAATTATTGGCCTTTCTAATATACTGTTGCTCTTCATTTGCACAAACTGGACCACCAATGTGCAATCAAATAAAGGTTAACCCTACGCAGATGCTGAGTAGTGGGCCTAACATTGTGAAGGGATTAAATGGTGAAAGGTATACCTCTGCCGCAACATCACTTAGCTTATTAAGGTACCAGCAGGCCTTTATACAGCCCATTGAGGAGCTTATGGCGGATTAAAATAACCACTGGGTAATTAACAGGGGCCTGATCATCCTCCTCTCTATGTAGAGGTGGTAAAGACATAAAAAACAAAACAAATCCATTAACAAGATTTATGCAGCATTATTAAATTCACCGGAACAATAATAGTGAAAGGGCAGCTTTCCATCATGTTTAGAACAGGACGAGGAATGAGTTGTCTTAAGCACCGAGAGAATCAGATGGAGGACATTACATTACCCATGCCAACACTTTCATGGGAATCATCATTCCAACTTTTGTCATTTTATAAAAAGAAAAAAAGAAGTGCACTGCAGGTTCTCCTCAAAGTCTATTGGCTTACAGGGACAGAAAGAGCAAAGAATTAAATCCTCCTTGACATATCCTTGGCAGAGGTTTGATGAAAATGGAGGGTCACTAGTGGTGTGGTGTGTGAAGAGGACTCAGTGGGACAGAACACTCAACAAATTACTTCCCATTAGAGGAGCAGGAAACTACTTCCCCTAACTATGTCCAGATGGCAATGTTTTCTACCTGCTCCATTCTAAATGTAGGAACCTGCAGGGGTTTGACAAAACTACCTAAACAATAGATTGAATGCCAATTAGCAGAAACCATATCCATGTTGCCCAACATATCCATGTTGATTAGTTTCAACTTGGAAGCAATGCTTTTTTAGAGTAACTCTGTTTGTCAGGATTTTCCAGACTGTTGTCCTATTTTTAGCCATGCCAGCTAATGTCACTGGGCCCACTGCTTTGGTCCAGACTGAAATGCCTCAACAAATATTGGATAGATTTGGTACAGACATTCATAGTGCCTGAGGGATTAATCCTAATGACTGTGGTGATCCACTGCCTTTTCATATAGTGTCATATCTTTCGATTTATGTGAAATATTCTGACAACTATGAGGTAGGTTGCTGTGAAACTAAAGATATTCAATGTTCCTAGTGTAAAAAAGTCTAGTTCTAAATTTGAATCCGTCCAATACTTTTCATAAAGACCAAACACCTGCAAGTTTTTAACCTTGTTAACGTGTTTTTCTTATGTTACAAGACATGCCATTAGGGGAATGAGCAGTCAACGCCAGGCCTGAGCCTTTCTGCCAACCCATAATGAAACAATCCCATAATCTTGTAGTTAGGGCATTTCATAGTGTTACTATGGCAGCATTGGTGGCTAGATTTTTCAGTGAGGGAGAGGAGTACATTTGTTTCCAGCCCAAAGTTTTTTGTTTTCTTGGTTTTACTTTTTTGTGGGTAAACCACGTTAAACAAAATATTAATCATAGCATATTATTTTTTCATATATTTTCAAACATGTCTATATATGCTGCGGCCTGACAGTTTGACCGGGACACTACAGCCAGCCAAAGAGAGAAAGACATGAGTGGAGTCCAAGAGTGGAGACACTTGCTGCAGACAGAGTAGAGGTAGGCTAACACTATTAGCTAAAGTTACTATGCTGACCTGCATTAGGGCTTAACAGGAAAAGCTTAGCATCCATCTTTCCACAATGTATTCAGCAAGTAGGCAAAAATAAATACTTTGATTACATTGCAGCCCGGTTCACAGCTGCCAGGCTGCAGCACTTGCTCTCAATACTGGACCAAAAAAAAAAAAGTCCCAAAAAAAATGTTACCATTAGTCACTTATATAGAAATATATGGGGAAATAGGGTCCAGGTTGAAAAAACGATACCATTCGGAAGATTGACTGTTTGATCCCCCGGCTCAAAGAGCCAAGACATTTAACCCGAAATCAGTGTGTCAACGTGCGTCTGAATGATTACATTAGATTCTGATGGGCAGGTGGCACCCTGCATGGCTGCCTCTACTATCAGTGTATGAATGTCTATGGCAAGCAGTTTAAAAGCACTTTGGGTGGTCAGAAGACTAGATAGTCCATTTACCCCCCATTATGTGTGTAACTTTCACTCCCAGAGAAATGTTAATAATATATATATATATATATATATATTTTTTTTTTTTTAAAACACAATATCTACTTTTTTTATAAATCATTCCTGCCATTGCCTTATCTTGATTTCTATAAAAGTACTAGAACTGGAGGTGTATGTAATAGATATGGGGTGGGGTTGTTGAACTGATCACATGTTTTTCTGTGACAGTATTGCAAGCAAATGGCATCTTAAAACCTCATAACAGACATCAGTCAGACAAGCTACTACCAAGATTGATATTCTTCTAAGTTTTCGCTCCCGGTGTTGAGATCTCTCTATTAATCCTCTTCACTTGCTCCAGTCTATAAATAGGACAGCGTTTGCCAGTTGTGTGGCCAAGCAGTATATCCAGCCAGCCTTGACCTGTCATCTTTAAACGATAAGAGTGTGGGAGGACTGAATAGTTGAGGGCTTCTGTGTGAATGGTGTCGGTATGACATCCTCGTTAATATATGTTCCACCAGTGCAAGGACGGAGGAAGCCAAATAAGGACAAACATGACTCTGCAACTACTCTTTTCACTGGGCTGGCAAATATTCTTCATCACCTCACCCCTATCTCACTCTCCTCCTACTCTTCTTTTGTCCACTCATGTTTATTCAGGTCTTGATCATAATTCACTCCCCCCCGCTGTTGCTGGTACTCATGGGTATTTTTTATCTTTATTGCTCTTCTCAACCTGAATCTCCCTCTCTTCCTCTTTTCTACTGCTACTACATTCTCCAGCTCAATAATCTCATCCTCCTTCCCCTCTCTCTCAGCCCCTCCCCTCCGTGTTTATGCCCACCCTCCCCTCTTCGCCATGTGATGGCAAGGTCCTGACTGCCACTCACAGTGGGATGGCAGCGGACAAAAGAGCAAAGCAAAAGGTCAACTTATCCCGGTTGTCACTCAACTCTCACCACCTGCGTTGTTTTAGTGCAAGAGTACAGAGCCACCCATTGATCCTCACGTCAACAACTGCACATTATACCAAACTCTCTCTAGAAACAGAACGCCCCCTAATCACCAACTCCTGTGAATATTTGATTATCAGGAGCCTAACCATAAACAGTAATTAAGCATGTTAAATGATACCCAATCAACGCTAACGAAAGGCAGTTCAACCACAGGAAATAAGCTCTGAATCGTTTTCAATGACCAATAACCCAGTTTCTATTAACATCTTCAGTGCTTTTTTCAGAGCATCATCAACAACTTCTGTACAACAACTCCATCTTTGACTACACTATTGAAATAATATGCACTAAACATTACTACACCTTTGCATCTCAAGCAACAGCGCCTGGTAAATTAGCCAAGTCACACGTGTGAAATAAATGTTTTGTCTTTGTTTTGTTTTTTTATATTATCTCTGCCACAGCAACCTGCTACATCTCCTCTGTATACTTCAGGTTTATTTAAAAGGGACATATTGTAAAGAAAAAATACTTTTTCATAATATTGTGTACAAACAAAAGCTTTCTGGAGTGCCTACCAACACATAAACTGTGAAATAATACTGTAAGATCAGTACATAGGATTCAACAAGCAGTTCGGATATGGCTCCCCTTCCTTTGTTACATGCAGGCTCATTAGAAAATACCGCCCTCCATCTGAGTATCTCCACCTACGGCTTGAGGACTACCTTTGCATAAGTGAGCTATATTTTTCTAGCAAGCCAATCAGGGTAGACGGGCTTTTTCGGGAGGGGGGGGGGGGGGTTAAAGAGACAGGCACTACAACTGAGCATTTTTAAACAGAGGGTAAATATAGTCAGACAGACAATGTGAGAAAAATAGTGTAATGATGTGTTGGGTTTTCTTTACATTAAAGCATGTAAACATGTACACCTGAAAATGAACATATGTCCTCTTTAAAGATCCTGAATGCCACTGTGCTTCATGTGAGCCTCATCGGGTTTCAAGTTTACAAAAGCAACTTGAATTAGAATACTAGATATCTGTGACATTATTAAGGATCACAGCTAAATGACATGAGATAATTATAGCGGGATGCAGGGCATATTATCATCTTTCTGTGCCTGTCGGGGGCACTATGAATAGCAGTGACTCATCAAAGGCTTTGTGCAACTTGGGACAAATGTACATGCTGGTAACTAAGTGCAGGGAACATAAACAGCCTTTGAAGGCCCCTGTGAACCTATTAAAGTCTTAATGACTCATTTTAGTGGAAGAATTTTAATCACTTTTGCAGACAACTGTATGGAAGAATTTTTCAGTGACTGAGAGAGATAACCTTGACTAAAATAATTTCATTTCTAATTACCTAGTTTGTGCAGGTATACGCATTCTGGGCACTTATGAGGACTCCAAATGAGGCAGACAAAACATCTCAAGGAAAAATCTGAAAGGTGATAAATGTGCCAGAACAAGATTACAGTAGACATAAAACAAGAAATATTTTCCCCTCCTGCGATTACAGAGCATGGGTGCTGGAATGACATATGATCATCTTCAAATTATTTTTACTTCACATAATGTATTATCCTTAGCTGCTGTGCTCTAACTCAATGCTTCCACCTAGCTTTTCAACCACAGAAGACACCTTGCTTTAGTACAGTGGCACAGCACTTTGCAGACCACACACACACACACACACACACACACACACACACACGCACACACACACACACACACACACACACAAACACTTCCGCAGCGAACACACTGACTGATCAACATGTGAAATGAACAACAGCCCATAGCTCAAAGAAACGTGCAAGATCAAGGCAGTCAAGACTTTTATGCAACAGACCTGATTGTAAGCAGAAATGACTAAGTGAAGGAGACTGCCTTCCCGTTGTGCCCTGCAGCCCCAAGTAATCAAACCAAAGAGCAGAGGCAATATTTTGCAGAAATGGTCCAAGAAAAACATGCTTACCTTCCTGCACAGCCTGAAACGGATTGTTTGGCTCGATAAGTTTTACAGAGTGGGTAATTTTCTCGCTTTGCAGAATGTCATCGTTCAGACTCAGATCTGAGATGGCAAGTTGGAAAATCTCGTCATCTCTCCCAGAGTTTTCCTCAAATATGGCACCTGTTGAATGACGTTGGGACTGGTTAGAGAAAGGGGGTGAAGTTTGATTGCACAGTAGAGTTGAAGATGGAAGAAGCAGTGAAGGAGTTGCACCTTCATTAATGCACTAAATAGATGCTTCCATGTTATCCAAAACACGTAAAAGTGATAAATGCTTTAATAATGGTAAGTGATTTTTTTTTCTTTTTGTGGTTTATTTAGCCTCGAAGTTGGGCATGTGTGCCTTGGTTAGCCCAAACAAGATTCCAGTACCATGGAGAGCAACGCGGTCTAGTCGATCGATGGCACTTTACCCAATAAGCATTACAGGCCTAGTATGGGCAGCATACTGAAGCTTAACCGTCTCCCTGTCTCTCACCCTCCCCTCTTTCGGCCTGTGTTTATGGCATCAGATGCTATTGGAAAATGCACATATATCACAGAAAAAGGTTTCAGGAAATGAGAAGTATAATTGAGGTACCCTAACATCATGAGGGGCATCAGCCAATTTTATCTGGATGGAGTCCCATCTCTGTATTAAGCCAGTGACTGAGCACCTGCTGCTTGCCAGACTGTTGCAGTAAACTGTGAACACCACCACCACCAGCAGCAGCAGTGGCAGCAGCGGAGGAGCACCTAGACGAAATTTGTTCACAGTGACATTGACATTTTGATTTGAGATTAAAACGGCACTCATTATAAGTGTCTATGTGCATCATAAGGGGACACAAACCACAGCAATTACTCAGTATGTGTGTGGTGAGGGGGGATCATGTATGTATTTTACCACTGTCAAATGTGATGCGATGTTTAGGGACACATATCAGAATCATTTGAGCATTATAATGAGTTAAAAGCATCCCCCATCCCTGAAAAAAGGCAGCTCTGGTTTGAAGTTTGAGAACAAAGAGGCTCTATGCGTTTTGCATCGCTAAAACGAAAGTCCACTGACATTCCCTCTGTCTTGATTTTGACATTGCAGTCACGTTCCGGGGAAAGTTGAGGCTTGTCGGGTACAGACAAGAGGTAGCTTGGTCTAAAAAAGCATCAGCCATTTGGTTATTGGACATTCGTGTCGTCAAGTCTCTATTACACAGGCCTTCATACTGTTTCGTGTTTTGAATACAGAATTTCAATTTACAGCTCGACAGTGTTGAGGTTTTGCTCTGGAGCCAGCAGAGACGCATTGATTTGCCGTCGAAAAGTGTGTGTGTATGAAACGTCTGCAGAAATCGACTAATTAAATAACGGTAATAAATAAGAAGAAACATAGCTGTGGCAGTAAAGGTCAGAGGCATGGTGGTTTACAAAAAGGCCAACTTTTCAACTCGCTTGAGAGTCAAAGTGTTGTTTAAACACAGGATGCAAGCTGAATAGACTATTTATCCCGCCCTCTCGCCCAAATCCTGTGATCAACGCAGTATGCGCTGGCTGAGCTTTATCCCCGCACGCTTTGCCTTTACTCCTGTCTAAGCCAAACAACATGTTTCTTATCGGACGCTTACCGATATGTATGATGGAGTCCGCTTTGGCCGAATTGCATTGCAATATCCACAGGGAAAGGCAGATCAGCAGCAACTCCATCTCGGGACTTCGGCGAAGCAGCTCATCCAAGCTCTGCTCGACTGTCCTACACTGCCCAAATGGAGCACCCACAGGAAAAAAAAAAAAAGACAAAAAGAGGATCAAAACCCAGTGCAAAACAGAACCGCGGTCCTCCTCCTGGCAGACGAGACCCGCATGAAACCCTACTAAAATACTCAGTTTTTTTTTCCTTTTTTTCAAACCAACAAAAACAAGTAGACTGCAGGAAGGTGGGCTCAAAAAGACGAGGAAGAACCGACGAGGATCAGAGGTAAGACTGAAAAGACAGGTAGCCCGGTGAGAGAGACCGGCGTTACCTCTCTCACTCTCGCCTCTCTCCCTGCGCTCCGGCGTCTAAAGCATGGCAAGCAGCAAAAAAATGCGGAGGAGGGACACCCCTCTAACTACACACGGAGAGACGCTCACATACACAGTCCCAAAAAAAAAAACCCACGCACACACACACACACACACACACACACACACACTCTTTATTCCTGTCTCGATCACGTGACTGCAGATACTTCACGACTCTGCTGCTGTCCCGACAAGCCGGGTAGAAATGATTTGGACTAGCCGGAGAAAGACGCTTGGAGAGCTGATATCTAAACACATGATAGGAGGTTACAAAAAGTCTGTCAGCCTATGTAGGCCTTAGTGAAAAAGAAAGACAAGTGCGCGACAAAAGCTCAGGCGCCATAAGCAAACCTATAGATTGCCTCGAGAGATGAAAAGTCGACGGTGGTGTAAACAGTAACACTTTTGGAGAAGTTGGTGGTGTTTTTTTTCCCAGGGATGGTGTGAGGGCGCAAAGCGGCTGAGGCACATTTCCAGCGTACTTCAGCGGCGACGGAGCGCAGCTGATGTAGCAGAGAAAGGGGATTTACACACCATGTTCCTCGGCGAGGGCTGATGGATGAGCGACTGACGTGACAGAAGCCACAACGCCTGAGCAGCTGGATCGAGTAACCGGAGCAGCATTTTGCAGAGGAACAAACCCAGATCACCTCAATGTTTTTGTTATAGCTGCATGACTTGTTCGATTATTTGATAATTGCTTCAGCAAAATTGACGCCCTTGTTTTATCGCGGGATTATGGCATCGGGGCTCCTTTGAATGGACAGGGTTTTTTTTGTTTTTGGTGAATCAGACTGTTGGGTGCCAGTAGTTCTTATGGGGTACCAGTTCCACGCCTCGCGTTGTTTGAGCAATGCCAGGCGTGTGCAGAGCTGTGAAGAGGAGGACGAAGTCTTGCAAGAGACGGAGTTTCTAGATAGGCATAATCTTACAATTAAAGGATATTTCTCGTGACTGCAATAAAAACGGAGATATCTTTTAATTGTTTGGTTACGTCTGTCAGAGGCACGGAGTACAAACTTTCAGCACCGCCGGCAGCGGACAGCTCCCTCACTAAACTGCACAAGTCCAAGAAAAAAAGGCACCTGTAGAGCAAACAGCATCAGCGTTCTCACATTATACTAAATGCCTCCGTGTGTGTTTATTTGCTCCATTCTTTCTTTCCTTCCTTACAGAGACTTATTTCAATATTGGAATAGCCAATCACGACTGGGAAAATTATATTTGATCCACACTGCAACCCTTTGTTCTTTCTTACAGTCACAAAACTAAATAAATCCACATCAACCTCATGTCAAAATCTCACGTTCTGTGTCATGGTCATTATATGGTTTTCATTGCAGCAGAGGAATAAAAATCCCTCCAAAGTTGTTGTAAAATCACACACTACCCCTCCTGGCCAGCTGTGGGTACTGCAGCTGCTTTTTGCGCAAAACGTTTCCATTTTCTTTTTCAACGATTTATGAGATTTCCGTGGGATTTGGATACAGAATATAGGCTCAAGATGAAGTTAAAAAGGCAGTTTAAAAACACTGCTTTTATCTGCCCATAGCATCAATATCTATAAAGCGGGACATAACAGTAGATATGTATATCTGAATATAATGCTATGCTAATGTTAGTGCTAGATGTCAGGGTTTATATGGAGCAGTAGAATTATGCCCTTTGATCCTCTGAGACAGTAGCTCCATCTAGACTCATTCAAAGGGGATCAAATAAGAAAAAATAACCTTGAGAATTTAGTTTTAAGCTGACAGGCATCCACAATAACATTAACAATTCATCACACCCCAGCAGCTGAAGAAAATCTGGTAATTTCATTGATCTATGAAGCAATAAGTTGTTGAAAAGGATTCATTTTAACTGGTGACTTAAGTTGCGATTCACGCAGATAAAAAAAACGCATCATTATTTGTATGTGATGCACATCTGCAATTTCTCTAACCCTCTCCCCTTCTGAGTAATACATATTTTTAATCTTGCGCAAAATCTGCATAAGAATAATAAATGTGTTTTCTTACCACCTGTAAGCTGCAATGAAGCTGTCCAATAAGACTGATGTTTTATTCCCCCTAATATGTTGAATAATTAAAATGAAAGAATATATGTGTGTGTGTGTGTGTTGTAACGGTATGGTTCAGCCTGTAGAATACACGTTGTACCAAGTGAGTGTTCCTAGTCCACAGGTGAGCTGTGATGGAACAAGCCAAGACAACATAAAGTGAGGGTATGCAAATGTAAGAGGGAAGTCTTGCCATCATATCCTACAATAGCCATTACCATATATCAGACAGGTATGATGAATATAATATACAGTATGTCCTCTAATATTTATTCTCTGCATATAGAAAGGTGTTTATGAGATAGTCAGTGTGTTTTGTGGCGCGACTAGACGAGTTCCATGCATTAGAAAGTAGATTAAATATGATAGAGGGAATACTGTACTTTTCAATGGAAAGCAGGCTACCCAACTGGTCCATAACGACCCATCCTTGGGTTCATAATGCCATCGATTCATGCCGGCTCCATTTTTGGTCCAAAATGTCACCTAATGAGTATTTACATATTTTTAAAATTGTTGGCACGTGTCAGTGTTTTGTCCTTTTAGCTGCAGTTGTGGAGCGCACCTCATGCATCTCCATGGCTGTCAAAACAAGTTAGTCTCCAAAGTGCTGCAAACAGTCACCGAGACATTGGCGGGTAGGTCATGCCTGCGCTCAACGACAAAGGTGGAATTTCATTGTCACACCAATCCAAGTCATTAATGTTTATGGCTATGAGCAATGAAGTGAAACAGAAAGACATCATTTTTCTCCTCCTTTTTGGAACAAGGCCAAAAAGAGAAATTAGATGAAGAGGAGCTGTCATACGCAGAAGTATCAAAGCCAAAAGACAAACTGGTAGTCATGAATAGATAAGCACCATGGCTATACACAGTGACCTCTCACTAATGGCCCATTCTTCAGTGATAAATTATTTCTTCTTTTATCCAAAATAATACGCTTCTCTAATCAAAAGCCTACAACACAAGTCTCTGCATGATAAATTGTTTCTATAGAATATCATCTTTGCGTTCTGGGTCTCCAGTTCCTTCTGATGAGTCCCATCTCTCAGTTTAATTTGAAAGTATTTTCTTATGCATGGCTTGGGGCACACTGCTGCCTGAGATTGCTGTTTACAGTGTAATACACATGCGTAGCTGG
Source organism: Echiichthys vipera (assembly GCF_963691815.1). Classification (NCBI taxonomy): domain Eukaryota; kingdom Metazoa; phylum Chordata; class Actinopteri; order Perciformes; family Trachinidae; genus Echiichthys; species Echiichthys vipera. The sequence goes on from NC_139836.1 coordinate 22,421,802, forward strand.
TCTCTGTCATCATTGATGAGTAGTGCTATTAGTGCTATTGTATATTCACTGAACCTGCTTTTGACTTCAATATGAGGATGAATCTATTTAATAGTCTTCATTCAAACACATGCATTCTTCCACATTAATGGGCAACTACTTACTGTTTATTGTGTTTGCCTTTATCCTTGCACATAGAGCCATGATTTGATACCTAGTGATGTGCTATAAGTTGGATTTAATCATTTCATTAGCCACTATCCACGATAAAGAACTGGATAAAGCCAACAGCATGCAGTCAAATGTTCTTTAAACTGAAATAATACCATTTATTATAACATTATGAGGTACATTCACTGGTGTTCAAAATTAAAGAACAAAGTATTAAAACTTGATTTTATTTTTATTTTTTTAAATAATCAAGGCATTTCAACACCTTTATTTTGTAAAAAACAAACAAAAAAAAAACAGAGCAAAAGTAGAGAACAGTAACCATTGTGTCAGAATAGAAGATTGAAACAATGTTTTCTTAGGGCTATAGGATTAAAAAAGGAATAGGAAGTGTAGAGGCCCTTGCTTTGAATGACTTCAGCTTATCTGCGCCCGAGGACATCACTAGTTTCTCGCACTGCTCTGGTTTGATCTTGGTCCATTCTTGACACTTCCTCCTTCAAATTTAACTGACTTCTTTACACACTTTGGGTTTGGTCTTTTCCCAGTCAAATAAACACAAATAAATTGAACTTACTCCCATCACTGAAGTGAACTCTGGACCAGGTGTCCTCTGTCCACACAACATGCTCCTCAGCAAAGGCAAGTCTAGCCTTTTTATTCTTTCTGCTGATGAGAGGTTTGGTCAATGCAGAGAGGGCTTTCAGACCAAATTGTCAATTGTTAAACGATGACACTCTGTGCCGAGACAGATCCTTGCCCTCTTCAGCACTGAACTGGTGAGCGACTCCAGCTGCAGTGTTGAACGGATTCCCCATTGAGAGTCTTTGCACAATCCTGTCCTCTCGTTCACTTGTTTTATGTAGACGACCGGCCTTTTTGAGGGACTTAAATGAATCTGTGTCCTTGTAAAGTTTCAAAATTTTTTAAATCACAGATTTGAAACGCCCAACCTCTCTTACAATGACTGAGAGGGTCTTCCCTTTTGACTTCATCCGGACAACCTGCTGCCGCTGGGTTTCAGTCTCCTTAGAGCAGCTTGTCATCTTGCCAAGTAACCAGGAGAGCTACAAGATAAGTAGAGTGTGTCCAACAATTAAGTAAATTGTCAATAGGCGCCAGATTAACACCAATAATTGGGAGGTATCTGAAAGTGTTCTCTAATTTTGCTCACTGTTTTTTTTTCACAAAATAAAGTTTTGTTAAAGTGCCTTGGTTATTTAAAAAAAAAAACATGCTAGGACATCAGAGATATAGACACAGCAGATATTCTATCAAATTCTAAACAATAAAAAAATAACAGTATTTCAGAATAAACGAAGTATTTATTAGTTGTTCTATAATTTTGATCTCCAGTATATATATATATATATATATACCAATACACAGTATAGATACATGTATTGTACAAGTATTACCAGTGAGGAAGGCCCTGAGAGCTGCACCAGTGCTCACCAACAAGAAGTGAGTTACCATAAAATAGGTGTTCTGCTATTACAATAGAAAGAGATGACACTTTAATATCATGAGTTGACCAAAGCGTCTGTCACCGTGAAGTTGGCCCTGTCCATCCCCATTGTGGCACTGGATGTGGATATATGAAGCCTCTGCACAAATTTGGAGGAGGGTTAAATAACAGACAAGTTGAAAATCCACTCATGTCAAACAGAACCGTGCAGGGAATAGCAATACGTGTCTGCAGCACTAGAGGTGAATAAGCAAGACTCTCGTTTCCAAATACACAGCCTGAGGTAACATTATAGATTAATCATGTTATGGGAGAATAAGCACAACCTCCATCACAGACTCTGAATTCCAAGCAGTGGATTGTTGACTACTGCCTCATTATGTCTTTCAACATTACATCGTATTGAACTTCAGTGAAATATGTACCAAAAAACAAATAAATTATTTGGCAAAATATACCAGTGGACAGAGGCTCTGAAAGAGTGGAAAATGTCGGTCTATCTGTGTCAGCATGGAGCCAAGAACAGCTGCCAGAGCAGAGGTTTTGTATGTTTTTGTATGTTTGCCAGCCAGGAACATGACTCTGGATACAGTCTAAAACAAGAATGCAACCTTCACACACGGTCTTGAATTGCTTGTTATAATATGACACAAAGGCGACATGGTGGTGTAGTGGTTGGTCACAGTGAGAAGGTTCCTGGTACGCGCCCCGGCTAGGGCCTCTCTGTGTGGAGTTTGCATGTTCTCCCCGTGTCTGTGTGGGTTTTCTCCGGGTTCTCCGGTTTCCTCCCACAATCCAAAAGACATGCACGTGTTAGGTTCATTGATGACTCTAAAATTGCCCTTAGGTGTGTTCGTCTGTTCGTCTCTATGTGCCCTGTGATAAACTGGCGTCCTGTCCAGGATGTACCCCGCCTCACGCCCGATGTCAGCTGGGATCGGCTCCAGCCCCCCGCGACCCCGACAGGGACAACCAGTTGAAGATGAATGAATGAATATGACACAAAATCAAGACCTGTTTTGGATGTGGCCACAGTTAATGTCAGTCTCTTTTTAGCAGAGCCTACCCTACCTTTACAGTAACATTCAAACAGTTAACCTTAAATGCATGTCTATACGGTACATGCAATAAAAAAACTATAAAGAATTGACTACAGAATGTGTCTAATAATGTCAAGTGGAAGAAAAAAAGCTCCTCTGTTCTTTTTTTCCCCTGTTCAATTCATGCCTCATCGTGATGCTGGTTGGGAGTGGATTGTGTTTTTTTTTCTTTTAAAAAGACAAATTAAATGCTATACTGTAGCAGATGTTGTCAGTGTTTTCCATTTTCCATTGTTCACAGTGATCTGTGGGGACACCATACAGTAAGTGCAAAGTATTTATACACATTTGCCAGTGAGTCAGTCTATGTCTTTGTCTGCCTGCAGAATATCTCACCATATTAACGAACCTAAACCACCAGCAGGACCAAGAATCAGAAAGTTCTTGTTTGTTTAAATAATGGTATTCATGTGGAAGATCTGCCCATGAATTCATAATTAAATAAGAACTTGAGCCAACGCAGCCTCCTTATTATCCCGCATTAGCAGAATCTGCAAAGCACCAATTTTGCCTGCAGAGATGTTTACAAGTCATACGCCTAATAGCAACTGCTCATTCATTTGTTTCGGTTGCCCTGAGCAGTGTTACTGAACCCAGTTTCTGCGTCAGCTACATTTTACTCCAGCTGTGCCTGCAAGACAGTCATTAGTGGATGAGGTTGTTTAAAGGGGAGCCACAGCGGAAACACACTTAGAAATCTACCTGCAAAGAGGTAGACAAATGAGCACAACAACAAAATCCTTTGAATTTTGATAGTCTTTGTGAGCAGTTCTATGTGATTCATTATTACGTTCAGTATTAAAGGAAAACTAACAAAGGTAACCAGATAACTCACACACACAGTGGCGAGACACAGAGACACCCTGTCTGGAATTTTAAAAGGTTCTGCTACCTATTGGCACGAATCCATTATTCCAGTTATTGACATTTTGTAACTCGAGAGCACAGACAAAAAAGAAATCTCAAATTTATGTTTTCAGACCGATGCTTTTAAAAGTTCTATATTTCTGTTGCCAATTTGCAAAACTAAAATATCTAGAGATGCTGTAGAAAAACAAAGCAGCAGGCTGTTCAGCAGCCGTATAGTATATAACATATCGCCCTGCAAAGCCACCACTCAGTGTATTGCTGTTAACACCACACAGTATTGGTGAGACTATAGCCAGTGCTTGTGGTCATTATCATTTTGTATAAACACAAATTGTTACATAGTTAGTGCAGTAGGAGGTAGAGAAGCAAGAGCTACAGCAACACGCGTGTAGTTTTTAATCGATTTATAATGATGTCAAGGTTGGGTTGCAGCGCTCTGAAAAGTTGACCCTGCGTAGTGAACTAAAATAGTCTGGCCATTTTCATCTCTCCCTTTTCACTTTGTCCCTCGTACTATCCTAATCTCATCCGTTTCCTTTCTTGTACTCTCACTGCCACTCTCGTAGATGTGCTTGAGAGAGAGATCTTTCTCTCTCTCTCTCTCTCTCTCATGCTGCGCTTAAGAGGTAGAGATGACAAGAGTCTTAGTATTCAGCTCAGCTCCCGGTCTTCTTTTAACTCTACAGGGTCTTACCCCCTCTTCCCTTTGGCCCCCAAGCCTACTTTTAAGAAGCTAAAGCCCTGGGCCTAATGATAAAATCTAACACAATAAGCGACAGTGATATGAAACAAAATTGGATTCCTTCTAGTGCCCCCAAATGTATCCAAATGTATTCCCACTACACTACTTGTGAAGCTCCTCCTGAAAGTTACCAGACTTCCTGTGCAAAAAATGTCACTCTCTCCGATTACCACACACAGCCAAGATTTATTAACACCCTCTTAAATCTGTCTTTTCCGTGCTGAAAATATGCAGGAATACGCCTCATTTCCTTATTTAAAAGCAGATATTATTTAAAAATCTCTGCAGTTATATTACTGCCTTCCATCTGGGTAATTATCCTTCAAATTTGGGGTAAGTGACGGAGTATCCTGGTGGCATCTGATTAATTAGAATGGGATTTAATAAGCCTAGCCAGGCTCTATTGGATTAATTAATTGGCAGATGATATAGTCTAGTGTTGCGGGCCTATTACGTTAACTGTCACACTGCATTTGATGACAAGGTGCCAAGCGATCTATTCAGTGACACAAACATGATTGGAGAAGGATATTACCCCGCTGAGGGGGGCCTTAGATCATTTTAAATACACATTGCTAAGACTTAACAGTAATGACAAAGTCATGAATTGTCCGATTAATGTACATTACTTGATGCAGCTGTCATTCAGAATGAAAGGGTGCCCCCCTGGAGATACAGGGAGTGTAGGAGTGACCGCTCACTCAGATGAGATAGGTGCAGTACAGTAGCACTGCACACTTTCTTTTATTTTGCACACAATTCTCTTCTGCACTCTCTGAACATGTGCATCACTATTGGCAAGTAGAGCCCTTTTCAATAAATTTGGGGAAATTGCCAACATCAAAATTAATAGTCGAAATTGAAGCTGAGATATATTGACCCCAACATGTCCTCCAAATCAAAGAACAAAATATTAATTTGCCCCACGGAACGACACATAGAAGTGTTGGGCGTTTCAAATCTGTGATTTAAAAAATTTTGAAACTTTACAAGGACACAGATTCATTTAAGTCCCTCAAAAAGGCCGGTCGTCTACATAAAACAAGTGAACGAGAGGACAGGATTGTGCAAAGACTCTCAATGGGGAATCCGTTCAACACTGCAGCTGGAGTCGCTCACCAGTTCAGTGCTGAAGAGGGCAAGGATCTGTCTCGGCACAGAGTGTCATCGTTTAACAATTGACAATTTGGTCTGAAAGCCCTCTCTGCATTGACCAAACCTCTCATCAGCAGAAAGAATAAAAAGGCTAGACTTGTTTTTACCTCATTGTTAGTGAAACAATATGTTTTCCTTGACTATTAGAAATAATTGTTGGAAGAATAAAAACATTTTCTGACGTGTTAACAAAATGGTTAGGATTTGGTCAGGTCCAAACACAATCACGACCTGGACATGACTTAGTCAGGGTTAGAAAAAAAAACATTGCGGCCCGGGCTACTACTACTTTTAAGGTTAGTACAACATTGTTATCGTGGTCAACCATCAGTTAAGGTTAGGAAAAGAAGGACCCACATTTCCATCCATTCACTCCTCCCTCTATGGACTCCATAACAATGTCACCCTACTTCCTCCTTTGTCCTCAACAGACTACTGCTGCCATGAATAAATATATATTGTTTTTGTGGATTTTCTCTGGAGGACAGTCTCCTTGAGCCATATACTAGAGACTACTGCAACTCCCTCCTCACCACAACCCCTGTGTCAGCCACCTGTCCTGAATGCTCTTGCCCAACTGGTGTTCAACAAATGTTTTCACTCCTCTTCTCCATCCACTACACTTGCTCCCTGTTGTCACTAGCATGTTGCATCCAGTTAAATACTCTAGTGGTGGCCTACAGGAAATTGAAGAAAATTGCTCCTTTCTACCTCCAAGCCACAGTCAAACCCCATACTGTGGCACAACCATTGTGTTAATTTGCCTGTGGGCAATTGACTCCACCATCCCTCTTAGGAGTCCTTGTTAATGCTCTGCAGTGGATAATCTTCAGACAACACCTAGACACCACATGTGAGCACTATTCTTCATAAAAGAACATAAAAAAAACTAAACTTGGACTCTGAAAACACTATTTAAGTGAGAATATTGGATGACATCTATTTCTAGTGCTTATTGAACTTGAATGCACATATTGAAAGTCACACTGCAAAGCTCCTCCTGAGCAACGAGACATAAAAGTGTATACAACTGTTTTCATGGGGTGAGTTGTACTCTCACTTAATTTTACAGTAGAAAAAACATATGAATACAGCTTCAAAGTGGATGTTTTAGTTTACTAAAAGCAAACCACAGAGGTAAAAGATTGAACTCAGAGATGAAAACAAATAGAATCACATGGCAAACGTGTCTTTCATTTTGTTATGAGACGCCTTTTTATAAAGGTATTGGTCTGTATTCAGGGCGGCAGAGATGTGGTCATGATTATGAATGTATTGCCGTTAATAAAACACATTTAAACATTGTGTGTGACCACAGGTGTCTTGTGTTTTTGGCCTGCCTCAGGCTTTTTGTGGGAGAATATTCTATTTTGTCTCTATGTCTCCTTTAGCTGAAGGTAACTTGCCTCTTGCTGACAGAAGATGACAGCATTTATTCAAAATGACTGTGACAGGGATATTGCATATGTATTATTAGGGAAATGTGTATGTGTGTGTTTGTGCCGGCTTGTGCATTTTGCATTTATGCTTTTGCCCGGGGGAATATTTGATTCTAAAAGGTTTCTCTGTTGTCGATTAAATCAGTTTAAAGCTCGGTTAAACTGGAGTGCTGTGACAACTGTTTGATCAACACTGAATAAATACTTTGGTAAGATCGGAGCAATGAGTGTAAGCCACATGGTGGCACATAATCAATAGCATAGATGAGTTTTCAATTCGCTTTAAAATGGCCATATTAGCCCAGGCCTAACTGTAACGCTCCTGGAGAGAGCTATGTCAGTATTTCAACGTAACTCTGTAATAATATATAATATAGATCAAACCTCATATGAACAGATATGGAAGAAAAACAAATATCCTGATCTATTCAGTAAGGATTTTTGAGCAAATTATTTCAGCAAGCAATGTTATTTCAGTATTTAGTAGTTGGGGATAGCAGGTGTATAGTATCTGTATAGTATCTGTTGCTAAGCAGCAAGAGCAATGGTCCAAAGGGTCTACCTTTTCCAAAACCTTGGTCTGTTTAAGATTGCAATTTTGTGTGCATGTGCGTGTGTGTGTGTGTGAGTGTGTGTGTGTGTGTGACAGAGAGAGAGAGAAAGAGAAAGACAGAGAGAGAGAATGAGATGTATCCCCTTTAACCAGTTCAGTACTGAACCATCATCGTGCTTCAGTGCTCCCCCACTGTGTTCCAAGACTATGCTCCAACAGTAAATCCTCTACAAGCGACTCCAGCTGTTTGCAGTTTTGCTTGTGTGTGTACACTTATACATCCATCTTACCAATGATGCTGCTCTACATTAAAATCAATACATATTTTATTGATTTATTTTATGTATTCATTCCTTCCATTGCATGGTTAAAATTGCGTGGGCAACAAGGAGCGTGCAAAGATTGTTTGCAATAAAATTAAATAATAGGTAAGACCCCATGGAAATAGATGTTTTCCCTCGTATAGGTTGCTGGAAACAGAACTGCCGAGCTAAGCCTGCTGCTGCCTTACAAGTGAGGCGAGGAAAGCCTGGTCTCACAAATTCAAAAAGGGATCCGACAGGATTTAGGGCCCTCGGCTGAGATTTTTGATTGAGACACTCAATAAAAGGTTGCTCCCAGGGTGAATAGATGTGACCGCAGGAGCCATCCTGGCCACCCCAAGGCATGAACATGATCTGAAAATATGAGTTGTGGTGGGCGGCAACCACAACATGGAGCCGAATGATGTTTCTGACTGTTAAATCTCTGGCATTACAACTGACCAGAAACGCAGTCACAGAGAATAAAATGTATTGTTTAATAATTAGTTTGTAAAATTGCAGTGGCTCACTGCCTGTCGTAATGCTAGTTAGTTTGGGGACCTTAGTACTAGATTAGAGTATATACTTCATTGTCATTGTGCAAAACATACGAAATGCAGGTGCACTCAAGGACTGGGCTTAAATCTAAAAATGAATTAATAAATGCTTTTTTCCCATTCACTCATAGCCAATGCATGCGGTTAAAATGGGATACAAGTGTTCATGGATATTATTGCACACAATAATAAATCATTGATATATTGATTAATTAATACATAACATTAAACAAAATGTAAACTGTCAGTAAATTACATATTTAAAGAGTAACGATTCGCAGAGTGCTGAGCCACTCCATGTGCGTGCGCTACTATCTTTGAAAAGTAGCCAACAACAACAGTTTAGCTTCTCTGCTCTTTGCAGATGATGTGGCACTGTTGGCTTCATCAGACCGTGAACGTTTGTAGCCATGTGAAGAGATCTGGATGATAGTCAGCACTTCCAATACTGAGGTTATAGTTGTCTGCTGGAAAATGATGGATTGCTCCTCTCAAGTTAGAAATCTGATCCAACAGATGGGATGATGCAGTGTCAGCAGCAATGCAAGCATTGTTTCTGTCCATTGTAGTGAAGAGAAAATTGAACCTGAAGTTAAAGTCTATCTACGTTCTCACCAATGACCACAAGTTTTGGATATTGATCAAAAGAATAAGATCGCAGATGCAATCGGATGAATTGAGATTTCTCTGTAAGACTGCTGGGCTCAATCACAGAGAAAAAAACTGACATCCAGTGGGAGATCGGAGTAGAGCTGCTGCTCCTTTGCATCAAAAAGAACCAGCTGAGGTGGATTGGGCACCTGATAAGGACGCCTCCCTGCAGGTTTACCAGAAACCACCATCTGGTAGGAACGCCTGGGGCTCTCTCAGGAGGAGATGAAAGACGTTGCTGGAGAGAGGGATGTCTGGAATCACTTACTGAGCCTACTGCCGTTGCAACCCAGCCGTGGATAAGCCGCAGAAATTGGATGAATGGATGGATTTTATGAGTTTCATGAGTAAGTGTTATGCATTAATACATGAAGCATCTTTGTGTTCTGCATGGCTATTTGTATCTAATACTTACTTTTTAGAACGATATGCATTGTGTGAGCTTTTGCAGATGAAAGTTTGTGACCAGGCAAAAAAGGTCAAAAACAATCCAGTGAAAGCAAGAAAAATTCTTGCTTTTCTTAAATAATTTATTTTGATGGAGTAACATTGAAGTTCAAACTGGTCTGCACCAGCTCCTGTCTGTTCTCAAAGTATAAGCAGGGGAAAAGTTTCCAAAGAACTTGAGTCCACAAACACCTCAAAATAGCCTCGAAACTAATTTTATACTGTAATTTCAAAGCGAAAATTCAGTGGGATTGAATTCAAAGAAAAATATGAATTTACTGGTTTAAATTCAACTGTGTTTGAAGTGAATTCACACCCTGGATTGATTTCTTTAACAGCGAGTGTGCATCTGTGCACTCAGTGATTTACAGCTCGATCGAAGACTGATTGTGTTTTTTTGTCTGATTTCTGAAGACGGAGTAAAATACCAAGTGAGACACCATAACAGCAAAACAGCAAAGAAAAACAGACCAGTCCATGCCAGTTACTATCCTGCTGCGAGTGGAGTCATTAAGTCTTACAAGAAAATAAACTAGTCTGGGGAAGGTTCAAAAGTGCATATAACTAACAAGAACTGTTTATCGTCTTCAATTGTTTGATTTGTTGTACTGTAGGTGTGGCATAGGGTGATTTGTGCATGTGGGTGGGAGTGTTAGCTACGGGCCAATGCTCTTTGTTATGATATACTATGCTTCATTTATTTTCTTAGTTGAAAATTCCCCTGAGATGAGCTGACTTTTCAAAAGACACCATGTTCTGTGTTCAGACAGTTAACAACCACTCTGCTGTGCTACAAAGAGGTGGCTGAGGCAAGCTTGCTAAAGCAATTTACATGTCCACTACCTTCTGATATTCTGCAAATTTAAACTTGAAAGTGAAAGTGTGAGATTAGAGTATCTAATCAAGAGAAAATCCCTGTGCAACATTTCTTGCTTTAATGCAGCTGTGTGAGGAAAGAATTCAGTTGAGTGTGAGCTCTTGATCTACGGGGCATATTTATTAGTACTGTGTTGAGAGGGATCCCAATTAAGGTACACCGGCAAACGGCATGCTGGGTATACTCCGATCTTTCAAGAACAGATGAAGAAAGAGAAACTGGCGGTATTACATCGGAGCAAACTCAAATATCTCAAGCAACAACAAAAAGAATGCACTATCAATACCACCAGGTAGAACAGATGTTCTGTAAAATAGTGACCATGACACATCCAGCAGCCTGTTATAAAGAAGATCAAGGGGGTACAGATAGAAAAGAGTTTCCATGCAGCAATGAGGCTGGTGAGAGCCAGAGATTGACTGTGGAGGTGCTTGATAAACCAGCGGTGAAATTACTCCGCTCTCCCCTGCAGCAGAAGCACAACTACTATCACCACCTCCAGACCTGGCAATTGAGAAAGAAAAGCTGATCAGTCATGGAACAGTTGTGTGTGAGTGTGTATGTGTGTGTCTTTCTGGCAGCCTGTGCTTTCTGCGTTTTTGTCTGCAGGAGAGTTTCATTATCCAGTAGCTGATCCCCTACAGTAGCCAGATAGACTTTAAGGGCCACAGCTAAGATACTACAAGTATGGCACCGAGGTCAAGGCAATCAGAACTGGGATATCCATGAAAGAGCTGGCCACTTTGTCTTGTTCAACTCACTAAGCCGATTTTGAGTCTCATAATACTTTCCCAATCATCTCTCCATTAGTTGAGATTGCGGTAAATAGGGCGGCGGGGGGGGGGGGGGGGGGTCGGAGGTGATGAGGGTGCGGAGGAGGAGGAGGTGGAGGAGGAGGGATAAGAAGTGACAAACAAGACAAAGCTCATTGATTTTTCCCTTAGAATAGATCATTCAGTGCAGCCAAGCGTGGTTGGTGTTTTTATAGCCCTTGAATGACGGGACAATAGAAGAAAGACCCTTAGGGCAGGTGTCTAACAGACCAAACCTTAACAGAAAAGTCAGTTGAGCTGAGAAAATGTCCGCAACATGTGTAAGAAAAAGAGGCCAGAGCATTTAGAGAGGTCTTTAAAGATGACATTTATCCAAATACAGCCACCCTTATTAATTACAAGCATCACTGCTTTGTGACAACACCAAGAATGACAAGTTGTAACACATTCAGCATGACAGATGATTTCACACCCCCATTGCTGGCCAATAACCATTTACAAGTTATCCTGGCTTTTTATGATCTGTGTTTATTTAGATACATTAAATCATTATGCAATATTCCATACTTCATAAACCTTAAAACATTACAGTGTCCAAGAGACATTAACCCAGACATAATTCTGAATTGAAGTTTTATCTTGAGTCATGATGAGCTCACTAAGCAGATTCTGTAAGGTTTAACAGACATTTAAAATCCCAGTTTCAGCATTTACTAGACATATAGCACATTATGATAAGACTTATCACTGCAGATAGATACAATGTATGTTGCATTTGTAATTTTCCGGAGGGAGATTTTGCTCTGCGTGGCTAATTAAATGAAGAACACCCTATAGAAATGCTGTCAGACCATATGATTAACGCTCCATACTTTAAAAGTCTGAATTCCCTTGTCTATGGCATCTTGGCAGTTACAAATTGGGTACCAGGTGTCTTGTGGGCAGCAGACAGAACGTGGAGGAGATAAGCACAGCCTTGCCTTCTTGCCAAAGGACAGGACGGATCATGAAAGAACTCATGCATATTCTGCAAAACCTATTGCTGTCTCCATCAGGAGAGGAGACAGCTACTACACACTGACTTTCTTCAGAAGACTCCAGACCACAACACACCCCCACCTATCCCTCACAGGCCCTGATATGTGGTCATAAAATAGGATTTCATTGCTTCAGGGGCTACACAGAGGACTAGTAATTGTTCTGCTGTCAACCAATCCTGCACGTGCACACACTCACACACAAATATACACACAATTAACCCTACAGAATAGACACATCCTCATTAGCATGCCTGTCGCGCTCATACAGTACATGTGCACACAGTCATCTCATGCAAGAGAAACATTAGTACATTATCCACTGTTAATCCTTGTATAATTACATTTTCAGACCCTTCTGCAACAAACAAACTTCCCTTCATAAATAACACTAATGTTAAAAGGGGACACCACCTTAAGTTAAATTGTAAGAATTACAATCTTTTTGCCACGGCTTAGGAAAGTTCAATCAATATTTGTGAGCATGAGCTATTCTAAGTCTCAAACTTGTAAAGAGATCATTCAGTGCAGCTGAGTGTGATTGGTGTTTTTAGAGCTCTCGAATGACAGGACAATCGAAGAAAGACCCAGAGGGCAGGTGTCCAACAGATCAGCCCAGAAAAGTCAACAAAAAAGTCAGCTGTAATCAGAATATTTCCTGCAACATGTGTGAGAAAAAGAGGCCAGACCTTTTAGAGAGGTCTTTAGCGTGACATTTTTCCAAATACAGCCTCCCTTATCAATTACAGGCATCACTACAACTGTGCTTTGTTTCTCTGGGTTAATAGCATCATTACTTTGTATCACCACCAGCATGCCAAGTGGGAACACATTAACAGGGACAGATGCTTTCTTTACAATGCCCCCAGCATTCTCAAAGCCAGAAACCAGATATGTTAGTCTCGAACTTTTGATGTCATCAAGAATAAAGTATGGAGGTGCTCCACAGACAATGAATAGAGGGATGCAGGAATGAGTCCTAACACTCAGAGATCAATTTGATCTTTTTTCATTTTTACACTTCTTGTTCCCTTGTCTTAAAGTCAATGGGTTTTTGGTTAGATACCTGAAATAAGTTATGTGTTCAACACAAGCTTTACAGCTTTGGAGTTTTTTTATTTTTTTTTATCATCAACTTGTGTTTGCCACAGAACTTATTTTCTGTAATAGTCCAGAATCCAGTGAAAAACATCAGGTGGCTTTTTGTCGAGGGAACCTGGGTTATGCTAAGTTCCAGGTTGGCCTATAAAAATACATCATCGTTGCAAAGAGACTGATTTTGTGGAGCCACTGAATGTTTGTTTTTCTGTTTTATACCCATGATGAATGAGCTTTATTGTAGAGTTCTCAGTTGTGAAACAGAAAACGTACCTGAATACTCACAACATTCCCCTAGCTCTCAGTTTCATCCATAACATCTTTCCCAATTAATTTGCTGCATTCGAAATAGCATACTATGCATATATATATATATATATATATATATATATATATATATATATATATATATATATATATATATATATATGATTAGGGTTTTACATGTTTTAATTCTAAACCATCCATTATAGTTATTTCTAATCTTTACACTTTAACTGTACTGTGGTAAAAGTGAAGTCACAAAGGGTGTGCAGGCATCAGTCAATGATGATGCAGTGACAGCTGCTGTGGTATTTTATTTTGGACTTGCTGATGTTTAACACGCTTACCATCTTAGTTCAGCATGTTAGCATGGTAACATTTGTTCATTAAAAACAGCTGTAGAAGCAGAATGTGGATTTCTAGCACAACATCTACTTCCAAGGTGACCCTGATGAAAATCACAAGCCGAAACATGTCAGCCTTACAATAAGGCTCTATATTACTATATAATACAATACTATACAATACAATACTGTTCTATACTACAAGTGTTGCTGGAGTTTTGACCTCTTTAGACAAATTAAACACAATGGGCAGCTGAGGATGATGATGATATTAGTTATACTTTTATACCTATACCTAAGAGTTGACAAATTAATGGACCCATACATGCAAATACACGTACCTTTCCCCACAAAAGCCCCCCCACACACACCCTCCACCAGCTGCCACAGGCTCATAAGATGGGATTTTCTCAGAGTAATTTGATATTTATGTATTTAACCTTTTCATCGTAAGTGAGTTAGAAAGGCTTAAATAAGCAACTTGCTGTTGTTGTTTCAATAACTGCTGCTTCATGACCTGTCTAATGGAGCAAACCATCTGCTGTGCATGCCTCTGTTCACCCAACAGCAATTACTTTAATGCAGGTATGAGCACAAGCAAAACAATCGATGCACATTAATCTATTTTATATACATTTTCACCGCTATATGTCCCACATACTTTGACCAGCATCTTGTAAGAGTAGATATTAAAAAAAATGTTTTGTTTTATGTACCTCCTCATTGCATGGTTAGTACTGTTGACAGCCATGTCTTCTCATTTAAGGCAGGTAGTCTTGTGGGGTATGTGACGGGTCTGTAATGGAAAGTAAACTGCCCTGTTTATTACTCCTGTAACGTAACATAGCATGTGCTGCAGCAACATATAAAGTGTATGTGCTCAGAGGTGTGTTGCAGTAATGTTAGTCAACCATAAACCTGTCTAGACAACCTTAAGGTGCGGCATTATAATTGTTACAGAAAGGCTGTGTACCAGCCAGCCAACCAGAAGGAAATAAAACCATTGTCTGCAACACTATGACACCTCCTATCTTCAACATCCACACAGAGTTGGCCCGAACAGAGCAAAGATTGGCTTATGCAAATTTGCCGGTTGACTCCAGGAAATGAGATTTCCTATTTACCTTTCATTTTCATGATGAAAGCGAGTGATCACGCAAATATCTTTTATCATCATACATTAATTTGTATATGTCAAACTCTTTGATATACATACAAAATGTCACACTCTTTGATCTGTGATACATCATCATGAAGGAAAAGTGTAAATTAAGACTATTATCAAGACAGATTGGAAAGAAATGTGATTTTAATCTTTTTAAACCTGGCCAGCTATCAGTTAGTTGTATTAATAAAATTTAATGAAGTAAAATCAGGCGGTTGCGGAGGTCGAAGATGAATATGGAATTATAATTGGTGATTTTTCTCGTTTAAGCCTTACATCTAGCAACAGGTGAAAAAACTGAAGTTGAGATTGTTTGTTAATGTTTTTATTGTAGTCAGTTTTTATTTTTTTCTCCCTTCTAAGCCAAAAGAAGACTTGTCGCTGCCACCTTTAAGTCCGTGCTGGACATAAAAGCACTTTTGATATCAACATTAATGAGCAGGTTACAGCATGTGTGGAGCTGAGTTTCCTGTGTTTGCTGTACACACACACACACACACTGATGGTCTAAAAATAAACATGAGGGTGGGGCATTAAAATCCATAGAGTAAAGACACATAACAGAGAAGAGGTTAATGCAAAATGACTCACTAGGGTGAGAGGAGACAGGGTGTGCGCTCACCAATTGCTACGCATCAACCGCTCATTCACATTTTGACCAGAATCCCAACTCCAGAGGACTGGGAAACATCTCCTTTTGACTTAAACAACTCTCTGTGCATTCGAGAAAAAAAATCACAAAAGCCATGTCTACCAGCTTAAGTGAAACAGCCTTCGAACATGCTGGAAATACAGTACAATCTTCACGCTAATAGCAGAAGCAACACAGGTTCGCACGGACTGACAAGATACAGTAGTCACCTCAGAGCCTTCGTTTCTAAAAAGGTCTCTGCAGAGAACAGGGATTCATCTGATCCTGTGCGGTTCACAACGTGCTTGATTGAATGTCAGACACATGCAGCAGTCAGTGGATGAAATGTGTGGGGTTTTCATTTCACTTTTACCATCTGCAGCTTGATATGCAACTTGGGATAGGAGATATGAGAAAGATTATGAACCAAGTGCATCAGGAAACCTGTCAGTGAATCATGTGGGAGAAATAAGTTCTGACTTTCACTGGAAGGACATTTTCACAGCCGAGCTAAGCTTTAGCTCACGACAAATATGTACAAAATATAACCTTGATACAAAAAATCAATAAAAGTGGATCCCTGCAGTGGGTAAATGAGGAATGTCAGTAGTGACAGTAGTACTGTACGACTCTAAGGCAACACAGTCAACATCACATGGTGCCTACTAACTGTTTTTCTTATTTTCTTCAGATCCCATGAAAAGACCAAAACCAAACAATGAGGCCCTGTTTACACGACAAAATATTTTATCAGATGTGCCTTTCGTTAGGCGGCGATGGCGTTTTTTTTAAAAACGCTAAAAAGTAAAACCACCATCCAGAGTGGAAATCTTAATAATGCTCCACCGTTGTGTTTCTGTGTAAAGGGCTTAAAACGCAAAGGTGTGCTCTGACCTGCTTAAATGACTGTCTGGCATCATTACATCAGTGACATAAAACTGTGGTTTCTTGGATAAAAATGCAGAAAAGCCACTGATCGCTGCAGGGGGACTGATGATTAGCCAATCAGTGCAACGGTCGGGACAAACACTGCTATCAAGCTGTGTGTTTACAACGGTGGCCAATAACTACAAAGTTACGATAACGTGTTCACATGATACGCTCTGCTGTGCTCTGCTGTAGCCTACGTTGCTACTGTTGCAGATGTAAAACTGTGGATAAATAGTTTTAATCCGATTGAACGATTGAATGGTTTCATACCTATTGAATTTAGCATAGCACTGAATTGGAAGTTTGTCGGCTTGGACAGGAAGTCTCTTGCGATTGGTTAGGTAAAATTGAATCCCCTGCCCCCTTGAAATCAATTGGAGTGCAGGCAATGTCAGAATGAGAAGAAGATGATAACATAGTGCAACTAGTTTAATTGTGTCTGCTAACAGGTTGGTGTTTTTTGCCTTTTTTTATTTATTTTTTTTAAAATAGGGTTGATGCACTGAACAGGATATGGAAACACCTTATAAGCTAACATATAAGCTCTGACGTAGCGAACATTTAACTCACATAGCAGTTTTATAGATTTATAGATCATCTGGCGAGAGTCAGGTTACCGCAAGAGGACGAGTCAAAAGATCCCTAAAATCATTAGGATTCATCCACTGGCCACCATGAATATATTGACTAAATTGTAGAGCAATCGCTTGAGAGATTTGAATCTTTACAAAAGTGGTGGACTGACCAACGGATGGACAGACGGACCCACACTTGCTTCCATAGAGTCAGTCATGTGGCTGATAACACAATTAACTGCTAATGGATATTCTCGGAGTGCATCAAATCCATGACCCCATTTAGCCCATGAATGGACATATTTTGAGATGGACTAAGACATTATTTAAATGTATTTTTTCATGATTGACAATAACAAACATACAGAAAGATCTCTCCTAAAGCAAACACGAAAACTAGGCTGAAAAGATTAAAAATAGAACCTGCTTTACCAATAAAACACACAAGGCCGACAGCAATTCTTACTGTGATTAATCGCCCTCTTATCAACGAGCACCGCGTGGAGGCCAAATGATCATGTGAAAAAAGAACTACAGTTGAATGAATCTGCTTTATGTGGGAACAATAAACAGATATTTCAATTAGACTCATTGTGTTGCTAATTAACCCAAACATTGTTAGTGGTTCATAAAAGAAAATAGGTTTATAGTGATTGTTGTGGCATGATTTTTGTTATGCTTCCAAAGAGCAGTTTGGCTGAATAGGTTTGACAGAACCAGAAATTGTTGCCAGATGCCACACTTTTTTTTTTTTTTTTACATTTTCTATCTACATATTTCCCTGTTGGTCACGAATACAGGCTTGACTGTCTTAACTTGAAGGGAAACCTAGGGAATGCAAACTCACTAACTCAGTCCACAAACATTTTGTTCTGAGGGCTGTTAGATATGCCTCCCCTTCTTGTCAGTGTTTCAACCTCATTCAAGTTAATTTAGAGACTCAGCTGAGGTCATGCTGTGGGTTCGGTATGCATTTGTGTGTGTTTGTGTGTGTCTGCACGTTTAAGCCATGCTATCTCCTCTGTGCAGCCATACACCCTTGGTTCTCCCCGAGTTGACAAACTTGCACTACAACCCTGCCTGGGTGCCACCAACAGAGAGCCCCTTTTGGCTCTAGTGATTGTGTATCTGTGTGCAGAAGTGTATGATTGACTGTTTGGACATGTTTGTTTTAAAAAAAAAAAAAAAAAGATATATGAAAATGTGACATGCAGTGACAAAATGCTACACCTCTTGATCTACTAGACAGTGAATGAAACTGAAAATATTGAGAATATTGTCATGAAGTCTGTCATGTCAACACCCAGCTTACTCGCAGTAGCAGACTCCCTGTGCTGCTTGAGAGACTAAGATCATCCATCCATCTATTGGAGCCTCTCCCAGTACACTGTGAGAGAGGTCTTTCACATATACACAGAAAACAGAAAACCATGCATGTCTTTGGAAACTGGAACACCTGGAAGAAACCGCACGGACACAGGGAGACCATGATCACTCGATGCAGATGCAAAAGTATCTGTATTTCTCAGTGTAAGCTGGACACACAGGAAAATAAAAAGAAGACAGTTTTCAGAGACCAGAGATAGCAGAAACAAAGAGTGAACACTGGTTTGGTCTTGTCCATATGTAAAGTTCAGAAGTAAGTAGTAAATAAACTGATTCAGTGAGGCACACTTACAGTCAGCTATTTATAGCCAATACATAGATCCACAGTTGTGGTAGAAAGGATTCTGCTCTTTGAGGCAGCTCTCAAAGAATCTGAGACTGGGAGAATTAATTACCCCTTAAAACAGCACTCCAATGATTTAGCATTGCACTCCTATCAGACTCACGATAGACTGATTACACAAGTATCCACGTAGTAAAAGAAGACATATTTTATTACTTTTTTGCACTCTTGACAGACTCATAATGGACAGAATTGATGTCGTCAAACTAGATATATCATCTTTTATATTACATGCATTTTTTCATTGTCAAAGCAGTGTCATTGTCAAAACGTGGGGCCTACAATATGCAACTGCCGACAGTTCAGTCAGATATGTGGGGGTTTTATGCTAACAGCTGCTTATGTAGCCTCCACTCTTTAGCAGAGTTGAGGACCAGGCAACATAGGTTCTGGTCAGCTCACTGCTTTAAGTCCAAACCCCCAGCTTTTTTACATTTTCGAAGTGCATCTGCATCTGACCTTTCCAAAGTAGGGAGGGAGTAGAATTTCAACTGCAGCGATGATACTGTTCAAGATTCTGTACAGTTGGACAGGCAATAAACCTTGCAATGTCCTCAAAAATGTAACAGATTTTGCACTTAAGAGACTGTCGCAATAGACGGGTCCCTGGAAAGTGTAGCTCCATTCCAGTGGAGATCACAGCAGAGAGTACAGAGACCAACAGCCCAGCAGAGAGGTGGCACAGGTGGTGACGCAAAAGGGAGCAGGAGCAAGGCAAGCAAGCCGCGATCCAGGCTTAAAGCTGCATAGACCCTGCCCAAACCTGCTACACCTTCTCAGCAAGCTGGACGACATGAGACCAACCACAGCATGGATAGCTGCATTATGATGACAACGGAGACCTGACAGCATGAAAACATTCCCAGCATGCCAGTATTGCATCGTCGCATGTGCTTCCTCTCTGCCGATTGTTGGTTTCCGCGTCCTCCTCTAAGCAAGTAATCTCTGCCGGGATGGAGCTAGCTGTGTCTGTGTGGGACAGCTCTACTTCTTCGTCCTCTCACTTTTGACTGAGGGCAGACTCACTACCGTCTCTCGAGGAACAAGCGGTATGACGAGGGAGGACGGGCCGGGGCTAGCTGGCTAGCATGCTCATCTCACAAGATATCTCTGCAACACAATATATACGTCTCTTTATAATGGCCGCTGCAACTTTGCAGTGTATGTATGTATGTACTGTATATCTACCTACAGTAATACAAATACATTTTACTTAGTTTCTTACAGTATACATGCAGAGTCACACATGGGAATGTGGTTACTGATGTACATCATTGTGTTTCCCAGGGCAGAGGACACCGATGCTGCTTCTGTGAAGGCGGGTGTTGGCCTTGAATCATTTGTTTCATAATCCTTGAAGACAGACTGAGGCATTTTTTGCATTAGCAAATGCATATTAGCTCCCCTACGGGCTAGTTGGTTATCTAGTTTTAGTAATTGCAGAAACCCTTATATTCCTGCACATGAATTATCAACAAGTACATCAATTTATAATGTGTGAGTGTGAAAATACTCACTCACTCATAATCATTGGATTCCACACCTCTTTCATATCTCTGGTCATTACACAAACACAACATAGTGTTATTAGGTTTGCATCACTCTGGCAATTATGCCGAAAAAAACATACTGACTGGCTTAACATGTTTATTACAAGATTCTTTCTAGAAGAGAGGTCATTAGTGAACAGGAAACAAGTCCCAGGTAATTTTAGCACTACATTTCACTATAGATTGATGATGCATAAATCAAACATTCTGCGATGCCTTGTGATATTATATTCTTTAACAAGAGGCTAGTCATTTTAATACCTTAAACCCCAATAAAAAATATCAGCTGTGTAAAGTCTCTATGGCGAAGAATGAAATAAACTTTACATTTTTGCCTCCCGTTGACCGGTTTATGATGTAAACTTCTGTAGTTGAAGCAAAAATTATATGTTCCTTCATCTCATTTTGATGAGGCAGATCAAACAATGTTTGCAATAAACTTTGAACCTTTGAAGAAAGGTCCTTCATGGGAAAAGAAATAATACACACACACACACACACACACACACACACACACAAAACAGATATGGAAATAAAGAGAGCGAGAGAACTGTTCTTCATAAAAGTGTTGCCCGGGGCTTTTTATGCTACAAAGTCTATCCTCAGATCAAATACACATTGAGTAAAGTCTTCATCAGGCGTTGAAACACCCCCATAAGACATAAGCTATATTTGTGCAGACATTCACAGCATTTCACTCATGTACCTGCTTTGAATATACAGTATTTACACATGACGTAAATGTGAAACATCATTTCATAATGGGCAGGTAGTTTACAGTGAGTTTTCAGAGCTTCTTTACTGCAAGAAATGGTGCTGGTGAAAGCATGTATTCTAGGGCTTTGGAGGAATTTAAAATTAAAAAATGTTAATTGAAAAGAGTCCAGATATGAAGAAAATATCAATCAGGAGAGACCTGGGAACAAACTGCAGAGGAACAGTGTAAGACGTTAATAAAAATAAGCTGTTATATATTCATTTCCCTCAATCAATTAGCCTAACAATTTTGGCAACACCACCCTTCACCTCATAACAACCCACTTACCCCACACTCATACTGCACTCTTCTACAGTGAAGAAGTGAAGTGTATCTGCTCTAAGCCTTCATCAACTGATTCAAGTAACAAGTGTCGTCTGTGTATGTTCCTCTATGCCACTGACATCCATAGTTCTCTAAGACATACAATGCATCAGTGAGCCACACTGTTGCACTAGGTGACATCTTCCTTTCATACTATGAATATCTGCAATGTAGTTTATTTTAAGCCAATCCCACAAAATGCCATCTTGCTGCTGTAAATACTTACTAATGCACTGAATCCAGTAGCTCACTGGTAGACCCACGAAGGCTCAATCTGTGACCAACATGTTCATGAATTAATTTGTCAATTTTGGAAAAGTAACATTTCTGCCATAAGCAGATATGTGCCTAGGCTGTTTTGACCTCCAATTTCACTCTCTAATAGGTGGTCTATTGGGTGGTTGAACTGTAGCAACCAGTCTCCACGACAACCTCCACAGTGATGGGAGAAAGAGTGTACCAAATTACCGATGCATGTATTCAAACAGGGCTTGTATAATCTGAGAACATTGGAATTAATTACAGTGATACATTTGTACTGTTACTCACAGGACCCAATTTAAGGTGTGTGTGTGTGTATGCTGACCTGATTGATGCCAATATGATGGGGGTAAAAAGAAAAGCCATTAGGAGAGCCAAATCCCGCAAGCTCATTAAATGTCCTGTTGTAAGCTCTGCCACAGGTCAGCATTCAAGTCAAGTAAAAATTATAGTCAGTGTGCTCCACTGCTACATGTTACATTCTGCAGACTGTCATGCAACAGTATAAATGCACAGTTAAATATTTTTGTTTTTTACCCAGCTACACCACATAAAGACTAATATCCTATTGAATTTCTGCCAGGCGTGATATGCAGTGTCCAATAAAAGCATTTCATTGAGAGAGTGAATTGTTGTGCAGCCTGTAACACAAAGGTCATTACTGACCCGCCCATCTTATCATCTACCATCAAATATAAAATGAGTTTTCAACAACAAAAAGTGATCCACAATAGTGTTATTTTCAAGTGCATGTGTATGTCCAGTAAACAGATCAAGCAGTGAGTTTTTTTTATTTCACATTTACATAATCTGTCTTTTAAAAATGCTTATACACATTCTAAATGCCCTACCACAATATACAAGTACTCGGGATGCACTTAGGTAAGACTAGTGTGTGTGTGTGTGTGTGTGTGTGTGTGTGTGTGTGTGTGTGTGTGTGTGTGTGTGTGTGTGTGTGTGTGTGTGTGTGTGTGTGTGTGTGTGTGTGTGTGTGAGTGAGTGAGTGAGTGAGTGAGTGAGTGAGTGAGTGAGTGAGTGAGTGAGTGAGTGAGAGAGAGAGAGAGAGAGAACAAGAGAGAGAGATAGAGAGGTGAAGCTGGAAATAGTAGAGAACAACTATCAGAACTGGGCCCTGGCAGTAAACATGAGGAAAACCAATGTCATCATTTTTTTTAAAAACGCCCCAGGTGTCAGGAGAAAAAACACAAATTTACCATAAACAGCATGAGTTAAACCTACCTTGGTATAACCATAACAGCGTCTGGGAGCTTCAAAATGACAGTAAATGCACTAAAAGAAAAAGCTTGAAGAGCTCTATATGCAATTAAGAGAACATTTTATCATTTCCAAATTCCAATAAAAATCTGGCTTAAAATATTCAATAGTGTCATCCAGCCCATTGTGCTGTACGATTGTGAAGTATGGGGTCCACTCAGTCATCAGAGCTATACCCGTTTGGACAAACATCCAACAGAATCTTTCCATGCAGAATTCTGCAGATATGTTTTACACGTACACAGAAGCACACCAGCAAATGCATGCAGAGCAGAATTAGGCAGATAGCCACGGATAATTAACATTCAGAAGAAAACACTTTAACCAACTGAAAACCAGCCCCTGAAACACCCTCCACTCCAAAGCCCTCCAACCCCAAGAGCTGAGCACAGAAAAGAGTCCCCTATGTCAGTTGGTTCTGAGGCTAACTGCCCCCTCTCAGACACAGTGTGGCCAGCCTCACGTCAATACTGCTCTCCAAACACCAGTCAGAGTAAAGCAAAGAATATCACGATGTAAAGAAACCTATCTGGCCCTTTGGGAAGAAACAACTAAAAGCCAAAGTAGATTGGAACAGGAATGCTACCTTGCCCTTCAAAAAGATTATTATTAGCAGAATATCTCTGTACTGTCAGAGATAGAAAGCAGAGACAGATCCTGACCAAGTACAGGCTCAGACTGGCAATAGAAACAGAATGACACAAAAAAACATGGCAACCAAAAGAAAGCATAACATGTTGGCACTGTTGGATAGGTGAGGTTGAGACAGAGATGCACTTTCTCCTACAATGTACAAAACGTAATGACATAAATGTGTATTTCAACAAGTTCAGCTCTGTTATCCCAGAGTCCAGAATAATTTTTTATTGTTAGAATTATTATTTTTTATTTCATTATTTAGTTTAAGTTATTTATTATACCTATGAAATGCATTGGATTTTTTTATTGACTTGTTATGCTTTGGAAACATAGTCTTTGTGACATTCATGCCAATAAAGCTGAATTGAATTGAAATTGACAGACAGAGACAGAGAGACAGAGAGACAGAGAGAGAGGAGGGGGGTGAGAGATAGAGAAAAGAGATATTTTTTAATCCAGATCTATTTTCAGATTGAACTTCCACACTTCTAAGCCGACCAAATATCATATCTGCTCCACTTTTCTGTTGAAAACAAAATTAAAAATAACTGAGCCAACAACTGACTGACACAGCAATCAGGGCACTATTGATAGATCACAGAGAATCGGCTATTAATACATCATGTCTGCAACGCCACGCGAAATATGTCACTCGTGTTTCCTTTTGTGTATCAAAATGAATGTTATAGCTAGAAAAGCGGTTTGAGACACATGTTTTGAGATATGGCTTAGATTAGGCTATGATCCAGTAAAGTTCTTTATAAATGATTCAGTACCGTAAAGGCTCAGTGTATGAAACTCTCTGCTGAAACAGTGGGACGTATGACTTATCCGAGACGATCTATGAGATAAAAAATCTTGCTGCAAAGAGTGAAACTTGACGTGCTGCCTGGTCACATCCCTCTTTAAGTACGAGACAAAAAAATTTTTTCTTTCAGATCCAATAGAGCGTGGCGACCATTATGATATCAAGTCAAGCCATGAAATTGTATTTTATTTAAAACAAATATGTTTTGATGGGAATGTAACTGCTGCCTGGATTAATTTAAAATGCTTCAGTGCAGATCTTTTACACTGGAAGCCCAGTTGTGACAAAAGCACTTAGGTTAATCCTATAAATCAATAACTGATTTTTTTTGGCAACTGGTTAGAAAAAGTGGCTTATATATATACACACATCTGACGGTGCAACACTATCTTTCATTCGGAGCTGCGTTTCTGGTCATGATCCAATATTCACTCTCTTTTAGCTGTTTTTTGTCTCCACTAACTCCTGAGAAAATAATCTGTCTCTTTAACTGCTAAATGTTCAACTATGTGTTTGTTTTTTGCTATTTGGTGCTGATCAGGTAGCGTACTGATAATTTTTAGAGTTCTTTCAGTGAAAACACAGGGCTGCCAATTGTGCCAAATGTCACGCATGAGAGGCTCACCCAATTTACACTTTTTACACGCTGTCACGCCACAAAATCGACACGTATGAAATACAATTTTAACAAAAAGTTACAGTGCGGGATAAGAAATGGATCATTATTTGATCTGATAAAAGACAGCGTAAAACAAAAGTCTTCAGTCTGGTTTTAAAAGAACAGGAGTTGTTGTTAATCTGAGCCAGTGGAAGCACGTCGATGTTAAACAGAACTCCGGAGAGCTCTGCGTGTCACGTGTGTCTGTTCAGATGTATAATTACCCTACAGACACAAAACGTTCTCTGTTCTTCAACTAGGTGGTTAACTGTGTCAAAATGCACTACTGAGAACCAGTAAAACTAAGATTGGCCACTGTATGTATTTAAGTGAATGTCATTTAAGACCTTAGCAAGAGCAGTTTCGGTGCTGTGCTGCGGTCAAAACATAAAACAAAATGTCCTTGACTATGACCATATTAAAGTGGTTTAACTGCACATTCCAGTCGGCCTTCACGGAAAGTTAGCTCAAATTATATTGTAAAACACTAACAATGTCCTCATTTTTACACTCGGATATTAGCTGAATAAATGCTTTTCTTCAGAGGTTTGCTAAAAAGGTTGGATTGAGTCCAATTGACCCTCATTATGACCATGTAAAATGACAAGACATTATGCTGTTAACAGTTTGAGAACATTAAAAGGGAAAGTGAGCTCAAAAGACATAACATTCATAATTTCCTTATATTTGAACTGTCATAAAAATCTCTTAATAGGTTTGCTGAAATGTTCATGTCCACATCAACATGACCCTGACTCTGACCATGAAAAATGTCTGTAAACAAACAAAGGGAACATCACCTCAAAATACATTAACCCATGTCTTCATGTTTAAACTCTCATCAAATCTTTTCTTTCGGAGTTTTGCTAAAAAATCTCAATGTCATCCCATTCAGGATGACCCTGACTACGACCATGTAAAAATGACTGCAAACAAATAAATGTCCTGATTTATCCTGGTTCGCTGAAAATATGTCCTATTGAGGACGACCCTGACTGTGACCATGTAAAATCTGAAGTAATTTCACTATATCACTCAAAACTAAATTGAAAAGTTGGCATCCCTGAAAACAGCTGCAGCCAAAACGACACTAAAAGGAGGTGAGAACGAACCACAAAAGTAAAGTCGTGACTCAGACAGCTAAAAAATGAGCTTAAATTCGCTATAAAGCTCCATAAAGCTGAGAGGAGCGGCAGATTTGGGGGTTGTTATGCAGCTTGATCATTGGAATCACGCTCAGTGACCAACCTCACACTGTGACATTTCAATTTGTCTTTGAATACATTGTTATTATGGAAATATAAACATTATAGCCACTATAAATTGAGGGAATATGGAGGTTTTGGTTACAGGCTCATAAAGTAAACATGTCCTGTACCATGCTTCAAGTCACTGTTGACTTTTTCAAGAAATCAAAACCACCACCAGTCTTTCACTAAACTTTGACAGCATTAAATTCATCTCTGATTTAATATGCTGCCATTTCCAGGACTGTGAAAAATCTTTATCTACCTCTGGAATCCAGTATTGCTCAGGTTATACCAGTGTCCACTTAAAAGTGAGTTAAGATTCACGTTAGCAGGGTACCCAGGTGGCAAAAAACATTGGTGCTTAAAAAGGAATTAGCTAATTTGCCAAAGTGCAATCCTCTAAATGCTTTGATAAGAAAGCTCTGTTTATTGATATAATTGATCTTTGAACTGAGCCGTATATTGCAGAAAGCACAATCCAGATGCACACTGCCACAGGGAACGCAGTGTAGAGGACTGTAATGATGGGAGCCAGACTATGCATAAGGTACTTTTCCAATATGGTGATGTAAAGCCTAAAGCAAGACCTGTCCGTTCACATTAGCGATCGACCGATACAGATTTTTTAAGGCCGATTTTTTCATCAGCCTTAGTCGATGACTCGATACTCGATTTTCTTGAGCTGATATTTGGAACCGACGCCACCTTTGCTCACTCATCATAAAAATTACACAATGATGATAACAAATGTAACGTGTCAAAATTTTTGGGAAAAAAAATCTATAGAAACTTAAAAAAGGCGTCTCCAGCAAGACTGAACTGCCTGTGGACGCCTGTCTGTAAATAATGCCGAGAAAAAACTATCGCCGAACGCAGCAACCCGTATCAGCCAGTACGACACACTTAAAAAAAAAGCAAATAACGGCCGATAATATCGGTCTATCACTATTTCACATCACGCTGAAAGTTGGTAAAATGCAGTATACTACTGGTCAAGCCCTCAAAAACGGCCAAAATGTTGAGGGTGGACACTCAACACCCTCTATCACCGCCATTTTGTCTACGTAGCGGAAGAGGCAGGACTTAATTCAAACTGGAAAATGCTGGTCAACGAAGCAACAGCAACTACCACATTGCTGTTTATTGTAAACAGCGATTCTCTTTATAAATGCAAGTAAAGTTATACTCGTGATTTTCACTACCACTCCACTGTTAACGGATATAAACGGCAGAAAAAAAGGATCACAGAGATTTTAGGCGGTTTGCTGAGTCAGAGGAGTTGTTGGAAAAGCTTTTGGAAAAATAAACAGAAGAAATACGAATGTTATTTTGTGGTAAGTGCTCAGCAGCAGTGTTTGATTTGAGACACCATTTACTGGGAAAAAGAGTGTACTGATCGTGTAAGTACATAGCGCACACGGTGCACGAATGTCAGTACACTCACAGCAGTGCACGATTTGAGACACAGCATATGTCTGCCCAGAGGCCAGCTAGAGTTATTGAGCTACTCATACCCATGTTATATATCTGCTTACATGATATTTATTACTGCTATAACTAAAAAAAGGAGTGAGAGACAATAACCTTCATTTTTCTCCTTTTGTCCAACAAAGAGGACCCATTAACTCTGGCATTACATCCTGTGCCAAGTGTGGCTTGCTTCATAGAAACCTCTCTCTTACACACACATAAATGGCATAAAAACTATTTACTAATAAAGGTATTTGATACTTTTTAATTATCGTACCTTCTTATCAAATTCTCTTAGGACAAATAATTAGTTAACGACGTGAATGACTCTCGGAAAACGTATGCATCATTTGACAGTCATTTATACTGTAATGATTGTGATGTCCTTAAACAGCCACAGTACAGATGATTAAACTCTTTTTATTCAGGTAGCACGTTGTCTTTCCATTTTTTATTCATCCAGCAATTGCTGTCTGATGTTTAATTAATATTACAGCCTCAGGCAGCCTCCTCCTGATACTCTGACCTACAACGTACATCTCATTTAAAAGGTTTGTTGTTCACTCGTTGCTCCACATCACTCTTGAAATAGATATAAGTGAAAATAACCCTCGATCACCGCTGGTTATTTATGGGTTAAACTAGAGAGTGAGTGGGTGAAAATGTCAGGTCATTTTTTTTTTCCATGATTCATGTTGACAGTGAGTGTAGAGATATGGATCTTGCTGTCCATATGGACGCACTTTGTTGTATTGTATGATGTATTGACATAACATGTTTTTTTAAATCTTGAATCTGAGTGAAGTTGAAAGTGTAGGTAGATGAAACTGAGAAGAATAAGTGTGTGAGTAGACTGCTCTGTTCCTACGTGTCACCGCTCAGTGCACAATGCTGCCTTTGGCCTTCTAAGCCAACACTTTGAATCCAGAGCGATACTGTCCCAGCATATCTTCACTTCAAGATGTGTTTGTTTGCACAACCACGCGTGTGTGTGTGTGCATATGGGACACTGTGTGCATGTGTTAGTAAATGATCATGCATAACACAAGGATAGCATGAATGCAATGTCTGAATGCATGTCTACATGCAAACAACTGATTCATTCACCTGATGTAGCCACACACCATCCATATTTATTCAGATTAATGTGTGAGTCGCATCTTCTTGTGAGTGTGAGTCGCACATAATACTGTGTATATAGACTACACGTATTCATTGGTTCTGGTGCGGAGGTACGTATTGAAAACATCACTTCCTATCCAAAGTGAAATAAGCCATTCAGTCACTTCACCTAATGCACTTTTAGCAGTGTGATAGTAAATGTAAATGTAGTAATACAAACATAACCTGTTTACATTTGCACTACAAAGATTTTACAACTCAGTTACTTATTACATGAAAGCAGTTTGTGAGGATTTAGTTATATGCATTCATCATCTAGATTTCCCAAAAGGGCTGGAAGGTGCAGGAGCCGATTAGAAGCACAATAAAAAAAGATTTACCTTAGATAGTAGATGTTCTTGTAGATATGTGTGTGTGCGTGTGTGTGCGTGTGTGTGCGTGTGTGTGCGTGTGTGTGCGTGTGTGTGTGTGTGTGTGTGTGTGTGTGTGTGTGTGTGTGTGTGTTAGTGTGTGTGTGTGTGTGTGTGTGTGTGTGTGTGTGTGTGTGTGTGTGTGTGTGTGTGTGTGTGTGTGTGTGTGTGTGTGTTAGTGTGTGTATGTGTGTGTGTGTGTGTGTGTGTGTGTGTGTGTGTGTGTGTGTGTGTGTGTGTGTGTGTGTGTGTGTGTGTGTGTGTGTGTGTGTGTGTGTGTTTGTTTGTGCTGGTCAACTTCTATATTTATGAGGACCAGATGTCCGACAACAATAGGATTAATATTTAGTTTAGGATGAAGGTTAAGTGTAAGGCATTAAAGGCTGTTAGTGGTGAATGCCACTGTAGGCTGCAGTGTTTGGGGGTAAAATAATAAGAAGTAAAATGCTGGTACCTATGAAAATAGAAAAAAAATGTGTTAACACAAAGAGGGTGTGGATGTTTGTGTGCATAAGTACATGTTTTGACATTCTATAACATCTTGAATCCATATGTTCAGATGTATGCATGTGTCAACCTCAATGATATTTTTGTGTGTTTATGTTGAGTTTA
The DNA here is from genome assembly GCF_963691815.1 of Echiichthys vipera. Taxonomy (NCBI): domain Eukaryota; kingdom Metazoa; phylum Chordata; class Actinopteri; order Perciformes; family Trachinidae; genus Echiichthys; species Echiichthys vipera. Next base: position 22,451,795 of record NC_139836.1, read on the forward strand.
TGCATAATGCATAATGCAGCATGCGGAGGATTCAGAAAATGCAATGCATCTGAAGTACTCGCGTCAGAGGAATAAAAAACAATTAGCAGTTTATCGAAAATGTCTATGATGGCGCTGAGCAATACACATGGGGGTGCCGGTGTGCATTCGATGGTTGCCACATTTCAGACTAATCAAATTAGTAGAGAGGTAAATGTCAATCATTGTCCTTTCACCATCTGCGTCAAGATGCTCTTGTTTTAATCAAGCCATATTTCCTCTCTTTTCTCTCCACAAATAAGCATCACATGCGACCAAAGCTGTTTAGTAACCGTCATCTCTTAATCAGTCTCAAGTCACCTTTTGGCCCTTAGATGTGGCCTCAGTGTTGATGAGGTTAAAGCTGTCTAACAGCTCAGATACTCTTTGTCTCCGTCTCCACCCTTGGGCCAGTCATTATGTTCATTTTGTCGCCTGTCTTCTCTAGTGTGCCATTTTGCAGAGTCCCAGTAGAGAAAGGCTTAGAAAACACCAAAGAAATTGGTCAGGAGGAGAGGGAGTCTGTGGCCTCAGGTATCTATTCAGGGTTATGATAACACTACACAGGGTTATTATTAACATCATCAGCATCACTCCGGGTCACAAATGAGATCTTCAAAGGCAAGAGCAAGGCAAGAGGATTTGACAAAAGAGGTGCCAAGGGACACAGATCTGTACTGAATAAAACAGTGAAGGCTTTGCAAATAAAGTGTGTGCGTGTGTGGGTGGGTGGGTGTATGTGTGTATGTGTGTGGGATGAAGAGTTTGTGAGGATCTATGTCTGACGCTCTTGAAGCAACTCAGGAAGAGTGCATCACAGTTACACATTTTGGTGTGGTGGTAGCGTTGTTGCAATAACAATGTAAGGTCCTGTTGTCACTAACTGGTGTCAGAGGTCCAGCTGGAATAGCACGGAACATTAAAGGCCACTGCGGAGTTAGGTCAGGGCAACGTTGTAGGACCCAGGCAGTGTCGTGACCCTTACACATGCTCCCTGCTGGATGCCAAAAAGGTTCTGGAGGCCCTTGTTTTTTAACTCACACAAATCACATAGGCTGGGCGCATCAAGGATTTTTACCTGCTGCACAGATAGTGTGTGCAGATGCAGCGTTTGCTATATTAACTGTTAAGAAATTAGTTCACTGGATTGTTTCGCAGGATCATGGATACACATTGATTTGATTGACTGATATTTAGTTTGAAATGTATAATTCCACCAAAGGTTGCTGTGCTGCCTCACATGGCCTCTGGTACATTGAGGTGTTTATGTTAATAATTTTAGGATGTAGTAGTCTTTTCGCAGTTATATGTATTTTTTAACTATTGGGGGGCCGCTTTGAAGAAATATAATAGATGAATTATATATATATATTAATATTTTTTTTTAAATGTGTGTGTTTGACAAAGACTTTTTGTCATGTTCTGTTTACATAGTACCAGCCAATTGTGGCCGGCACTGCAGGTCGCCAGAGTTGTCTGTTGTTTGGTGCAGCTTCTGTAGTCTGGCACATGGTGAAATGCAGTTTGCCAATCATGCAGCTGCTTATTTGTCCCAGCAGCTGAGTCCATATAGGCAGCATTCACTTGATGGACTGAGATAAAGGAGTTCAACGGCAATAAAAGGCACGCCAAAATGGCTACGTTTCTGATCGGCAAGCTCACTTTCATGATTACTTAGCTGTAACGGCTAAATGTAACGGCTAACAGTAAGTGTCAGTCACACTCCTCTGCAATACTTGTTTTTATGGTGTGATTTGCTGGAGGGGACGGGTTCAAACAGGCTTTAACAGACTCCAGTCTCCTGTACGCTACTGGACCGGGTCTGACCAACCTGGCAAGGCAACTGCTTTTAATTATTTTTTGTTGTTGCGACTACGATCCTGAAACACTAGATGGCGGTGTTCTGCTCATTCTCCATATTCAACCTTTAACATTAGAATGGTTTCATGTTGTGTAATGGTGTTGTACTAAAAATATACACACAAAAACATTTAGCAAAACATCTTAGTTTTATTTTAATGAGCTTGATGTCTTATTCATGTTCTTGACCTCTTCGTCACCAACAGTCCAACTTTTATGTGTTGATGAGCTTCGTTACTTTATATTTTCACTTCTATTCAAGATGAGCTCATAAGTTTCTATCCTCATCTCCTACACAACTTTAAGTTGACATTTAAAAAAGATTGTTTACTAAAGTTATTAGCACATTCCTGCATGTCTAATTCCATAAATAACCTTACAAAGTACTAATAGTATTAACTGAATACTAAGGTACATTTATAATATTCAATTATTGCCTCAAGAGCCTACACTGTTACTGGTGCATTTTAACAAGACATGTGGACATTCTGTTCTGGGTCATACACATTTTCCATTTGAGCAAAATTTAAACATCCACATTTTTTAATACATTAAATAGTTAATAAATAACAAGCGTTTAAATGTAATAATTGACAAATGTGTTTAATTAATTTGGCTATCATGTATTTCCGACACCTGTATAATTGAATAAGCACAAATTTTCATATTAAAATGCACCACCACGCTGTTCTTATTTACATAATTAAAATATGCAAGCAAAGCCTTCCTCTGATCTTTCTGTAACTGCATTAGGAAAGTGCTACAACTGTTTGATTAGGAAGTGGGACTCCATTTTCTAACATACAAAGGGATGCATATTGGCGGCTCAGGTGGAAGATGTGTTAATTCAACTTTGAGGTCAAAGAACTGCAAGAATGTTTTTAATGGCATACCTGCAAACAAGGAGAAAAGAGGTCAGTAGGGTCACAGGGTGAGCTCGTGCAGTGACTCCAAACCAGAGTTACTTGTAACCAAAGGAGGATGCAGTTGCCAGAGGGGGCCTGGAAAGGTTGTGGAGTATTTCAGCTAATTTGTAGAAATAGAAATTATGATTCATACCATAACCCACCTCCCACTGCCCTGAGTCAGTTGTCACCAGAGCAAATGAGTTCTATTCAAACAGTCAATTGACAGATTGACGAGTTTGATAACCGATTCATTGTTTCAGTAATTTTTCAAGCGACCATGCCAAATATTGAAGAGTTCCAGCGTTCCTGAGGCAGTGAATTGATTTGAACTATTTTTTCCCCCTTTCCACTAACAGATCAATGAATCAGGAGAATAATCTGTATATCAATCAAGATTGAAAATAATTGCTAGTTTTAGGCCTAAGAACACCATAAAACCACACGCTACAATTAAAAGTGTATGAGCAGCTCAAAGAGGAAGGTAATAGTGATGAAGAGGAATGTTTGAAACCCCCTCCTGAATGAAAGCAAACTTGACCAACCCCACTTCAAATGGAGAAATAAAGAGGCAACACCTACACATTAATACACAATTCCAGGATCAATTCAATTCAATTTTATTTATAGTGCCAAATCATATCAAAAGTTATCTCAGGACACTTTACAGAGTAGGTATAGACCACACTCTATGACGTATTCATGATTTACATAGACCCAACAATTCCCCCGTAGAGTACGGTGGCAACGAAAACCTTCCCTATAACAGGCAGGAATGTCGTACAGACCACTGTATCTGAAAAAAATATATATTATAACACTAATATCTACTATCATTAATAATGTTAAATAACATCCAGTTTTGGATCCTGACAGGACGTGTGGATGAAAGGGGGTAACTTGAGCTCATTTGATGGTGCTGCGGGGGTATGTCAGAAAAACACTAACATTTGGCTTTTGTCTTATCTTTTGGACAAATGACTCTGCAGTAGTCACAATTGTGTGGAGGACATGGTTCCAAATTAGTCAGCATCAAGTTTATAAAGAAATGCTACTTTCTGCTGTGTACTAACCCTGTTTTCCAGCACGTTTGTGACATCAAACGTGACACACTACAAAAAGGAAACATTGGAATCATCTATTTTTAGCGGGTTTATCCAAGTTTTAAAAAAAAACTTTCATGTTAATTTTGGTGAAAAACAAGTATAAGTGCAGAGTGACATCTAGAATAAAAAAAAAAAAAGTGAGTATGTGAGCAAGACAGTGATTTCCTTTCAGCTCAAGTGATGATCCTCTGAGGCCAGTCTTAATCCCTGCCCTCCCTGTGGAGGTGGGACAAGTGGAAAGAGGATTTTCTCTTTTGGGTGTCAACATCCCATCACCATGTAAGGTTTGTAAATGCTTTCTGCACAGGAGCACACGTCAGTCACACCGTGCTGTGTTTCATTACTCCGCCTGCAGGGAGGGTTCCTAGGGGGATCAGTTTCATCAGGATCCACACACACCACACCTCCACTTGGCACAGCTGCCTGAGTTGTGGTTTTAAAAGGAGAATAGAAATTGTCCCACTTTCTCTTGTCTGTCTCCTGTTGGTATATATGACATTTGAACCGAGCTGCCGATTTAGTCATGCGTTGCACTGTGATCCTATCAGTACTCATACAAGTTTTGTTGATACAGATTCTGGCTCCACTGTTAAGTGCCTGCAGGGGGGGATTGCTTTCTAGATTTAGTTTGGCCCTCACCTAATCTTCTCCTCTGCACTGTTGCACTGTTTCATCCGATCTTATCATTCTCGCTCCATTTCTCTCCATCTCTCTCTTCCTGTCTGTCTATCTCTCTGTTTCTCTGACTCCCTCTCTTTTTTTGTGCGTTTTCCTCGGAACAGTGTGGCAGGACTATGATTAGTTATCCAGGGGAAAGGCAGAGAGCTCGTTTCTATTTTCTGACTCACTCACAGCCAGTCCGCCCATCTGTGATTAAAGTCATCAACACACACACATACAAACACACCTCTGATGGCGACTCCTTGTTAGAAATAGCTTCACACACACAAACTTCCTTTGCATCAAGTCTATACACAATTAGTAGTTCTGGACTTTGACCGTATACTTCACCTGAACAAGGCATATGCTTTTTTTCTTCTTATTTATGCAAACTTGCAGATTGTGTTCCTCAACAGGCCATTACAAACCAAATGGATATTATGCAAATACAGACAGAAAATGAGCACAAGGGAGGAAAGTTGTAATATAAGGAATGTCTAAGGCTGCCAGCAGCATGAAGTAATTGTGCCCTGGCATGTGGGGCAGGAGGGGGGGTTTATCCATCTTGGCGCGGCCTGGGGATCTGCTGGAGTTTTAGATCTGGTGATTAGGCTGTGAGGTCGAGCTACTCAGCGGAAATCTCCTCTGAATTTTGAGGAAGTGCTGAAGGCATGTTCCCTACTGCATCAGAAGAGGAGGGAAGAAGAAAAAAAAGGCATCTTTTTTTTAGTCGCAGACTCCGATAGTTATGGCCAGTACACAAAGGACTTCGAGATACTTTGATTTGAGTCCCTTCTCTCATTGTAAGACTTCTGATTGAACCCTTTTAGGTCAGACCCGACACCTTTTACACAGGAGCTAAGAGTTGTAGGGCCTTGCCTGAACTTTAAATCTTTCAGCTTGTATTTAGTATTTCACTATTCAGTAGAATATAATCTCTTTATTTATTTTCAACAAAATTAAGATCGCAACCTCCAAATCGCTTCTATAAATATTAAAGAATAACAAAGGTCAAAATAAAATAGAATACATGTACAAATAGGTTAAAATAGCAATACAGTTACAGTAAACAACCACAATAAACATGAGTTTGAAGTCAGGAAATGGCCATAAAGTGGCGGTAAAGCTAGTATTGCATGTAAAAATGATTTGTGTACTTTAAAAAGAACACCTAACGAGTCACACTGGATTACTCAATTTGTATTTGTAGTATTACTCACAATTCACATGGAAACATTTGGCTGAAATGTAAATTCTCTGAAGATTCATACTGCAAGAGAAATAGAAATGCCCAAGGCTGTATTTCCACCTAAGGCACTGCATTATTCACGAGATAGTCTGCTGTGGGTTTTGGTGAACAGCATGAAAACACCCTTCCATCCCTGATAGACAAGGTATAAATCTGACATGATACACCTAAATGAATCCTTCAGCTCTGGCTGGCTTTCTTCTAAAGAAAATGTGTTTTCGTAACCAATGTTACACGCAGGCATTCATGTATGAAAGCAAGTCATGAACAAATGTCCACGGCATTAACACAAAGATAATGAAATCAATAAAATGTTCCTAATGTACACAATAGCAGAGTACATTGTGTTGAGGAGAGAAACCCCATAGGAAACATGTTTATTCAAAAACACTATAGAAAACCAAAATATCCTATTTTCATTAATCGTGCTCATTCAGTTTCTCACTTGTTTACTTTTTTCCAGCACAGACATTTATAGACATTTATTGAGAAGACAAATTGAACATTTTGCAATGCTTTGTAAAATAGGCAGTGTGAATTGGCCAGAGAAAAACTATAAAGACCTACACATACACTACTAAACGTCACAATGCCATAGATAGACTCCATAGATATGTGAAAGAAAGGGTAACAATCATAAAGCCATAATAAATCAGATAGCAATGATTGCAAGACCCTATTAAAGAAATACCGTACAGGCCACATCACAGAACAAGAGAAAGCCAGACAAAGACTGGGGCATTTCAATTCTGACAAATACTATTCCAAAGTAAGAACTAAGGCATCAGTATGTTCATTAATTGCTGTGTCGAAAGGTCAAATAGCTCCTGAAACCCCCTCTCCCCACACCTCTCTCTCATGTTGGAATAGGGGGATCTGCTTCTGGCAATTTCTGCATCTTTCTGAAACCAACAGTCTGGCATTTACAGCCACTCCCTGCAATGGTGAAGGTGAGCAAGTAAGCATAGTTTGGACTTCTTTTTCAATCTCTATTTTTCATTCTTCAGCCAGTTACTTCTGTAACTTGTCATGTGTACTAAAGACTGCAACACCATCAGTGCCTTCAAGGAGAGATTGTCTGAAAATGTGCTTCATTTTCCATACTTTATGATCGCCCCTCTTTATGATGGCAACCTTTTCGCCCCGGTATAAATGCTTTTTTATTCTTACATGGATTTGACAGCACTTAATTCAATCGACTTCCATTCAACCCTGGCCTTAAAATTAAATTCCTACTTCTGCATTAAGAAGTGACCCTTATCCTCAGAAGCGACTCCAGAGACTGCGGTGTAAATGACGGGCAACAGTGTCAGTATAAAAAAAACGGTCCACGGTGCAATAAAATGGAGCTGTATGGACCCACTGCATCTTTAATGAATCTGATTGGCTGTCCTGTTGACCCCCCCAAACACCCCCTCCACATTCAGAATAAGATATTTATTAGAGAATGTGTTATTTGGTTTTCTTTCATCGTCTTGTTTGTGTCCCCTAAAACGTCTGACCTTGACTATACTGGCTGGTATCTGTGAGAAGACTGTCACTAGAGAGGTATTTTCACATTCCTCTGCTGAGGGCGGAGATGTCTGTGCACTTCTCTGAAATCTGAGCTCCAAACATACCCCAGGCAAGCTAGATTAGATGCATCACAGATTTAAAAGTTTATTCGAAAGAAACCTGAAGCCTCCATCCCAGAACGGACATTCAGAGAGCGAAAACACACCGTCATCGTAGCTGTGTCTGCTACTGTCAGTTACAAGCTTACAAACAACATAAAGAAATAAAAATGCTAACAACACTTACCACTCTGATACGTCTGCTAGTGACTAGTTTTGGTGGACAGGTTCCGACAGGATGCAGAAACTATCACTGCTACGGTCACCTAGCACAGACAGATCCATGTCAGGTACATTTTATCTTGTGGCAATAAGCCTGTGCATGTTCTCATTTGTAAGGGTCATCGTTATCCTCAAAGCAATTTCAGTCAAAAGCAACTGGACTTGGTTATTTGTCTAGGAAGACGTTTCACCTCTCACCCAAGAGGCTTCATCAGTTCATGTACGCATCTGACCAGGCTGGGACTGGTCCAACTAACTGGTGTGGAGATCCAGGTATTTTATCTTGTGATACTTTTCATATATAGACCAAACTCTATAAAGCATTTTAAATACTTTATAACATGTCTGCAGGGGGACTTTAAGTCAATGGCATTGCCAGTATTAAAGATGGAAGCACCACGTACATCCAAACCGCTTGAAAATAACATGTTACAGTCTGAGTGCCAACCATCGGATTATTTTATCTGCAATGATTATGTCTTTTCTTCATGCGTATGCCATACATACTGTACAACCACTATGCACACTTAACATCACCAGGTCTATTTTCAGCTATGACAGGCATGCGGCAGGACATCCATGACATGAAAATTGGTTGCTTCTAATCTGCCATTTCCTTGGAGGTGCTGCTCCCGAAGCAGTTCCTGTAAAGTGCCTGCAGCACAGCAGTTAAGTCCTCTGCTGGGAATCCTTTAATTGCATCACTTGGCAATCATGACACACTCTGATACCCTCGGGAAAATGAGTGTTTCTTTCCATTTGTGTCAATCAAATTTGCTGTGCTTAACCTCTGTCACCTGTCACTCATCTGATTAAAGACTGCGAGTAATGAGGAATGCCGACGGTGGAACTCTCGCTGGGTGTAACCGGCCAGCTGGAACGATATTCAATAATTAACTATTGACTGCATTCTCACCAGTATGTATAATGGTAGTTTGTATGTTTTACTTTCATGATGATGATGATTTGTGATCATTTGAAATAATAATGAATTGTTTTATTTATTTCTCTAATGCAGTTTATAGAGCCTTTTGAAATGCCACTATAATATGCCATACTTTTACTTAAAGACGTAAAGAAATGACCTTACCTCACAGTGTTTTTGCCAGTGTAAGGGAGTAACCTATTCATAATAGTGAAACAGACTTCAACATTTAACAGGATCTCTCCTCGCTGATAAAAAGGATTATTTAATATTTTCTAAAATAATCTGCTGAAAAACATTTAAATGAGAAGTCAGGAAGAACAAAGATTTTGCTCTCTGAGAAAATAGAAGTTTAGCCTGCTCAGAAACAATGTTTGCACATTTACCAATCCATTTCCAGGATATAGTACACACAAAGTACACACTGTACTAACTACCACAAGAGTTCTTGACTTGGAAATAACTTACATTGTACAACTTCCAGCTAAAAAACTATTGTCTCTGTAGAAAGTAAATCCAAAAATAATCAGTGTCTCCCCACATTTGGAAGCACCCAATGTCCTCTGCTTTTCTTAAATATGCCATCTCCAGTGTCTTTCCTCCCAGCACTCATCTGTCTTTTCCCACTTACAGCGGCTGTTGCTAGGTAACAGTTCACGCCTGCATGTGCATAATAAGTGGTGAAAGAAAACAATACTCAGTGTGCAATAAATCAGCTATTTAATTTAAGAAATTCTATATGTAAGGCAAGACACTTTCTCTAGTTCAGTACTTTAATACGATTACCAATAATTAAACTATAATGCATTACATAACTTTATAGGGGAAAGGTAATATAATCACACTGATCTGTAACTAAGTAATGAATTAGTGGTGTTAAGCCTCAATCTTCAGGCCAATCAGTCGTTCTTTCCCCTTACATGACCCAGAAACCCGTGGCTGAACTGCTCACAGTAAATATTCTGCTTTGTAACCAAAACCTGCAGGGGGTTGCTAATTAGGTAAGGAAACAGGCACAACACTGCGAGTGGAAGACGGGATGAGAGGGAGGATACTTGGAGGAAGTGGGGAGGAGGGGGCTGATTGGGGAATGAAGAGAGAGGAAGGAAATAGCAGGAGAGAGGTGGGAAGAGGGGAAAGACGGAAGGAAAGAACAGCAGAGGATGACAGGAAGACTGGGGACTTATCAAGTAGTTATAATGCAACAGCAACTGGAGACAATCATACGAATAGCATGCCGCGAAGGAGTCAAAGTGATGAGGAGAGTGGGACAGACTCAGAGAGAGAAACCAGATGTATATGGAGATTTGCAAATGGATAGAGAGTTGCACAAAATGAGATTGGATAGAGAAATTTGCACATAAAAAGACCAACAAAGAGACTAGTTTGAGGGACTGTTGGAGGGGAATAAAAAAAACCAACAATGTCCTCTTAGACATGATCCAAGGAGGCAGCGGGGCAGCCTTCCAGCCACCTTGTGCCTACATACCTGCCTGTCAACCTGCCGGCTCTGCATATCCCTCGGATGATGTTCCAGAGGGGCCGTGCTCCGTGCCGACACATTCAAACACAGAGGCCCTTTGAGTAGGCATGAGGCGGTGGTTATGTGGCCAGGGACCAGTCTGGGTCAGCCAGCACTGCAGCGCTAATACGTGCCTAGACTTTTACCACAAAGACCCTCAGGCACCACAGTCAATGAGCCCAGAGATTGCTGTACCGCTTTCACTTTTGTTAACTCGGGGTCTGTGAGTGGAGGGGTGAGGCTGAGGTGCCCTGGAATGAGAAGTATAACAAACAGATGTTTAAGAAGAGGATGCGTCTGGCCGCTTCTACATCACAGCTAGCCCCTGATGTCTATTTACAACAACAACAACAAAACAATAGCAGAGAAACATACTGTATCCTATCGCCTGTCATCCAGGTCTTAAATTTGAAGCTGAAATCAGAGCGGTTCAACAGGATTTCTGTCTTTGTGCTTATTTGCTATTCACAGCTGCAGCACAGGCCTTCTTGAAATCATACTTGCAAATGATGCATGGGAGTATTGGTAAGTGGGTTCACAGGGATGCTGGGAGGTAAGCAAGAGCCACTAGCCAACCAAATCAAAACCAATATTTCAGGAAATACCCCATTGAGAAAAGCACTGCAGAGTGAGTTTAGTCACATACATTTTCCTTGAAGCCAACAACAAACTGCAGTGGCCCTGACGGATGATAACGTGTAACATTTGGACAGTATGAATCTCTGTTCAACAGAGAAGCTCTGAATGGTAGAGGGAGCATGAAACACCTTCAGAGTAAGACAGAGCCCTCCATTTCACTTGGCCAGACACTGGAGAGGATACCCCCCTTCCCTTTTACAATGCCTGGTTTTTGGATAAAAGGCTTTTCAAAGATAAGAAACACTTTGAGTAAAACAAGATAAGAAGACATAGACCGCTTAACCTCTAAAGCCTGTGTGCATATATTTAGCAACCTCACAGGTGTGCTAACTTAACCTGAGTGGAGGACTAATCAGTCAGGGTAAATGAAACACCTGTGTGTGTAAGTACTTAAAATGCAGTGACACAATGGATTAAAAAAAAACAAGTCCAAGATAAATCAAATTTGTATTTTTTCCCATTTCACCCTGTCAGAGGTTCACCATTGACCAGTGGATTCAATAATTATGGCATCAGCTTTATCCTGCTTTTGGAGGTGGGAGTTTACAAATGTTGGCCAGAATACCAAGGTGATGTTCATCCTTCAAGCCTTTTGTTTTGTAAAACATTTTAGGTCAAATAAAGCAGGCTTTACAACTCACCTGTGTGGCCCTTTTTTTTCTGTAAATATTAGCATTTTAAATCTTTTGCCATCTAACTAACATGACATTTCTGTGGTAAAGACTCTGGGAGGAGTTCACTGAACAAATAATGGGATCACTAACTGCAAACTGAAGTACCCATAATTCAGTGCTCTCCTAAAGTAACAAACACGCTATAATGAGCCCGTGGTAACATAAGAGCTGCTAAAAGAGAACATGGAGTGGTGTTTTAAATAATTGGATATCCAGTCTCTAGCATTAGGATCCTTTTCTTTTACCTGTCTCCGTTAGTGACTAATATATATATATATATATATATATATATATATATATATATATATATATATATATATATATATATATATATATTGATACATATTGATATATATATTTATTTATTTTTTTAAAGACTAACCCTAGAATATAACATGACCTCCACTTTTGCCTCTCATATATGATTAGCTGAAGCATATGTGGGATAAAAAAATGAAAAAATTCAAATGGATAGATGGATGGATGGATAGATAGATAGATAGATAGATAGATAGATAGATAGATAGATAGATAGATAGATAGATAGATAGATAGATAGATAGATAGATAGATAGATAGATAGAGATAGATAGATAGATAGATAGATAGATAGATAGATAGATAGATAGATAGATAGATAGATAGATAGAGAGATAGATAGATAGATAGATAGATAGATAGATAGATAGATGGATAGATGGATCCATTTTTAATTTTTGAAAAATCTATTTCCAATAAAAGAGATTTCCAATTCTTTTCATCCAAATTGTATGGCCCTTGGTCACATGTATTATTCTGGCATATGTCAGAAGTAGCAGAACAGGTGAGCATTTGCATTCATTTAGCAAAAGCAGTAATTCAAAAAAACAGTGCTTGTGTGCACCGATTCACTGTAATCACTGCATCACAGAATCCCACATATCCAGGTCAATTTCATGATAGATTCATCAGCGTTGAGGCGGTGTTTGATTGAACTTCCTAAAGCTTCTTGATCACTGCATATCCCCCTAAACCCTGATTCTCCACTCCAACATTGAGCGAGTAGAGAGCTTTTTTTCTATCTCTCTCCTCAATCAAATATCAGTTTACCGCAGGGTGGAAATTATCATCACTGCTTCTGAAGCCTCAACATGAAAGCTCGAGTTTTTTTTCATCACTGCTCGCCATTGGATTTGCACAATAGCCCTGTGAGGTTGAACTCTATTTTGGTCTTATAGTGCTGGATGGCTTCAGGTCGGGCATTCACTGAGCGTTGGTGTGATCGGCATAGTGAGTGACAGCACAGCAATAAAACAGGAGGCGAAAGAGAGCGAGAGAGGAAATTAATGAGAGGTTTAAAATAAAATTATTAATCATGAGAGAAGAAGAAAAGGCATTCAGTCAGAAATAACAATCACACAGACAAATCCAACAATCCACCTTGATAGGGAGCCTCTTAATGTTTGGTTTAGTAACACTATACGAAAGAAGTAAACAAAACTCTGAGCAGTTTATGAGACATACAAACAATCAGGAACCAATCTGTCAGTTTGATGATAAACATCATTCTTATGAATCACTTTCAAACTTCCACTCACAATAAAAGAATAAAATGTGAACAACACTAGACATCGTACTTGTTTTTAAATCAACGAGGAGAAAGACAAATCAAACATTTCTGTGTTGTGTGTGAAAACTGAGCTTTTGGTTTTGTAACATCACAGTGTGTACCGTTATCTCCTTTCCGAGCCGTCACAAATGAGACAACATTTCGTGGACATGGCTTAAAAAAGTGCTGGTTCTAAACCTGCTAGGATTTATATGTTTACAAAAAAGTACACTTTTCTTTCACAGTATGAGGGACGGAGGCGTCTGAATGCCCTACAGAGTAAATTATGCATAACTGAAAGCGCGAGTTGTATCAAAATCCACCCCAAACAGACCAAAACAGTCTATCTACAGTCTACAGCATGGGTGTCAAACTGATCCAGTAAAGGGCAGTGTGTCAGTTTGACACCCTTGGTCTACAGGAAATGACTTGCTTTCAGGGCCAGTCTCAAGTGGCCATTTGAGGAAGTGCAGTTTTTGGCACATCAGCGTTGGCTTCGTTTTTCTGCCCTGCAAGGCTGCCACTTGGTTTTTTATTCCCAGCCATTCCATTCACCTGATCACTTCCTGCACACCTGCTCTAAAGTCCCTAACCAGCTTTACAGTAGATGTACTTGCTCAAACACACTGTCCCCTTGTCAGATTATCTACTGCACCACAGTAAGCCATAACAGCTTCAATTCAATTCAATTCAATTCAATTCAGTTTTATTTATAGTGCCAAATCATAACAAAAGTTATCTCAGGACACTTTACAGAGTAGGTAAAGACCACACTCTATGACTGATTTATGATTTACATAGACCCAACAATTCCCCCGTAGAGTACGGTGGCAACGAAAACCTTCCCTATAACAGACAGGAACGTCAGACAGACCCAGCTCTGTGGAGGACGGACATCTGTCTGCACTGGTTGGAGAGGAAGATAAGGAGAGAGAAAGAGAGAAAAGACAGACAGATGGACAGAGAGAGACAGAGACAGACACACTTCCAGGTGCAGATGCAAGCAGCCAAAGAGTAACAGTAACTTTAATAATATCTATAGTAATGTGAATATGACTTATATGTTATGGCAGTTAATACAGCAGAAAAGTGGAAACAAGCACAGCTAAGGTGATAGAATATGAAAATGATAGTAATTATGGTGGCAAACATGATCAATGATGAGTAGTGGCAATAGCAATAGCTTCTGTTCTTGTTTGCCTGCCTGCTCCCTAGTTGGATATATCTACCTTCATTGACTGAATGCCTAATGTTGAACTTTGCCTTGGATTGAAACCAAATAAACCTGCTTTGATCCTTTAAAGCACAAGCATCCTTCACTAGAGACGTTACATGTTAAGTGCTAGTTTCTATTAAACACTTCTTTTGACCATTCCTACTTTTGTAACCCTAATGGGTCAGGACTAAAGGTTTAAATGGTATAGTATTACATTCCCTATCTTTAAGGCAGCTCTGCATCACGTCGTGAAAAACTGCTTTTCAAGGAAAATGTGTTTATCTCAAAGATATACATTATGCATTAAGAAAACATGAGGTTCTGGAGTCAATTTCTTTATTGCATGAAAGTGTAACATGCCAAGTGTTTCGAACACCGTGAAAAATGTTACATATTTCCACATATTAACTTTTACATCAGTCCATCAGTGCTCACATTTGAGTAAAGTAAATCAGACCTAATTATGTTTTAATTCACAGGGATAATTGTGACATTCCTGAGGCGACCTTAATGAAATGAACTGTTTGATTAGTGATTTCACGCAGTGCAGTGTACATTCTGTTTCTGTCTCGTTAAAGGAGCTAATGAATCGTTTGCTGCACCGAACCAGATAACTCATGCACATCCTCCCCAGGTGTTACCCGCATATTTAAGTCTAAATCAGTTTTTGTCCTTCACACCACAACATTACCTCTGATATCTGAGTTGCAGGGCTCACAGCACCATCCATTGGTCAACAGCATTGCTGTCGTTATTGCTGTCACAGTGTAAGTATATGCACTGTGTGCAGTTACCGCTGTGCCCCAACAACCAAGCAGCCCTGAAGGCCTGGAATCAAGTGCAGCATCCCTGCAGGAGGCCGGCCCGGTGATCCCCTGACTGATTGCTGAGCTGAGGCTCTGATGGAGAGGGTAATTAAAAGAGATGAGAGCATTAATAGTGTATGAGACAGTGTGTGTGTGTGTGTGTGTGTGTGTGTGTGTGTGTGTGTGTGTGTGTGTGTGTGTGTGTGTGTGTGTGTGTGTGTGTGTGTGTGTGTGTGTGTGTGTGTGTGTGTGTGGAGCAGGATGGTAATGTTCATCTGGATCTCATGTTTAACACATTATTTCTCTCTGTCCAAATACATGCGACTTCTATATAACAATGGCTTTGACGTACACTCATGCAAGCTTTCATAAACCCCTTGTGAAGAACAGGTAGAGGAACATACAGGAGTGCTTGTCTTACAATAAAAACTGCTATGTCATATTTGTTGAGACTGTCACTATATCCCTATATATGACAACACATTGAGACAGACAATATGTGAAAAGGTTGTCACTCCACCTCTATCTATCTGCTTCTAATGTCATTTGCTAGATCCTGAATGGACTTTACTACGAGAGGAGCTGGTACCGGGGCCAGTAAGTAAGTCCTTCAGAACACTTTTTTAATAAACTCTGGGTTTGCTAACTACATTGTTGGTGCTTCTTTTTATGTGTAGGGACTCTTATCATGTTACTGCAGAGGTGTTTTGTTATTTTGAGCATTATTAGTGGTTAAAAAAGCCGTTTTAATGCCTTCATCGTACTGCCCCGAGCTAATCAGTGTTAGCCAAGCCCGGCTGTTAGCGACTCTCCTGGATTTCTCCATTAATAGTTATATTAAAAAACTGTCTTGGTGGCTTATTAGATGTACGTAAGTGACGAAAAAAGACCATGGGATGCAACACTTTAAATGGATAATCAGGCTCTTTTTCAGTAGGGTTGTATAAGGTGCTAACCACAATCACCGTCATCTACTGGAGGTAATACAGTGACTGCCGATAAGAGACTCCATACAACGACACATCAAAAAAGCCTGTCCCTATCACACCCTCCACTGCTGCTGCTTCAATGGTTACCACAAATAACCAAGAAGACACCCAGAAATAGTGCATTCATAAGAAAACAAAGTAAACACGGACATGACACACAACAAAAGGAGCTCACACGAATAGAGAGACATGACACGTGTAATTGCAGATACAGTCCGTGCACACAAAATTTGTGCAAAAGGAAATGTTTTCTCTGTCCATTACGTTCAATGCATTCGTGTTTGAGCAGCCTATGGCAATACTTTCTCTGTCTGCTGTCAGAGTCTGAGCAAGAACACAATATGAGAAAAGAGATTGGAAGCATTGGGATTGTGAGAAAGACTAGGAATGTCTGAGGGAATAAGAAACGAAAGATGAGGTAGAGAGCCAGAAGATAGTTGTGTATATATATATATATATATATATATATATATATATATATATGCATTATTTGTTCTTGAGGACAGATTTGGATTTTTTGGGGTTCAGGTGCAGCTCTGCCTGGACAAGCGAGAATAATCAGAGCAGAGATGTAGAAACTCTCAGTGAACTTTGCAAAGTCTACCAGGCTCTTTCAGTAGAAGCAGGAGCTTAGGGAGAGCGAGGGAGGCACATATTGTTCTTCTGGATTTACCATGCAAATGTATTTAGTCACGCATGGATATGAACAACAAAGCCACTTTAACACTGACACCGCTTCCATGCCTGGTAGACTCACCTCGACTGTTAAAAAGGTATGCTAAATTGTCAGCAACAATATTGCCCTGTGTTGATCAATGATTGAAACACTCTGAAGATGGATGGATCCACACCCCTTACATGCAGATAAGACCTTTTTTTCTAATTCATGCTGTCCTCATTCACTGTTCATACATACACCTATTAAAAGTCACTGTAAGGCTTTTCTAGTGTAGTAATTATGATCGGAGCAAAGAAGGAAATCGGAGGAAGTAGTATAAGAGTGCCAAAATTAATGACGCTAATAGAATGGGGGGGGGGGGGGGTCGAAGATCACAGGACTTTCACTTTCACCAGAACCAAAACGAGAAACTTTTTTCTAACCTTAAGCAAGTTGTTATGGTGCCTAAATTTAACTATGATGTCACAGTCATCATATTTGTTACTTTGCAGCGTTAAACAGAAGGGTAAGGGTAAACTTAATGGGTCATGTAACAGTAGTGCTTTAATTAACTTAACCGTCATGTCCATTCATCGTTTAACAGTGTTAACTAAAGTTGAGAATACATTGCCTGGTTGATATTAATTGGAGTGAAATGAGTGAGAGATGTATTTCCAATTGAGGTTTTCTACTTGGGGGTGATTAAAGCAGTCGCCCCATGTAAAGAGGCTGCAGGTTTGACCCCGACCTCGTCTCCCTCTCTCTTTCCCCCCGTTTCCTGTCTGTCCTATATAGTAAAGGCTTGAAAACTGCCCAAAAAATTATCTTTAAAAAAAAAAAAAGCTTCCCACATTAATGGTTACCTCTGCCAAGGTGGTGATGTTTTCAGTTCTCTGTGTTTGTTGAAAAAGTGGAAACTCATCACTCAATCACAGTGCGAAGACATTCATTATTCTTCACTTCGGTTAACAATGTGAGGTAATAGGAATTGGCCTTTGCAGATGTCTGCTCTCTCCATGTGCCCTTTCAGTTTCTGATATTTTTATCCAGAGATGTGATGGCGATGTTAAGTAGACTCACTCTTCATTCTCTTTGCCTCTTGAGGTCCTATGGCTCAAACCAAGATCATATTAATCAAAAACGTTCAATGCAAAGATCCCCGGAGCTGTTCTCTGTATGGAGTGGAGTGAAGAACCTAATATTTTTCATGTTAATTCTAATTATGTCTCTTGAATACATAATAGAAATAAATAATGTAGATGTATTAGAAATGGGCATGTGTGCACTACAGTTTGAAAAGGGAGGACAGTATATGACACTGACACCGCTGCAGTTGGTTGGTTGTTCATCACTCCGTAGTTTTAAACTGCAGCCACAGTAACCAACAACAAATATGTTTCGGCCCTCAGAATTGTCAGGTTCTCCAAACACATTTGTTTCTTTGTCTGCTGCTGCACATTACAAATACACTGTGATGTGTTTTCTTGTACTGGATTGACAAGGCCATCTGTTTCAATATGATCGTTCATCAGCTCAGGGTTACATGCAGGCCAACAGACATAAAGGTCACTTCAAAACTTTTGAAAAAGTCCATTTTTAGCCAAAGTAGCAGCGTGCCTCTAGGGATGGCACCAGTCGGTCTACAACTCTGCTCCAGACTGAAATATCTCAACGATTATTGGGACGGATTGTGGTGAAATTTTGCAGAAGTAGAGTGTGTGTCAGTTGGTGTCCTGGGCCTTGTCTCAGTGACCTGGAGGAGTGCAAGTCCTGGAGTGACGGCAGGTTGCAACCGATCCCCTTTTCGGCACAGCAGAATTTACGCTTAAGTCTGCTTTTGTCTTTTTTTTTGTCTGCAGCATTACCAGATGGTGATGGAGGAGAAGAGTATGGACTCAATGATAGAGGTGTAGAAGTGCACCATCATTGCCTTTGGCAGGTTGAGCTTCTTCAGCTGCTGCAGGAATTACATCCTCCACTTCTGCTTTCTTGGTGATGCAGCTGATGTTTCTGTTCCCACATCCACAATCCACTCAGGAGGAACTGAAATGTATTTTCATGTAGTGGCCATATATTGTAAAAAAAAAATAAAAAAAATATGGACGTTGTCCCTGTGATGTCACCCATAGGTTTCTGAACAGCCGAAGTGAGGCTCAGTGTGGGTCGCTCCGGCAGTTGCCATCTTGGCAGTTCCTGACTACAAAATTCCAACAATGGGCAAAGAGGTGGAGCGTGGATGGAGCTGAAAACTACAGTCTGTGCTATTTTTATACCAGGATGTAAACGTTTATAAAGTTGGGCATTTTAACATGGGGGTCTGTGGGAATTGATTTGCCTTTGCTTGAAGTGGCCATTCGAGGAACTGCAGTTTTTGGCTTTTCCGTGTTGGCTTCATTGTTGTTGAAATTTGAATTTGTCCAATATTTTTGATTTATGACAAAAATAGCAGCAAAGCTACTGACATACAGCCTGACAGAGCCGCTCGTGTGGCTGCATATTTTCAGCATGTGATCATTTTTATGAAAGAAATCAAACGCAACCTGCTAGTCAGTAGTAGTGCTATATTGTACTATGCTGGTGGTGTCTGTTTTTGTTTAATATATATGTATCTGTATGATGGAGTAGTGACATCAAATTCACCACAGCTGGAGTTTCTCATTATACTTGATAACATTGGAATGATGCCAATAATGTGTGCTCAGTATTCAGTCGACAAACTGCAAATAACAACTTTCAAACCATGTTTGTATTTGTGGAAATGACAGCCTTCTCCTCAACTATCAACAACAGCTCTATCATTTTTTGGTATAGTGTGAACATTATTTCAATTATCTCTCACCACGGCGGAGGATGACAGTGTGCAGAGCACCACACGCCATAAATCTGTGGGGCTCAATATATTCGAGGATGGATTTTTTTTTCCCACTTTACCTGAAAAATGATTGTCTACATTTTTACCTTAGACATTGAACATTTCCCTTTTAACAACTTGTGGAGAAAAATGTGTGACATTTATTTGGGAGAGAGAAATAGCGATACAGTCAGGTACAGTAATGGCATAATGAGACTGCGGAGAAAAGTGAAACTTGTTTTGTACTGCGTGTCTTCTCAATTGCATCATGGTCTGTCACAGGTGCTGCTGCAGGAGAAACTGGCACCTCTGCTTCTGTTATGATTTATTCTACACAGTCTGTGGTTGTGAGAGATTTCTCCCTGCATAATTGTGGATTGTTGGTGCAAACTGCTGAGTATGAAAAGAAAATTGTGTTTAAATAACCCTTAAACCTTATGATTATGTTGCTTTAGATGGCGGAAAATGCTTCTTCATCACAACCACGCCCGCAAACAAATGTCATGCATCTAAAATCAAGTTAAAACAAAATACAAATGCATTCAGAACTGCAAAGACCAGTGGCTCTGTTTTGAAACGTTTTCCTCTGAGTACACATTATGTGCAATTTGTTTTGCCATTTCCTGCTCATGAACTGTGTTTGTGTTCAACAAGTCCAACCTCCATGGGCATGTTTTCCAGTTTAAAATATAGAAACTACCATGGCTTTTAAATATAAACAATAATGTATTTAAGCCTAAATCTACACTGCACTCATTGTATGACTGAAGCAGATCCATGATTTATTTTTCTTGGATAATTACATCACAGATTAAAATATTGAAATGTTGATTTGCAGCCTTGAGTGAAGTCAGTAATGTTGATGAATTTGAATTACTGCTGCCCAAGGGCATAAAATAAACGTATTCTTATTGTATTGGATCTGTGCTTTAACTGTAACGGCGGGGAGCTCTCACCAGCAAATGCTGAATTTCAAATGTTCTCCCGACCATAAACTGTTACCTGAAGACACAGAAGGTAACAATGCTGAACTGAGGAGCAGAACATGCCTAGAGGGTGTTTATCATCTCTTCGCTCCATTCATGCTCCGGTGAACACACCAGTCTTTCACTTGTATACAAGTGTCTATGTGTTGTCAAGGTACAGTGCACACACTAAATTTGTGTTATTAACAAAAAACACTGCACCTTCTCCTTGGATTCCGAATTATTTATCAGATGAATGATTATGAATGTAAAAATGCAAACATTGTCTGCAGTCAGGTTTTAAACATCGCGAAGCCGGTCATGCTATAAGCAAAATATCACACTTGGGAGATATCGGCCTGAAAGTTTGCCTCACTCTAAACTGGTAACACTCTCACAGGGACATAAACTGCTTATGTGCAAGTGTCATCAGTTTAAAGGGAAATCCAGAACACGCTCCTAAAATAAAAATTTCCCTAAGTAAAAGCTCTCTGCAGGTTAGTTCAGTTTAGAGTGTTAAGAAAATCCTTAGCAGTCCAGCAGCAAATCCACTCAGGCAGAAGAATAATGCAAAACATATTCCACTTAGCGACAGAGGAGATAAAATACTCCCCGATCGATGCTTCCCTTTGTTAAAAGCACAAGCACAAACTTTTCCTCACCCTCAGGGGGCTAAACTGTTTTTATTTATTTATTAACTAAAAGTTCCACGGTTCCTTTTTTCTTTATTTCCCCTTCATTCTTCTTCCCCTACCTTTGTAGCCGACAAGATGCATCTCAGGAGTATATCATTGTCTCTCTCTCCCTACAAGGACTAGATTTACCTATATTTTCCCCTTTACATGATGTTAACGGATTCACATAAACATATCGAAAGATACTAATTCAATGCAGTGCAGCACTAACCATCAATTCATCCCTTCGTGCAGGCATTTGCAAAACCTGTAAGATCTTATTTTAAGCCATTTGAACACTAAAGAAATGGTCACTAACAAATAACAAGTGGGCAAAACCCATGAGTCTTAGAGTGTATTTGTCAACATGTCCGCCATCAGATAAGGAATGATTGAAATATCGTTTAGATGAATATGAAAAGTCTGCTGATGAAGGGAACGAGATGCCACTAAAAGCTCTGTGACTGTGGCTTTGGACTCTACTGAGTGGACCTTGAGATGAAACTGTTTTCATCAAACTACTTTTTTCATGGTCAAAAATGAACCTTGAAGCTCAACATGGCTGCGTTAGTTTTAAATATATAGTATGTATAAACAGTTGTGAATTATAATTTGTACATCTATACAGCATATACTGTTAATTATGCTTTAACACACACTTGTTCGTGTCTAATCATTCATCAATACACATGATTACAGCTATGTTATACCACTGATTTAGAACTGTCCTTACATCTGTCTACAACTAGATTTTGTTGTGCCATAAACAATTTGATACGTTTTTTTATACGTCTTATAAATGATAAATAATGGGGGTTTAAGTAAAGTGTTACCTGAAAAGATTTAGAAGAAGAATTACTTTATTTATCCCGCAACGGGGAAATTTAATTTTTTCACTCTTATTATTAATCATGTTACACACACAGGCCTGAAATACACACACATGCCCAAACAGGACCTATATACATGCAATTAAGGAGAGATGTTAGAGCGAGGGGGCTGCCAGTGACCATCGCCCCGAGCAGTTGGGGGTTCGGTGCCTT
This sequence comes from Echiichthys vipera, assembly GCF_963691815.1. Classification (NCBI taxonomy): domain Eukaryota; kingdom Metazoa; phylum Chordata; class Actinopteri; order Perciformes; family Trachinidae; genus Echiichthys; species Echiichthys vipera. Next base: position 22,473,978 of record NC_139836.1, read on the forward strand.
GCTCAACAGCACCTCGGCAGTGCCCAGGAGATGAACTGGCACCTCTCCAGCCACCAGTCCACGCTCCATACATGGTCCACACAGGGACTTGAACCAGCGACCCTACGGTCCAGCCAAGTCCGTATAGACTGAGCTACTGCCGCCCCCAACTGCTTAGTATTAAGTAAAGCCATTTTCTCATATGAACTCCAGACAATGGCCGATGAATCTGGTCCGGGCATTGTCCGAAGTCAGATGCGGTCTCTTGGCGTTGGCCCTTATCAACAGGAATTACAGAACCTCGTCATCTGCCCAGTTAGACCTTTTTTGCTTTTCCATCTTCATGTCATCTCATTCTGCTTTCATCCTCAGATGTTTGTTTTCTTGCGGTTTTGCGCAAGCTGCATGATGGAAACTTCACCAACATGCCCATCGCTCGCTGTGAATTGTCCACACAATGAGCCGCTTTGTTCACACATGGGCTCAATCGGAGATTACACAGAATTTGTACTAGGAAGCTGCAAGGGTAAAGTCAGTTTGATGTTTGATCCTACAGATTCTGACATTTGTGTTATTACACACAGCTCCTTTGGGTAATGTCTAGAAAATTTCAGGTTTGCCGTGCAATGTGTGAAAGGAGCTTAAGTATCAAATAAGAAAAAAAAGAAGTATTTAGGTTTGAGCCCCCGGGCTTTGTGATAATAGCGGCATCTTAATTCTTTTACACATTTGCATTGCAAGGATTCAGCAAATCCTACAGGAAATCTTGTTCCCTCTGCAGAATAAAGTGCAAGTAGTATCCAAGGGGTGTAGTGTTAAGAAAATCTGTAGCCTACATTTCACGGTGCACCTATACGAGTTTCCCTGTCACGTTGCAACTCACACTTATTGCTGGTGTGTTCTTGTAAAGCAGTCATAGCGTATGTTCAGCCTAACAATCCTCTGAATTTTGAAGATGATGTGAATTTAGGTTTGTAAAGCTCTCCCTCATAGAGCCCAGACTCTCATGGGTTTTTATGTCAAACCACGCAAAGCACCTTTTAGACACCTTCCTTATGATACTGAATGTTTTACTTGAAGTGAATCTTGGCATGTTCTTTCCCGTGTGTCTCTCTGTTCTCCCCCCAGGCGCTACAGCCTTTCAGGGGCACCCTGCCACAGTAAAGGATTAATATTAATTCCCTCCAAATGACTCAGATTCAATTATGCAAGATAAGTTTTCCGTTTTTTGATTTAGGCCACTTCCTGCACACAAATCTGCCTCCTCTCTGTGGTGGAATATCTGGGTATAAGGCAATGATATTTGGAAGACGTTTCCAAAGCAACCAAAACTGTGCAATCAAATGCAGCTTCAGTATCAAAGGCCCTTTTCGCCTTGCCATCTCTCAGTGCTGCATTGAAAGTTTTGCTGATTGCCAGCCTCCAGAGAAGTATCACAGGGGCCATTATATCGGGGGAAAGGACGTCTGCATAGTCTGTTTAGAGGCTTGTGCTGCTGATGTTTTGGTTTGCTTTTCTAAAGCCACAGGGGTCTCTGCTAGTTGGGGTGGCATGCCCTTACATGCTTCACACTGGCAGTTAATCACTTAGATCTCCAACAACAAATGAATAAATAAAAAAACCCTGCCAGGACAAGTGGGAAAGAGAGAAGAGAAACCATGACAGAGGAAAGTGGGTTGAAATGAGAGGGGAAGAAATAGCCTAGTGCAGAAAAAATAGGTAAAGAAAGTAACATAGTGAAACGTGGCTACTGCAAACACTCGGCTTTCTCCATCAACTGAGAGTTTTATCAATACATATGTTCAATGCATTTGATTGAATTGACCTTTTCTATTGTATTTAATACATCCTCAGTAATAGGGCAATCAAGAAATGTCACCTGGTTTGGCTTACAATAAACACTGCACTAGTTTAAAGGCGCCTTACTTAGATACCTGCATTAGATGTATGTTCGCTGGACAGGCAGGAAAAAAAGGCATCAATCTCAGGTAGTGTTCTATTTTTTGCAAAAAGCATCCTAGATATAATAGCTGCACTGACTGCAGGCTTGTCAATATAACTAACATGTTTACCCTGGAAATTTCAGCTGCAGACACCTAACAGTTTTTTATCCTTAGGTAAGCTGTGACCCACTCTGTTACAAAGACATTTACAGAGAAAGTGTTTGCTGACAGATATGAGAAAGGAATAGGCTTAGTAGACAAGAGGAACAGACTACAACTTTAGCTTTTGACATCAGGGGGTTGCGTTCACGCTTCAAAAATCATAAACGTGATGTTGATTTGTGAAGAATATCTCGCTGAGCAAAACGTGTAGATATCATGAAATAAATTGTGTGAACCCCAGAGCTTATTTTCTGCAACAATCCAAACCACAATGGAAAAGTCCCATTGAGTTTTTGTTGAGGGAACCCAGGGCGATGCTCCCCCAAAGCAATTTCAGTCAAAAGCAACTGGACTTGGTCATTTGTCTAGGTAGACGTTTCACCTCTCACCCAAGAGGCTTCATCAGTTCATGTACCCATCTGACCGGGCTGGGACCGGTCCAACTACTGGTGTGGAGATCCAGGTACTTAACCTCTACATGATGACCTAACAATGACCTGGATAAAATGAGAACATTCACAGGCTCAGGGTGATGCTAACTTCCGGATCGGCCTACATTAATACGTCCTCCCTGCAGCACTCTATTATCTACTCTCTACTGTGGGGGGAAGAAGGTGTTTCAGGAGCTAAACATGATAAATTATATTAAGTACGGGCAGGTGCCAAGGAAGGCTAGTGATGTAAAATACCACCAAGATAATGATCTTTGAGATACACTGAACCTGTCTGATTCAGAACTGAGCGGCCGGATCGTACATCAACCTCTTTGTAAGACTCTCTTGTGCTTCAAATTACTGGGCAAAATGCCAAAATAATAAGCGCAGGCAAACGTTCTGCATGCATGGCTGGCTCCAATTTTTTGCTGCATGGAACAGTTGTTCACAGCAGGAGAGATCGCTATTAATTTATTCCCTCTGTTGGACAAATATCTTCATGTTAGGATCTCAGGACGAACAGATGCTGAATGGGATCGCGTCCCTGAGCTCCTCATCATAGCGTTCTTACAACCCAACCCACACATTAAGCCTGCTTTCACACAGTAACCAGCCTCACATTCAGTTGTGTAAAAGAAAAGAAGAAAACACTAAAGAAAATAAGATATTATACAGCTCTTGATTTGTGAATGCGTATTCTGAGGATGTTTATGTATGTTGTTGGCATTTCCTTGTGATTTGACCCAAGAACTTCCACTCAGGATCAACTGAAGGAGCTTGCAATGATGTCTCAAATGAGCCCCTTGATATAGACACACTGCATCCATCCCTAATGCATACACACAGATGGACAGAGATAAACACGCGCACACAAAGAGGCAACCCAGACGACTCCACACAACACTCATCAGCCTTGGCGCTGCTGCCACATACAGAGAAGAAGGCATACTGCGCCTGGAGGTGGAGAATAGCAAGAGGCAGAGGCAGTGTGGGGTAGTAATACTACCACTGCTCTGCTCCTCATCTGGCTTGCCTGTGGACAAAGCCCATCTGTTAGAGTGCAGGTCACGCACACAGATGAATACAGATGGGCTGCTGAGTCTTTCGGTCCTGCCACTTAATGATTTAAAGGGTGAGATTAAACAAGAAGCGCTACCGGCACGTGTATGAACAGAAAAGGGTGTACTTTGTTTTGTTAGGATGTGAATGTATATGCGGCAGCGGGTTCACACAATTAACACAGCGCCCGTGTAGCAACTGTTGTGCCTTTGTTTGCTGCATTTATTGCAAGGTTCGCAGGCCTGTGTGCGATTTCTTAAGCCTGAATAGCAGTGTAAAGCTGCAAACGTGTATATGTGTGAGTAAACAATACACAACTGAAAAACATCCATTTAGGCGGCAGAGCAGTGTGCTGTGGCAGCAGAATAGGGCTGCACCGTTGGACAAACCGGATAAATCCTTGGCTGTAAAAGCAAAATAATCCAAGACTTGTACACAAATCAGTGAGTCCCAGATCCATCGCCACTCGACAGTGTAGTCAAGTGCAAAGTTCCTCATTCAGTTGACAGTGTTGGCTCAGGGTTAGCTCTAGGTTCCCCTGCAGTTTCAAGATAATATGCTCAGTTCAGCCTCACTGTTTGACTTAATCTGTCTTGACGTACAAATTGAGGGGTAGAAAGAGAAGAGGGGAGAAATACCGAATGCTACTTTACTAAGTATTGCAAAGTATTGCCCGGTAGAGCTATATTTCTCTGTTTCATAACCTCCATTGTTGTCAAAACTATTGCCCTGCATTATGTTGATCACTGGCGCTGTAGTAGTGAACCTTTCGTCCTGTTTGAATAACATTTGCAAAAACCTAAAATGCTCATTGTTTAGGAAATGAATTAGCTTTTCTTAATTATTTCCTAAAATGTATGTCCTCATTAGAAACCAATATACTTGCAGACCATGCCCCTATTAGTTATTGTGTGACTTCTGAATTGTAAAAAGCATCCATGTCATCTTCAAAGTTGTGATTATGACTGGAACTTACAAATATGGAAGTACCCGAGTTGTCCTGTGAGGTGCACATTCAAGTCGTTACCATGGGAACCTTTCATGTTTCACCCATCAGACGTGACCGTGGCTTTAGAGCAACAGACAGACCGGGGAATTCTTAAGGTAATGAGAGATCAACACAACAAATTTTAGGTCTTCTTATGGGATTTGCTGACAATACTTTGCAATGCAGGACTATTACTTGTAGATGAGTATTTTACATCGGGCATTGAATGCTAGTTCCTGTAGGCTACTGTTTAAAAACCTTTTCTCTGTGCCTGAGTGTTCCAGTTGATTTTCTTATAGAGATATCCTTGAAGAATTGCATCTGTTAATCACGCATTAGACATGCTGTGGTATGAATAAAACTTCTCTGAAAGCAAAAAGCTAGAATGAAGGATTGCTTTTTTTTTAATCTTCACCCACATAACTGTCACCAAAAGCACTCAGAGCTCTGCAGATTTAAGAGATGAATGCCTCTGCACATTCCCATCTTGTGTTTCATGTGTTGGTAAAATGTTTCGCTGTGTGACAACTTGATTTAAATGTACTGGATAAGGGTGTCAATGGTCAGTAAAGTAACTGTTGAGCCCCTTCATAAATGTTTCACCACTCTGCAGGGCATATGCGAGTGAGTGTGCGCGTTATTGCATCAACGAGGGCGTTTATCTCTCCAAAGACAGCAGAGTTCTTACAGCTTGAGGGGAAATCAGCAGGCAACACCACTGATGAGTAGATACTTGTGTGTGCTAGTACACAAAAATATATGTGGGTGTGCACACATCACTTCAGCTGTTCAGGCACTACGGTCAGAGGCTGAGTACTCACACCACCTAGTGGCATTGATGCCTTGTATCATTCTGCCTGAGGAAGCAGCAGGAAAATGAGAAGACAAACAAAACAATTACACCTGCAGACTTATCAGCCATTCAAACTTACCATTCACAACACAGAAAGCATGAATTAGTACATCAAAAAGGAGTCACAGAGTTGGAAGGTCCTCTTGCTGCAATAAATCTCTCAAACAACACAGAAACAGGTTATAAAAATTAAAACAGCATGTGTGCAGGGGAGAGGCAAGGCTGGAAAGACAAGTGAGTCGAGCTAGAGTATAATTTGTCCAGAGACGGAGGGAGATGAAAGGATGAATGCTGGGGAAGCTGCAATATTCAGCGGCAGTTCTCTTTAGGCTGTGCAGCTTCACGGAGAGGCTTTTGATTGGCAGGTAGAAACCGTTAATCCCTTGTTCTGCATTCTTTTTCTCCCTCAGTCTTCCCTCTGCCCTCCCGCACATTCAGTCTCAGAGAACATCTTATCAGTCTTGTAAACCTACTGGAAGCACTGTTTTTGTTTACCCTCATACACCCCCTTACCACTGAGCATCACAGGGAATGCTCCCTCTGCCTTTGACTTCCTACAACGGAAGAGCAGTCATGTATAATGTATAAAGGCGGATGAAAGGAAGAGGTGCCCATCATCTACATAGCTGCGCTACCACCTTGGTCTAATCATACATTTGCATGCGTGGCAAGGAGACATAAATACATAATTATGTTATTTGTGCACTGTGTTCCAAATGGATTACCCGACAATTTCTGACATTTCAGATATAAAAGCTGCATTTGTCCCCACGTCTTGCATCACGGTTGACATAGTTGTCGCATGCATGGAATCAGTGTTGCCAGGAAGTATTTCACTCCATTCCCAGGCTCCCTGAGCTATTTGTAAGTTTGACTCTCAGCTAGCAACTGCAACAAGAATCTTTTTGTTTCCATTATGCAGCAGTCATTCAAGCTGAGGGGCCGTGTCCACACACCGTCACCACTGAGTGCTGTTAAGTATACCAAACACGCTTTGGACTCTCACTATTGCAGCCAGTTTGTCAGAGATGAAAAACAAGCAGGGAGCGCGCACGCACACACGCACGCACTCACATGCACACGCACACACACACACACGCCAAAAGGAAACTAAACATCACGTCTGTTTGGTATAGTGTTTACCTCCCGTGGCATTGAATGCATAAAAAAAGTTCAACCAACAAGTCTGGAAATGAAAGAAAGCATTCCTGCTGTTTAAACAATTCAAGGAAGAAAACACATAGGGGAGTGTACTGAAAGTAGCAACAGCTTTTTTTTTTTTTGAGATACAACTATTTACATGTAACCAAAGACAATGTCCTTGAAACGGGTACAAACATTTTTTTTTCCTCTTCCTGCGATTTTTGTTTTTCCAAATGACAACTCAGAAATATTGTATAAAATAAAAATATCAGCTTCAGGAAAAAAAGTAGTCTACGCATCTTTAAATGTCCATTAACCACTATGTACAGGAGTATTTACATTCGAAAATTCCATTCAGACCAGAACTCTGCAAAGTAATAAACAGTAAACACAGTTGCAACCATGTTCACTGCAGCCCTACAAACCAGATAGAACTAATCTGCTTACACAGGTATGGCTGTCATTCAAATCAGTGATCGTACATGTGAGCAGTACAAGACAGAGGCGTTTTTGAGGGTTCATGTGCGTCATTACGTCATTACAAAAGAATAAATAAATGGGAGCTAAATGAATGTTGTCCAATGCAGACAAATCATAGTACAATGAGAGTTCAAACAGGAAGCTACACGTGGCTGGACATACAGAAACATGGAGCCATCGTGTTTTATTAAATGCAGCAAGTTTTGATAAAGTTTTGAAAACCATAATATAAGCAAAATCTGTAACACACACACATGTAATGATGTCCAGCCACTGAGCTGTGTCACATGGGGTAGATTTTATGAAACATGATGTGAAGCTTTAGACACGGTTGGAATCTCACTAGGTAAAGACTGTGCATTTACAAAGGAGGAGAAAAAAAAAAAGCATTAAATTAAATACATTTTTAAGAAAGAACTTCATTAAAAATTCAAAAAGGAAGCACAACCATCAATTTGAGTAAGTCATCACATCAGTTATATCTGTGAGTTTCAATGCATACTGTAATTACATACCCTTGAATTAATAGGAATTTAAATAAGCTAAACATAAAGTAAAATATGACCAAATGACGGGTGAGAAGAGAAATCGAAAAATTCATAATGGCATGTAATTTCCAAGTGCCACTATCAGTCAAACAAAGGACATACTATCATAGTCACACTGTAAAAGTAATTCATAATCTGGATGAGGAAAAAAAATGCCCACAAGGGAAAAAAGTAAAATCTAAAAAAAAAACATATCAGAATGTAATGTGCTAACTAAATTAATGGGCACAATGAGAACGTAAAACCAGAGGAAAAAAAGACTCTTTCCCTTAAACATTCAAGCCAACTGCAAACACTTAGGTAAATGGATGTATGCAATTAAAACCATTCCACACAAGTTTACACAGAGACATCACTCTAACATCCATGAATATGATTGTTTTTCATGCTAATCAATGATTTCACCCTTGGCTTTGATGTGGATGAGTAGAGATTAAAATGTAATGATCCATAAAATTTGATTCAGAGGTTCACACTCCAGCTAAGCGACCAGGAATCGAGACCAGGCAGTGGGACAGGAGTCTCCGCCTATGTGGCCTGTCAAACCTTTCAGGACATTTCAAGAAGAGGTCTGCTTTGAGTCCATCTTCATATTTGACATTCCACAGAGTATTTTGAAACTTTAGCCTAGCCTCTGCCTGATTCCCAGTAACCTGAGGATGAGTCTTCGGACTTCGAATGTGGTGTTAGAGGAGTGAAACTGAAGGAATCTGCATGTCTGTCAGCTAACAGGGCTTTGGTTCAGGCTGTGCTCCAGAGGGAGAGAGACTGTTATATTTGTGTGTTCACAAACCTTTATCGGTAACAATTCAGAGCGATCACAGCACTGAGTGATCTGGTGAAGTCACAGCAACGCTGCAGAGTCTTCAATGAACCCTTGTGGCTCCTGTCGGGTAGGGGGCAGCAGAATAGCCTGGGATCCGTTTTAATGTGCAGAGTGCGAGCTCCCGGTCTGGCTGTCTGTTAACAGTGCTCCAGGTAATCGATGGCCCGCGAGATGGACTTCTGTCCTGTGGTGCCCATTGCACACTGTGTGTGGAGACAAAATAAAAACAAGAGTGTAAAGGTGCCAACATCTACTACTGTACTGTTCTTGAGGCAGACACACTGAGGATGTTTGAGCTTCTGTTCACTTGAAAAGGCGAAATCTATGAAACAGATGGTTCCAGTCTTCTGCTGACAGGATGAGTTGCTTTCAAAGCTGCTGCAACGTGCACATCTGTGACTGTAACTGTTCAAAATTAATGCTTGACTTGGTTTTAAATTAAATTATCCATCACATCTACTTGAATTATGCTGCTTAGATACATAAGAATCATATTAATTGATGACAATTTACTGGCCACATTTTGTACTATAATGGCAAATTACTGCCACAAAATCTTTCTAAAAGCTAAGTGCCACTAGAGGCTGTGAAAGTGATTTTAGACTAGCTAAGAAGCTGTTGAGGTATTTTAAATGAGCGACAAAGCCTCACAAATCGTTTTTTACAGCCCTTTCAGGCAGTATGCATTACTCAAGCTCTGCTTTAATGAAATAAGCACAAGTAAACAATTTCATTTTCATCCAAATTATAGTATTTTTAGGAAGGAGCTGAATGAAGGTGCAGAAAAAACAAGAGCAAAACCTGCAATTATATTTTAAACTAAAGGAAAATGGGGAATTACTGGCCCTCAGAAAAACGTTTATTTTTTTCCAGGCCACACCGCTGCACAATGAGTCCAATTAAAAGAGCTTTTTGCAACTTCAATACAATTTGCCAGGAGCTGTGGTCGCATCAACATTCTTAGGTGAACCGTTTACAAAAACAACTCTGATGTCAGTGTGAAAATGACGGCTCATCTTCTAGGTAGGAAATAGATTCCTTTTGTCACTATAGCACCACACTATAATTGAATTCCAACGTATATGTCATCATGCAACATTTGGTCCATCCTGTCATACTCACAGTAAGGTTCATGAAACTCAGGAACTTCTTCAGCATTTCTGTCATGATGGAGAAATCCCCTTTAGGTAGATGCTCTCTCACAGTAGTCACATTTTTCTGAGGGGGACAGAAAGGCGGGTGAGCAACTACATGAATTCCTTTGTCTTGGGAATATAATCTTAAATCATACTGTGTATCAGTGGCGGCTGCTGGTCTTTCAAGGAGGGGAAGCTAATTTTTCCGGCCTACATCATAAATGTGTTTGTTTATTTCTATGTAAATTCTACCCTTTGTTCCTTTTCAAGAAAATGCCAACTAAGTATCCTCTCAATGGCCAGCAGAGCTAGGCTGCTTAAACGGCCTTGGCCCAGCTGGAGCTGCTGCGCCAGGCTACTGTAAAGTGTGACCACCTGTGAGTGCGAGTGACGAGGGGAGAAGTGTTGCAGCTGCCGCTGCTCATTGGGGTTAGAAACCAGAACAGAGTCGCCAAACACAACGCTAGTAGTAGCTTCCCTTGCTGTCTTAGAGCAATCGCCACTGCCGTGCATGTGTGTGTGTGTGTAATATATCCTCACCTGGCTTCCCTGGCAGAGGCAGCCCAACAGCAGAGCAGTGTAGGAGGCAACAATACTGTCCTCCATATGCTTGCCTGCATGCTGCAGAGCTACAGCAAACACAAGGGAGAAAGAAAAAGATTCAGGATAACAGATACATATGCTGCCTCGTCTGGAGGAGAGGGTTTCAAACTCATGGGAGAGGCCTTCTGAATAGAAATGTTGGCTATAAATATCCCCGTGAGAAGGACTTTGGAGCTTCTACTCAGTTACCCAACAGGATGTGCTGGGGCTAAAATGGAACAGCAAACAGGTTTGCATTTCTCAACTTATGATTCAACCATATAAACAACGTAGCTACGCAGTATGAGCTGATGTGGAGTGATGTTCTTGTGCCTGCACAATTTTTTATACAACATAAAACAGCTTAATTGCAAAGAAATAATGTGGCTATTAGGGCTGCATTCAGGGCTCATTTATTAATATAGATGAATCCGCTTTATACCTTCTTAATACATCAGTGGGTCTTTACAATATCAGAAAATGGTGGGAAAAGTTGAAAAAGCTGGAACTTTTGCTTGAAAAATTACACTTGAATTTCTGTCCATCACTAATTTGACTAACTGCTTCAGCTCTAGTGGTTATGAACTCTGTTTAAAGGCTATGTAATCCAGTGGTATGCTGCAGAAAAAGAAACCCCATCCTGTCAACTCCAAATGCACACGTTTTTATTGCTCCAACCTTAATTAGTTGAGAAGCAAAAAAAGGTAATGAAGTTGTTGCCACAAAGTAATCAACAATGCAACATTAACCACATTTATCTAGATTATGATTTAAGCCGGAGCTAACTAGAATTACTGCCTCCACCAATCAAGCAGTTTACATCCATACATATTTAGTGAAGACTTTCAATAAAAGTTATTGTGTTTTTATCAAAACGTGGATGCTTCCCACACACACACAACAACCTGGCCAACTTTAAAGACGTTCCCTCCAGGGGTTCCAAAGATATTGCATTCCCAAGAATGGAACTGATAGACTACCTGGAAAACATAATGCTTTTGTCTACGACTGACACTGTCGAGACACAACTTCAAACACACACGAACGTCTACCTTTATTTAGATCCAACTCTTCATCTTCCTCCTCTTTCTTCTCATTCTCTTTCTTCTCAGTTTGGCTGTCGTTGGTTTCGGCTGCCACCCACTGGATCTCTCCTGAAGTCTCCTTCCACTCGCCGCTTTGGTCGGCCGGCTTGGGCGCCTCACTGATGAGGTCGTCAGTTTTAGCCTCAGCCAGGATGGCGGCGCGCTCCCTCTCCAGGAAGAGCTACGGTTTAGAGAGAAATCAACAGATGTGAACACCAAACGCGCACTTTTTAATTGGAGCCAAGTGACAGTAGATGTTTGAAGATTTAAAAAGGGAATAAAAGGCATAGCAGTTGAGCATGATAGCCAAGGTATTTCTTTCAAGGCTAGGTCAGAAACCAACAGGGTATGCCAAAAACTCACTTGATATTCAAAAGGTAATTTTAAAGTTAATCACTACACACAACTTTGCACTAATGAGTCAGTGTTTGGTTGAAGTTATATCAATAATAAAACAAACATCAATAAAATTAAGTTTTTATCTTGAAACTCAAATCCATAAACAAACATCTGACATTGCTATAAATACATTCAAGGCTACAGCTTATGGTTCTGTGGTAAAGCATGTAGCGACGAGGGAAAATTCAAAATGATGATACAGCAACATAGCAGCATCCATATACCAACTCCCAACGATGTCTTGATAGATGAAACACTGTCTAACAATACAACACATCCTTACTTCAAAAGAAATTATGAAACAAAAACATGCAACCCACAATGAAACCTAAAACAGTTATTAATGAGTCTTGGCAAAATTCCTACCTGCACCAGGGCAGCCAAAGCACCGGAGGGCTTGGGCTTGACAGCTCCGTCTCCCTGAGTCTCAGTTGTGCTTGACGGTGCTGACGCTGCCGCTGTGTCTGATTGTGTCAGGTCAGCAGGCTGCATCAGGCTGTCTTCCAGACATGTGTCCTCGACTATGTACTCCATGTCCACCAGACAGTGGCGGTTTCTGGAGCTATACTCCACAAGGTTAATTAGTAGACCCAGACCCTGGTAGACGCAACAAAGAAAAAACACAAATAAGACGAATGGTCAGAGATACACAGAGCGGGTTGTCAGAATATTTTGTAAACAATTATGTGGTGGTGTTTAGTTTTGTTTAACAGGCCCTTACCAGCACTCGCACGTCAAATCGCTGCTCCTGGGGGATGTAACGTGGAACTCGGAGGACGCAATTTAGAGCAGTTACAGTGAGCTGTTCCTGCTCACCTGTCTTAGTGCTTCCCCACTCTTCAGACAAAAAAATAATGTAATTATTAATCTCTGCTTATACCAGTCAATACCATTATAAGCACCTAAAGTATGGGTGATATGGTTGAAGCCTATATGAGCATATTAATAAGAATATAGTTCGATACTGGTACTTTCCTTTAAATACATGCAATATCATATATTACAATCAAACTGCTGTTTGAAGTATCACATCAGACATACAATAAGCCCTAATACTGAGTCATTGCATAGCTCTTCATATCCAAAACACAAAATCAAAAAATACAAAGTAGTAAATGAGAATACCATTGTCATGGGTAAGGTTGAGCAGCACTCCTATGATGGCCCTCATGCAGTCCTCCACAGCCTTGCCCACGTTACTGAAACTGCAGTGAGGCAGCGCTGCACCCGACAATGACAGAGAGCTGTTGTTTAGCGCCCTGCTGTATCGCTGAATCATATCTTCACAGTACCGCAAAGCCCTGGTGAAAGAAAGAAAAGCATACTGATGAGATGAACATAAACGTAGACGAGGAGCAGGAGATTTAAAAGCACTGATTACCTTTTAATGACTCTGCCCTTAATTCCATTTTATATCCACCAATACAGAAATATTAATCCAAGCTTTATTGGGATCCAACTTTTGCTGATAAAGCTTTGTTGGGTCAGTTAGTTACACTATTGACTATAACAGTAAGGTATGTGCTTTACTAACTCTTCCTTTGCTTCAATAAAGGTAAACATGCTTTAATTAAGAGACACACAAGTAGAAAGGAGTGCCAGGCAGATATATTGATCGGACGATATCATCAGCCGATATTAGCCTACATTATATACACCTGTACCGATAGATATAGATGCGTCTGTTTTCTGATATATATTGATATGAAATGCGTTTTTACAGAATATATAATGCGAAAAACAATGCTTGGGGTGAATTAGAAATGGTGACATATAGCTATTTATTTTACTTTTATCTATTTTTGCATAAATGGTCAGCAATTGACTGATACTGAACAAGATGTGTATTTAGCTTTTTTGTTTTTAATTATTCTATTTTCTTAGTTAATTTATAGTTGGACGATAGTGAGTTGGTTGATAGTGCTTGCTGTCAAGTATAATAATGTTAAATATTATTTAAAAATGTTATTTAATTAGGAGAGCAACTGGTACAATTAGTGAATATTTCCCCTCAAATATCCCATATCAGTCAGGCCGTAGTGGTAGAAATGTACTTTTTGTAACACTTTTGTATCCATCATATTAAACAAAGGTAAACTGAATGAACTGTTATATTAGTCAATGTCTCAGTACGTGTCCAGTCAATAATAGCTACAAGCTGTGTCTGGTGTTCACCTGGCAGAGGAGATGATGAGCTGTGAGTCTTTGTAGGCAATTAAGTAACCCTGGTTTTCGGGGTTCTGCACTGTCACCTGTTGGCAGAAGATGAAAGAGAGATAAAATCAATAGAGGGGAAAGTACACCGGAAGGCTCCAAAGGTACTCAAGAAACAGAAAATGAGGGGAGACACCTTTGTTTGGTTCAGACTTTTGATCAGTGGCACCGTAAGCAAGAAGACATTTTTTTATATTTTTTATAACAAAGGCTTTGATAAAGGTAAGAATAAAAGTCACCATCCTCTTCACCATACTCTTGTTCTTGAGTGTCACGACTTTGGTGAAATAGGAAACCCAACTTGAAAGAGCAGTACTTACACTTTCAAGTACTCTCAGACACCTCTCAGCCCCCCATAAAGACGCCACAAGGTTCTCCTTGTCATCCTCTTGGCTCAGGTTCTGCACACACTCTTTAACTGTGGTAAAACAAAACACACAATGCATGACAGGTACATGAAGAGGGTACCCACTCATAATTTTCCAATTAAATTCCATTTTCCATTGACTGACATGGGAGCTGAAATTAAAAGGTTGCGTTCTGCTTCTCTTCTGGCAAATGTCATACTGTACAGCATATGTTTAACCTGACTGTCACCAGAGGAATTTCGTTCCACCTTGCTTCCGCCTTGACTCCGCCTAGCTCCACTCAACCATCTGGGATAACTCCATAGGAAAGTGATTTCAGCTGGTCGAGTCAATCAGGACCGCCAAGCTGCGGTTTTATAGATGTGACTTAGCTGAGAAGCGACTGTTGTGATTCAGACATAAATGGCGGCTCGCATCGAGGAGGCAGGCGTCGATATCAATGCTGCTATTTCATCCGCGTTGTCCAATCTAATGAATATTTCTTCTTTAAAAGAACACCAGAGAACGGTGAAGGCTTTTGTTGGTGGAAACGATGTTTTCGTCCGTCTCTCACATCAGTGTCACGAGTTGGTTTCGATGTGAGTGGTTAAAGTAGCATGTCAATGAAGATGACGGACAAGCTGTTTATCCAATCATACGCAAGGATTTTTGATTAGACCCAGCCTCCTGAAATCACTTTCCTATGGAGCGAGCCAAGATGTATGAGTGAAGCAAGCGGAACAAAATTCACCTGGCCAGAGTCACGTCAGCTTATGTTACCAACACGTCAAGTTTCAAACAACATACAAACCTAGTTTTACATAGACTGAGTGAGGGGATAAAATACATTTAACACATACCAGGACTACATAGATTATCTCCAGGATATTTGGTCATTTTAACCAGTTATTGGTGCTTCTGTGGCCGGATAACTAGTCTCTTAATGCATCCCACAAACCTACCTTTGTCTACAATATGGTCTAAGCCACCTAGCAGTCGCAGTTCTTCTTTGAACCAATCTCCGGCTCTCTTGGAGGTTAAAGAGAGCAATGTCTCCATGGCGAGGTGGCCCGTCTGCAAAAGAAAAAAAAACATTTAAAATTTACAACATCCTGCATACACTTTTTATTTGGCATGACACCCTTTTAATACTGGGAAACCTGAAATATGGCAGTGTAATGAGGACATGAGCACATTCTCGATAATTATTAGCTAATATTGTCATGGATGCATGCATGACATGGATGCATGCATGACAAGTTGACCTTTAATCCCCGTCCAAAAAATAATCTACTACTTCTGTCATTTTAAGGTGGCTGATTAGGAATATAAAGAAGCAAATGAGTATATCGCCATCGCTTTAACATAACAAGGACATTCAACGACACTAATGCTTTTGTTGGGTCAATTACCGTAATTTCCGGACAATAAGCCGCTACTTTTTTCCCTCGTTCTGGTCCCTGAGGCTTATACAACGGTGCGGCTTTTCTACGGCTTGCGGTAACCAGGGGCGCACACTACCGAGGATGCGCGAGACCGAGGCAGACATCTGGCGCCAGGTAACGAGAGCAAAACAAAGAGTAGGAGAGCTTCAGCGACAGTTTGCCTGAAGGAAGTGTTCATGCAAACACCCTCAACATGGAAAACAAACGGAGAAGTGCATATGATGCTGCTTTTAAGTTAAAGGCAATCGATCTGGCTGTCAAAGAAGGAAATAGAGCCGCTGCAGGTACCTGGTTGGTTATTTTGATAACGTAAACGGCCGCGGGACTGCACTTTTACTGCCGTGTTACAGGCGAGCACTTTGTATTACTTTGCACCGTTGTATTATTTGTACTCTGCACGAATGCTGTTCGCCATGTCAAAGATGTGAAAGTTTGATTGAATGATTGAAAGATTTATTGTTAATAAATGGGACGCTTTGCGTTCCCAAACAGTCATCTCTGTCCCGACAATCCCCTCCGTGGTAGCAGGAACCCCTATATACTACGGTAATTACACATCAAAACGCCTGCGGTTTATAGTCGGGTGCTGCTTTTATATGGAGCAATCTGTATTTTACCCTAAATTTAGCTGGTGAGGCTTATAGTCAGGTGCGCTTTATAGTCCGGAAATTACGGTAATATATGACTTTAAAAGTGCAGTTCAATAGATTAATCTTAATGGGTGGGAACACCTGTCAGTTAAGGACCACAATCTCTAGGACAAGCGATCTACATGCTACCATTTTATATACATGACAAAATGTATCTTCACCAAGCAGGTGCTTAGTAATTACTTTAGGAGCAAGAGGAGTAAAAGAGTTAGATGCATTAAAACCAAATTAGACAACATTAACATGTCATGCCCAATTTGACAGATTGCACTTTCCCAATGAGGCTATTTAACCATTTAGGAAGTTTTGCTTGTTAAAGAAATAGTTACTTGTTTGAACTAAGGTACGTACAGAGGAGAAACTTTTTTTTGTTATATTTCATTTCATTATTGAAGAACACAACTCACTGTGATGTTTTCCAAGTCAAGGTGCTTGTTGTGCACTGTCTCACAAAGCTTCCTGATCTTCTCCTTGACCTTTTCCACCTCCTTTGCAGTGAGCTGGTCCTGGTGGGCTGAGTAGTCTTGGTCCAGTTCCAGCAGCTTGATCATAAGCTCCAGACAGGCCCTGTCCAGATCCATGTTAAGACGGTCCCGACTCAGAATGTACATCAGGGAAGCCGTGCACAAACCAAGGTTCTGGTATAACGATAGAGAAAGTCTATTAAAAAAAGTGGTGTAGGTGGTGTAGAACACACAGAGGTGAGACACAAGAGGGTTTGAACATCCTGCGCCAGCTGGAAATAACTGAACACATGCCCGCTATCACTACAGCATCCTCAAAGTTAGTAACCTTGGTGGTTTGTATGCCTCTGTGTTTACACTGGAAATACTGCACATTAGCGTGTCAATAATAATGATTTTTGCAGGCTGCAGAAATACAGAGCTGTAAGCCATCGCACATCTTATTGTACACATTGCCTACAAGTATCACTGTACATCGGCAGTCATAGCAGCTGACTGGAGTGGACTCTCTTCAGGGGTCTGTAACAGGATGATACTTGTGTTACTTGGATGCAGTGGGACACTTGAAAAGCTTCCTCTAAAGCCCGTCAATGTTTTCTGCTGCAATAGAGTCTGCATCACAAGGAAGCGAAAAAAGTACACCTGGTTTTTAATTATTTCTGCCCCAAACTGTATTTATTGAATTATTATGTTATTATTTCTGCATTAAACTGCTTTGAACTGTATCAAGTTCAAGGTTAATTTCTAATCTGGAAAATGTACACTTGATATTCAGAGTTACTGTAAATCATAAACTGCCGTCCAGTCACTATTTAAGCTAGTATTGTGACGCCGCAGTAATTTACAAACACAAACTGGATAATTCACAAAGGTAGGCATGTGAACAGGAAATAAACTAAGTATAGAGTTGAAGAAGCGTCAGCAGGTCATTGCTCTGAAGCCTCTGTAGGCAATTTGCTTCTGTGGCTCCCTGATGTTCACACCAGTCATCTGAGAGCGTGCCAAAGGGCTTTTGTATTGCAGGTTTACAACTGAACTACTAAAAGGCAAAAATACAATTTAAATTGTAGCCAATTAATGGGAGCTACTGTGTAAACATACCCTGTGTGAGGTTACTCGCCCATGTGCTCCTAAATACATTTTACAGTTCACTACACTACAAGGAAAACAAACTGTACCAAAGAACTCAACGCTTTGACTTGAATGTAATGATTAAAAAAATTATATTCACTTTTAAATAACTTCAGGCATGTAGGCATAAACATCCTCTTCATTAGCAAATACTGCAGAGGTGTTTATAAAGATATAAAAACAAACATCACCCTCTTCAGACTAAATGTAGCCTTTTTAAAAAACTGTTTTGTAACATGCAGATTACACTGCTAGCTTCTTAGGCCACTAATAAATACTGATAATTTAGCAACAAAGTTGAAAGTACAGTCTAACAGGAAAATAAACATTAGACCATCATATGTATTGGGCAATACATTTAAGTGTATATGTGAAACAATAACTTTGTAAAATTAATGAGGAGTCATCTAACCCAAGGGTGTCCTTATTGGAGGAAGTGTATGGCCTCCTACCACTTTTGATTTATTCAGTAACTAAGCGCACCAGCTAAGGTGCTAAAAACCCAGAGAAAATAACAAGTAAACAACAATAACACTAATTACTCACAAGGGGCAAACAAATTACCGTTTGTAACTACTTTACTTCTTTTGAAAGTGAAACTTAAGAAGCCAGTGACGTAAAAAGACTTTTACTGACCGGGTGTTGCGGAGCATCACTGAGCATTTTGAAGACCTGCGCCACTTTGCCTCTGGCCCGCAGGTGCATCCTGAAACTGGGCATGGCACAGCGCGTGGCCAGGCTGATTATACTGCAGCAGTAAGGGGAAGAGAAACAAAAGGAGAGAAAGAAAGTATTACAGAAATGCTAGGTCAAATATTTATCACTGTGGTAAAAACTAAAATGAAGGACAGAATGCAGCACCGCCTACTTCAAGATCAGAATCACTCTTTGTAATTAACATCCGCATTTTCTGTTTTTTATATATTTCTACCTCTTTCTCTGCATGTGTAAAGATTACAGCACTAAAAGGAGGCCAGGCTACATGCAGGTTCTTCTGAAGTCAAGGTTGCCTCTCCTGGGGTGATTTCATTTTCACAACACAATGACTGTGTGCTTTATTGGACTACGGAAGAACAAGCTTTATCTTATATTACCCCCAACAGATGGTGAAACGCATAAACAAAAAAGGGCAAAGGAGAGAGAGGAAGACAAAATATAAGTACACATGCTGCCTCTATAGGGCTCATTATGTTGTGTTCAAAATACAAAAAACAGGAATAGTCAAAGTGGTTGAATCTTCAAGAAGTGTCACTGTTAGTATATTGCATGTGAGCAAGACATTTGAATAAAAAACCTGTTTACATTCTCTGCAGTCTCTTTAAGCATGTTTACTCTGCAACGCTACCTCCTGCTTCTCTCTGTAAGAATAATTATCATTCATTTGTGCAATTTAATTAAGGATCAAATTTCAAAGCTGTGATCAACTAAAGCAGATGTTTCTGTAATTGCTCTAAAAATAGGCTAGGAGCATACTAGGTTACATGAACAATTGTTTGGTGCTTGTACTATTCAGTCAACTTAGTGAGGTACTTGGTACCCATACAGATCAATACCATCATGTGAACCAGGGGGGAAAAATCCATGTCAGAGCAGACAGAGCGTGTGCTCTTCCTTAGAACTGTACCAAAGAGGCAGCACTATGTGTTGTATTCCACTTACCTAAGGCATCGTGTGTTGAGAGGCTGACTGCTCTTCAGCCCCGTCTCCAGGTACTCAAAATCATCTGTGAACTCTTGATTCTCTCCGAACTCCACAACGTCATTGAAGTGCTTCACGTGCTGCACCACTGTGTACAGCTGGTGAAAGGGGAAGGGGGTCAATTATAGCTAATTGTGAAGCAGTGCATTTGTCCAGGGTCACCATCAACTCACACAAACTCAGGGAATCGCCCTCATTGTTAAAGTCGTCTTTATTGGTTTTATTACCAGCAATAGCCGACTGTGCCAATACCCCTCACAAATAAAAGCTCAGCATCTAGAGTTAAGGCCTGATGAGAGGGTTACTCTGTATGTCTACCAGTATCAACGGTCATGCTGTGTGAGCACTGAGCATGACACAGGAGGGAGGACTCAGGTTTAAAGCAAAATCAGTGTGTAGTGGCAGCTTAGCTAAAGCCATTTACCTCAGGGGATCCGTTACTAACAGTCTGATCATAGTCAAGTTTAAGAAGAGTTTCAATTAACAGCTACAGTCATCATTGCTACCTCCAATCCACCAAGGTTCAAATAAACACAAGTGAGCTCGACATGATTCAAATTAATGCTATCCCTGTATTGCATAACCTATATAAAGAACAGCTTGGTTGAGTATGTAAAAGAGAGATTAAATTCATAGCAGCACGCAAACAAATAGTAAAAACTGAGCACAAATAAACATTAAGCTGTGAAAGATTGCGCCTCGCCTCTCCCATTCCTCAGTAGACGTCTAAAAACATCTCAGTGCACTCCAGACTCACCTCCTTGTGCTCCTTTCTGCATTTGAGTGCAGTGACAATATCCTGGTTGAGTCGCGTGGGGATGGTCTCTGACTTAATGACTTTAGGCGGTGGTGGAGGGGCTTTGAACAAGCCATCATCTTTATGGGAGTTGCTGTCTTTGCTGCTGCTCGACAAAATAGCCTAAAGGAAGAAAAGCAGCAGAGAAATGGGGCTCATACCAAAATAACAAAATCTGTCTAACAACATGTCCGCAAGATTTACCACAGCTTCAGAGTCTGTTATAGCACACAAGCCTTTATGAAGTGTTAACAGATGAGGTAGTGCAAAGTTAAAAACTTCTTTTAAAGTCCCAGTTGCCAGAGTCTGATTAACTTGACTGTGAACAAACATATTTTCCATGGGGGAATTCAACACAAAATATACAAATAAACCCAGGTTCACTTGTCTTGGAAAATAACTACGTCAACGTAAAGGAGACTAATTAGAGCAATTAGACAAAACTGTTTACTACTAAGAGACCATTAAACAAGATCCTGGGTTGCAGATAGTAAGGAATAAAGAATTCTGTAAACAGTTATTAGTTACAGCATTTTCTTAACATAATAGCCTGAAATATTGTTTGCCTGCTTTGTGTGCAAATGAATACATTTCAAATGAGAACTTTTAACATCACAAATTCACCTTTTTGCTTAACAATGCCTTTATTTATTCCATTAACATTTACCTGACCAGGTAGTCCCTGTTCGCCTTAAAAAACAAACACAATAAATCCAAACTCTGTACCACCAAGAGAGCGTTATCTTACCGGTGCAGTTTGAGATCGAGAAAGTGGAGGTGCAGGTGTCTCTTCAGGCTCAGGTTGATTCCAGTGGCGAGCGTTGTACACAGCTTTAGCAGGGGACTGGAACCCAGTAAGGTTTTAATTATGGGTTGTTTGTTAGTAAACCAAAGGCATTGCCACCCATACCATACATAAACAAAGACCATGTAGAAACCCTTCGATGTGAATCTCCATAAAGCTCTCTAACACAAAGCTTAGGACGTTATTGTTGTAAATGAGATGAACACATAAATATTGGATGCTACAATCATGATGATAGACTGAGACAACAGCAGCCTCAGTGTGCAGAACAGTCCCAAAGCAGCACAAAACACTTCCAGTAAATGACACATTGTGCGATTCAATTATATATCGCAAAGACAATACAGAGTGCAGAGTTTTGTTGATGACGTACAAACAATAAACACAAAGAATTAGGAAGACAGACCACAAATAACCCGAAGCCACTGCAAAACACAATCTACATAAGCAGAGCATATGGGCATTGCAGACAATACCACAAATGTGTGCTACTGAACACACATTTAACCAATTCATGCAAGACTGCTTTGACAGTTAATCCCTGGGCATTGCCTCAAGTCTGCAACTGTAGCTCTAGCACACTTTACAGCAGAATCATAGAATAACATAACATGATAACAACCTAATGCATATTGGTTTCAGTTTAACTTCTTTCCTACCCCCTTGCTCAGTTTTTCTTTGAAGATCTCGTCTAAAATGGCTGTCATGCAAGTGTCAAGCCTAATTTATGTACTCCCATGTGTATTTAATTCAAGAAGCTTTATTTATCCCGAGGGAAATTATTAATGTATAACAAATTAAAAATACTCAACATTTTCTCAAGATATTCAGTGCAATATATATATATATATTTGTGTATCACGATAGCTTGATATGATTTCATCACAATACAATTCCATTGAAGGACGATAAGTGATGGTATTGACTTATCGCCCAGCCCTATTTAAACATCATAAACAAAAAACCCTGTTTAAAGCCAAGTAGTGCCAGACCTGAAATCAAGCCTAACCAGGTAGAAGGTCGTGCAGGCAGGTTGGATGACAAAATTACTTTTGAATACAAGCATGCAGGCAGAGAAAGACAGGCATTTCTGGCATGCTCATATACCTTTTTGGGTCCACTGAAGATCTTTTTGAGTCCACTGCCCATGTCCTTGGATTTGTCACCTGGCTTCCGTCCTTTCTGCCCCTCAGCGCCGCCAAGACTGGAGTCGTCAGCGAAGTCAAACGCATCTGTTGGATAGATTAAATTGTTAATGGCGAGAAGCGGGCATCAATGTATGAACGGACTGGACTGGACTGATAAGGTTTATCTTTTATTCAAGTTCTAAAAACAATGCACATTTTAGAAGCTTCTTATCAGGCTACAAATAGCTTGATCACAATGTCATCAAAACTGCACAGAGAAGATCTCATAAAAACATATTTTGCTTATCCAGCAGTGTATCATGGAAACGTGGGCAGTGTGTATAGATGAACGGTGTTTGGCTTCACTCTGCAAAGGAAATTGTGTCACTTCATTCCAATCTGCCGAAATCCAGGAAGGAAGTCAAACACTGTTCGTTTATACATACTGAGATGATACAGAACTAGATTCAAAATGATAAAGTATCGCTTTAGGTTAATTAAGAATAATTAGATGACCATGTCTCTATAAATTAAGGATCTGCTCACCTGTATTGCTGCTTGCTTGGCTGTCCTGAGAGTCACTGGTATGAGGGCTGTCCACACTGGAGCTCAGAGCAGCTAAGGCTGCAGCCGCCTTCTTGGCCTTCTTTTCTTTGGCCTGAGAGTTCTCGTCATCACTGTCACTTTCGCTCAGATCGTCGAAGCCAAAGTACTTGATCTTGTAGCTACTCTTGCCTCCCATGCCACTTTCTGAACCATCCTCACCACCCTGGTCCTCTTTGTCCTCAAAGCCAAAAAACTCTAGCTTGGTCTCAGTCTTGGTCTTCTTGGTCTTTGTCTGGGAGGGTCTAAACCTGGGAAGATACAGTGAGGGTATTTGTTTCTTGTTTGTTATTTATTGTTGTTTTATACTGAGACTGTGGGAAAGAGGGGAAAACTGGAGCCGGAGAGGGAAAACTAAAATTACCCATCGAAGCTAACCAAATAAAAAAAAAGCAAAAGTAGGGGTCAACAATTTTCTACAACTTAATCAGAAAACCTCTTAAAATTTTACAAATGTTACTGTTTGACCTAGACAGTCAAATAATGTATTATTGTCTTACTATTAAGCAAATTCAGTCATGATGAAGTTAATACCACATCATTAGATACAATGTCATGTCACAGAAAGCATCTCATGCATTAGCATTTCAAACTATCAGGAAGCAACAGCAAGACGTTGGCAGTGACAAACACCTTCAAGAACATAACATACCTTTAGAGTAATTAAGTGAATATACTACTTCAATACCACTTCCAGTTTGACTCCACTGTGTTACTGTGGAGACTGTATGAAAATGCAATACTTAATATCTAAAAAGGGAACAATCTGTCCAGAACCTTTTGTTATTGAGGTCTATATATATATATATATATATATATATATATAGATATAGATATATAATAATAATAATAATACAGTACGTGTTTTTGCTCCTCAGATGCTGAATAAATCATATTTCACACCATTAAGCTCAAATAGTGGATCCAGTCAAGAGGAAGACAGGATGTTCAAAGACCCAATGATATAAAGTGTGTGTGAATAAGTGTGCAATGAAATGCTATATATATATATATATATATATTAAACTGAAGATCATTACTTGTGGCTGACATCTGAAATCATAATCCACGCAAAATTCTGAATGACTCATGCATGACAAAAAGTTGTTGGAAGCTGATAAATACTACTAATTAATTAAGTCAAACTGTAGGAATATGTATAATATGTCCTGTACGTCGGCCCGTCCAGATGCTTTCCTCATTGTTTTTACCTTCATTATCAAAAGAGGAACTTCCGACTATCTCCAGGCCTGATTCTTCTTGCCCCGGGTTCACATCTGAAAACGGCTATATACGTTGAAATGACTTACCTGGTAGGTTTTGGTGGGGGAGCGTCGGACTTCTTCTTCATCTGGCCTGCGGCTCCAAGGTCAGCGGGGGCAGCCGGGGTGACCAGTTCATCAATACCCCGCTCAATTGAGTCCTGGATGGTGACGTTGCACACTGACAGACAGGAAGGGTGCAGAACTGTGTAGTCCCGTACCCTCCCGCCACCCCTGCCTGCGGGTTTGGCTGCTGGTTTAGCATTGGCAGCAGTACTACTTGCGCTAGCAGAAAGGACACTGTTGGGTTTATCTTGGGCACTCACTGATTCAGTGGGCTTGTTGCTGCTGTTTTCATCAGGTTCTGTGGACGTTTTTCCAGGCCTGGTGGGTCGCTGATATTTCTTGCAGTTTGAGGCCCTTAGGGTAAATGGGGAAGGGGGGATGTTGTCCACTGGTGCTGGTGGAGCCTCTGTGGGAGGCTCCATTTCAGGACTTTTCATTTCTTCCAATGTCAGTCCATCATAAGATGAAGAGGTTTGGAAGTCTCTGCTACCACCTGGTGCATCAGTGGAAACTTTAAGGGAACTAACTACATTCGGAGAGGAGGTTGGTCTCTGGGGTACTGAGAAGTTCTGATCATTAGAGGGGACTGTGTTTGACAAAGGGGCCTTAAATGCAGGTTTTTGGTTGCTATCTGATGTACTTCTGTACAAGGTTTGGTTATTTTTAACCACGCTCTCTTCAGATGTTTGCTTGGCTGTGAATGGAAAAGACAATTGCAGGTGGTTACAGTACATAGGACAGCTGGCACTGCAACAAAATGGCTAGCAGATACTATCAAACAAGCAGACTGAGATAAAAAAAACGAACAGTAGGCTACAGGTAGAAAATTAGCTGTCAAGACAATCAGAAGGTTGTTGCTGTTGTATGTTAGTCAACGTGATGTATTGGTAACTTACTTGTGAACGTGGCTGTTGAGGTTGTAGAGCCCTGTGCAGAAGTAACAACAGTGGCTTTCCCAACGCCCTGCACCGCGGTCACCTTTGTCACAGCCCCTTCATTAACTGCTGACTCGGACACACTGTGAGAGCTAACAGTCTTGGACTCATCATCACTGTCAAACCCAAATGGGTCTTCCTCACTGTCGCTGTCCTCGAGTCTGGGCCTCTTGGAAAGCTCAGACACGTCAGGTTTTAGGATAGGCCTCTTGGTACCCAACTGAGCCTTGTAGGTGGTCTCCCCCCATTTGGTGGTCAGCGTGGGCTTTTTATTGGAGAAGACCTCATCAAATTTGGAATTGGCCTCCCCTCCCTTGCGGTTGTATGTTTTACCGAATCTGGACGTCATGTCGGTGGCTTTATGTTACATATTCCCTGAGAACAGACGCACAGGACATTCAACGTTTAACATAATCACTCAAGCGTCAAGTAAACTGTGCAAATGTCAGGCAACACACAGCTCAAATAAATAATGTGTGTCTCAAGGGCAGCGCTTCACATGCAGCATTGTACCACATTTCAGGACAAAATATCCTCCACAATCACACTGGCAAAGTTTGAGGTCCTCATAGTTGCTCCAGAGGGCCTCCTAATTTGTTTAATAATCTTTCCAACGTTTTTTCTTTTTTAATATGTTTGAAAATAGATATTAACATGATGAGTTGATGACCTGTACAAAATCAGAGTACTGAAAAAAGCACATTCAGTCATTGCCGACTCATCTCATCCATTGCATTGCAAATTCATGTGGCTGCCATAAGGGTGCAGATACAAGCTGCTTTCTGTCAGACCAACAGACTTAAAAAATCCCTCATGCCTGCTGCAATCTGGTCAACAACCACATGAACTTGTGATTTGTATTTTTATCTTTTTTTTGTTTTGTTTTGTTTGCTGTGCCTCTTTTACTGTTGGCTGTACATCAAATTGCCCCTCAGTGATAATAAACATACATTGAACCATGAAACGTATCAATAGCATATACATTTGTGATAAAAAAAATAATTAAAAAACACAAAAAAACCGTACACAAGGCTGGCTTATGGGCAAGGTAGCCACTAAGGTAACCATGCACATATACAATTGAGCTGAAGGATTCAATGTGCCTTCCAAATGAATGTTTAACATTAACATATTAGGTATATATATATGAATCATCATCATTGTAATATCTTAGTATTGTATGCACCATGAAAAGCTGTGTGTACAGGGCTTAGCCCCCCCTAGCTATTAGACCAAATTTAATATGCAGCCTAATTTAAAACAATATTCGTAGCAGTGGTTACTGCTTCGTCTCTCTTTCAGCTAAGGGATCCTTGGCCTAAAAACGCTCAAGACTCCTGGTGTAAACTATTGGTTGACGGCACACCAAGTTCGCATAGCTGTAGCTCGCTAGCTCGATAATGCAAATAACATTATCGGTCGTACATGTGAAAGAAGCTTGGGCGAGTTGGATGAACTTTAGTAAAACTTTTGACTTAATAACATAACCTAAACGTCTCACTGTCAGTTAACAGTCAACTTAACCAGCGTGTGTTAACCCCAGCTGGGCCTGCTCCTGCTTGTAAAGTTACTATAAAGTCAGCCGTTAGCTTCAACACAGCTAAACTACGCTAACGCTGTTCACGTTTCACACTTAACTTACATCAAATGTGGGAAATGTTGAAATATGATTACGTATTTTTACCATATACATTTAAATATAAATATTACGGTTTAAAATTCTTAATGTTACCTTTCAACTCCAGCGACTCTGCTTGTTTGTTAGCCAGCCGGCTGAAGGCCTGATCTCACACTGGCGCACAAATCAAGCGGGTAAAGTGTGTTTAGCGCAGCAGAAACAGCACTACAAACACATCTCCAACCCCCGAGAGTGATGCTCGTTACCGAAGAAAAGCGCCCAAAACGCACCGTAGCGAGTATAGTCTAAATACGGCGGATAATCCGGACTTTTTGCGTTATGTTAGTGTTACTGACGGCCATTAAAATATCCCCTCCCTCCTCGTTCCTTGGCAAGACCCCCATATAGTGCTCTGCGAGAAGGAGAATTAGCCAATGAGCGTTAGGGAGGTTGTCCTGTGCTTTGTGACGTTGTTTAGCAACCGCGACTCTGATTGGTTTAGAAGTGAAATCATAACAAACGATAGAGGCGCTGAAGGTCCACGAATAGTTGTTGTTTTTTTTTATTCACAATATCATGGCATAGAAAACATGACAATAATGCATGTAAGGCACACTGGATACAAATGATAACTTAAATTGTATATGTATAATATTTGACACATTAAAATTAATAGAAAAAATAATTAATGAGAATAAATAAATTAATAGTAATAATAATAGGAAAGACATGTTTATTTGTATAGTATTGTACAATTCGACAACAAGGTAATTCAAAGTGGTTTACATAAAACATTAAAAGCATTAGGGGAAAATAAAGCATAAAACATATACATTTAAAACACATAAAAGGTCATTTAAAACATATAAAAGATTTAAAACACATAAAAGGTCATTTAAAACATATAAAAGATTTAAAACACATAAAAGGTCATTTAAAACATATAAAAGATTTAAAACACATAAAAGGTATCCCAAAAGCAATTTCAGTCAAAAGC
This sequence comes from Echiichthys vipera, assembly GCF_963691815.1. Classification (NCBI taxonomy): domain Eukaryota; kingdom Metazoa; phylum Chordata; class Actinopteri; order Perciformes; family Trachinidae; genus Echiichthys; species Echiichthys vipera. The sequence goes on from NC_139836.1 coordinate 22,501,753, forward strand.
AACTGGACTTGGTTATTCGTCTGAAATTGCTTTGGGGATAACGATGACCTGGACAAATGAGAACATTCACAGACATGAAAGGTAACTTAAAAACATATAAAATATGGTGACAGTTACAGAAGTTACAGTGCAGTTGACTAAAAAGCAGCAGCAAAGTCTTCAGTCTCGATTTCAAAGAACAAATAGTTGCAGCAGACCTGCATCTTTCTGGAAATTTAATCCAGATTTGTGGAGCATAAAAACTGAACGAAGCCTCTCCATGTTTAGTCCTGACTGGAGACACGGAGCAGACCTGTCCCAGACGATCTGAGAGGTCTGGATGGTTCATAGCTGAGCAGAAGATCCTAAACCATTGAGTGCTTTGTAAACCAACAGAAGCATTTTAAAATCAATTCTTTGACAGACAGTAAGCCAGTGTAAAGATCTGATGACTAGAGTGATATGATCTACTTTTCTTTGTGAGGACTCGAGCACCAGTGTTCTGAATTAACTGCAGCTCTCTGATAGACTTTTTAGGAAGACCTGTTAAGAAACTTTTACAGTAGTCGAGTCTGCTGAAGATTTTCCAAGTCCTGCTGACACATAAGTCCTATGATCATTGATATATTCTTTAGGTGATAGTAGGCTGACTGGCTGTTGAAGTTTAGGTCTGAGTCTATGATTACACCTAAGTTTCTGGCTTGGTTTGTGGTTTTTAGCATTACTGTTTGAAGCTGGGTGATAATAATGGTGAATCTAAATTATTTTGTAGTTGCTTGGGGTCCTCAGACACCTTCATCTACCTGCATCAAGGAGAGATGTTGCATGTTTACCTTTCATAAGTTTCAAACATAGACTGTATAAAAAATGTTTCAAAGCACCAGGATGATTGTGTCCAGATTAAAAACAGAAAAAGGGGGCTTTGTTTTTTTCCATTTGGAAGCATGGATGAAAAACTGAGAATATAAACAGATGGTGTCGTCTGCGTCTTTGAAACAGAACGGAAATCCCTCAGTTTAAATGCTTTTATTATTCTTATATATATAAAATCTATACACAGCTTTTTTAAATAAGGAACCTTAATAGGTAGTTCGATTTGTTTAAGCTACTCAAATAGGCAAAGGGGGTCTTTTTTTTCTTTAATGTAATGGCTTTAATATCATAGGCTCCACAAACACATTTTAATTAACCTGCATTGTATTGGGGGTTGTGGCTGATACTGATAAATGTTTATTTAAAACAAAGTCAAATAAACAGGAACTGTGCAGGGATACCAATAGACGTAGGTGGGAAAAATAGGTTGGTTTTAAATTGGTTTGTTTTTCTGTCATTTGAATAAATCAACACTTTAAATCCCCCAGCAGAATCCATGGGTTGAACTGATCTTCCAAGACAAAAAAACATTGTTTTAGCCTCCTACTTCAAGTAACTTAACCTATTTCATGCTCAATTTACTTTAATCGCATCATTAAGTGATTCTGTTTTCCACATTATTAGTCTTCTTTCTTGATTGGCCTTTCAAAAACAAAATATCAAATAAAAACAATATAAATGCAAATATATCCAGCCAAGTTTGATCATTTTGTGCTCACTGGACTGAATGTTCAAACACCTGCAGCATGTTGGAGACAGAAAGTATATATCACTAACACTGGCACTGGTCTGGGGCGCACATGGTGTCAAATGAATGAATAGCGCGTTATAAACAGCCTGGGTCTGCAGGGCAAAGTGGTCCCAACTGTATCAACATGACCATTATTCATCAGCCTATCACAACATCTCCTTCAAAGTGTGGAAGTCCTAATAAAGATGTGCATGGGGTCAGATCTGTGGAAATGGCTGGTCTCAGTTCAGAAACAGAGGATAATTTCCCATGGGAGGCATTTGAAATGCTTTTTAGCCAGGATTTCTTTCACCATCTCACCCAAAGTAAATAAAATAACTCCCATATTTTTAATCATGTTACTTTTTCAGATGAGTCAGTGAGTCAAAGTGAGTTAGTCAGTGTTAAAGGCAAGGCAGGTTTATTTATCCAGCACAGTTCATCAATGAGGTAAGTCAAATGCTTTACATGAAAAATTAAAAACATTTTAAATAAACACATGTAAAATGGCAATTACATATATAAAGTGACATTCAAATTAAATAATTCAAAGACCAACATGTGTTTTCTGGCATCTGCACATATTTAGGCTGCAGGAGGGGCTCCACATCAAGGCTCAGGGGCGGTGAGGTAATATGGCCATGCCCTGGGTGACTGATGCTTTTGAGCTTTGGTCTGTGCAGCCATTACTTCATTTGACAGGCTAGCTTTGCAGCTGAGTCCAATGCTATGTATGCTGTATTCTGTCTGCAGTCTTGGAATAAATGATTCAAGAATTGGTGCCTTTGCCAAGTGAAATAAAAACATTGAACTTAAATTTTGTAGCATCTGCCTGGAATATTTGCCGTCAGAGGGGTAAATTAAAAAGAGTGCAACACTGATACAGTACCATGAGATGGCAGCAACACTTGCTTCTGTCTGTGTTTTTTTATGTGTTTTTAAAAAATGCACCTTTGGCCTTTGACTGCGAATGAACATATCTATATTTAACCGAAACAAGTCCAAATATTTTTTAATGTCCAGTAAATCCTGAAAATAATATGTGATCATGATACATGTATGTGTGTGTCGTCGTGGGAAAGCATCTGTGTGTAATATTGCCTCCATGTGGTATATGGGAAGGAAAAATGCGGTGTGAAGGATAAACATCCATTGGTTATTAGAGGCATGGTCTCAAGTTCAAATAAAAAAAAACTGGGTAGCTTTACTGCTGAATGACAAAAAACGCGTTCCTCTGTCTTTTTGGCATACTTGTAAAGCTGCTCAAGTTCGATTTAATCTCGATGTAGACAATGTAGACAACAGCAGAGCTTTCATGGTGGGTTACAATAAAGAACAAAAGCTTCTGCACTGCCTGTCTGTCTTTCCACTGCTGAGTTCACATTTAGTGAAAGATTTCGGTCGGGGACCTTCTTGTAAGTCTTTCAGTTATTTGTAGTGTGTGCAGGTTTTTCTGCTGTTCTCATGAAGACTACTTCGTCATCTTCATCCAAAATGTATGCGGTAAAGAGAAATCTCTCCCAAAACATTAAGTGTATTCATGCGAGCCCACATATGTGGCCACTGCTTCATGTGTCGGATCTCTGTTTGGCTCGGACTCCTGTCTCTGAGGTCAACAATCACACCACACCACTATCAAGACCATATGAAGGCAATAAAGTCATATTTAAACCAGATCCTAATTGGTTTTATGTCCCCTTCTAGCAAACTCTGCACACACACAAAGAAAATATGGGTATATTCAGTCCATCATAAAATGAGTTTGTGTTTATGTGTTCAGACTTAAGGCATTTTTTTTCTTTGTGAGATTAATTTGCACATATTTCTTCCAACTGTTGTTTTTTTCATGAGTACTTTCACACATCAGAGCTTTTCGTTTTATTATTAGGCCTCATACGCAGCCATGTACCAGATGGCAAACTTAATTACTCCTTCAACCTTTACAAAAGCAGCACACACAGATCCACTCCACATGTTCTTACCTTTCACAATAAAAGCCCTAGGCACACATTATGTAGCAAACTGTTTACCAGAAGGGATTCAAATTAACTCCTGGCTGGAGTCGATACTCACTCCAGAGCTAACCCCTGTAACTCCCTTCAGCAGCTAGGGGAACAAGACAGGGGGCACCACTGCTGGTCTTGAGGATCCTCATCATTTATTTGTGGTCAAACTGCAAACTCTACAGTACATTAACTTTATATCTTAAACGCTTAATTAATTCTTTCCTCTATTCTGATCCACTCACAGAAGGATCCCAAAATGCTCATGAAATCCTAAAATATGTCTGGCCATGGTAGATGAGCTAGTGCAAATATTTTAACCTTTTATTTGACAACTGTTGCACATTTTTATTGCAGTGTGTAAAGGCCTTTAAGACCACGGCTAATCCAACTGGGGACAAAAGCCGTGTCCCCATTTGCGAAAAAGCTGAATTTTGGGCCAGTGGGTAAAGTTAAGGTTAGATTAAGTGTAGGCACGTAGTAGTTATGGTTAGGGTTAGGGTAAGTCTCCAGGAAATGAATGTATATCTATGTCATTTCCCCAACAATTACCTAAGTAAATGTGTGTGTGTGTGTGTGTGTGTGTGTGTGTGTGTGTGTGTGTGTGTGTGTGTGTGTGTGTGTGTGTGTGTGTGTGTGTGTGTGTGTGTGTGTGTGTGTGTGTGTGTGTGTGTGTGTGTGTGTGTGTGTGTGTGTGTGTGTGTGTGTGTGTGTTCGTGTTTAAGAGAGAAATTGAGTGCATGATGAGTGTAAAAACAAAACATGTTAAACCCTTTATTTTCTTCTCAGTATACATAACATACATCAAAAACGTTCTACAGTACAGTCTACAGTTTTAAAAAAAAAAAAAGTTTCGAAAACAACAATTACACAAATCCGGTTTGCCCAGCGAGTCTCTAAATTGCAGAGGAAGTCCTGACTGAGCAGAAGTCCATATTAAAAAAAAGACACAAACAAGAGAAAGCAGATAAAAAAAATGATGCCAGTAACCAACTTCTTATGTTTGTGACCAAACAGTAGTAGCATTGATCAAAGCATTGAAGACTAAAAGTGAAAACACACATGGAAAACCAAGTACAGCGCTGTTTTTAGAGCATCTGTACAGTCGTTCCTTTCAAGGCAAAGCCAGAATTTTCCTGGATGTATGGCGCCGGGGAGAGGGTGTCTCAGTAGAAGCCCTCCTCCAATAAAAGGTCCATTGGTGATAATTAAAACCCAGCTCCAGCACCTGTGGTGTGATTTGTGGAGAGTCAAGGGTCGATCTCCATGGGAACAACCATGAGGATAGCATCCTCATTTCCACGGCGCACAACTACTTTCAAGGAGCCATCCCGCTTGATTGCGGCACTGACATCAGTAGCTGTGGAGATCCTCTGTCCATTGATCGAGATGATGACATCATGCTCTTTGAGTCCAGCACTGTAGGAGAGAAGAAGAACAACTGACTGATTGATGGCTTCATATGAATACCGTGGATAACAGCAAAGAAGAATATGCCATATTTTTTTTCCCTTGGCCTGAGGATTTTCTCGCACAGTTTATAAGACTGGAAGGTAACACTGGCCAGTGATGTCAGTATGAGATGCTGACCATGTGATCACAGTGTCACCAGTTTAAACTTCTACTCCATAAGAATTGAGGTATGTTGTTTCTAGCGGCCTCCTTCGTGGTAAGATGTAGCTGCAGACGAACCTGTTCTTTCAGAGCCCGCCATCTTGTCACGTTCACGGTCACTATGTGTTGACATTTATTTTTATTTATCTTTTTGCTCTTTTGTAAACTTTAATGAAACATATTCATCTCTCTGCTTCCAGTCCGTCCCCTATATGTTACCCTCTGAATTCCATACACACGCATGCTCCTATCAGACTTCTGACTTCTGACTCAACCGATTACAAGTGAACGCAGCTAAACATTTAGTGAGGATCTGGGCTGACAGATCGACTGCTTCAGCAGCGTCACTTACAATGCGGTGTATGTACATGTAGCGAGGAAATATCGCCAGAGACACGTAGGTTGGAATACTCAGCAAAAAGGCAAGTAGAAGCAATTTCATTAGTGGGTCATATGATCAATCACCATTGTTTTAGCTCACTCTTTGATTGATAGTCACTTAAAAAAACAATTAAATAGATGACAATCTTACATTACAGTACCACTTGAAGTCCAGCTGTTGCATGTCATCACTCTCACTCTTCATTTCCCGTCAGTTCTACTATATACGGAAATGCCACAAAAACAATAACAAAAGGAAAATGCTGTTCTGCATGTGGCCATATTCAATATAATGTGTTGGTCTGTCTCTCACTAAACTCAGATGAAAGTCCATTGTTTCCAACTGAAGATGTAAATCTTTTAAAATGAGTCTTGGATCATTTCGCCTTTCAATTTCCTAGAACAGCTGGGCACTGCAGTCCTTAGCCAAGGTTACTCAGACAGAGGTACATAGTGCATTTGTTGGGGACAATTGGAAAAATACGCATTTAGTTCTCTAGTGAATACTTCCAGCACCAGGACAGAGTATTTGGGATTGAGTCCAGATGAACTACAGTGCATGTCTCCCCCAAAGATATGGTTTGGCTTATTGATGTGTTTTTGACAAAAATCCAAGAATAAGAGGAATGACATGTCAGGCTTAAAAAGACAAATAATAACTTATTGATGCTTTTGATCTTTTCATGGGATTAAATTATTTGGTTTTATTCCCTCCGCTTGTATTTTGAGGTACTATAATTTCCTCTTTAGATTTTAGTAGAATCTTAATGGAAATAATTTAAAAAGCAGGTTAATTTAACGACCTACAGATAATGGATCGCTAACTACACATCACTTACACTACATAACAAAAATCAGGTTTGTTTACAGGTCCGGGAGTGCGCTCTCAATCAACGTAACATCTGTCGTAAGAATTTGAATGATGGGACAATCATGATGGGAATACTAGCACAGCAAGGTTAGAGCGCTAAGCAAATAAAAACATGTTGGCTGAGCATACAACGATAATACAAAAACACACTCGTAAACCTGAGGTCACAAGCAGACCAGGGAAATAACCAGCAGTGATATCAAAAGCTGGCTCTCAACACAGCTGCTTAATCACAGCCACGTGTGAACGCAAACCGCCACATCTTCACTTGCACACAGCATCCATAAACACAAGTGCAGTCCCTCTTTACACTCATCTGCTAACACCTCAGAGAGAGCAAATGGATGGTTCTCTACAGCGGGGTCAAGGTTTCCAGAGGCCATAAAGGAACACAAAACAGAGCGAGATCAAAAGCATGAAAGTGCAGGCTAGAAAATAACACAGATTATAAAAAAAGGAACCACAGAAATGTTGTTATGCAAAAAGCAGGGTGATTTAGGCAATGAGTAAACTGTGACGAGGCCCTGTAGGGGACATCACTCTCGAGTGGGCTGGGTGAGCAGGCGCAGGAAAACCACAGAGCAGCTAGTAACCTCCCTGCATGAGGTTTGAAGGAAATAGCTGACCTCAGCGTCTCATGAGCCCCACTCTACTGGAGCTGTGGTGGTGCCTGATTGGAGTGGGCTGAGATTGTGGGAGGAGGGGGATATTTTAGAGGGCCAGGCACTCCAGGCATGCTGGAGTGAGCCATGAATTTAAATTCTAGTAAGACAGTTGTGTAGGAGGATCTGCGTGCGCTTCGAGTGTATGTCTATGTGCACACTTGACAGATAGAGGAGAGAAATAAAATAAAGTAAGCAAATGAAATATAATGTGTATTTGCATTGCGAGAAGGGAGCTGGGGCTGCATGGAGAGTGATGAGAGTGTATTAAGTGTTCGGTGTAGCTTCAAGTGCCAAAGAATATATCTCACTGCTGAGAAATAGACAGAGTCAACTTACATTTGCACTTCACTGAAAACCATGATGTTACAACCAAAGCCTCTTTCACATATGCACTGCAAACCTGAAATTATATAGACATTACCCAGCGGGGCTGTATGTGAGAACAAAAATGTCCAAATCAGCTATATCGGCTATCAAATGGACTTTACTCTGCCAGCTCCCTACTATGAAGTCTGTGTAATGTCAAATTGAGCCCATGTGTAAATTAAAGCAGGCACTAGTCCAGAGAAGCGAGTATCCATTCAATTCAATTCAATTTCATTTATAACGCCAAATCATAATAAAAGTTATATTTCTAGACCACACTCTATGACTTATTTATGATTTACAGGGACCAAACAACTCCCAAGTACTAACAAGGTACTACAGTGTAATGTGGCTGGCATGAAACCGGAAGAAAACAAACCTCCAAGGGTGAAGAAGAAGACTGATTTACACACAGACTTCAACAAAAAAGTCTAACTGGAGAGATGACGACATTCTGTCGGTAATGGCCAACGCCAAAATCATCAGACACATTCCAGAAAGGGCACCAGACTTGGTTGCTTATGACCAAATTGAAAACCTGCTACGTAATTGCGGTGTAATCTGCTTCATGTCCTGCCTCCTGCACTCTTTACCCAGTCGCCACCCCTTGTCTAAATCAAACGAAGTATTTACAGTAGGAAAAACCCCTTCTGATACGGATAATCTCCTGTTGTGTGCTACGTGTGTGAACGGACAATGTCCAGACCTGATTGGTTGAACATTGTCCAGAATTTATATGAGAACAAACAGCTCAAGACAGTTTGAACCGAGCCCATGCTTTCGGAGGCATATGGGAAAATATCTTTCTTACATTGCAGCTGGTGTCTTTGCGATAACCTCCATAACGTAAGCTCCAGAGGTGATGTCAGGGAAGTCACGGTGTCGAGTTTTCAGCTCTTTGGCCAGCCTACAATCAGAAAAGGGAGCAAAAGGTTTAGTGATCAAACGTCATTTTTATCTAGAAGAAAACAAGAAAAGAAAATGTTGCAATTTCCTGTTATTCTAAGCATAATGAAGGTTGTACTGCAGATGTACCGTATATAAAAGTGTACAACTTACGCTGGAGTGAGAGTCATCATCCTCACACCAATATACTTCTTCTTAGCAGCCGCTCTCCCTGGAGATGGGCAACACAATACAGATACAATCATTCATCCTCTTGCCTGCAACAGTCAGGGGTCTTTGTTTTATGATGGTGTTTGTCTTGAACACCAAAATATCAAAATCCTCCAGGGATATTTTCTCTGTACGAGATGATAGAAATATTACTTTAGAACAATCCGTGGATCACAGATCATCCCACTTATCTTGCATGTCTCACAGGACAGTGTTCACATATGCGCATCTCCACAGCTTATCATCTTGTTTATTAGTTTATTCATCATATCAAGTCAAGAAGCCACGTTGGCAGTCACATTTGAAATACATGTGTGCGTTGTTCCATAACCCCACGTGAGGGATAAGATGAAAAGCAATAATATAATAAAACTGCCTGACAGATTCTGGCATTTTCTTCTTAGTAGTTTATTTGCAGTGTCAGTGCCTGTTGGGTAATGCTTGGCATGGACTCATAAAGCTAGAAATGTAGTCAGTATATCTCAAGAGAGCACACAGAGATGAAACATAACCAAGGAAATGGCATGCTGAATTATATTATCCTTTACTATCCGTGCACATTGGGATCTTGGGCCAACTCTTACAGCCAATTTTCTGGCTTTGCCTCCTACGATTCGTCTTGGTGATTTAATAGAAGTAATAAAATGAAGACATAATAAGTTGTTTCAGCGAGAGCTCATACCTCTGGACTGCCTGTCGTAGGACTCTGTCAGGAACTCTTGGATTTTGTCCGAGGGTATGGCAAAGGAGATGCCAGCTGTCACTTTTAAAGTGTTGATCCCAATCACCTCGCCATCCTAAAAGAGCAAATCTCAACTTAGTGTCTGGCAACAAACAACTTCAAATGATTATGTGATTAGATGGATTCTAACATAGGCATAAAAAATGGCTTACCAGATTCACCAGAGGCCCTCCGGAGTTGCCGTACTGCGAACCAGAAAGATACATCACTCATTTGTGTTTGTGAGAAAAAACAAAGCTAATGCATGCATCTTCATTCACTTACATTTATGATGGCATCAGTCTGAATATACTCCATGTCGGAGTTATGAAGGCCCAGCTCTTTGCCCCCTCGCTGAGTGGTGCTGACGATTCCCGTAGTAACTGTGTTCTGGAGGGAAAACGGGCTGCCAATAGCAACCACAAACTCCCCTGGTCTCAGGTCTGATGAGCGGCCCAACTTCAGTACAGGAAGCTTGGTCTGCAAGTGAGAAGGGACAATATGGGCATATTGCTAGAGGCCAAAGTTACTGAGAAAGTGAGAATTGTAATTGAGACCAGTAAGAAAAAATAAATACGATAACAATTTATAAATTAAAATGACATTAAGAAATACAAAAATCATTGACATATGCACAGAAAACCAGTCATTATTGTGTGACCAAGTAAAGGTGGTCATGTGTTGAGGAAAACCGGCACATGTTGGCTTTCAAAGGTTTTCTCTGAATGAAAATCCATGATCAATTTACTTTATATGCTCAGAGGTTGCACTCTCTACATGAATGGGCTATATTTGCCTTTATTCTGCATGTGATAAAAGTATCTTTTGTCACATTTTTAATTGGTTTCATAGGAAATGAATCTAGTATGTTTTTGTGAATGATACTGGCACGACAAAAGAATGTGTTTTTAACTTTTCTACAGCTCTAAAAGAACCTCACACACTCTTTAACTTAAATTATTCTGCTGGGCTTTAAGGACTTCTCATGATCATTTGTTTTATGAGTGGACAGCAGTAAAGGATCACAGCAAAACCACTAACACTTTTCTAATACACAACCCACTCAGTGCTCCATCGCAATTCTCCCACGCAAAAACAAATACTATGTTTCCACCGCAGTAAAAAATGAACCCTAACCCATTGACGCCAAACAACTCAATTCAAAATGCTTATAAGCACAATCAAAGGCTCCTTTGTTTAACTGACAGTATAGCCCTGCTGACAAATCATTCCTTATGGTGGGGAACAGGTCACAGAAGCTGGAAAATAGACTGATTTAATAATGAGTACCTTAAGCTCTGGTTAGCAGTGGAAACCAGTCTACTGAGAGCCGGCCTCTACAGACAGACAGGATATATTTATCCATCCGCAGTGACAGTTTCCTTCTCTGAATGAAATCATCTCTGCTGGGCTGCCCGCAGTCAAAGCCCACGCGCCACCACATCACGTTGAGTCCGTGCAAGGACTCGACGCCCTGATGGCAGGCAAGCGCTTAAAGACTAAAGGAACTGTCCTGAGTGCTCCTCCTATGTATCCATTTTGTTTACTCAGGGTTATAAATAGGAGGCAGAGGAGGCTGCAAGGTAACTGAGACAGCAACACAAGTTGGCACACACAGACAAAGGGATCTATGTGAAATTTGGACACCCAGTCGAACACTCCCACATAGCAGGCAAATCACAAATCATCTTATTCTCAGTCATAAAACATGACACTTGGCTGCTCTGTGTTTATGGATGTAGACAAAATAAACTGATGGCAGACACCTGATTCTTAAACTACTGTAAATTAAATTAGAAAATTGGATTGCGGGAAAAACATTTAAAACACCCATTTGATTCAGTTGACTGTAAATGATCTTGACCCTTAAGGTGAAGTTATTATTAGAAGACGACAAAGATAGTGATAGCCAGTAACTGAGGAAGAGAACCTTTCAACCTTGCCCCGCACAGACACATAAATACAAGAAAAATGTCAGAGACCGTGTTCCTGATTCCTGTGGGCTTGTTTGAACATAGTAGGGATGTTCGAAGTAAACATGGTACACACACGGGCTGCACAAATATGTACATAAACCTGGGAAGCATGCATGCAAACACACACAAACAAACACCTGACACGGCAGCAGAAGTCTGTATAATCTCCCACGTTGCCCCTCTCCCTTCACACCTCATGCAAGATAAGAGGATAACCAGATGGAGAGAGGAAGCAAGAGAAACACACACACAGCTGAGAGAGAGAGAGAGAGAGAGAGAGAGAGAGAGAGAGAGAGAGAGAGAGAGAGAGAGAGAGAGAGAGAGAGAGAGAGAGAGAGAGAGAGAGAGAGAGAGAGGACATCAGGTGGATGTGAGTCACTGCCAAGACATTCAGGACTCGCCACAGCCGCTCGCCATGATAATGATAGCAGTCAGTGATACCGGTGGTGTCATGGCGACTGTTGCTATCAGGTGAAAAACTTGTATCTCCCAAATGTCAACGTTGAGGAGCAGCTTTGTTTGGAGTTTGACTGCAATCTCTACTCATCCCAGGTTCACACACACCCACACAAAGCCACAGAAAATTTGTGCGTGAAGAGCGTAAAATGCATCAGTACGCTGACAACCAAACTGGCGCCTAAGTGAGAAGGTAAAACAAACACTGAAAACTCAGACTGACAATTTTTTTTTGAAAGGGCCCTAGCTTACATATCACTGACTAATAGTGACTAGTCAGCAATCTGGAACGAGTTGTGGAAAATCATCTCGCCATGTGAGTCGGCCTCTACTGACCACCCAAGTGACTCACCCTGCTATTTCAGATGAAGGCTACGATTGCACTCGTACTTCGCCCAAAGATGCCATAGCCACACTTAAAGGAAGGAGGCAAGGTGAAAGAGGGGAACAACAAACACCACAAACCACAGGAAGAGAGTCTGAGAATGTGAGATGAATGAGTGTGTTTTGTTTTATATTATGTGATGCATGCAGAGCGTGTTGGCAGAGACTGGCTCATGACAAGAGCTTCAGTTAGAGAATATGTCAGAAAAAATAAAGCGCACATGCTGCAGAATTTGGGAAAAAGTCTACGAGGATAGCAGTTACTTCCTGAAAATAAAAGCTTTCATAAAGGAAACCATGTTTTCCAAGTTCTTGAGTGTTGAGATAAGAGAGGAGAGAGAAGTGGGGCATCAGATTAAAGGACGGAGGACTAAACAGCGTTGACTGAATAAGTAGTTGCACAGGACAAGTTGTTTTTTTTACATCTTTTGTCAATAAAGCTAGGTTTTGATTCAGCTTCCTGCACACAGACATGTTTTGTCACATTTGGGGACACCATGGCGAAGGGACAGTTAGACAGATCGCTTTTAAAATAGCAGCAGAGTTGCTATAGAGATGTGTCATTGTTTAATGTTACAGCCTTAGGAGGCTCATTTAAAAGCCATTACAATAACTACCATTTTATGACTATGACCAGGTGCAAACTTTATGTCCAGTCAAGCTGGGATGGACTGTAGATTAACAGTTTCTTAGGGCACATAGGAACACACAGAGAGAGGGAGGAGGTTACCAGGGCATGAACCCTCACAAACTTAAGTCTGTAAATTAAAACCCACACACCTGGCACTGCTTAGATATTGACCTACAGCCAAACCACTTCAAAATACACAGACTAGGAAGCTTTTTCGGTCGGGTCAGCGCGTGACCCAGTCCCGAAGTGTATACAAGCTCAACTGCAGTCACTTCACGCTTTCCAGTTCCTTTCAGACAAGTCACTTCAGAGCAGGGAATACACTTTTATAAGTTCCCCCTTGCAACATTTATAAGTACACTAAGGTATAGGGTTTAACTGCTAACGTCTGAATGTGTACCCTCGGGGGGGTGCTAATGCAGATAAAAATGGGGCAGGATTCAGCAGGCTCATACATAATATCAAGTCAGAGGATCAGAAGATCAGACGGATTGGAAAGACGGGACAGCGAGTGTGTTTGTCTGCTTCTGAAGTGTATACGTGACTGTATACAACTTCAAAAAACATGCCTGTTTGTGCATGTTTGGTAGACTGAAAAAAATCAGATATTTATGTGAATGTGGTCGACACACAAAGCCATACTACACACATGAGGTCTCTGCTCCATTGAGCAATTCCTCGCACTGTAGGTAACATCAACATGTTCAACTCACACTGGCTAAACCATATCCTTGCTGACACCAGTACGGAAACCACTATGGTTTCCATATGTTGTTGGCAAGTTTTTTAGTCTGTGAGAGAGCAAACATATGTCTTTGAGTTCCGTGTGTATGTTCCACTCTGCGTAGTCTTGCATGAGAGCTCAGAGGACTCGAGGGCGTTTCGAGCTCTGGCTAGACACCACAAAAACTTTGAACTGAATCACAATGATGAGAGGAGATGAGATCTTCATTTGCTTCAGGAAGCATATGAACTACAACTCTGTTTTTAGGTCATATTTCTATTTATATAGTTTTGATTTGTTTCACTGTGCTACGTTCCTGCCCTGACCTTTAACAGGAGCGAAAACAGAGTGCAAAGTGAAAACTATTACGGTAATTCTAATTATTATAGGTTTTACATGTCTAGGGCAGTTATATTGTAGTCTAGACTATTCTTTATGCGGCTGGGGGGGCCACACTGGATTCTCCTCAAGCAACTCAGAAGGTCCAGTTCCAAAAAGAGAAGTTATAGCCCTGCCTGTATGTTGTACTTTCCCTAAAGCTGACACTCCACTCCACTCCACTTGTATTAAATAAGCTAGTAGATAATAAAAGGCACACGTGGCTAAATTAGAAAACACATTGTCTCACTTACCTCTAGTGATATCAGAAAGTTCAATTTGTCCAGGTTTTGAGATATCTGCCTTTGATAATACAATGGAGACAATTAAAAGATTTTGAAAATTCAAAAGCAACATGTCTATTTACTCTGGATAATCAGAAGAACAGAGACAAAAGATGTCTCCTTTTAGAAGAGACATCAATAGAACGCAATTCAATACTTCACACTGAGATCCGTGAATTGTGTGAAAATAAACGTATTAAAGGAAAGATGTCTTGCTGCTGCTGTGACTGAGGACCGCAAACATTGGCATTCACCTCAAGTGCATTCGATTTCAGAGAATGATCACAAAACCTGGCTAAATAAAACAAAAACTCTCTGCTACTGGCTATGTGCCAATAGGAGTATGTTTGTTTTTCTCCTAATTTGGGTGAATAACCCTTAAAGCCAGGATCACATGATATATTCTAGGCCTCTAATCCCCTTGAGAGTCTGTGTTGTGACAGAAAGCTTCACAGTCTTGTCACTATTAAGTGAAAAAATAAAATTAATTCATAAGTAGTCAGCAAATGTCTCGAATACACTGATGCTTATCGGCAATCTGACTATAACTGTTGGTTGATTTGAATCAATCATGCCTCATCAAAAAGTGACACCATTGCCTGGTAACCAGACACAGTTTAAGGGTAAGGCTGCTGCCTGTCCAGCAGGCTTGGAAAACGATTACGCAGGCAAAAAGTAGGCCAAGACAACGTGCATCAAGACCCAGCAGGGCGAAAGAGTGTGCGTGTATTTTCCTTGGCTCATTTCCCACCTAACTGCATCCTTAAGCATGGGAACCATTTTGGCTACAGGGATGAGAGATGAAGGAGAGAGGCAGGGTCAGGAGGAGAGGAGGATGTGATTCATTTCCCCTCCGCCTGTCTACTGAAGGACGACATGCAGTGTCTTTCCACTGGCAGTGGAGCGTCTTAAACCCATCCATGAACACACACACACACACACACACACACACACACACACACACACACACACACACACACACACACACACACACACACACACACACACACACTGATTTGATCATTGAAATGCAAACTTTTGTCTATCAGTGCTGTGCTTCTAAGGAAATGTAGGCATCTTCCTGGGGAAACATTTACCCAATGTTGTTGATGAAATGATAAAGATAAATGCAGCTACACGGAGGCACATTCCTTCTCACACACACACACACACACACACACACACACAAAGACACACACAAAGACACACACAAAGACACACACAAAGACACACACACACAGATTCTAATAAAAGCCCAGTCCAAACCAGCAACAGGCAAATTTCCCAGAGAGAACAGTTTGAGACTCTTAGTAGTAGGTGATGGGTAATACAGAGACAAACAGTGCCATTGTTTCAGAGGACCATATGGGAAGCATGAGGCCAGTTTTCCCTGCCACACTGAAATGTTTAGCGTGAGTGTTAAACAAATGGCTAAATTATTCATAGTAACATCCAATAGTTTCAGTTGGATTTAATTTGTTTTGAGGCAACTTATCATTACAGTGCCTCTGGTGTTGAAAATAAGAACAGGAAGCTTTCCATTCTAGCATGGCATGTACATATGCAGTTCATAATTATCAAAATCCAAGCTTGGCAGGCCTTAGTCGCATATTTTTTAAGCCGCAGTGGTAACAAAACCGAGGATCAATGCGTTCACTGCATCTCGCTGCATTCGCAGTTCAACACACTCAAACCCAATGATAATGACTGCACAGGCCACGCAGTAAAAAGGGCTGGAATGATATGGAAAACTGCCTGCACGGTATATTTGAGTGTTTTGAAGTCATTCCAAGGCAGAGTGGTTGCTTCCAAGTCTGCGGGGGTCAATATAAGTCAATCTGATTAAATAATAGGCCTTCCAAGTCAGCAAGCTTTCAAGTCAGAGAGAAAGCAGGTAAATCTGAAGGCGTCCAATTCCCTGTAAGCACTCCCAAGTGAATGTGACCGTGTCCAAGTTCTGAGTGAGCAAACGAGGTTAATGAGAGGCCTTCTTAAAGCTCACACACAGTGAGTTCTATCATTATTGTGCCGTTACCACATCATCTCACAATGCACTCATTAGCCAATAGTCCACCAGACATATGGATCCATTTTCCAGGCTTGACTACATTGTTCCTTCTGTCTCCGTCCCTCTTTGCTTTCTCCCCCCCCCCCGCCAATACGCTCTACACAGGAACAAGTGAATACAGCATATTTTCCCCCGTCCCTTCCTCTCTGAAGTTCCAGCTGCTGTAGACAGACTAATGTATTCCCCAGAGCTGAAGGGTAGACCACAGCCCCGAGAACGGACTGGGTCTCGCTACCAATAAACTCACATTTCACATAGAAAAGGCGAGAAAAAGAAGACAGAAGTGAATCTTTGTACTCGTGGAAAACCTAACTTTAAACTTTCTCACCCATAAACTGGTATAGTTGTTTATTGATTATCTGCGGCGGCTTGCGAAGTGCTGACATTGACGTATTCAGCTTTAATTGAACAGAGAGAGGAAGGAGAGGAGAAAGGAGAGGAAGACGAAGGCTGATGGGAATAAAGGAAGGGAGGTTGGAAGATTAAACAGATATATTGAACACCAGTCAGTCAGTTTGGATACAAAATAGCTCAATTTCAGCTTGAGGACACTGAAATGTCTCTAAAACCTAAAACTGTAATCTAAAAACCTTCTTAAACTCAAGATGTAAAGATACATTGATGTTTAATGTTTCTTTTTCTGTCTCTGTGGATGAAGTGTGCAGTAAGAAGTTAGGGACATCTTTCTCATTTCTTGCTCAGTCGCAATCACTGTGACTTTGCGTTTTAGTAGCTATCAGAGATGTAGAATTGAGAATCGACACTTGGGCTTAAGTCAGACTTAGACCACAAAAACGAGGACTTCAGACTTGGATTTCATAGGTATGTACATTGAAAGGAGTTTGTTTCAGCTACGGCTGCAACTAACAATTATTTTTATAATGTAAACAATAAAAAAACAGCAAATCTTCACATTAATAATCTTAAAAACAAGGACGTATTTGGATTTCTTACTTACGTACTAACGATTGCACTATTATGAAAGTCATTGCCGATGAATTTCAATCGTCCCAGCTACGTAAAAAACCGCTTACAAAACAATCCCCAAGGTCCACTTACTCATTTATTCTGGCGTTTTTGACCATATCACATGGTCTTCACCTGCAGATGAGGTTTTCTCAGATGTCATTAAGCGTAGATGTTCGAACTCTCGTTATACTGAGAATGTTTAGAAAAAAACTGCATCTGCCTTTGTAGGACAGCTAATAGTCTCTCTGAAATGACCTCTGATTGGCCAAAGTCTCCGATCACGGGCTAGATCAGATAGTCAAGAGGAGGAACAGAAGTCTAGTTTTCTCTCAGAACACTTGAATTTCAATATAGTGAAAGGTTATTATGGAATTTTTGCCCAATGACGCAAAAAACAACAACAACAGCTTTAAACACAGCTTTTAAACGCAAACGCCATGTCATTTTAATGGTCGGTATTCAGAGACTTGAAGAAAACTGACCTGCAATTTGCTTATGAAGACTTGTAACTTGACTTGGATGTGCCCTCAATGACTCCAGTGTTCATTTGAGACTTGCTTTGATGGCATTTCATTATCTATCTCTTCAGTTTTCTGCTCTTGAATAAAGGAAGAGTTTTTCAAAGCTGGAATTTACTGTTATTACTCTTTTGGTACTGAAATGAAATACCCAGTATCTATAGGTTTGGATGATTATACTTTCCCTTTTAAATGTAATCCACAATGACAAGTTTGCTCACCCTACTGCCCTTTCATTATAACTCATTCATCCTCTAATTTAGCCCTGTATTAACTCTCACTAGTTACACACACACACACATGCCAGCGTTCCCTCATTAGCAGATTCCAGCTAAATAATATGGCCTTTCCAAAGGGACCACATGTCTTCTGGGGCTTCATTAGTGATTCATAGTCAGCTCTAACTTCACACAATGACTTACTCTTAATCTAAACAAACATGCTCCCGATGGTTAATGGTGTTTTTATTACAATTGCCTGTTGTTTACCAACCAGTAAAGTCATGGTGTCATGCAGAGTAATGCTACAAATACATTTTAGGCGAAAAATATTCCTGCATGCATTGTATAAACAAAGACTTCTGCAATGATGAAGCATGCATTATTGTTGTTGAATCGTTTCTGAGTCTCCATCAATCTGCAACCCTGTACCCTGCACACTGAGTATGTGATGCAAACAAATCCCCCAGAATGAAGACCGGCCTGTCATCAACGGACGGAACAGCTTTTATTATAGGATGAACAAATACAAAGCGTCTGTCACTGCTCTTTTCCAACTCTTCACTTACATTGTCGCCTAACAAAAACCTGAATGTTTCCACCTCTTTACAGAATTGAATGTCTTTGTAATGCACCTTGTCTTGCTGTCATGAACATCTATTCAGCTGCGTCACCCAGCCATGAGAGTGAGCTCCATAATGCACTCTGCTCTGCTGTGACTCCCAGTCAATAGGCCCTGGATCCCTGCCCTGCATTCCTTCACATGACTGATGACTGTGATTAACATGTAACGTGGGTCCTTCTAGTCCAGATAAAAACAAACAGAAAGACAGCAAATGTCCTGTACAGGAATACATAGAAAGGTATTGAACTATTCCCCTTAATATGTCAATATTCAACACTGTGATTGTTTCTGAAAGTTGCCTGAGAGAAGAGTTTTGTTATTTTCGCAGCCTGTCGTGTCTGAACACCGAAAGGATCTGGACCGACTGCCAGCCAGCTGTCTTTTAAAGACCCATTTGGCTGCACCTGCATTCTCACTTTACTTTACTTACACTCCGAATAATTGACTAGACTTAGAACACTTTTATGCCAGACTTCAATCCCACATCTTTCAAATTTCCCAACATTTTGATTAAAAAATAGTCTGTCAAAAGCGAGGTTTTGTATTGACATGCATTGGTGGATGTGACTAGACATGAATAAATGTTAGTCTTTGGGTCGAGAGCCAAAAAACAAACAAAGGAGAGAAATGACAGAAATGTATCCTCCAGTAAGCCTGTTTCTCTGGCCTTAATTAACTTGGTTACATCAATAAGACAAAGTATATCTTAAAGTAGTTGTGTAACATTTTGGGAAATATTTCCTTCCTTGCTAGGAGTCAAATGAAAAGATCAATACCACTCTCATGTCTGTATGCTGACTATGGAGTTAGAGCCTGGAGACAAGTAGTTTTGTTACCTATACCTAATTAAATAGTTCTGTTTGAATTCACAATATTAAACACATGCTTAAGACTGCAGGACGTGGAGCACCATGGTTTGGCACATACCTGTAGAACTACCCAGTGCGCTAAAAAGTTTGCCAAGGGGTCCGGACCAGTGTCCATATGTTATGAGTTGGAAATGAAAACGGGTGGTCCTGGCTCTAGCTCTATATTTAGTGAACAGACATAAAAATATTGATTTATTTCCATCTAAATCATGGCTAGAAAGTGAATATGCATATTTTCCTCCAAAATGTCAAACTATTCCTGGATGGGATAGGCAATAAAAGTGAACAGAAATCATATTCAAGAACTCAGTGTCATCAACACATCGCTGTCTAGATGTCTCAAACTATCATTGTACTCTGGCACTTTGACTGACCGGTGCATCAATCTTGATGAGAGCGATGTCCGATTTCTCGTCCACGTCTTTGATTTTGGCATCATAGAAGCCGCCACTCTTCAGCTCCACTTTTACCCGATGCTTATTGGCCACGACGTGGGCATTGGTCACAATCTGGCCATCTTCTGCCACAACAAAGCCAGAACCACTGGCTACTGCCACCTCCCGCTTGGAATAGGTCATTCTGTGGGGGGGAGCAGAGGATGGTGGGAGGGAGAAGGAGGGGGATTAGAGTGTTTCTATTCACTTTACTCTTTCAACGGGTCTCTTCTTCTGGAAAAACAAACTGAGAAGACACCAAAGTGAATGCATGATGTAACAGCAGAGTAAGAAAGCTGAAAGAAAGCAACTTCAAAGCATTTGAGGGTCTGCACAGGAGGCATACTGCATATCTAAAAAGTAGGCAGGTTAGGTGAACTGGAGAGATTAAATACACATAAAAACAGTAAGAGGAGGAAACACACTCTGAAGCGTTAATGTGCAGCATAACCTCAATGAAAAACTGCTTTCAAGGTAACTTGAGACAGCAACAGCGTAGGTGGGAAGAAAAAAGAGACAGATCTGAGTGAGGGAAAGATGGAAACGTAGAAATAAAAGAGCTGTAGGCGTTCAAAGAACCACTTTACAAGACAACGACAGACACGATGGAGACAGCACAGATGAAGAATCAAGGTGTCAAAGAAGGCAGAGATAAAAGAGCGTATAAAGCTGATGAGACGATGAAAAGAAAACACGTTGAAGGACTGAAGCGGAGAGTGTGGTGCTTTACCAACTGGTGCAGTCTGGTTAAATGCACAGGTGGGCTGTAAATTCTAATGTGATTCAGTCTGTCCCACTCTCACTCTCTCGCTCTCCCACACACACACACACACACACACACACACACACACACACACACACACACACACACACACACACACACACACACACACACACACACACACACACACACACACACACACACACACACACACACACACACACGTGCACGGCTCTTACTTGCGGTAAAGTTCAATATGAACCACAGCCGGAGCAATTTTCTCCACCACGTCGGCGATGAAGTTGTATTTGTGTCGTGGGCTGTTTGGGTTGTCCTGAGCTGGAAATACACACACACACACACACACACACACACACACACACACACACACACACACACACACATACACACACGTCAGGATGTCAGATGAGTAAAAGCAAACAAAAGATGCACTAAAATACTGCATGATGTAAGAGTGAGAAAAGAAAGCCAACAAATAAGACTGCCATTTATCATAACACAGAGGGGAAAAGAAAAGATGACATATTCATCTGCGGTTGAGACTGTCTAGTTCAGGTCTGACACACATGCACACACGCTCAAACCCGTAACCCGTTACAAACCTGTAACCCCGGCCATAAACCTCACAGATAAATACTTAACCTTGACCTTTGCCCTAAGCTTACCCCATGGGCGTTTGTACACACTCTAAATTATGTTACCATCGAAAGATCTTTTGTCAAGGCGAAAATGGTCCTCACAAGTATAATACCACTCACACACGCTGTCTGACACTGTATGTATGAGGACTGCCAACTTGACTGAATCACACATCCCACCATCAATCCAGGCCAGGGCAAGTCAGGAAATGTTGACTGATTTACCTGGTAATTAAGGTCTACCCAGAAGACAGTTTAACCAAAGCTACGAATAAAGACTCCTCAGACCTTTCCCTCAGAGCTTTTCATCCTTCCATGCGTAAACCCTTATTTTGCCACGTACCTCAAACTATTTTGTCTCTCAAGGACACTTTTCAGTCATTACATTCTGCTAGAGGGCAGGATTTGCGAAAGGCAAAGGCAACACATAAGCCCTGGGATATCATTGATTGTGGTGAAGGGCTAAGGAAAGAGAAAGAGATTTTCTGCTCGAGGTGCATTTTAAATTAACACAAGTGTGGAATGAGCAGCGTCTTGCCGTACTGAATGACACTCAATTATACAGTATGAAAACATTTGTCAGCCCGCAGGGGGAAAACTCTGGTGTTATGTGATCACTCAACACTTCTGTCAGACAAAATCTGTCTATCTATGTTAAAACATTTCGATTCATCTTACGTTAAAGTCTTTCCACGTATTGTTTTCACCCTGTGTCTGTGTGTGTGTAGTTATTACTTCCACTGTTTGCATCAGTATAATCCAATTTCCCAATCTATCTATCTATCTATCTATCTATCTATCTATCCGTCCGTCCGTCCGTCCGTCCGTCCGTCCGTCCGTCCGTCCGTCTGTCTGTCTCTATGTCTGTCTGTCTGTCTGTCTGTCTGTCTGTCTATAAGACTAAGAGTCTACAGCCATGCTATGTGTGAGGCCGTAGCTGAATGCATGCTAACATGCACAAAATGTGATCATTTTTACTATATGTTTGCATGCTAACATTTGCTACTTAGCCCTTAACACCTATAGCTGAGGCTGATCACCAACGTCTTCTGGACACTATGAATGTCTATGCTAAATTGTGTGCCAATCCAGCTAATACATTTCACGGGATAACTGAAAACTTTGACCTGCTGGGAGCATTAAAGACTGGGGATCCCCAGTGTCAGTAACTTTCATCATCTGGGGAGCATTTGTGTATTGCAATCCATCTAATAGTTTTTGAGATATATTTGGTCTGGGCCAAAGTGGTAGAGGGACATTGCCGTCCCATAGAGCCACAACGTGAGGAAAACAAGAAAAGTTTGTCATGAACAAAAAGGAACCACTTTTCTCCAAACCTCCACATATATGGACCCTGTATTTCACTGCTCAACTGAGTTTAAAAAAGGCTTTACTGTTGAAGAATTAAGTTGATTTACAAGCTTTCTCCTTAAATGCCAAAAGTCCTGAATGTCACTGATGTGTGGAGAGAAAGTCTGCATGTAAAGCGTTCTGATTAGTGTCTAATCCACGTAATGCTTGCTTTTGTAACATTTCCCAATCCTGAATTGTTGCCAGAGGCTGACGTAAAAGGTCTGTAGTTGCGGGCATCGTCATATAGTTAACAGATAATTGGCTTTCCACTACAAATGTTTATCTCCCTAATAAGCCAATACAAACATACTAGCTTGTACATTTTTCATATAGCACCTCTTAAAAGCAGGGTCACTAAGCGCTTCACAAGTCAATAGAAACAGGATAAAAACGACACAGCAACAAATGCGAACATCCATGTCACGCCTGTCTGTACAAGAAGGTTTTCAGACACCGTTTACAACATTCAAACAGGATGACTCACATTAAGTTTCAGCAATCCTGTACTTCACCGACTCATCACCAGTTGCCGTTTGATTATCCATTTAAGCATGTGAGCAAGTTTCAGACAAAAGCCTGAATAACTGACTGAGTCATTTGGAAATAGGCGATTTCAAACTCGGTAAAATGGGAACAAGAAAGCAAAGTGATCAGGAATAACCCTAAGTTCTAAGAATATGACTTTATATAGGCAAGAAGTAGCACAACACTCCGCTTGTAGACGTGATGTGATGCTATTAGTAACAATTACATTGAGGGCTTCCGTTTAGTTGTGATTTAATTGCCATCCAAGTGGCAGATAAGCTCTCTTGTAAAACCACTCCAACCTGTCAGTCAGTCAGAGAGTCTGCCTAAGTGTATCAGATTAAAGGAGAGATGCATTATCTTTTACATAGAAATGTGACCAAACACTGCGCTGAAGTCCTCAATGGTGATACCGTGATAAACAGTATTACCCTAAATGCAACAGGACAAATAGAAGGAGAACATCAGTACACATCTACATATCACTTCAGACTTAATCATCTCATCTCATCTTCAACCACTTGGGGCAGCAGCTCTAGCAGGGGACCCCAAACTTTCCTTTCCCAGGCCACATTAACCAGCTCTAACTGGGGGATCCCGAGGCGTTCCCAGGCCAGTGTGGAGATATAATCTCTCCACCTAGTCCTGGGTCTTCCCTGAGGCCTCCTCCCAGCTGGACGGGCCTGGAACACCTCCCTAGGAAGGCGCCCAGGGGGCATCCTTACTAGATGCCCAAACCACCTCAACTGGCTCCTTTCAACGCAAAGGAGCTGAGTGTTAATTCAGCGCTGTGGGCACTCAATTGGTATAAATTTGACAAATTGGGTTGTGTCTTACCCAAGGACACTTTAACCTGTGGACAAGGGGAACTGGGGATCAAACCACCACCCCTGTGATAAGTGGACAACCCGCTTCACTGGGAGGCAGAGGTACTGACTGATGGCGTGTGATGCTGAGTATTTTTAAGGAGACTATGGAACAGAGGAGGTGATCAATTTCCTACTCCTTTTCCTAGAACCGTTTGTTAAGTTTCAGTCAAATAATGTGAAGATTTCACCCATATGGAAGACATATTGAGGTTAGATCCTAACTTAACAGGATATTTTACGAGTGTCAGTTAATAATAATAATAATCAGATGTCTAAAATATTATTTCTGGAGTCAAATCAAGAGTTCAAATATGGGGCACCATTCAAACACAACAATTTAAAAAGAAAGTTCATATAATGCGCTCTCTTTTTCCCACCATCTCTCTCTCTCTCTCTCTCTCACACACACACACACACACACACACATACACATACATACACATACACATACACATACACATACACATACACATACACACACACATACACATACACATACACATACACATACACATACACATACACACACACACACACACACACACACACACACACACACACACACACACACACACACACACACACACACACACACACACACACACACACACACACACACACACACACACACACACACACACACACACACACACACACACACACACACTCCCTCCCCTCTCTCCACATTGACCTTCACCACACGGGTCCCCACTGAAAATCTCAGCTTCTTTTCTTTTTCCATTTTCCCATGCAGAGTACCCACTGTTTTATTGGGGCCTGCAGGCGGAAGCAGTTTTAGTTTTTCTGGGATCCCTTAGACAAGAAAAGCTAGACGTGAATACAGGAAGGTCAGCTTCTCTTCTCCACTCACTGACACACTGGTTCTCCACTGTTGGGCAAACTGAAGCCCACATGAGCCAGGTTTATTTAAAATGTGTGAAATAAGATAAAATAAAAGCTTTCATAATCACGGCAACCACATTTTGTTATGTGTACTATCGAATCCTTTCCAGCAAGTCACTGATTTTAGTTAAATACTCTCATGACTCAATAGATGTGAATGTTGAGGCACTAAAGTATAAGACTCATGACTCACTTGATGAGGTTCTGCTCTTCTGCAGTTAAGAAGATATACAGTTGAGCTGTGCTGCTGTTTATTAGATTATAGTCACACGTTGGCAACATTTTGTGACCCAGAGTGCAACTGTGTGAATGACTCCATTCGTCCCATTTTAATTCAATTTAACTCAAGAAATGTAGGGGACTTCACCCAAGGATGGCAGCACACCAGTCCCTAAAGTTCAGGGATCTGTGTGCCTATGCAACACTCAATGCAACATTTAGTCAAATGTATTATGAAGGGCATGGTGGGCTTCGCAAGTCATATCAGATTTGTTCGCCTCATCAGTGTGATTTGGGAAAAGTGAACAAACAAACGTGTTGAGGTCAGAATTAGATGAGTTTCGTAGGAGCATAAAATTGAGATCGTCCAAATGGCAAAGACGGTCAAACGAAAGAGAAGTAAAGAAATGATGAGTAAGCGAATCCCAGGCATCACGGGCAGGAAGGACGACAGATGAGGAAAACAGACAGAGAAACGTGCAGAAGCAGGAGCAGAGACAGACTGATAGAACAACATGAAAAAAATGGAAAAGACACATGCACAAACACGACCTCTTAATTTCATGAGTGGCTGAGACAAATCGGTGGAAAAATGTGCATATTCAGCACATGTCATGAGCCGGAGTCACAGAGTGCATTCTGCAACATCAGCTGTAGCAGAGCAGCCTCTCGGCAGCTACGCAATGTTTTGGTTTTACTGTTGGATTAAAATCTGAACTGATGTAAGTATAAACATCATTTGCATGCTCACACATTTACTCCTTCATGTCAACCTTTTTACAAACATTTAGGTCATTTCAGCGGCCACTGTATTCAGTTGTGTGTCAAACAATGCAACATCGGTGTCCTCCATGTCATCCCTCTCTATTCCTCAACATTTCCCCCGCCAGTCTCTCCATTATAACCACCAATAAAGGCTTAAAAGGCCAATTTTTTTTTTAACTGTCACAGAAATATTTGACCTAATTTTCTTTGCCAGAATGAACAACTTCTAAATCAACGTCTTTACCATTCAGACACGACATGACATCATGCCAAGTGGACTTGCATAATGTTTTCTTAACATGGGGCCAAGTTGCAGGGTGGTTAAAGTCACTCAGAGGGGGCTGAGTTGCTTTTCACTTTGAACTCCTGCGATACAGATTCAGCCTCGATCACTTTATTGCGCTAAAGTTATTTCGAAACAGGAGAGCTGCTACTGCAGACAGCATGATTCACCCGCAGTTTTGACATCTGATTTACCAAATGAAATGTGACTCGTTTTATTGCAGCTATGGAAATTTTCACCGGGTGCCTCAGTAGCACCCACCGCAGTCTTGCTCTGTTTCAGACATGGTTAGCTTCCTGCAGCATGACTTAACTATTTAAGTTGCTTACATGACTGACGAATAAATGCGACGATACAGTCTGCCCTACCACCGCGCCCACATGGGTTTTTGATGTACATGTAAACCTTTCCCCCAAAATACGGGTTGCTAATTTTGTGTTTTCCTCGGAGTCTCCTGCCTGTTTTAAACCGTCTCCAACAGAGGAGGAATTATGGCTTTGAATCAGCGCCAGGCATTCCTTCATGTGACAGTTTAGTGTGATTTACAAGTGACAACAGAAACACAGAGAGGGAGAGAGACACAGAAAAGAGAGGAAGGAGTTTGGAGGGTTGTTAGATGGGAAAGGTAAGTTTCAAAGCTTTGAGGTAAGTTATAGGTCTTTGGTGTTGAAGCTCTTCATGCAGAAGTTTTCAACTGCAGATGTGGTGCACACTTCAGGTGGACATATGTCAAACACATGCACGCACACACACACGCACACACACACACACACACACACACACACACACACACACACACACACACACACACACACACACACACACACACACACACACACACACACACACACACAAACTAAAAAGTGATACAATGGCTTTACCACCTGTAGCCCCACATGTGTAAGTGTGTTTTTTCAGTCATGAATATTGCACATGTTTTAAGATATCACACACACACACACACACACACACACACACACACACACACACACACACACACACACACACGCGATGGATGGTTCACTGATTAAATTGTACAGCATTCTCAGTTGGACTGTGAATAATGATGTCTGTTAAAATGAGCTCCACTGATTAGAGTGAAATCTTTTTCACATGACACTGATAAGGTACAGGTCCATCCTGAAACTCACATATTACAAATGCATCACCTCAGTACTGTGCAATGAAGGCCTACAGTTTATCCTGTTTATGAGGCTCTTAAAAATTCCTTTCTGCTCAGCTAATGCGGACGGCACGGGCAACTGTCCTGTATAAAAGAAATAAAGGGATTATAGCCATGTGACCGATCACATTCAGATTTACATCAGGGGAGAGCTCATGGCTGCATTCAACCGGGCTAAAGTAAAAACAGTCCTCTGGTCAAGTCTAACTGTAATGCAGGAACAGGAGGGGGACGCAGTTGAATGGTGGCTCTTGTTGTCTCGTACACATGGGCATTGTGCGCCACTGAATGCAGCTTTAGGCTCTTAACATCTGTGAGAAGCTCAAACCAAACAAGGATTTGAGGCATCAAGTTCAAGGGCAAGTTGTGAAGAGTGGAGGTGAAATGACACACAATAAAGAAAAATGTACACATTTACTTTAATCAATCTGGGCATGCTGTGACTGACATAAAGATGCATGCTTC
This sequence comes from Echiichthys vipera, assembly GCF_963691815.1. Lineage (NCBI taxonomy): Eukaryota > Metazoa > Chordata > Actinopteri > Perciformes > Trachinidae > Echiichthys > Echiichthys vipera. Next base: position 22,529,551 of record NC_139836.1, read on the forward strand.
TAAGTTTAACTCGGAAAGTTTAGTGTCAAGACAAAAACTTAAATCTTATCAACAACTGTGTCGGGGTCTCAAAACAACCTGAGCGTTACCTTTCCCGCAGGCTCCCCGCTGAATGAAAAGAACAGGTGGCTGCTGCAGCTTCTGCGCCCGGCGGCTGACCCTCTTCAGCTCGCAGATATTCCGGTAGGACACCCCATCGCTTCCACAAACCGGCTCGGTTTCTTTGCACACGCAAATCCCGCTCTTGCTTCTCCTCCTCACCGTGATAGTGTATGCCACTCCGGCGGAGACCGAGCACTCCAAACCCTCTCCGCATACCGGGTCCCCGAGCTTCCCCATGCCGCCGCAGGCTTCGCCCTCGCTGGACGCGCACACCGTGCAGCAGTGGCAGGCGTCGAGGCTTTGTCCCGCCGGACAGTCCGCTGGTAGCCGGGGACACATCGACTTGTCACACCGAGCAGGACATCCGATAACGTACCGGCTGGAGATTTGTGCATCTCCCGGCACGGACGCGAAGGCTACGATTACGCACACCAGTGACCAAAACATGACTCCAAACTAAACTAAAGTAAAATAAGTTTTAAAAGTTAAATAGAAAGTTTAAAAAGAGTACCAAAAGCTCGCTCTCTGCTTGCAGTGTAATGTGATGAGAGAGCTCAGTAGTATAAGTGAGGGGGGAGTCACTTCAGCTGGAGAGGCATTTAACAGAAACTCCACTGTGCAACCAATTACGCGACTTTACGTTCTTTTCTGGCAAAGCAACAGACGCAATTCACTTTCCAGATAATCACAACAAGCCCGGCGATTGGTGCGTTTACGTGACGTGGTGAACGGAAGAGCTGCGTTATTGATGTGTCGGATAAAACGAGAAACAGAGGAAACAGCAGAAACTAAGCCCGCCTTGAATTGATGTAGGCTACTGTACAAATGTAAGAGCCATGCCACTAAACTGTAATTATATACGTTCAAGTAACAGCAGTTCAAAAAAGTTGTTAACCAAGTTGTACGTAAATCTTCTTTCCAGCCAAAGGGGATTGAGAAGGTCAAGGTCAAATAACATCCCCCAGAGGAAAGCTCTTAAGCAGACACTGTTTGTTGATGTTGGCATTGACCCTGATTTACTTATTTACAAACAAAAATAGAAAGTTCAAATCCCCAGTTGTGGAAGGAGCCACGCAGCCCAGATGTTTTATACAGCTGCAGCACAGCCCGCCACACATCCTGCAGGCCTATTTCCTGCTGTTTTTTTTTTTTTAACTACTCCCTTCGTGAATTAGTCACTCTTGGCATCCACACAAGCCCTATGGCTAATTAGGAAAATCAGTGGTGGAAGAAAAAAAAAGAAAGCTGGGTGGATTGTGGGAGTTAATGTAGCACTTTATAAAGAGCCAAATTTGGAAGAGAACATTATGTGTGATCTTATCCCTCGGCCCTGTGGGTTATAAGCACCCAGCCAGCAGGGAAATAAACAACATCTAATGGGGACAGCCAAATAACAATAATTATTGCAGCCAAATGTCAAATGTAAATTAATCAAAGAGTAATCCAAATATTTCCTTCAATAATGTGTACCACATACTCATTGGAAATCTACATTTCTCAGGAAAACAACACCCATTCATTTAAGGGATCACATTTGATAGCAAACAGAAAAATCTCTGTTAGGTTTTGCTGTAAAAGAATCCTTTAAACTCTGAAGCAATGAATCTGTGTCATAAAACACCTCAATATAATGTGATTGATTATGGGCAGAGGGTCGTATTAATGGCTGACTGATGCAGGTTGCGCCGCTGCTTGGGAACAGAGGGGTTTGAGGGAAGAGGCCCCCTGCGGTACGTCGGAGTTCGGTGTAACACAAGCCTCTGTATCCAAAAGGCAATTAGAGAAGGACAAAAAGGAAGAGGGCAGTCGTATGCTCTCATGGACTGGACTGCCTTGTCTAGCACAGGAAACAGTGAGAGTGTACAGTTTAGACTTGTAACCCAGAATTAAAGGCTAATTGTTTTCGTTGAAATGTCATTTTGAGTAACAACACACACATTGACTGGTCTAAAAAGGAATGAAACTCACACAGCAGTAGTAAAAAGCTTACAGTGGGGCACAAGGACGTAGGCGAGAAATGGTGGGAACATCCGTAGATGAAAACAACCTCATCTATAAGGAACTCCCATTCTTCAACCCTGGCCAGCGAGTTTAACTAAGGATGGACTCCACTGAGGTCTGTCTCATCTCTCCGCTCTCCACAGTCTGCAATGATGTCTCTGACTGTGAGTGAGGCCCCTGAGAGTGGAACTGGGGCTTAATTTCCACGTCTGCGGCGACACCAAAGTCCTGCATCTTCTAATAAGGAGCTGAGGTAAACCGCCTGTCATCATCCTGATCGACTCCGTGCTGCGTTCAAATGCAGTATCACACACACAAATACTGAAGCCCAGAATATGTCACAGCTGATTATCTGACTGATTAAAGAGGTTTTACATATTCAGTGTTTCTCTGTGACCTCACTCTATAAATCCATCTACACATACTTTTTAAAGCCAGAGGCTGCATATCGGAGCTGATGAAGGATACACAGACATACATGACTGAACCATCAGTGTTGAGGAGGAGATGTTTACTGTATGTGGTGGTGGAATGAAACTAAAGTACATTTACTGTTGTGAAACATGATGCAACATTCAAATCTACAACCCAAAAGTTTATAAAGCTACAACAGAAAAACATACATTTAGTTACAGTTACAGTTACAGTTATTATAGTGTAGCGTTCCCAGAATACTATTCCCATAATAATAAAAAGAATACATATGTTTATTTTAGTAATATTTTCAACGCAGTCCATTCATATTGCAGTAAAGGGATAGTTTGGCTATTTTGAAGTGGGGCTGTATGAGCTTCTTTACTGTGTACATGCTCAGAAAATTAATTTATTTCTATTGATAGTGACAAATCAGGAACCAATTATTGTTTTTAAGGTTTCAGTGGAAGCATATTTGAGGGGAAATAAACAACATGGGGACATAAAAATAATAATTATTGCATCCCAAGTTCAACTGTAAGTCAATCAAAGAGCAATTCAACATTTCCAAACACATTCTCTCTGGAAATAATGTAAATAACCTTTCAGCTGATTGCTCAAATAACGCACGTCTAGTGGAATCATATTGTGATGATTTTATCATACAAAAATGATCATGATACTGAAATGTAACCAGTTGTTAAAGTTGAACCAGTTGAATTGATGAAATGAATTGGACAACAATAAGGTTATTATGTATTGTGCCTTAGTGTTACGAGTATAAAAAAAACCTCCAGGTGGAATTTGATAATGTTGGGCGTAAAAACTTGGATGACTAAAAGTAATTAGAGAACAGCAGAAACAGTCTGATTTACACTGAGGGTTATGGAAGCGTGGTGTATCCAACCTACACTGATTGTTTTGCATGTTCACAGTAAATCACATTCATAATACGTTTTGCACCAGTAATTTATTTTAATGCTAATAACTAAATCATCGTGTCACTGATTACATAACTGATGACTTGTGCAGCACTGTTTTTTCATTAACTCCATAGCATGTTAAAGGAAGTGAACCCGAGTGAAGATTTTTCACTCACCACAAGAGGGCAGAGGGAGCCTTCATGAGTGCACAAGCAGTTACACCAAATAAGATACTGCAGCTCTTGAATAGTGCTGTTTGGAGATAGATACGCACAATACAACCACGCGCATTTTCAGTGTTTATTTCTTTCAAGTTATCCACATAATAAATAGAGACAATTCAAACCAATTACACCAGACTGAAACGGGGTGAAACAGCTTGACTTGGTTGGGCTGAAATGAAGCAGGCACTTTAAAAAAAAGAAGATTAGTGTGTATTATTTAGGACTACAGTGAGACATGTTTAAATAAAACCATGAGGCAGCTGCACAGGGTCGGCAACACAGGTACACGGAATAAGATCAGGAAACATCTAAAAGCATATAAAAAATAAATCTGCTGCACACAGCTCTATTCTGCAAACACACAACACACAGGCTGTAGAGAAAACCTACAAAACAGAAAAACAATCTGAGGAATCATTAGAAATGTCAACATGCAACGGAAGTGTCTGAGCTTGAATGTTTTTTTTTCCCTCCTGTTAAACCATGATTCAAAATGTGTCATGGAGTTTACACAGTTACACGCATCTTCAAACAATGGTTTACAGGTTCAGATAACTCATGGGAACCAGTTGTTACCCTGTCTTTCAGGGAATGAAGCTTATCTAGAACTGACCCAGCCCTGTTGTTAAAGTTTTTATTACTATGCATTACAAAATACATAAAAGCATACTTTCTCTTACTTCCCACCTCATCCAGTATCACAAACATGAGTCCATAAGGTCTGGTGGGCTGAAATGTAGCTGCAAAAAGAGGCTGATTCAGGCTGTGAAATGTTTGTTTTTGTTTCTCATTTTATTATTGTTATATTATAAGCTACTTTAGCTTGTGGTCTACTAAAATCTCATTGACGACGTAGTTATATGATTGAACAACTTAACCCTACCATACATTTTAAAATAAAGAGAGAAATTTAGATTAAAAGCTTGTTAATAAAAAAAAAAAAACAGACTGAAATTTGGCTGCAATACATTTGGTATTGCATTATCACACAATGGCTCTTTTGCATCTAGTCTTAGACCAGTCCAGAATCTTTGAATTGTAATTTGCATTAAAGCGAGGATTTGTCTCAGGCTTGACCCATATCTCCTTCGCTGGCTTAAAATAGTAGAAAAATCCAGGGTTTATATAGTGAGTGTATGAATAGACCACAGTTTAGATTAGTAGATTAGCGAGGTGATGAAAAGCCAGTCCTCTTTCTCTCTCTGTCTCTCAGACCGGACGAAATAGTTTGTTACCTTGAAATCTCCCTTATTTTCTTGGCACAAAGTGGTTTACAAAAAACCTCCGTCACATCATTGTGCCTGTACAGGTTAAAATAAAGCTCTGTCACTGAATTCTAATTCAGCACAACGTAATAACTAACTAAAATTTGTAGTTTTGTTTGACAACATCAACGCTTAGTAAATAAATACACCATTGTAAATGTGACAGCAGGCAGAGGAGGTGTAGGTGAAGACTGGGTTGTCTTTGGCACGCGAGTGCAGTTCAGTGGTGACTCAACTTGTGTCTCTAGCACACTGACGGCACCGATGAAGGTCGAGGAGCTGAAAACATGAGTTTGTGACATTTTATATTGTCACCCGCCAACAGCTTTGGTTTGAAAACCAACGTCTGCCCTTTTTTAACACCTGTTTCCTCTTAAGTGTCCAGTTTAACAGCTCAGACCTCACTTACTGGCAGGTCAGCGTCATCCAGGTCCAGGGGTGGTTCAGGCATGTGGGGCTCAAAGCTGCTCCGCCGTCGCCATGGTGAATCCTCAGAGTTATTAGTGGTGGTCACAGGTGGTTTGCAGGTCACTTTGCCAGGCGCGTCTCCTGCAGGGACAGGCGTGCTGGCGTGTGACTGGGCCGTGGCAGCAGGCTCATGAAGTGCTCGCTGTCCCATGCCAGGCTGCGAGCGTGTACCGCACGTGACAGCAGCCCCCCACTCTGGGTAGCATGGTGGCATGGCAGATATGGGCGAGCGAGGGACGGGGGGACCCGTGGGGCTGCGGTAGAAAGTGGAACGGCTGCTGTGTTCCTGCAGCAGAAACAGCAGGAGGACACAGAGAAAGCAAGGGGACAAGAAAAGGTGTTAGTAAGAAAAGCAACATCCTGATATGTGCAGTTTATTGGAGGAGACTGGAAGTGAATTACAGACTTGGAATTAGCACCAGCATGTGGAGCCTGATGCAGCTTTAGTAGAGTTGGTACTGAAGGTTGTAGGTGCTGAAGACAAGTAGCATTGCTAGAGAGTGGAGATGGTGGTAGTAGAAGCAGCAGTAGTAGTAGTAGTAGTAGTAGTAGTAGTAGTAGAAGTAGTAGAGGAAGCGGGAGTAGTGGTAGTAGTGTCAGCAGGTTTTAGTTTTGGTAGTCTCAACAGGTTGCAGAGGAGGAGCAGAGTGCCTTAGGAAGCAGTGGTTGGTTGTTGCTTATTAATTCACAGCTTTTCATAGTCAGATTTCAATCTCTGAAACATAAAAGAGGAGTATGGGAAGAAAGGAAAACACTGCAGAGGTAGTGAAAGCAAAACTGGGTAGCCACTGCAGCATTTGGTGAGATGTTCGTTAAAGAAACCCAACTATGAAAACCATCGAGACTCCAATACAAATAACTGTGTCAACTTTAAGATCCTGTGTTTTCTCCCCCAGCAGCATAGATACCCTGTGACTTTGCAGGCTAGTGTAAAGGCTCAGTAAATCCACAAAGTATCACTTAAGCATCGCAATATTGAAGAATTGGTTGCCTAGAACAAACATGTCTGAAAATCCTAGGGAGAGCCACAAATTTATTAATAGATGCTTCATGCTGAATCCAAAGGTCCGAAATCGAGCTCATGCTGAATTTTAGGGGCCGTTAGACATTAGGACACAGAAGACATGTCCCATTAGCCCTCTTGTACACTCTAATAGTTCTTACAAACTCAAATATTCACAACTAAATCAACACAAGACTATTTGTTACTCGGGACATGTGGATTCAGCATTTGCGAGTGCTCATTTCAAAGCTCTTAAAAACATTTAGCACACAAAGGGTATAGGAAGTCAACATGGGAACAAGTATCTTGTTATCGTGTGTATGAGAAAGAGAAAAAAAAAACATACAGGCAGCGAACAGGAGGGAGGAGGAGAGACAAGCAGGATGTCACACATCTAAGACAGGTACACAACTGCAGCAGACTGCAGAGATAACAGAGCATGAAGGGAAGAGAAACAGAAGGTGTGAAAGACACATGTACCCAGTAATAACGACAGAGATAGAAACAGGCTTAAGTATTCATAGTTGGTCAGATAAGTCATGCAGAGACAAGTGAATGTTTGTGCATGGATTGTACATAAAACCATGTATATTTCTATTTAATTTCACACTGGAGCATCAACAATAAATGTGAGGATATGTGAAAGCTGTGCAAGGGAGGGAGGGAGGCCCTGACTGCAGGTCTTTCAGATGGTTATATAGTCATATTCCAGCTGTTTAGAGTTATTTGGGTAAAAATATTACTTTTTAACATTTGAATGACTTGAGGTATTCTTGATTTCAGTTACCATGCCAGTAGCGAGTCATCACATGCGAGAGAAGCTAAATCAAGCACACCTCAAGTCTCAAAATTCCTGAAACAAGATTTTTTTTTTTAACTGGGAACTGTCTGAGCGCACTGATTGCGCTTAAAATGACAGGGCGTAAAAAAGAAAAGGAAGGCAAAGGAGGAGGGGAAGTGGATGAGAGAAGCAGCGAGGACGAGGGCGTGAAGGGAGGAGCGCTTGTTGGGTTATCACAGCCATACTTAGGATGTGGTTGGTTCTGAGAGAATAAAAAGGGAGTATCAGATGCGTCGTCAGATCTGATCTGCTCTCATGTCTACAACCATAGAGGGCCAGCCAGTGAGTGGAAAACAGTATTATAGTAAAAGGTGAACTTATAGTTTGAAGGGGGGGATTTAGACGAGCTGACATACGTGCTGCTGCACTCCCCGATTCGAGACGTATACCTCTGTATACAGGGGTTCGACAGCCGTCTGGCCTGCCGCATCTGCAACAACACAGTGCAAAGCAGTATTAGAGCAGATGGGCTGTGTGCCCAGAGGGAGAGGGGAGGTGGAGAGAATGTGACAAAGAAAGAAAGGGAACAGAGGATAGAGAGAAGGGCACAGGAGAGGAAAAGAGGGGTGAGAGAAAAAAAAAAGCAAGAGAAAGAAAGACAGGAGGGAAGAAAGAGGAAACTGTAGAGAAACGGACAGCGCAGAGGTGTTGAGAATAATTCCAGTCTAACCAGAAGGGACCAAATCTGTCACTCTCTCCTCTGCAGTAAGGACTATGGAGCTGGTTTACTTCTCTCTTCTCACCTGCTCAAGTCTGGCCGCCTGCCTAAATGCATGTAGGCTGCTGATAGAACTCATCAAGTGGTTCCAAAACTCAGGTTCTCACACAGATTTGGTGGTTTGTGTGAATACACCAGTCCATCATAGTTCAGGTGGGGATGAGGGACTCGTTATCTTGCATATTAATGACCTACTTTAGATAAATCAGTATAGAGGCACCTGGTGGCTCAGGGGTTAAGGTGCTAAACATGAACCGCAGTTTGTGTCCAGCTGGGGACCTTTGTCTCTTTTTCTCTCTCCTCTCATTTCCTGTCATCTGCCATTTGTTTACAGTCTAATAAAAGATGGCCAAAGGAATCTGTATTTTGCAGTTGGGTGGAGGCGAGGTGGGACGAGGAAAATGCAGAACAGGCTGTGAAAAGTTCAAGGGAAATACAGCGAAGATAGCAGGATAAATGATAATCAATATAATTATTTCCTTGCGGCCAGGTAGCAAATGTCCCAAGGCCCTGTACTGGCCCACGGCTCAGGAGTTCTGAGCTACTGATGTAGACTACACAGAGAATTTAGCTTCATCAATCTTGTTTTTGGACAGCCACAACTAGAACAGCTGGGCTTAATATGTTGAAAAAATAAGATCATGGGGAAAACATATATGAAACATAATGCCAAACTACCATTTCTGCTTTTCTGCATCTGTTTGAGGTTGAGTCAAAAACAAGTTTCTTTGCATCTCTGTAGCTTAAAGCTTTATGAGATTTTGTGAAAGCAGGAAAGTACGAACGAACAATAATAAATAGATGACATGAGCGAAACAACAGAAATAAGTCTTCTGAACAGTCTTAAGTTGAGTAAGTCTCAAGTTCTGCACATGCAAGTCGAGTCTGAAGTCATTTCCCTTGTCCACACGTATATCAGAGGTTCTAAATTTGTGACTTCTGTGCTGTAGTTTAGTGCAAGATACATACTGTGGCAGCAGACCTCCCAGGCCCCCGCTGGGCCACAATGGCCCCAGACACAGCCTTGATCCAGCTGTGCATCTCCTCTGGACTGTCCGCCTAGTGGAGAAAGAAAAGAACAGTGTGTGACAAATCAAAATAAGAGAGAACGGGAGACATGGACACAAGCAAGAGAGCAACTGTACGTTCCCTTTGTCGGTGAACATTACCTGTATGAAAAACGTCCTTGATGTGGTGACGACCTCAAACAGATTATCTCTCATCATAATGTCACTACAACAAAAGTGGAACACAAGTCACATCATATTTATCTCATCAAATCTAAGTAAACAACATGTTCCTGGACAAAAGACATATTTTTGTACAATGGGAAAATGTTGGGACATGTCAAATACCTCTGTTTGCACTCCTGTACTTTGTGAACTTCCTTCAGTGGGATCATTCTCAGAGGTTCTTTCTCCTAAAGGTAAGAAAACAACACTTATAACTTAGTCCTATTAGAACATTTGAAGAAGCAAAGACTGAAGTACACAGGAGAGATATTACCGTTTGCATATGAATTACAAATGCTTTTCTAATATGTTGGCTAATGTTGGTTTCTTGCTAGGTTTTTCTGTTTCACCGAGATATAAGACCATGAACTTTCCTAGAAGTAGCAGACTAAAACTAAAAACCTTGATGGTTGTAACTTTCTTGACCAGGACATTTGATACAGAGGACAGAGAGCCTGTGCCCTTGGGGCCTGTTGATAGCCAAATAGACAGATAGAAGTGTCAAATAAGGGCAGACCCGGACAAGGACTGGGTATGGGATGTGCAGTATTATCCTGAGGACAGTCTGTGTGTGTGTGTGTGTGTGTGTGTGTGTGTGTGTGTGTGTGTGTGTGTGTGTGTGTGTGTGTGTGTGTGTGTGTGTGTGTGTGTGTGTGTGTGCGTGCGTGCGTGCGTGCGTGCGTGCGTGCGTGCGTGTGTGTAAGAAAGGCCAGGGGGGAACAAGGCATGATAGGACATGTGAAGTGAAAGCAGTGAATTCCACAGACTGCAGATAAAACATGTTCGAACTCGGGACTGTGTTTGTTTGCTGCTACTCTGCATCCGAATGTGAAAGTCCAAATGTGCCATCATTAAAATAACATCTCTTAAATGGCTTCACATAACTTAACCAAGTTAATTACCAAATCTGACTTGAAGTAACTCATTGAGTTTTCTTCCAGCAGGAAATATCGCCGTTTCCAGTTCCTCATCTGGGAAAAAAAGGGAAAAGAAGTTCAGATCTTTTGTAAAATCTCGAGGCAAAACAACATGTTGCATTTGCCAAATTGCTCCAATAATAAAAACTATTTTAATGCTAGTTCCAATCCGTTAATCTTGTCCCTACAGTACATGTTATGCAATGTCTACATAGAGGAGGAAGTTATTTATTATTGGCTATTTAAAGCTATTTTAAGTACAGAACTGTACACACTGACATTTACTTTAGGCAATTCTTTATCACAATCAAGCTGACAGAGATTCTCATCATCTGACATTCTGCAAGTCACAAGACTTCAAATCCCCTTTTTCCATCCTACATGAAGATTCCCTTTATTTTTTGTGTTTGGCACTTTAATTGGTGCCATTAGTCATAAATGTTATTGCTGGGGAGGCTTGCTAAATGCAGTGAACAGAAAGTGTGTTGTTGCACTGTATACAGCCATTGATGCCGTCCACCACCACATTCCTTACTTGAAAGAAGTTTTTAGATTCACAATTCCTTTTGTAATGATGAACTCTGAACGCTACAAGCAGACCAAGTGAAACCAGCTCAACCCAGACAAGCGGCTGGTACCCACCACAGCTCCCTGTTTGACACAGTAGCCCGACTTGATGACGGTGTGCTCCTGAGCTGGCCTGCCCAGGAAGTACGGGAGCTGGCTGTGGGACCGATGCATGGACTCACGCTCTGCTCTGTCTGCACCATCACCACCATCGTGCTTGAAAAAGGATGGAAGACACCAGAAATATTGTACCGTTCTGACAACTTTTTTTTTTTTTTAAAGACAGCCACAATCCATGTTAGAAAGAATTGTGAGTAAAAGGTAGAGCAATCTCTTAATCATCTCAGATCTACTAGATGCGATAAATTATAAAAGAACTGTGGGAGTTATGCTAAAATTTACAAGTGAATTTAGGGCTAAAGTTACATATATATACATTTTGCTTACTCACAATAAAGATGGTATAATAGTAAAATCAATAGCATTCTGTGAACATGCAACTTAAGAAGTGTGTATTTGCACGCATGTGTCATGTTTACTTGGGTCTGGGTGACGATGGGGACTCCTCCAATGATCTCTGTCTTATAGGAAACTTGTTTCTTGGGACCTACGACATCCGACGAAGCCTTCTGGTTCTCTGTATTCGGCTGCCCATCCGACAACTTTGGCACCTTAGGAAAACAAATACATATCAGACTTGAGAAGTTTGAGGGCGGTTTTTAATTAAATACACAATTAGTAAAGCAGAAATAGGTGGTTTGTAGAATTCATCTGTAGGTTGAAAAATACCCATTTTCTCCATAGTTAAAATACAGTGTGTTACTTGTACGCATGCAGAAGTTGAAAAGCCTTTCACACATTTAATATCCATTTCCTTTCTCGATGGTTAAGGAGAACAATGGAAACAGTCCTTTATCCAAGCACAACAATACAGCATCCCGTTAGTCATGCTCTGACTCACTCCTATCTAGTTTCTTGACAGTCCACTCATTCACTTCTACAGAAAAGGAAGAAATTAAAGTTTCTCTAAGTGATAAAACATGAGCCAAAGAGAACAAATATATATGCTGACTAAGGGACGGACTGTATGCCTTGTGTTATCTGTGAACAGTGCGTGCGTGTTTGTCTTACAGTGATCTTGGTGGCTTTATTAAGAGCGTCGACCCAGTCTACGAGGTCCTGCTGATCGTTGGCCTGCAGGAAGAACTTCCTCATCCCAGCATTGATGACTAATGGATCATAAAAAAAAGAGCAGTGGGAACAATAAAAAGAGTGAAAGTATATTCAGACAGCCAGAATACATTCTCTACACTACATCATCTGAGTCAATCTGTGTTTAATGTGAATCACACACACACAAATAAGCACTACAAATACAAAGAAGAACAATGATGTGGGTGCTGACTAATTGCACTTCTGGCCTTTCTTGTACAAAAAAATGTAATGGAGTGTCAGCAAAACAGATCCACTGCCACAGATTTCTCTGAAAGCAAAAAAACAACTGAGCCAAGGGACTCGCCCACACACTACCAGCAGCGTTCCCTCTGCATGTGGATGATGACCCAGCTGCCTCAGTCTACCACCACCTACCCATTCTCACACATTGGCACATTTTTACACCAATGTCAACATGAGCATACCCATTTTCAAACACAAAGACATTTTTGGGTCAAATGCTGATTAGCTATGGATCAGGATTTAAGAGTTGAAAGAACTCAAGTCTCTTCTTCTCCCTCTCTCTCTCTCTCTCTGTCATACATTTTTCGAGTCTGCAGCTCAAACCATCCCTGTGTCTGCTCGATTTCCTTTTGACACCATGGGAATAAATTACATTAAAGTTGGACTGGTAAATATGGTGGGGGCGAGCTGTAAAAGGCGCTGGAAGCTCCAACGCTGTGACACAATGAGGATCATTCTTCCTTGTTCTATGTGTTTGGTCCAGCTCTTGAGACACACTCAAGATCTCGCTCTCTTTTTTCCACTTCCCTGTTAATAAATCTCTAATTGTGGTCTCCTTCGATCTTCAAACGTGTCCACTGTATGTTTGGGAGTAAACTTCGTAGTAGTGGTGAAAGTGTAGTGGTCTCTTGGGCAGTGGGAAGGCAAAATCTAGGAGGAGGGGTATCAGATATGAGTCATAGTTACACATTATAAAACAATGTGTGCTGCTGAGAAATGAAGTCAGGCAGGCACCGGAGTTCACACAAATACACAACTTTTGATGTCTCTCACCAAGGCACAGACCCATATCGATCAACAATCACACACTGCATTCTTGTATCTCCTACAAGATCTGTAACTGTGACGTCCATAACCTAACTTTTCCAAATACTTCATCACCTACAGTATGTTTCTAGTTGCTAGATACAGATGGGGAGCAACAGGATTCGTAGATATTAGCAAAACATGTGGCACACAAACATACAAAGTTTAAAAATAACTTCATACATCTCAGGTTCCGATTAGGATACCGGCATCCTGTCGAAACCTCAACAAGGCAACTGGTGCGCACTCACACACAGCCAGACAGACACACACACACACTGTCACGGTCGTCAACACACTAGTATTTCCTGCTATTGAAGTGGATGGAACAGCAGGAGAGGGGGTAGTAAACAATTACATGGTATGGAGGTTTACAGCTAAATAACCTGCTGATGGTCCATATTTATGCAACATTTTTCATTCCAGTCTTGACCACACAGGGTGACAGGACAAGGACAAATGTCAAGATAAAACTCTCTCCCTCTTTGTTAAAAAAAAATTTCACCAGAGGCTCCCTCTCCCAAAACGACGTCTTAATTGGTGGATCTGTGGCTGGCAATTTCTAAAACTGACATCCATAAACTGGTTCTTTTCAAGCAAAACCCCTGCAGTACAATGTAGAAGGCAATTATAAAAACAGGACTGTTGGGATATAAAATGATCCAAGAAACTTTATCAAGTGCCGACGTAACCATCTCGTTGATTAGGATTATGAAATCCAAAAAGGAATAAGCAATCCTAAAATAGTTCAACCTGATCAACACAAACTCAGGTCATCAACTGCTGTTGCCTCCTGCATCTTTGTGTTGGCTAAACAAACAATGTTGAATGAGGCTACCTGGTCAAGGGTGGAGAAAGTATGTGGAAAGCAGTGCTTGACCACGTTCAGAGGGCAGAGAAGGACAGCAAACACTCCTCCCTTCGGTTATATTGAGTGTACTCAGCTTAGCGAACATATAATTAATCACACCGCTGCTGATGTTTGCAAAGCACTGCAGGGAAGCTCTTTACTTTATCAAAGATGCACGTTTATTTGAAAACTTGGACTGCCATTTAATATGATTCATACTGCCAAAAGTATTGTCCCTAGACACATTAGCTAGACCATGCCAGTACAGGAAAAAATGATTAAACTGAAAAAAGGTTAGAAAAATCTCTCTTCTTAATGTATCTTTATTTTCCTACTTCACAAGGAAACTATCAAATTCATTTTAACGCTAGCAAGATTGTGGTGATAAGTTCTTTCTTACCGAAGCAGAACTCGGCCTTCGGTCTCAGCTTAGTGGCATCGCTGACCTAAAGAAGGAAAAAGTGTTAGTTTACCAGTTCAATCAGTTAATCTAAATTACATAATCTTATCATGTTAGTTTCAGCTAAACTTTTGTGGCACTATTTCTTCTTACCTTAGAGATGTAGGTGAGCTTCAGGGAGCCAACACAGTCTGTACCAACAGGCAGGTTCTGTGGGAGAAAGAGAACAATATACACATAAAATGAACGCTAAAACCATTCACCATTTTATTAAGACAGGGGCTGTGGATTAACGACAGAATAATGTGTGTTGGGAAAGGGAAATCGAGGGCAAAGCGAGTCAATATTTTACAGTCTAAGTTCAGTAGACTTTAAATGCACTTCATGATGGATTATTTCAGTTTCTTGCTGTGCTTCTCAAACAACGGGATCCAGATTTTACACCATTAAAATTGATGCTTTTTCAATCTATAAAAAGAAAGAGACTTACTGAATTATTTAAAATTTCTCATTCACTACATGATTTATGAATACTTCTTGTAACAGTGCACTTAAAAATACAGCATATTCGAACCAGCATGATGTACAAACCAAGAGGAGACTTATACTGTAATAACAGTGACACAGAGGGACACGGTTCAGAAAATCGTTACCACTAAGGTCAATGCAAACATGAGTGCTCACTACACTGACTCATCTAGTGAGAAGACAAAAAAAATGCCAGGTTGTGGTCATTCTAACTTATTTACACAAAATATCCTGAACTAGTCCTGTGCCTGTAATGCATGCTTAATTGCAATCAGCTAGAATTAAATAATACAAGTTCTCCCATCCTTGTATGTCTGTCTGTAGCTGGAAACATTTAGCCTGTACTTAGTTTTGTGTTCATAATGAATGACGACAACTTAGCTAGAAGTGGCCCGCAGTTACCCTTCAGTTGCATGAGAGATGATTATCCACAAAGTTCACTGATTAACATTACCTGGCATGCAGTTACCTTAATTGTTCAAGTTTCCATCAACAATTAAACATTAGCCTGTGCAGTTACCTGGATGATTTGTTCCCCCCAAAAAAAAGCTAAAAGCTAAGCTAACACAGCCCTCTGTAATTACCTGTGGGTTGTCCATGAACCACACCAAGCTTCCCTGCTGCGTGTCCAGTATGAAGTAACGACGCAGGAACTTGCCACTGCTCTCGTTCTCTTCTATGTCCAGGAAGCCACAGATGCGGTTCTGTCGGTCCACATAAGGCATCTCGCCGCCGGGACATTCCCTGGTCTGCTGGGGCCGGGAGTGGAAAGGAGAGGGGGCAAGCGGGATCAGGAAAAATTCCTGAAGGACAGAGAGAAAAGAGTGGAAAGAGAGATGTGTGAGGAGGGAGGGCGTAAATGAAGAATTTCAGTTGTCTTTGTGCTGAGCCTTGCTAGCATGACCTGCTCCCTCTTTCTCTCCGTATCTACTGTATCTTTGGTCTCTGCCACCTGGAGCTCACTAGGCTACAGCCTGCCAGGGGATCATGTGACACGAACCACAACCCCGCCTTTATCCTTTTATATCAGCCTCACCCACTCTCTCTTCGAGTCCCTTTTTTTTTTCTCTTGTTACACTCACTACAGACTTCACTCTCTTTTCTCCACCCACCCTGGCTTGCTCGCTTTCTCCTTCTTCTTTTGCAGTCCTCCCCTCTCTCACTTTCTGTGCTATCTCCTCCCAACTGCTCTCTCATCCGATTTGGCAAGCCTCTGGCCAGCCCCTTCTATCCCCTCCCTCGCTCCACAGCTGAGCACCTACTTGAGCATAGTGCAAAAAAAAACAAAAAAACACCACTGAGCTCAGTCATATTTGACACAAAGAAACAACACAAATGCCCTCAGGAGCTGCGTGGGAGACAATGTGTGACAACTGCTGAGGTCTAAAATCAGGCTGGATAATACTGCCAAAATCTTCTTACCAGATATGGGTTATTTCTTATCTCGATATTGATATATATCATGATATAGCATGTTTTCTGTTTATTTAAATATATGACTAAAGCCTATTTTTGTACACCCCTGTATGAATTAATTGAGCTTAATGGTTGGACAATCTTGTGACTGGACGGTTGCCACTTGGAGTCCAGTTAGTTAATGACACCGAACTGAGAGCTAATGTAAACTGTGATGCAAAAACAAAATTGCAATCTTAGATTTCTCAGAGAATCTGATGTGATACATTTTCCAGGAATATCTCTGAGTTAGTAGATAAACTTAAACCACGTCATTTTATATCACGATATCTCAATATACAAATGATTTCATCACATAAGATTACATTGAAAGACAATAAATGATTGTGTTTAATTATTCTCCAGACCTAGTCTGACAGTCTTTTAGTCCTACAAGTGCGAAAGCATGCATGTCAATGTCAAACCATGTGTGGGTGGGTGCAGCATTACTGTGGGCATATTGTCGCATTAGCCTGTTTAAGCCGCTGTCTTTTTGGACTGAGCCTAAAATATGTGATTGAGATGAGTCTTTGGAAAGCAAAGATAAAGACGCTCTTTCTCCAGGACATTATGAGCACTGTGTGGGTGGATTGGGGCAAAGCCGGGACAAAAGGCCTGGTTGTTGTGCATGGACTCTGAGCTGAGAGCTTCACAGTTAGCCCCTGCATCTACCCCAGTCATCACAGGCACGAGAAAGGAGCAACACTGTCAGAGTCAACACTACACAAATAGTGATTGTTATGTGAGAGTGTGAGACGTCTTTGTTGAGTTTAGTGATCCTGTAAATGAGGTGATGTGCACAAGTTCATCTGCATGCATGGTCATGCATTTCTTTGATAATGAAAAACAACATTCCAACAAGGTGAAAAGGTAACTGTGTGCACTACTGTAACTACTTTTAATTCAAGATTAGTGAGGCTGCTACCAAGAGTGATGTTTAAGAGTTTTAAAATCTGCTGTCAATATTTAAGGCAAATATACATTTTTACATAAAACAGATAACATAAAGAAACATTTAAATATGAATAAAGGTTGACTGATTGAATGAAAAAAAGAAATGCTCCGATAAAACAACATAAATCATCTGATTTTAGAAAAAAAACGCGCCCCTACATCCATCCTGCAAAAATCCATCACGCTCTTTTCATCCTGTCCATTTGCATTTTACAGTATCACAGGCACACGCCTTAAGCTAGACATATGCTAAATGACGTTAGCATTGGTATCTATGAGTAAGTTAGCCCGCCTACCTCCGTGTAGCGTGTACCTCATTTGAAATTTGACTGAGGCAACTCGATCTGCCAGACTTGCTGACTACAGCTTTAACAGAGCTCAGTAGGGCTACACGAGTCCTGGGATTTATGGTGCTTAGAGTATACTGCTACAATAGTTGCTTATTGAATTAAAAAATCTGAAATAAAATTATTTCAATAAAAAAAAATTGAACATTGAACTGAATACAAGAAAAGAATGATTGATATATTTTAAAGTGCAATTTTCTACTGAGCTTACTCTCTTTTAGCAACTAACTTAAAGAAATCTGCGTCTCTCACAATGTGTTTATTGCACAAGTTTATATCACAATGAAGATGTAAAAAAAATATATTATTAATCATATATAATTATTGTACAAGCCTAGTTTATAGTGAGGTTCAGCTCATTGTTTAGCTTTCTGACCTGACCCTTTTGGTTTACACTGACCTATCTCTCTAATAATGTCGTTTTTAAACTCAGAGGGCTTATTTTAAGTGAAAACGTGATAAAAAAAACAACCAACTGTACACTGTCTGCTCAGCACCAAATGACAGACAGCTGGTGAACATAGTGGAGCATTTGGCATCTTAAGTTATGTCCCTCAGGACCAATTTATTGTTATTCATCTGCAGAACTGTGTCACAGTTATTTTATTGTAAAGATTATGTTATTGTTGGAGAGTATTTATGACTTTTTCCATCTTTTAAAGACTTATTAGGCTACTTGTGTAACCCATCCATTGTGTTGAGGACAAATACACTATCCCAGTTTCTATTTGAGTAGTCAAGGTAGCATATGTGGGTTCTGGAAGCGGAGATATGATGTTTAAATGCTTAACACATAACCAGGATACTTCAAAAACAGATCATTGCCAGGATACTAATGTACATGTACTTTGCACTCATTTGCCCACGGGTGGGTGGTTACAGAGCAGAAGCTTCCTGTGTGATGCATTAATACTGAAAAGAACACCGAGTGACAAAGACAGACTAACAAAATAAATAAAAAAGTAAGTGAAATAAGAACCAGAAGACAGCAAAGACAGGCAAGTTTAAAGGTCTAACTCTAAAGAAGGACAAAGGCGGCATGATATTTGTTGACTTCTTTCTAGGTCAAACATTCCCACAGTAAACTCGCTCTTTACATTTGCTGCGAGGCTTTGTCTACATCATATGGAAGCCAACTGGTCACACAGGTGAAGTCATAAAACAACAGTACGGACCAGCTGGAGAGCTCAGTGGAGCTTCAATTCTTTCATGAATCCAGACGACTGCTGTGGTGTCGAAAGCCACGCAACAGCTGTAACTGTGGAGCAGAAAGCCTGTATGTTTAAATGCCTACTTACCAAATGCCTAATCTAGGTGTCGAGGAGATCAAATTTCGTTGTGCAGACAGTCTCAGAAAGACCAATGACAGAAATCTTCAATGAGAAACAAGCATTTAGGTACAAATGCAGTTTAGGGACTTAACTAATAGGCTCTCTGCAGGTCAAAGGTAGAACAGGTCGTTCTGGTTCAGCTGAAAAGAGTCATTTCTGGTGAGAGTGGCTCTGAAAGCAGCACACGAGGACAGCAGGTTTGACAGGCTTTGGCCTCCCCAATTCACGTTATCTGCTCATACAGGGTCCTTTTTACCACACAGCGATATGCTAGGGTTGGTTTTTGTATTTCCAAAACAGAACAATATGTAGTTGCTCATTAGGGAATGGTTGAATATGTAGAATTTTCATTAAAAGATTTTTTTTAATATAAATTATACACCCACTGGGCATTTTGAGAGGCACGGAATGAACGTATTGCTTTTCCATAAATATATATATCTAGTTTGAATTAATATTTTGTTTAGTAAAACAGTCTATGTTACTAAGACATCAGACTTAACCAACAAGCTTCCAAATTTGACTAGTAACAATGAGATTGTAGCTATCTCAAATGGGAGTAGTTCCTAGTATGAATTACATTACAGATATCCAGAATAATCATTCTACATATCTAAAATGTTATTGTGGATATCTAGCATTGAAAGCCCAATACACCTGAATAGCAAAAGTGAGGTCATTCATACTAGTAAGAATGATGTTGTAAAATGAAAACTACTAAGAATGTCACTGTGGATGTCTGAAATTATCATCCTGACTAGTAAGAATTTAATTTTGAATAGGACAAATGGCATTATGGATATCTAAAATGTAATAACAAAAGGTGTGTGATTAGATTAAATGTTAGAATCACTCGCCATATGCTCACTAGCCTACGTTAACGTTAAAGTTAACTAGTACAACTGACTAACGTTATGTTTTAAGTTACTAAGACAACCGACCTAACCCACGAGCTTCCGAGTGTCACGCGGGATAACGTTCAAATAGCGTTTAACGTTATATCTAATCACACACTGCTACACTACGTTATAACGCTAACGTTAGCTGACGCGGGGCACGTCAGCTTACCACAATCACGCTGATATTTGCTAGCAGCCTCGGCGACTCTGGCCTGAAGTTAACTGGGAGAACATGTAGGTTAGCCTGCTAACTACTTCACACCACAAACTTGTCAAACGATTCACGCATAAACCTTATTAAGATTATATTGATTCACCACCTAAAAGTGTCACTCCCGTACTGTTGAACCCGCTTAGCAACAATAGCGTTTTATCAACGTTGGGTTAGGTTACTGATATCTGACGTTATTATGGCGAAGAAGTTTTGTCAGACACGATAACCTAACGTTAGCCGACTTGCCTTAGCCAAGCTCATGAAACACAACTGGCAACTTTAGCTGTACGAAGCAACAAAAATGTGTGTATTTGACGTTAATGTTAACATATTTTTCTAAACATTACGAGTCAGCTTACCCGGGGGTTCTCTTCTGTAACGTCTAACGTCCCTCTCAACGGCCGTTGGTCTCGGTGTTTTCGGGTCTGTCCTCTCAGCCCATCTCCACCATAGCTGATCCAAGGCTAATGGAAGGAGGCCGGGACACCAAAAAAATGGAACTGGAGCTGCGCTGTTGCAGGGTTCCAGCAGATGGCGCTATAAAATAGAGTGATGATTTCCGCTCAGGTGCTCTTTGGATGCGCTTGGGCCTTTTTTATTCTTTTTCTCATCTTTAATAGTTACACAAATATAGTTACGTACAGTGACACAATCAGTGCTATACTTATACTAATACTTTTAATTATTCTATGATACTGCGCCAGCTATTTAGCCTCTCGGTAATTGCAGACCAGATGTATGTGTCAAAGCTCAGACTTTTTTTAGTGCCCCAGCCTCGTTCCATCAGCTTTGAGCTGATCCAGGACAAACGAGTGAGTACTTGTGCTGCTGCTCAGTGTGGCCCATAGATTGTATATAATCAGGATGATCACTCTGTGGTTAAGAAAAACACAGGGAACACCTCATATTAATACCAGTTAGTAGTCCAAACTTTTCAGGAAAACAATCACTATTCTCTCCTATACATCCAGTCTAATGGGTGCAAAGATTTCATATATTAATTCATATAATTATTTTCATTTCTATGTAAAGTGTATGGGTCGAGCAGGATCTTGTGGGCAGGTTGGCAGGATGAACACAACTGTGCTTATTCAATCGGTTGCATACGCAAAATATAAGCCCAGAAGCATAGAAACTTTGTTTGTGGATAGACGGAGATCTGTGGCCAGTTTCACAAAGACATTTTAGAATGGTCTTTAGTGTTAGACCAGTCTTACAGTAAATGTGCTGCTTGATAAGTCTAGACTTTTGAGACCTTTTTAAACCTAGTTTGCCACCCTCCCCCCAGGCTGGACTCAGAGCCACGTTACTCTGATTCATTTAGAACATCTATCCGAAGATCTAAGCCAAATTCAAAGTCTATCGTTGTAAAACGAGCCCCCAGTATCTTATAATACATCCATGGTGGTGCTACAGTGCTGCTACAGTCATTTCGCTGCTGCAGTGACAGTGCAGAGATGGCGAGGGCCAAGACCCAGAATCACCGACCAATCAGAGCAAAATGGGGTTTTAAGTTTTATAGTGGTTAAAGTAACAGGCACTGTAACAGAGGTAATAATATTCAGATAGATGGTATGAGAAAAATAATGTGTTGGTTTTTTTTTAACTTGTAAGCTGAGCCACATGATTAAAGGAGACCATGAGCTGAAAGCATGCATGTCACATTAGCCACGTGACAAACCACATGTTTTGTTTGGATCAAGCCTGTCAGCCTATAATAATAATAATAATAATAAGAAGAAGAAGAAGAAGAAGAAGAAGAAGAAGAAGAAGAAGAAGAAGAAGAAGAAGAAGAAGAAGAAGAAGAAGAAGAAGAAGAAGAAGAAGAAGAAGAAGAAGAAGAAGAAGAAGAAGAAGAAGAAGAAGAAGAAGAAGAAGAAGAAGAAGAAGAAGAATTGCCCTGGATGTTAACATCTGTTACATTTTGATTGCGATCTTCTTCATTCAAACGCCAAACCTTCTGGTGCCGGAAAAAGAGATCAGAGTGAGAGCTCTTTCCTTTATCACCTCTAGGTATAAAACATGAGTACTGTGTGTGTCAACATATGGAGGGCAGAATATCTTTACCAGAGTGGTGATTTAGCGACATCTAAAGCTTAAAAGCTGCAGCCACTTAGGTTACTGTGACATTTTGTCATTGCGTAACATTGATTTGGTAATCCACACTAAAAATGAACTCTTCCTTCAAGCAAATACCTTATTTTGTCTGTCTATTTCAAAACTAAACATCCTTGGCTGCCTCTCTTTGTGCTCTTTCAAGGACTCAGTGTCTCTACTACAGGTCCTGCATCCAAATGCTTTAATATCTTTTTTTGTTTTTGTTGGGGAACAGCTGAAGGCCTTTTGGTGATATCAGGCTGGCTGAAGACATCCACTTCCCGATGATAATGCCTTTACATTCATTAAAACACCAGCATCTTCCATGCAAGCAAAGCAAAAATGGCAGTAAAAAGCAATGTGATGCAAATTCACACATACAGCTGAGGTTAATCTTATTGCTATATTCATTTTTATTCAAATATCCCACAGTGTAATAGCCATTGTGATATTTAGCCTCCACTAACACTAAGAATTCAAATCTTACATTGTAAAAGAACAGGTTGAGTAGTCAGTCAGATAAGGGGCATGCAACCAGCATTACCTTTCAGGTCTTCACTTTGTAGTCAGATCACATTTCAACAGTCGTTATATAAGCAACCTGTCTTTCAGAAGCAATGGGTGTTAACAAACACACTCAAACACACATGGTTTGTCTGCTGCATAAGAAAAGTTTGAGTGAGTGGAGGAGGAGTGGTAGGCGGGCCGCTGCTGCTGCTGCTGAGGTTAATGTGACATTTTTCTCGTCTTCACGTCTGCCACCCCAACCATGGAAGAGGAGGGGGACACTCACCCTGAGATGAAGCTGTTTTCTCTGCCCTGGCCTCCCCCCAGGTTTCGCTCCCTCAGTGACACCTCTGGATTTCGCTCCAGAGTGCTGTTCAGGCTTCGGGGAGCCCGCTCAGGTAGGACAAACCACCAAAACTAAATGAGAACTTATGATGCTGTTTTAAGTCATTTCAATTAATTCAGCTGAACTGCCACTGTATTTCATCTGCAATATAAAATGGCTCTTATTACTTTGGATGGAGCAAGTTATACTAGTTGCTCTTGTCTACAGACAGCATCTCTATATGAGTAATAAAGCTGCAGTGACTTCCTGCTCTCCCACACAGAGGGACTGTCACTCTTTCTTCCTTTTACATTTCGCTCTGGATGTCACAAAATATCTTTCTTGTCTTTATTTACAATGCCTGTAAAGTGTGGTCTGCTTGGTTTCATGATTGATTCAGGTACAACACTGAATCTCAGTGGATGTAATTAGCTCTAGAGTCTATAAATGGAAGTTCACCATTGAAGGGAATCATTAATTGCATAAATATTTACTCTTTTTTTACTATGACACACCGACCTGAATCATCACTGTTGCACTTACACAAGTCACACAGTGGGTTGGATGGAGATCACACATACGTACATACACTTGTGACTGAAATATCCAGCCACTGAATCGTTTGTGAAGATAGTATGAAATCAGTAAGTCACTTTCTTACTTATTTGTACTTAATTTACATCTGTAAGTACTTGACTTTAACTTTGACTTTAGACTTTATTGTCCCCAAGCAAGGGGAAAATCTTTTCCACTTCACAGTACAGTTTATGGGCAGCACACCGACAGATAATACACAGATGGACAAACACTATTAGTTTTAATTAGACATTAAGTGTTAAAAAAAACAATGCAACCTTTTCACAGGAAGTGTAAGACTTTTGCCACGGTGTTAATTTACAATGTGTCCTTAGCCTCTTACGTAAATGTCAGTGACACAGTTTTGCCGCCTGAAGCCTTTGGCTGTTGAGCCCTCACATGCTTATATACTGTGTCAGTGGTAAGAGCCACTTCCTGTCGGCCCATCTTCAGTGCTTTAGCCCCCACCTCAGGCTGCAGCAGTGCTCTCTGTCCGATTCACACGCCTACACACACTCTGACATATAGTGCAGGCATGAAGTTTATTAATACTGCTCTTCCATGAAGGCTGCCGTGTTTGCAGCCTGAATAATTTATAACAGTGTGGTGCAGTAGTATTTATATTAGAAATTGCCGTTATCGTGGTTGTCTTCAGTTGCCACAGGAAGTGTTCTGTGTTTATGGTTAAGTTGTAATTACAGGAAATGATCGTGGAGCAGAGCAGTTAGGAAATTAGATGTCCAAAGTTGTTTATGTCTCTTGTCAGTTTGGATTTTGAGCTTCATGGTTCGAACTGTCTAAGAGTGCCTTGGCTTAGTCTGAACATTAAACACTATGATTGTTCAATACATAAATCAGTAAATATACATTTATTGCGTTATATTTTTTTCCAAATCTATTTTTTATGGAGTAACCTACAGATTGAGACCACTCCCACTCACATCTCATCTCACAAAAAAGAAGATCACTTTACAGACTCTGTGTCGTGATGTTCAGTAAAATTAACTTTTTGTAAATCAAGCAACAGGGGGAGCTAATTCACCTTTTCACAGAAAACTGAAATGGCATCTTGCACATACTGTACATACTGTATACCTATGTTTTCACATCCACTCTACAAAAGCAGCCTGATGGAGACAGAGCATGCTGGGTAAATTTTGCTACATGTCTGAAATGATTTGAATCACAGATATGATCTGCTATTAAGATCTTAACAAATATCATAAAGGCTATTTCTCTCTGAGAAAGGTGATTTTCATGTCCATGTGGGTTTCTTTGTGTGTTTTTTTTCAACCAACTAAGAAAACATGAGATGTAATAGAAAATGCAGCCCACATACTTGAGTCACAATTCAACAGAAAGCCTAAACAACTACATGGTCGGCCATTTATGTAAAAGTGAACCCACAGAATTGTTTGTTTAGCATCGACAACCCGCCCCCACTTTTACTTATTCTTTCTTTATGTCCACTTCATTCTTATCAGGGTTATGGAGGACTTGAACTCTATACACAGATAAAACCATGATTGGGAAAGCTAGTGCATTGAAAGTGTGGTGCGGTGGTGCAGTCTGGCGACCTGTCCCCTGCCTTCACCCCCACAATCCTCAGATAATAGAGGCAGGAATTAACACTTCTGTACTATAAATGGAATTGTGTGTTATTAGGTTGATTTTAAAAGCAGTTCTAACCTATTATACAGGTAATGTGTAGTAGTTATCACTAACATATCGGCCATTTTGACACAAAAGTGTAGAGGAATGTTAAATGGATTGCATTTATATTGTTTAGTCTTAACACAAGTCACGATTGACACATTTGCACACTGGTGGCAGAGGCTACCACGCAAGGTGCCCCCTACTCATCAGGAGTCACAAACTCCCGATCACTCCACCTCCTGAGCCACAGCTCTCAGGATATTTCCCCTCAAACTTATTCAAATCAAATCATTTCTCATACAAACTTGAAAGAAATTGAGATCTGAAGTCCAGTTTTTGATCTTTTAAAACAGCAGTAAGCAAAAACAATGTCACTACAATTGCACCATGTGCTGAGGAAGATCCTGCATACGATCGCCACGTGATGATCACGTGATTCAAATACATTGAATGCTCTTAAGCACCCTAAACAAGAAAGTGTTAAGTTAGTGATGATATATAATGCTATCTTCTATCACTAATGTGTCTATAAGAACATGCTCATGCCTGCTGCATTTGAACTTGTGCACTCAAATGTGCATTTGTGAAAAAAATCAATTCGGGATTATGTGTGGGGCTGAGATGCTCTTCGCTATCTGTTGTAAATAGCATGCTGTCCTCCGGATGGGCGCTGCATCACTCTCGTAATTACACAGGCAGGGACGAGAAGAAAGAAGAGAAGAGATGGATGTAAGGGAAGAAGAGAAACAAGCAGAAGAGGGTGAAAAGGAGTGATATATTAGGGTGAAAATTAACAATAAGGGACAAAACGAGGAGTGGGAAAAGAATCACAGAGCGAAAAATAAAAATGCTGCACAGTGATTGGATGAGAGGAAGCAAAAAGGGGTGCAAGGACAGCATGATTAAGGAGGAACAGAAGACAGATGAAAGGCTAGAGAAAAGAAAAGGACAACAAAGGAGGAGTGTCAGCTTGCTGGTGCTCACTCTTCCTCGTGGGTGCTCTGCTCGAAATAACATTGATTACAGACCCCTTTAGTCTGCAATAACTACTTGTTAAATTGTACTGTAGCTCAGCCCTTCCCCCTTCACAGCCCACACACTGTCTCTTCTAAGCCACTGTTGTAGCCTCTGCCACCAGCATACCCCAAACGTTTTCTCCAGAAGATAAAGGTCCTATCTTTGATTGTGTTCACGCATCATCACCGCCTTCAGCTGCTGCTTTCGTTTACCAGGCTCACAAAACTCAGATCAAGCTGTCAGACTAGACAGCGCTGATCGAATATGACTCAACATTCTGTTAATATCAACACGTTTAATGTTTCACGGCCGCCATTGTTTTCCACCGACCACGCACCGCTGTTCTGTTGCTCTAATCGGTCGTAGTTCTATTGAATTGTGTCCAGAGGCATTTTGCTCTATACATTGATAACTCCCCCTTTGGAAGAATTCAAATCAATTTTATTTATAGTGCCAAATCATAACAAAAGTTATCTCAGGACACCTTACAAACTATGTAAAGACCACACTCTATGATTTATTTATGATGAAGGCAGCAGGCACCACCACGATCAGCAGAGACCTGCGAGACCACAAAGAACAAACAACTCTGGGGGAAGAAGTTGAATTAGTAACATGCATTGATGAGACATGAATGATACAGACAAAGAGGAGAGAAGCTCAGAGTACCTGGAGAAGAATTATCCCCCGGCAGACTAGGCCTATAGCAGCATAATTAAGAAAAAGAGAGGACCAAGATTAATATGCATTTGCCATTAGTCTGGTGATGCTAGACTAGCTTTGGATATATTTCAGTCTGAGCCTGACTTGCCATCCCTAAAGCCACATTGCTTCCCTAAGAACCAGACAAACTAGTCTAGTCCCCCTCTGCTTTGGGCTGATTTCCAGCAGCCTTAAGTGGTCAACCTTAGTCAGCCTTAAGTGGTGTCAGATCATTAACTGTATTTGTTTTTTGTTTTGTTTTTATCAGTGATGTGTAATGGTTTCACATCACTGATAAGGAGGTCCCAGGTCAACTGATGCTTTTAAGTGTCGTTCTAAAAGACAATCACAAACTGGTTTAATCATCTAGGACGTGTTGGTCTGCTGTTATCTCATTTTAATTATGCTACACCATATGATGATACTGAAAGGCAAACAACAGGTGCTTGTAATCCAATAATTAAGGTGATTGCATGACGACCCACAGCTGTGTTCTCTTGATTGTCGTTGTCTAGCCTGAGCTCCCTTCGGTCTTCCTGAACACATTTTAATGCGTTTAAAATTTTAAAATCATTTATTTCTCTTCTGATCACACCTGTGCCTGTTTTTTTGGGGTGGGCCGTATGTGTTGTTCGCACATTTAATGGTGAGAAAAGAGGATTTTATAAGTTTTTAAATGCCAGTTGACCTAGTGAGGTAGGCCTGGTAGCGCTGTCATTTTTATCTCCTTAGTTTCTTGGGTGCGATCATGTGTGTGTGCGTGTGTGTGCGTGTGCCTGTGCGTGCGCGTGCACGTGTGTTTGTGTGTGTGTGTGTGTGTGTGTGTGTGTGTGTGTGTGTGTGTGTGTGTTTGGAGTTGATGAGCCAGTTGTTTTCCTTCTAACTTGTTGTGAGCTATTTCCTTGGACTGCATGAAAAGTTAAAGTCTCACCTTCTCCATTTCTCTCCCCTTTCATCTGTCCATCAGTAACTCTGTGTGGTTACTTACTCACCCTTTAACTCTATTAATATTTGTTTAAACCGCTTCACACAGGATGTTAACATCACACTGCACAGCCTAAAGTAACGCCGTGTACATACAGTACAGTATGTGAATTGCTGGGTTGATTGAAAAAGCAAGAAAAACTGAGAGACATCATGAACACAATAATATATGATATGATATATATGATCAACCATCATCCTATATGATCATCAAAATTGAGTGCAAATTGTTACAAGGATTTTAAAACAAGCTATTTTTTTCAGTGTAGATCAACTCAGAGTTCAGGATTAGGCTCAGAGTTTGTTGAGCCTGTTTTCTGAAACACAACCTCAGGAAATTAAAATTCAACGATTGATTACACAAGTATACACACGAGCACAAAAATCAGTCTGCTGCTATAGAGCAAAGCCACTGCATCCACCGTCAGACACAGGCATACAGATGACCATGTTTACCATGTTAAGTAGCTCTTCCCAAACACTTGAGGCATCATAATTGTGTGTGTGTGTGTGTGTGTGTGTGTGTGTGTGTGTGTGTGTGTGTGTGTGCTTGTGTGTGTGTGTGTGTGTGTGTGTGTGTGTGTGTGCGTGTGTGTGTGTGTGACAGAAAAACAAAAAATCCGTCTGCCTCTTCATCCTTCTTCCGCTCTCTATCTGTACCTTTGATCTCACCTGTCTATCTCAGAGTGTATGTGTATTGATTTATTTAGCGTTATGATTATGACTGATGTTGTGTTTTATGATCCGAGGGGATATTATCTACATTGTTGTTTTTGTTCATGGTGCAGCCACTGTGGCGCCATGGGCTTCAGGTGTGCTCTCTGTTCAGCAGTTTGTATTAAAGCCCCTGAAAAACCTTGGCTTCAAATCATAATTATATATCCTTAATAATGGATATTGTGTTACTAAGAAACAATCAAGGTTCAAAAGAGAGTTTAACACTTAGAACCAAGCTAATGTGCTTCATCCAGACAACCCACTCCTCTTTAAACCAGGAACCAGAGAACATGCAGAAATCTCTAGTAACCCAAATTATTCTAACTTTGGCAGAAAATGGAGTGTTTTGTTTGTTTGTAAGTGACACCTCATCACTCATACTAAGAAGCTGATTGTGAGTGTAGTTTTGAATATTTAATATATAAATTTAACTGTGTTCATTTCTGAATACATTATTTGTGAAACTTCCATATTTCTCTTCACAAAAATAAATTGTGGCTATTTCATTCTGGTTACAGCCTCTCAAATAGACAGTTTTATTGTTTTCTATAGTTTATATTAAATATTTCTGGATTTGTTTTTACTTTTGATTGGACAAAACTTGCGATTTGAAGAATTCACCTTGAGCTCTGGGCAATTGTGACGATGTGACAACTTTTATAGAATTAACAATTAAAAGCCCACGGATTCTTCGATAATGAAAAAATAATCGTTGCAGCCCTCGTTGAAGTTAAATGAAAAGTAGTATTTAAGTATTTAAATTTAAATGGACGTTTCCTTAAAATGAATTGTGATGTTAGTTTACTTGTTAGAATATGAGATGCCGGTCGCCTTGGTGGCAAGAAAGCATTCAAATAACTACTGTGGACATTTTACTGCCTCTAGATTGACAGAATCTGCACTTTAGACTGAGCCTCCATATAACAAACATGCCTTCTGTTTACCACTTCACTGTCTTATTGTTAACGTGAGATCTGCTCATATGAAGATAAATGGCTGCAATAAAAATATAGATGGGGAAAATTAAACACACTAAACATACAGCACACTGCCTGCTTATTAGATGCATCTCCCATATATTTTCCTTCTTCTTTCCTCTCCTCTCCTAAGTCCCTACGTCACTGTGGGACCTCAAAACAGGAGGGAGAGGGGGAAAAAAATGAGTGAGACTGGAGCCAGACAGCAGCCGGAGGAAGGATGAAAAACTTGACAGGCAGGGAGATGGAGACAAACAGGAGGAGGCAGATTGGTAGGGAGCACAAGGATCTGAGATGGAAACAAACATTAACTTTTAATGCTCTTTATTAGAGAGGGGAGGGATGGAGAGAGGAGGAGCGAGCGAGGAGCAGACAGTGGAGAGAGAGGAAGTAGACAGCAAGGGAGGGGAGGAGGAGAAAGGAAGGGAGAAAGGGAGTAGGGGGAGTCAGTAGGGGGAGGGAGGGAAGAGAGGTTGTGTGTCGGGAAGAGGCAAGGATCAATTCACATTGCTGATAATATTCCCTGGGTCAAGTCATGGAACATGATGGTGAGTTTTTCGTCTCATATGATCAGATGTATCTCTCTCTTTCTGTGTGCATGTGTTATCCAGTGTCTCCTTGACTTTCTGTGTGTGTGTCGGCATAATGGACACAGAGAGAGATTATTTCCAGCACTTGTTCTTCTGCTTTTCGCTGTCCTTATTAATGTGTCACCTGTTAGCCGGTGCTTACTTTAGATATAGAGTGTACACTCTCAAGGCTATATGAACCCGCCTGCTTACAGTGTTGAACTTGAAGTTAGCTTTGTAAAGACAACTCACTTCAACAAATTTAAAAAAAGGGGGTCATAGTGCATTTAAACAGTCACGAGTCAGTATTGGTGGCTTTGACTGTTTTGCAACATGAGCTGATTTGACCTGACCGCTGTGGTCAGAGATCATTTGGCTATCACTTTATATATCTTTTTGTAATAAAATAAAATAAATAAATATGCAGCATATGTCAATGACAACAACACAAGGTCATGCATTATGTACGGGAACACTACTTTGAAGACACAAGCAACAACACCGTGTGCAATATTAATAAGATGCTAAGGCTGAAAGTAGAACACTTAATAACATTAAGGTTGGCTATATCTTCACTTAACCAGGCTTCTGGTGTGCTGTGAGGGCCAGCTTTGCTAATGACATTTGTATTGTATATGAGGCAATGCTTATTGTGTATGTAACTTTAAAAGCCATTATGTGTTTTGTAAGTCTGCCCACAATTGCATTAAAGTTTCTTATAGGACTAAGACAAAGCAATGACAGGAAGTATGTTGTTATTATTTCTCCAGAGGAAAGAAAAGGTCAATTATTCCAGGTGGGCTCGGCTGGTTGCCATCTTGGGTGTATTAGACTAAATAACAATGATAACGTCGGTCACACTCAGCTGGAGGAGGCAGGCAAGCTATATCGGGCCTATGTTATCTCATATAGTTTAATTTCTGTTTGCAGAGGTTGTCATATCATATCACAGGGTTTAATAGGGAAAAAGCCTGTTGCTATGTGTTAATAGAGACGGCCATAAATTCAGGACAGAGATTATGTTTAGACTGCAACTGTTTTTCTTTGTTATTGTGTGGTGCGGCAATAAATCCACTTTAACCCATGCTCCTTTGTATGTGTCAATGTTGATGGAGATGTGGTTAGGATACTGAATGGGTGCATGACAAATGTTGCTGTTGTGAATTTGCGCAAGAGTCTTTTGCAAGGCAAAGATCTGGGAGTGTGCACACTTGCATATGCATGTTATGTTATGCGTGTGTCTGAGGTGAGCACAAATGGTGGTCACTGTGGATTTTGTGTCATATTTTGTGTGTCTGTGTTTTCAGGAGACAATGTAAGGGGAAAGGACACAATATGTTTTATTTTCATGTGGCCATTTAGTAATTTATCATTGCACATTGTTGTCTGCACAAACTGGAGCCACTGCAATTCCTCCATGAGTACAGTCTGACAGAAGCTTTACAACTCTCTGCACACCCGACTCCAGGGTGACTGAATTTATCTTTTTGAGAAAAATAAGGTTACTCCTAACTTTAGTTGAGGTGACGAATACTGTGTCACTTTTACAGTTTGAAACTGTCTTTGTAAGATGTGTGTGTTTATCTCTGTCACACACTCATTTCACTTGCCCCAGTAAAACAACATACTTCGAGCTTGTGAGATGGATCTACTTGTTCGACAGGTAGGTCTGTCCAACTCACAGAAACATTTCCTCATGTTAATGTAATGATTCATTGAATTGCTTAATAGCTAGAAATGAACGTCTTAGTCGAGAAAATGTTGTGTTATTTCATCTTAGCTGGTTTCAGATAAGTAAGATTGCCTCTTTCATTTGAGGTCGTCTTGACTTGTTTACAGTTGTGCAGTTGCATTAAGCATAGAATGAATGTGTCAAAACCAAAAAAAGGTTAGCTTGCGATGCTGACCTCCAGACCTCTCGAGCCACACTCTGGTATCAGACCTCAGTCAGTAAAAGCTAGCTGGACGTTGGCCAAAGCAACCGCCATCAACCAGTGGCGGTCTACTTTAAAACAAACCATGTTGAGTCTCCATCACAGTCACAACTGATCAAACATGACGTGTTTAGCACAGATGTTATTGTGTTTACCTCCAGTTAATCTGTACAGATGTAGCCTTATGTAGTTATAACATGAAGGTGTAGAGATAAATGCAGGCTGCTGTTTGTTTTTGCTTCCCATTCACTGTCCTCGCATGGCCTCGAATCACACACTTCCAAAGCACAGCCATGGCTTGTGTTTTCTTTATGCATAGTGTCTGTCATCCGTCGCTATTACATTTTACCCTCTGCTGTGGCCTTTTTTCTGTGGTTATTATTATTAAAGTCCCCACACTACAGTATCAATCTTTCAAATCCTTCCCCCCTGCTCTTTCTGTCCCTGTCTCTTTCTCTGTCTGTCTCTCTGGAGCTCGCTTTAGCTCAAGCTCTCTGGCTGACTGGCTGGCAGGATGTCAACTATTGATTTATACAGGCAACATTTTAGTAATGATGGCGGCGTATGGGTTGTGCCAAACAGAATACAACAAACAGGAGATCAGGTTTCAGACTAGCAGGCTGGCATATGTGAAGAGGAAGAGAAATGACAGTAACAAGTTACAATAAAAGACTGCACAGTTAATATTATAAAAAATAAATGTAGGCTACGGGGTAATGAATGTGGCGAGAGGGGACAAAGTTTGTGAGGAGGAATGATTTTAATAGTTGGTTATGGATGCAGGCTTCTATTCACTGTGTGAAGCTGGATAATGTGCATGAACTAGATTGTCCTATATTAAGTTACGGTTTTAGATTATTATCAGCAGAGACAGCCTTAAGCATTGTAATTTCTGCACACAGGTGAGCGATAAATGTCAGTCAGAGATTTATATTTGGTGGCTACACTGCTGAAACTTTAAAGCCCCTAAAAACATACAAATACAAATCTTAAGTATTTCTCTAAAACAATAAATATTCACGGCTAAATGCAAAGAGTCTTTTGATTCTTCTTCGGCAATGGTTTACGCCACTTGCCTGGAAAATTGGCACCACCAACTGTTCTTCTCGATGCACACGACTTCTATTTGCAATCAGTTATGTATGGGAATTCGCATTAATATGCATTTCATATTGCATATTTTGAATGGAAACTACAGAAAGAAGCATTGAGAATATATGTTTTTCAGAGATTAAACAAAAACAAGTTCATACTTACTATTGGAGCAAAATCCGACTCAAGTTAGTTAGTTAGACTCAAGTCTAACTTTGAGGCAACTTGTAATGAAAGTGCTCCGTTCTTTTTAAGACAATCACCAAATGCACAAAATCGTTTGAGCACACATGAATTCCCTGTCCTTTGGCTATGACAATATTAAAAGACCCTGGCAGTAACTGAGTTTAATAAATAAATCAACAGAAGAGGAGAAAGGCTCTAAAAAGTAGCACTTAAACAATTATTATCCCCTTGTTCCGCTGAGGCTACTACTTAATATTTGATGACTCCTTCTCTTTCTTCGGGCCATCTTCCTCGTCTTCACTTTTGCTGTTCCGGTCAATGAAAAGGTCAGCCTTCCTCAGTTTGTCTCTGTTATTTAGTGTCAGGGTAAACACGGCTCAGTTCCTGAAAAATGTCACTTTAGCATACAAATTCCCACACTCAAAGTGGGTGTCCTCTTGACTTTGAGCATATCCCTAAAGATTTCCATTTTGGATGTTGTATTCTTGCACAGATTTACAGTAAAAGCATCAGATAGATCTAAGGTCAGTCCAGAGGGAGCTTTTCCCTGCAATTGTTTGATCAGTAATGGACACAGAGGAATAGAGTTTGAAGCAGTAGAAGCAAACAGGGTCAATAGTATGTTTGTGACCAGAAGTTCCCAAAGAAAAGATGTGTTCAGGATCAGATATAGTATCTCTATCTATGGGCTGCTTTGACTTTCTTTACCTTTCTTCGTATGTCTGTCTCTTTTACACATGCACACATGTCAATATCTTAAAGTGGATATACAGTAAATACTACAAATACTCGCTGCATGGAAAATAAGCGTCTTTTAAGTAGTGGAATTCTTGGTAAATGTCATTTTCTATATTAATTAAAGGTTGAATATGTAGTATCTTTATTAAACGCTATATATTTTTAAAAAAATGCACCCATTGCTTTTCCATAAAAAAAGTTTGAATTCATATTTAAACATTTTTCTTTAACATTTTGACAGATTTGACAATGACTTTCTGTCACATTCTGTTTACATTGTACCAGCCAATAGCGGCCAGTGGCTGAAAGGTGCAGGTTGCCAGGATTGTCTGTTGTTTGGCTCCAGAAACAAGGAATCATTTTGAGTTGAGAGCTAGCTAATCGATTACACACCACTCAAAGAAAGACTTCCAGTTGTAGACTGGCTAACATTAAATACTGCTGTAAAATTGATTAGTCAAAATTAGTTATTACCCTGTATGATTCTTTACTTGACATGGCACAGGCTGATCGCTTGACACACTCGGCAACAAACCTGGCAACCCAACTGCTGGGATTTTTTTTTGTTGTTGCGACTATGATCTGGAGACACTAGATGTCGGTGTTCTGCTCATTCGCCATAATTAACCTTTAAACAAACGAATTGAAGAAAACTGAATACTAAACCTTATTGAAAAGTTCCATTTTTCAATAACAAAAATTGTGCTAATAGACTAACACACAAACTTGGACATAAGCCATAAAAACATACAATAACTAGAATAACTGCCCTGTGGTTGCATGCCTCCACAGTGAGATTAGTCACAGTTTACATCCATGTCTGTCCAGACCTATAGAGAAGGACTTTTATAAAAGGAGGAGGAAAACCAAAGAGTGAGTAGTGGACTACCACACCAACAGGATCAGACACAAAGCTGTTTGACAGTATGCTTTGAATATACACTGGAGATCCATATAGAGAACAAATTATAAATACTTTATTTATTCTGAAGTATTGTTGTTTTTTATTGTTCAGAATTTGACAGCATATCCGCTGTGGCTATACCACTGCTGTACTAGCATGTTTTATTTAAATAACGAAGGCACTTCAACAAAAACCTTTATTTTGAGAGAAAAACAGTAACCATTATGTCAGAAGAGAAGATTTAAACAATGTTTTCTTAGGGCTATAGGATTAAAAAAGGAATAGGAAGTGAAACATTATGTTTAGCATCGGATTGGGGAAAGACTGAACCCAAAGTCTGTAAAGAAGTCAATTCAATTTGGAGGAGGAAGTGTCAGAGTCCAGAGCTAAACCCCATAGAGAATCTCCGGAAAATCCTTGCCAACAACGTAATGTCTTAGAAACCCACTACAGTTACCGAACTGTGGAAGAGACTGAAGAAGAATGGACCAAGATCAAACCAGAGCAGTGTGAGAAACTACTGATGCCCAGTTGGCACAGATGTGCAGAAGTCATTGATATTCTATCAAATTGTGGATGTTGAAAAATAGCAATATTTCAGAATAAATCAATTATTTATAATTTGTTTTCTGATTTTGATCTCCAGTGTAGATATTGCTGCGAAGGAGCGACATATTCTAATGAGGATGCTTCACAAACACACACACGTGCTTCCTGCAGCACAGAATCTCTTTTCAATCACCACAGTTTCAAGGTTAACGTCACCAGTTAAACATCAGACCAAAAGTCTCCCCCTTCTGTTCCTGAGTTATGATATTTAAAAATGGCCAGAGAAGCATTTTTGCAGAATAGTATGACGTCACAGTGATAATCCAACTCAATCATCAATCAACCATTGATGATCATTATTATATTGAAGACTGATCATGAGCTGATTCATCCTAAAAGTTTAACAATTTGATGGCATAAAAGATTAAAGATCAAGTTCTCACCCTGTTAGGCCTGTCCTTTAACACACATGTAGCCGCCATCAAATTCAGTATGCATCACTGATACATCAATTTAATGACATTACCTCGCAGTCAATACTAACACAGTCACTTTCTGTGTTAACTCTACTAAGTACTTCCATCCTCCTGTCCTGTCTGTATCCTCCCACCTCTTCACTGACTTACTTCCTGTCTCAATTATCCACTTCAATGTTATTCGCTAACAACCATCCCGTAAGACTACGGGCATCATGGCAGCCCCCGGGTGTGAACGTGTACAAGGCTTGCATGAAAAAACTGGATTTGGAGTCTTTGTAAAGACTTTCAAACTGCCGTCAAATATAGTGCTTCAAGTAAACTAAGTATACTCAAGATATTCATCTTTAATCTTTCAAGTCACATTGGGATAAAACTATTTAAATCGACCACTATCAAAGTGCACATGTAAAATCAAAATGCAACCAATCATATAATATTGATTGCAAATGAATCAGGTGACTGTATTGCCTGGTGGTGAATGAGGCTGTGTATACAACTTCAATTTGTACACACTCCTGCAGGAGCCAAATGCGCTGCTCATTTTCATCGCCCCATTTTCCCCCTTTTGAACTTGCCAAATTTGTATGTTTAGAGTTCAAAGCTGGCTTTATTTTTCCTATTGCAGCAGTCCATAGCAACAAAGTATTCTTTAATAACTTAGGTGAGAACATGAGCGGTGTACAACAGTGACATGGAAAAGCAAAAACAAGGGTTTTACAATAAAAACAAATGAAAAATCATCTTTAGTCACTTGAGTTGCCTTGTTAACACTAGATGGCAGACTTGTCATTAATGTTAAAGCATTTCACTTCCAGATCAGGCAAGTTGTGTGTGTGTGTGTGTGTGTGTGTGTGTGTGTGTGTGTGTGTGTGTGTGTGTGTGTGTGTGTGTGTGTGTGTGTGTGTGTGTGTGTGTGTGTGTGTGTGTGTGTGTGTGTGTGTGTGTGTGTGTGTGTGTGTGTGTGTGTGTGTGTGTGTGTGTGTGTGTGTGTGTGTGTGTGTGTGTGAGAGAGAGAGAGAGAGAGAGAGAGAGAGAGAGAGAGAGAGAGAGAGAGAGAGAGAGAGAGAGAGAGAGAGAGAGAGAGAGAGAGAGAGAGAGAGAGAGAGAGAGAGAGAGAGAGAGAGAGAGAGAGAGAGAGAGAGAGAGAGAGAGAGAGAGAGAGAGAGAGCTTTTCTATCATCACTGTCAACAAAGTGTCAGTTGAGGCCTTTCAGGACCCAGCTTGACAGAATTGGGCAGTGAGACAGCAGTAAGTAAACACACTCACGCGCACACACACAAACACAAACACACACACACACACACACACACACACACACACACATGCATTGAGAGTGTTGGCTTGGTTTACAGTCGTCAGTGAGAAGTGTTGAGAGCTCTTAAGTCTGACATTAAACAGATATTATTCATCTGTTTTACCATCAAAGGATTTAAAGGCCATGCTCACAAACCTTGCCTGATTTCTGTCTTAGCTCCCCTTTGAACCACTCAACGCTGGATTCTGGGTTTACTATCATCTCCTTTTTTCAAAATAAATCGCATCCACAGTAGACCGTATACTGTACTGACCAGTCTCTGATTTATTTTTGCACACTGGAGTCTGTCACAAATATATTTAAATGTTTCATTTTAAAGTCAGATTTCTTTCATTGGTCTTGGTGGAAGCAGCACTTTGCTGTTGTAAATGGCCGAGGTGGAGGTTCTTACTTTATATAGTTTGGTAATTTGGTCAAGTGGTTTCCAACCCAGGGGTCAGTCCCCTCCTAAAGGTCACCAGATACATTTGGGGGGTCATGAGATGATTAATGTGAAGAGGACCTTATTAAAAGACATCTGAAACGTGGCCAGGGGTCACAGCCAGCTTATAAACATTAAGGGGCCAAATGGGTGTATTTTTAGGATCATATGATATGATGTCAGTCTTAATCATATCTGTCAAATAGATGAAGTGGAGTAAAAAGTAAAATATTTCCCTCTGAAATGTAGTGGAGTAGAAGTGCAAAGTTAAAATAAAATGGTTATCGTATTGTGATAACCAATAGATGAAGTAAACATGGCAAAAGCTGCTCTAATAGGTCTACAGCCACAAATCAGAACCAGACTAATAACTAATAGAAAAAAATGTAATCTATCAACCACAACAGAGTATTAGAAAAGAATGTAATAATCTGAGATTTTGAGAATTAAGAAATAATAGAATAGGTTGCTTAGAGTCATTAGATCATTAGATTTTTAAATTGTCACCTGTTTCCTTTAAATAAATAAAAACAAAAAAATAAATCCACCCGAAAGCAGGAAATTGAGTGTTGGACGCTTTTTTTTAAAAATCACTTCTTAAAACTAATTTTTATAGACTTGCATTCTTGTGATGTTGTCCTTTTATTGTATTTTATTGTCTCTTTATCTTTATTTGAATGCACCTTAAACTAATAATAATTCTCCTTTCTCCAGAAATGATGCTGCTTCTTTCTATACAGTGATGTGTACATAGGGTTATGTTGCACCCTACTGGATGTCACTATTATTATTATTGTTGTTTTTTTAAACTGTATAGATAAGTTTATTTTGATTTGCGCTGTCAAATCACTTTGTAAACGACTGTTTTTAAAGGTGCTATACAAATAAAGTTAGTATTATAAAATGTATGAGGGGGGCATTGGGGTGGTCCGCTCTAATATCTGCCCCTCCTAATGTTGAAAGGAAATCTGCGCCCCTGCTTGCAGTGGACTACTTTTACATTGCTGTGTCGGTAGTTTTACTGAAGCGAAATGCCTCCATCACTGTTGTCTACAGGCCAGTGTAGACCAGTGGCTGAAAGGTGTCGGACCTCTTCACCCTTTGACCCGAGCGGAGCCTCTAATCTGCACCGAGGAATGAGAGGCATTCTTCGGCTGCTCACAGGAGGAGGAGTAGGAGGAGGTGGTGGAGGAGGAGGAGGAGGGAGGGGAAGTTACGACGTAGTAGCGACTCAGTCAGTCAGTGAACAGTTTCCAGCGACTCAGCCATCACGGTCTGAAACTTTTTCTGTGAAATGAACTCACTCGGCGGCTGCAGAGGGGATTTAAGCGGCGGTAGAAGGCCGTGATCTCGGGTGGTTTGTTCTGGGGGGCTCGGTCCGTCCCGGAGTAACTGAATATGGGTCAGACTGCTGTGTCCGCCGTGTCTCAGCCTGCGAGCGGTGAGTGTGTGTGTGTGTGTGTGTGCGCGCGTCTGTGTCTGTGCATGTGTGCGTGTGTGTGTGTGTGTGTGCGCGTGTACGTGCCTCTCTCACACACTTTTCGTCTGCTCATTTCTGCTTTCTTTCTTTTCGCGTTTCTGTCGGGCTCCTCATGAAAACCTCCTTATAGCTGAACGCAAACACAGCGTCAGATGCTTGCACGCTAATAGGAAGTCACCTTAGTAAGATCTGAGAGATTTCAAACCTCTTGGTTGAGAGGTAAGGTGAATTCAAACGCCCCTGCATCCTCTCTCTTTCTGAATGTGACGCTGGTTGTGTCTCCAACTGTTGCAGAAGTGGTGAAATAGCCTGCGTTAAAGCAGGCTACAGTG
This sequence comes from Echiichthys vipera, assembly GCF_963691815.1. Taxonomy (NCBI): domain Eukaryota; kingdom Metazoa; phylum Chordata; class Actinopteri; order Perciformes; family Trachinidae; genus Echiichthys; species Echiichthys vipera. Next base: position 22,569,027 of record NC_139836.1, read on the forward strand.
TGAGAGGATTTGTTGTGTAACCAAAGGGTTGTTGCTGCTGCCGGGCAATGGAGTGCATTGTTAAGTTTACATGAGTTTATGTATTTAGCAACCAGTTTGACATGAGTCCACCAACAGCTTAGTTCTGAACCAGTTTCTTTTACCTCAGATCAGCAGATCCAGCAGAAGCCTGTCTGGCTCAGTGCGATCTAACTGGATACATGTAACTCCCAGTCAATGGCCTTGTTAAACCAAGACACATCATGTCAAAGTCAACAAGTGGGCCCACTCATCTTCGTAAAGGCTTCACAGGAAGTGTCATCATCACTCATAGTTTGGGTTTGACAGTTGCAAAGCTCAATATCTTGACTGTGTCAGTTGTAAACATGCTGGAGCGCTCAATAGATGTGCAGCTAATGATTGTTTTCATTACGGATTCATCGATTGCACGTTTGGTCGATTAAATTCCCATCACAGTTTTCAGAGCCCAAGTTTGCCTTTTTTTAATCCAACCAACACTACAAAATCCCCCAAATGTTACATTGCAATGATTTAAAATAGAGAAAAGCAGCAAATGGAGACAACTGAAGGGCTGAAATTAGGGCAGGGCAATAATTCAATGTGATAATGTCGTAGCTGTAGTCTTTTGTTTACATGATACACAACTATGTCATCTAAATTAATAATAACAAGCACATACTAACTCCTTAGAAATATTCTCTAAATCTGATTACTCTGCGTTTTTGTGCATGCATGTTAACGCCGTCAAGTTTCCTCATCGATGAGGCTCAATTTTGGGAAGCCCAAGGTGATGATCATTATCGCATGACAGGAAGGGAAGCCGCAAATCATCATTTGAACCATCAAATGTCAAATCTGTTGATTATGTAGTCAGTAAACCGATTAATTGTTTTGACTTTAGACTCTTCTCAGGTCTAGTTGTCACAGTTGTGTTAATCTCACTGAGATTTGCTTCCTACAATCTAAATATACGCTCTAATACACTCTGTATCACAGTTCTGGTGATTGTCCTGCTGGTTTAATTCTCAATGTCGAGGGCTGTTTCACACATGCAGCACTGAGCGAAAGCAGTTGACTGATATTTACCACCTCGTGCTGATGCACCTTCAATACTCCTTGGCTTAGATCAGGGGTGTCAAACTCGCGTGTCTTCGGACAAACTTAATCCATCCCTCCCCAAAAAACAGCCAAAAGAAAGATGGAAAACAGGAGCTTTCAACACAGGTGGGAGGCAGATTATCTGTTTATGAATGTAAAGAGCTGTTTGTCTTGTCTGCAGAGCCACTATGGCTGTGACAAAATAATAAAACATAAGAAACACCACGACAAGAACAAGGACCTGCACTGTAAAGGTTCAACATTGGAGGGAAGGGAAAACATGTGCATTTACCAGTCTTTTTTTTTTTTGTAGATATTGAGTTTGGCCCGCAACTTTGTCCCAGTTTTTAGAGTCATTTGAGTTTGACACTGCTGGCTTAGATTCTCCAGGTCTCCGAAGGATAAACGCCATTCTTCCAGAAAATTTTCCACCAGTTGGTGTTTTGATGATGGTGTAAAGAGCGTTGTCTAAAGTGTCAGTCAGAAACCTCCCAAATGTGTTTGGATTGGGACCTGTTAACTTTGAAGCCTGCGATTTATATCAGTATCATATCGATTGACACCATTGTGTCCCGTATTGAACCTCAGTAGGTATTGGTCGAAATGTGTGTGACTGTATTCAAAGTTGTTGGAGCACTGCTTTGTGTTAAGATAAAATGAAACACTGATGCATTTGAGTTGTCGGCCTATTTTGTGAGAAAAGAAAACTGCGCCCTATCAGTTGTCAAAAAGTAGTAGCTAAGAAACAAAACTAAAGTATGGATGCGTCATGAGCTTTTTCACTCGCATAAAGTCGTAAAGGATATAATATGAGACTACAATAGCACAGAGAGAGAGAGAGTGTGTGAGAATGTGTTGAATCTCCACACTTACAAACGTTTTTTCTTACCATCTGTAGTCCTTTGTGTGTCCATGAGCCGTAAAAGTAAACTTTTCACTTTTTTTATGGGAACGCTTTAAGGCAGTGAGGCACAGGAAGGGACCAATGGCTCCGGATGAAAACAAAACTGGACTTTTTTTTTTTTATGACGCATGTCAGCGTTTAAAGTTAAACCCAGACTGTTCTGTTACACACTTAAGCCGCCATGCAAAGGAACCCGAGGCTATAATGCTGATCTATATGCTGCTGCGTTATGGGTTACATTAGGGTGCTGTGTTGGGCTGTAAATGCTGAATGTACAGTACTGAGAGCAGGAGAGGAGAGTGATTCTGTCAGGGTCTTATTGAAAGATCATTAGGATACAACTGATATCCTCTGAGCCTTAATGAATTATGACTGTGCGTTAAAACAGGGGAAAGCTGCAGTTTCCTGTTACTCCTGACTTAAAAAAAAAAGGCTGCTAGGTCCTGTGAGTATCATGAGTTAAACAGTGCTGTGCTTCTCTGGCCTACATTGGAGATTGGAAGAAATGACCCAAGTGTTAAAACATCAGCTAATGCCCAGTGTCGCTCCTCCCTCCGCTCTCATCCAACACCTCTTTTTGCCTGATTTTCTCTTTCCTTCCTTTCCTGTTTCTTCCATCCTCTTTCCCCCCATTTTCTTTTGCCCCACCTCACTTTCCACCTCTCCGATTCCTTCTCCGTCTTCTCCTCTCTTTTGTCTCTCTTTGCCTCTTTCTCCCCCTCCATCCCTCTTCCTCTGTTCATGACGTCTGACTCTTCCCTCCCCGGTGACTTGCATAGAAGGAAGGAAGCCTCTCCCTTTCCCCTCCTCCTCAACACATGGTCCTGCTATAACGTCTGAAAAAACCATGGCTGTGTCACAATACATTGCACACTTTAACCCTTAACTTTAAATCTATTTTTTTAACATTTATTTGGCTGAGGCCGAACAGTTCACTGAACAAATCCTGTGTGCGATTACTTCATTGAGATGTGTGTCGTGTCTCAAGTTGTGTTTCTGGTTATCCCACTCATTTTCACAGCTGCTAAATATCCAAATCCTGACTCACCCCTCTAGAATGACATCTCGAGTCATCTGTTTCAAAATAAAATGCCTCGGTGCGAAATCCAGTGTGAATTCATGGAGTCGAGTCAGCCGCAATGTGTAAGAAACATTTCTCAGTCAACCTGAGGTGGTTTGAAGCCACAATGCCTTGATTAAAAAGCTGTAGTCAGTATTATTTTGCTTTTCTTGGACCAATCCGTCTTGCCTGAAATGCAGGATTTGCTATAAAACTGCAAATGTTTGCAGATCTTGTGTGTGTAATGAATGGATTTTTATTTCCATGATTGACCCAGGTTTGCACAATACTTACAGTTTTATGAAACAGCAGTGGTTTTTTTTTAACGGAAGCCACAAATTGCACTTAATTCATATTTTCCTGTTGCCCCTTTTAATAAGGACCTGCAGTTTACAGTATATCAAGTCTCATTTGCCATATTGTAAAGTACAGATCCGTCTTTCTGAGGCTTTGAGGTGAAGCTATATTCTATTCTTTAGCTTCAGTCTGTTGTTTAGTGATTGTGGTTCATGCCGTCATGTCCTTTTGTTGCTGACAGTTGATTTCTGTCAGGTTGTTGGGTGTGCGGAGGGGGCAGTGGGGTACCTGTGGTTAAGGTTTAGGCCTAAAAATGTACTGGTTAGAGTCCGGGAAAGATGGTCTATTTTGATTATAAAGCAAGTCGAGGTGCTTTGGGAATATTGGGAAAGTATAAAAACACCCAAAGCACAGAGAAATGTGCACAGCCCATATTAAGAAACGGTGCCGTTAAAACCCCAAATTCTTACATATGTAGGTACGAAACTGAAAATGATCACAATATGGGACTTTTAAGACGTGATCTGGGAACAATCATAGTCGTGTTATTAAAAAGAAAGTGTGATAATAATGTCACCTGACTTCCTCCTTTGCTCCTGTCATAATTACTACTGTATGGCTACTAGAGAGTTTCCTTTCTTGAATGTTTTTTTTAATTTTTATTTCATTTTTGAGCCACTTTCTGAAAGGACTAATGCTGTCTCTGTCTCATATTTGGGGGGATCTGGAGCAGTGGTTCTTAAAGTAAACAGGTTTCAATAATGGTGAAACCCCTCTCTTTGAATATAAACACTGCATGTGTGTGTCATAGGAATGCAAGCTTACAGAAATCTACATTTCCTGTATTGCTACATGACACGTAGCAGTCTCAGATCTTCCCTTTTTTACTTAAAGAACACCTTTCATTTTCAGTTTACTATCTCTCTCTCTCCCTCTCTCTCTTCCTTTTTTCTCTATTCTCTTAAGTCAATAATAATCTTGTTTTTGCTCATCTCCACTGTCTCTCTTTCCTTTTCTTCCTGCAAGTAATAGTCCGCCCAGTTCCCACTAGAGGTTTAATAGTTTGGCTAATGGTGATTATAATCACTCGTACTGATTTTCCCATCATTAGCCGCACAAAGCAGCTGCTGAAAAGCACCTATTGTTGCGATTTGATATCAACACAGGAACAGGAAATGAGCGTGTGTGTGTGTGTGTGTGTGTGTGTGTGTGTGTGTGTGTGTGTGTGTGTGTGTGTGTATGTGTGTGCGAGAAAGAGAATTAAATTGGTGTCAGGGGAGGGCATGTACTGGGCTCCACACTGCATTTTTCCATGTCTTCGCTCTTGCTTTGTGTTCTTTTAATTTCCCTGTTGTGTATTTGTGTGTTGTTTTGCTACATCCCTCCACAGTCAGGGTCATAAGGTGAGAAAAGTCCTGCTGAGAGCAAATGTATACCTGGATAGTTTTATGTCATGCTGTGATTTTACAATACATATTTTAACAAAAGAAGGTAAGTAGCTTGTCATTATTTTAGTAATTAAACTCTCCTGCAGACCACCGAATGCTTCAAACTTTATCTCTTACTGAAACTATTGATCTGCCATCACCAGTAGTCAGAGGCAGTTTATGATCATCACTTTCAACTCATGTCCCCCAGTGCAGCGTAGTGAGCACCAGATGTTTCACAGCATCTATTGGCATCATCTGTCTGTCTGTCTGTGTTAGAGAGCGAGAGAGAGATCAACAGTGTATTGATTGTTTTTAATTAATTAGCTAGGATTTGGATAAGCTTCATCAGATGTGCCCACAGAGAGAATGTCTTTTATTGCTAAATGTGCTGAACATCTGGGTCATCCAGCCAACTTGTGTTTTCATCTGTTTCTCTCAAATAGAATTGAGAAAACAAGGCACTCTTGCCTTTTCAACCAACCTGTGATTATGTTTTTTTTGTCCCTCCTAACATCTCGCTCTCTGATATTGTCTGATATGTATAATAAAAATATGAGTGTGTTTTTAGGTAGTCAAAAGTTGTCAAAATGATCTATACTTTAATATTTTTCAATACCACATGTTTCAATATGATTCGGTATCCACATTTGATGGTGTGTGTGTGTGTGTGTGTGTGTGTGTGTGTGTGTGTGTGTGTGTGTGTGTGTGTGTGTGTGTGTGTGTGTGTGTGTGTGTGTGTGTGTGTGTGTGTGTGTGTGTGTGTGTGTGTGTGTGTGTGTGTGTGTGTGTGTGTGTGTGTGTGTGTGTGTGTGTGTGTGTGTGTGTGTGTGTGTGTGTGTGTGTGTGTGTGTGTGTGTGTGTGTGTGTGTGTGTCATCATGTTTACGAGGAACACATGCACAGACAGAACATAGTTACACATGCAGCATATTATTCAAACACGCACGATTTAATGTCATTTTTCTTCAGTATTTTAATATAATGTACAGTACTTGTTAGAACTGTCCAATTAAAGCACACACGCGCACACGCACACGCACACGCACACGCACATGCAGGATAAATGAGAAGCCAGTCTGTGGAGTATGGTAGGGACAGGAGTTTTTTGATAAATCTTCTCTGCTGTATTTAGTTTCAGTGGCCGACACAATACGGACCCCTGCAGGTAGATCACTCCTCATCTCTGCTTGAGTTGCTCAAAGCTACATTAGCCGCTACTAGCGTAACACACTCAAATATCAGACCAATCTGCCCTTTGGTCGAGTTGCATTGTGGGTAATGTAGTCGCCACGTTTTGACAAGGAAGAAGACTGTCTCATCTCATCTCATCTTCAACCGCTTATCCGAGGTTGGGTCCGGGGACAGCAGATTTAGCAGGGGACCCCAAACTTCCCTTTCCCGGCCACATTAACCAGCTCTAACTGGGGGATCCCGAGGAGTTGAAGAAGAATGTGTTGAATAATAAAAATAAAAGACAATCTCTGGTTCTGCTGCAGTCGAACAGAGTCATAGGAATGTAATGGTTTTAGTGGAGTACTCTTAACAAATTTAATTTAAGGGAATTCATTAAATAATTTGACGACACCTGAGCACTAAAACACAGCTGCTGACTGAACAGACCAGCCACGAACACGAACTTCAGTTTCTTGCTACGACAATAATTTGACATTCTTTTGAGGGAATTCATTTAGTATTTTGAGGTTACAAATGATGAGATTCGGGGAAAAATAACTTAAAGTTTGTACGTAGAAACAATCAACTTTTGATCCCTGCTGGGCCCCCGACAGTCAGGAGGCATGAGCGATTCGGCAGTGGCTGTTATGTAGCTGAAAAAACAAAAACCTTCCTCTGCTTGAATCTGAGGAATCACACACCACCTCTCTTTCCTCTGTAAGGTTCCGGCACGGTGCACACACACACACACACACACACACAGACACACACTATCCGCACACTGTCTGCAGTCTTCCAGAGGGTTCACAGGACTTCTAATCTTTCAACAGGAAGAGGAGGAGTTGTGGAAGGACAGGGATCTAGCCAAGACACACAGACACACACACACGCACAAGTGCACACACTGCAAATACTGTACAGAGACAGAGTTAGAAATAATATTCTGCTTGGGTGTCTAAAGCTGAGTGAAATAGGTGAAGGATGCAACAAATGTAAGACCATACGGTCCATGACAACAGTTCGCAGTCTTTTTGTTTATTTCAGAAAGTCCAGATTTTTGTCTAATAGAAATAGGTTTCTTCTTATTGTGACCGTCCTTGTTATAAACATCTTGAAACGTGGATGGTAAATCTTGTAGTACATTAATAGCAATGTGAGCAAGATATCATGATACAAGTGCATCATGAGTTACCCTGTGATTTATCGTCAGTGTTTTGCAGTATTAGCGAGTGAAAAGAAGTCTTTGTTTGCTTGATATTAATCTGGATGTAGTGTTCCCGAACACATTCAAGCTCAGCATTAGCTGTTAACAGAATACATTTTGCTGGTTATTTATATAATATGGGTGCAAAATTAACTTTTTGTCACCGGCCAAATTGATTGGCTACTGGATGTTCAAATGTGTACCATTGCCATTGTTTTTTGTCTGGAAGCAAATCTACCAGCTTTCATATTTTCCCTGCATTCGGCTGATGGATAGTGTTAATTTTATATCCTGTTAATATCTCCATGTATCACAAGGTATTAACCTTCATCTGCTGCGTATACAGTAAGGAGCGGAAGTGTATGCTTATGTTTGTATCATGATGCTGCTCTGATTTCTGATGTTCTATTTTATCAATTTCTGCATGTATGTCTTGTAGTTGATGGGTTGGAGAAATCATCATCACTGGCCAGCTGTGACGTGGTGGTGGACAGCGCCACCAATACCCAGAATGCCCCTGCATCGCGGCAACAACGAGGCAAGCTGTCGTCACTAGGAAAACTATTCAAACCCTGGAAGTGGAGGAAGAAGAAAACTAGCGACAAGTTCCAGGACCTTTCCAAAGGTAAGACGCCTTGTGTATGTGTGTTTGCATGTGTGTGCATGTGTGATGATTTACTCTCCTCGATCATGTGTCTATACAACATCATGGCTGCATTTTGGGATTTATGCTGAACATTAAGTGTGAACAGGAGCAGTGTTGCTCCCAGAGGAGCTTTAAAAGGCAAAGCACGAACGTTTGGTTTCTAGCTCTCACTGAATCATTGCTGAAGTGTTGGCTGGGAAATGAAAAGAGACAGAAGTGAATATAAAAAGCAGAGACTCTTTTTCTTTACGGCTGTTTTTAGATGGATCAGCTTTCTCCATTATGTACATATTGAAATGTTTGAACACAGTTATTTAAACCATGTCAATGGAACTTAAAACAAACATTGACATTGAAATCTAAATGTAACAGTGTTTTGGAGCATTTGCCGTTGTCTGGCCATTGTTCAGTCCTATTAATATTTATGAAGTGTACAAAACCGTTTTTTTACCTTGTGCCTGGCTGCATCTCCGAAAATAGTAACAAATGCCCAATGTTATTTCCCAGAGCCTAAGGTGGTGTCCTTTGATTTATTTTTTTATCCAATCTGTCCAAAATGCAAATATATTCAGTTTGCTGTCATATGACAAAGAAAAGCACCACAATCTCACATTTGAGAAGTTGAAATAAGGAAGTGTTCATCATCTAGCTGCAGATCATTTCTTTGACATTCAACTAATCAGTTGACTTATCATTTCAGCTCTAGTTGTGAGATCGACTCTGAGCATGGCTCTTCTGTGTCTCAGACTGATTCCTTCTGATACCATTTTCAAGAGGTTTTAGAGAGAAACAGCAGTTATGACAGCAGGATGACAGAATTGGCTTTAGTTCCTCATCTATGACTCGGTATGTGGTGCCCTCACGTGCAATGGCGATTTAGCAATAAGAAGAGGAAAGTAGCTGTTGTGCAATGCTTCTGTGGAATGAATCCTGTGCAAACTGATTGCTGCGGCTTAAAGACAAGGAATAGAGGCCTTGATATTGTTAATCTTTTCAGTTCTCGAGAGAAAAATCTCCACCAGACAAACGAGGGAGGAGCTCATCAAGAAAGGAGTTCTCATCCCTGACCAAGGTCTGTCTGATCATTCACTCATCTGTTTCTCCATTAATTTATCCACCTATCCAAGGTTCAAGTTTCAGCTTTATTTACATTATTCAATACAGAATTGCACAAAGAAATGCAGTTGCAGCTCCCTCCACTTTAAACACACAGAAAATGTATAAACAAATATTTAAATATTTAAATTAGAATAGATTAAAACATTAGAATAGTCAATAACATAGAACAAAGTGTATAAAGAGATAAAAACATTACAAGCAGGTATAAATTGTTGAGAGAGCTACTGACTGCTGAATCTACACCCGCTGCCATACTTGCCAAATGCAAAATCTCAGATATTAATAGTATTATTTTGGCAATGATGGAGTTGTAATCAATGCTCGAAACATTTGAGTTACTTACAGACTTGTTCACTCTCTAGACTTTAAGTTCAGCCTTATCAAAAGTTATTACATTTGCATGTTGACAGTAAAAGAAGAACTCAAAAGTTTAAACTTGCTTTTGAACAACTGAACATCTTTGAAACGCAGAGGATTTAAGTGTTAACTATTTTTGATCTCTTCTAGATGAAACAATCAGCAGTGAAAATCTAAATGGTCACGCCACATCTAGTGTGACATCAGAGGAGGTCAAAGTTGACATTGAGTCTCCAGAAACATCGCCGGAGGAACAGGCCACCGGGCCTGGGAGCACCGAGGACAAGACGGGTAACTTCTACATGAGTTACTGAGCTTTTGTCATTGTGTGAGCTGTAATTAAGGGTTAACCTTTTGGGAAAAATAAAAAAGATGAGAAAAGGAGTTACAAATATGCTCTTTCTCTCCAGTTTTATCATAAATGATTCTGATATATTTTATGCCTAAAGCACAGAAGATGTTACAATGTTAGTACTGCACTAAGTTTATAGATTCTTCCTTGAACATGGATCCACAGTGGAATGAATGTGTCACGTACACATCAAAGACAATGTTTTATATGCTAGAACTAAATGTTGCAGCTTCTTTAGATGTTGGTAGCTTTGAAGCCTCCTCGGTCGTGGGATCCATTTGTATCGGCAGCAGTTTTCTGGCTGACATTGAATCCTCTGTGGGATCTCTGACAGGGTCTAATGTGCTCCAATAGATATTCCCATTATATCAGCCTGCAGCAGGCATTCACAGTCTGAACAGCGCAGTAGCCATCTCCTAATGCCTCCCTCTCCCTCAGGAGACAGGCCACTGTTCTTCTGTCTGATGCTGCTTAAGTGTTGTGCTGTTCTCATCTCAACCTTGTTAGCATTGAACCCAGAGCCATTTGTTTGTTCATTTGTCAATAATCTGAAAGACACAGGCAACAAATACAGAACACACATGCCTTCACAGTGGAGGATGGGGAAGGTCATATCCCAAGCCTTACACATTAATCATTTTGATGCAATCCTAAATGAAAGCTGTCCAACGATTACAGATCCAACACTGTCTCCCATCATGTGTCCAGTTCACCTCTTATCTCTTTCTTTGCTTGTCTGCAAGTACATTTGTGCATCTGTTGGCACAGACGTGCACCTTTATTATCACTTTCAATCCTTATTCTAACCTCTAAATGCCTTCCTGCTTCCACTCGTCTGCTCAGAGAGGTGTGTTACCAAACCTCTCACCCGGGCAAAGCCGGTGCGACCTCGAGACGTTCAATCTAAAAAACAACAGAGTGCCACTCTGCCCGCCTCTTCCAAACCTGTGGGTGGCACTGCAGCCACAACCAAGCACAGAGATGCTGCTTCAGGGACTAAAAAGACTGCTAAAACCACAGGCAAGACAGGCTCATCCACTCAAGCTAAAGCTAACACAAGGAGTACTAACAACACTAGTCGTGGGATCGGTAAGTTCAGCTAGTTGGGACTGAAGCCAGTTTGCCTGTCAGTGTTCTTGCGTGCCTTCCTGCATGGAAAATGTGCTTGTGTCACTGTTTGAAGGGAATGAGGACTCACTATGAAGCCGGCTGCACCTGTAAACCATGGCGTCCTGTACAATCCCTCATGCATGCAAGCGTCAGTCAAGTCAAGCTTCTGTAGTATTCCCCTGTCTCTCCCTCTTGATAGTGTCCTGGAGGTTTCCAGTAAGTGTTTATGATATCTGTTTCTGAGAAAGCAGAAGTGAAAATGTATTTGTCTCTGCTCTGTAAAAACCCAGTAGGACTGAGCGAAAGCACATGAGTGTGACTGAGGTCAGTGAAGCACGGCCCTCGTAAATGAGCTGCACCAATCTCCTGTGGCTTTGATGGCATGATCATCACCCTTCATCCGCCGTGTGTTTGTGTGTGTGTGTGTGTACTTACAGCATGGGCGAATTAAGCATCACAGAGCCAGTATATTGCACGTAAATTTCATCGATCATATCTTTTCTGAAGACCTCTGTGCATTTTATTTCATGTGGTTTTATATTGTATACGCTTTTGGCGGAGTCACAAAAGATGCACTTTATGCGCTCCTTACCTCGGGCTGCTTTCACACAAAGACCCTTCACAGACATTTAAAGGGCTCATTCATTCAGTATCATGTTCAGTCTTCTATATATGGTGCCGTTTTAATGATGTGATTAAAACATGGTTATTTTAATCCCTGAGTATTATGCTGCCAGCGTGTTCTAATTATATATCAGTTTCTTACTGCCTCAAACCAGATGATTTTGAATGCATACATGCTGTAGCTTAGGGACAAAATGATGATGCCTATCAATTCATTAGTCAATGTCAATAATTTCATTTATGTACAAGACTATTTATGATTTTCTGGCATTGTATAGCCTAAACAAAAAAATATTAATATAAAAAAAATGCTTAATGATGGATTAAGTAATGGAAACAACCATTCCTTGCAGCACTGTTGTACATACTGAAACATTGTTGTCTCTGCTGCAGCATGCATGTCTCTATCACTCTCACAGAGCTCCTTCCAGTAACAATCAAAAGCCAAAGGAGTAACTTAGATGATCAGGAGCTGGTGTGGTTCTTACACACCTTACCTACTTCTAACAACACGTTGTCTGCTCATGACCTGTTGGCTACAGCACAAGTTGTGCTGTTGTTGTTGCCCAGACTGCTGTCTATCAATCACAGACATTTCTCTCTAGGCTGCTGAGTCAAAAAAGAGAATTGGTGGTATTACCCCAAACACCTTGTATATTATATATGCATATTCTGCACTGCAAAAAAGATGCCTAAATGTGATCTGATTTGGACTTTGAAGTAAATATATAGTATAAAAACGAAGGAAAGAAAAAGTCTAATTTTCCCCTTCTCTTGTTCTCTTGCCCCTGCTTCTCCTCAGCCAAATCCTCCCATCCAAAGAAGACAGGATTCCTATCAAAAAACACCCCCGCCTCCACCTCAACCACCACCCCTCATTCTCGTGCATCTAAGGACACCGCAGCACAGACTGAAGGGGCCGATGCAAGGACCAATCAGAAATTAAACCCTCGCACCTCCGTACCGCAAAAGAACCCTGCAGAGACACCTAGCCAGCCTGGGGAGTTAAAATCCTCATCCCTTTCCCCAGACAGCCAGGCTGCCTCGTCTAAAGCCTCAGGCAATGAGACGGAGGGAACTCAGGCTGCTCTTGAGCCTAAATCTGCTCCCAATGCCTCTACTGCCGGTGAAGAGAGCCCCAAGGGTATGGCTCCCGAACACGCTGTCCATTCTTCCCACATCAATGCTGTTACAGAGGACACTTCCTTCACGGAGGGAGAGACGGGCAGCAGCTCACAGGGGGAGAAACGGGGGAGAACAGGAGGCGAGGGAGGAGAAGAAGAAAAGAAGAAAGGAGAAACAGATTCTGCTGTGGAAAACAGCCTGAGGTAAAAGTGAACCAAGGACATCCTTATGTTTTGTGTGTTCTGTTTCTTATACTTTCTGGTTTGCATTACATATCTACACAGAAGTCTTACTGTAGTCACAAAAATGCCTAAATGACAGTTGACAATAAATCTAAAAAATTTATGAATTGTGTGCAATAACACTTGGATTGACCGATCTCACATTTCAACAAATAAATGTGCTCTCACTGTGTTGTTTTTGTTTCCTGCAGGTCTGCAGAGGGCCAAACTGAGAGGCTGCAGGGCCTCAGTGTGAACACGGAGCATGCTGAGGTGACGGTGATCCCCGACAGGCCGAGGGACAGCCAAACTAGCGACTCTGACTCTGACGGCCCGATCCTGTACCGCGATGAGGAGGAAGATGAGGAGGAAGACGAGTACACAACTAGTATGGCACTAATTTTTTAATACAACACAGTTTTTGGAGATCCACAGGAGGCCAGTTTTTCATTCCATCATGTACTGTGAAGCAATGATGTGCCGGTTGTTTGTATCAGGGTTTTAATTTCAGAATATGGTATTTATTTTGTTAATGCTGGCTGAAAACAGAAGGAACAGGCAGCTCTGGGCTTTTATTTACAGTATATTTGGCACAGTGCTGCATGCTTTTTAGAGTGCAGGAAGTCACAAGTGTATTAGATTCCTCTTGTTCTTTCACACAATTTGTACATTTGACTAGTTCTCCCTCTCCGTTCAAGGCGCTCTGGCCATCAAAATCCGCCGACGAGACACCCTGAACATCAAGCTGGGCAACCGTCCCAGCATGACAGAGCTGGAGGAGAAAAACATTCTTCCGCGGAGCTCCGAGACGGAGAGACATGAGCTCCGTCAGAAGATAGGCTCCAAATTAGTCAGGTACACACACACATACACACGCTCAGCATGCTGTGAAAATGAAACAAGGTGTGAGTTTTCATAGTTGATTTGGCCGAGCAGTGGGGCAATAACAGAGACTGTTGTTTTTGGTGTAGTTGTGTGGGCAGCACCGCTAAAAATAAGAAAAATGACTTTCTCAAAGTCTGTTAATGTTGTTTGTCTGAAGTCAGTGTTATGTTTAAATAATTTCATATCCGCTCCTTGTAGAAAAGTATGTGAATGCAGTTTTCTCTTTTTAGGCGCCTGAGCCAAAGACCCACCACGGAGGAGCTGGAGCAGAGAAACATCCTGAAGCGTAAGTCTTTTAAATACACCACTGAGCTTTTGTGATACACCATTTGTATCATATTTAGAAACTTTAGTTGTGACATCAGGTATTTTTTCAATTATGGCTATATTGTGAAAAAACAATATGGTTTCATGGCAAGTGTGTGCAGGTGCCAACCTTAGATAGTTGTATCTAAGGTTTGTCCTTTTTAACTGGTAGCCTGGAAACAAGACGAGTCTGTCAAACACATGTTCTGGCCACTCTCTCATTCAGACAGATTTCCAGCGTCTTGACATTGTATGGATCAATCCCAATGGTTTATCTCAGGTGGGGCAGGTTTAAGACGATGACTGACAGCGTCCCTGTCCAGTCTGCAGGTCTTTTCAGCCCACTTTACCAAGATCACAAAAGTCAGATCAAACTGTCCAACTATACAGCGCTGAACAAATATGACTCGTTAGTCTATTACTTTCTTATCAAATACAGTGTTTTCAGAAACACAATTTAGTGTACTATGTAGCTGTCATTTGAGAACGTTTGTCACCCGACTGCCATTGATTTCATTGTTGTGATTGGTTGAAGGGTCTACTCAATTGCGCCCAGAAACATTTTGCTCTACAACGTTGATAGCACCCCTTGGAAATAGAAAATGAGTCGAGGGTACCCAGACTAATAAGCATTTGTGATTAGGCTGGGAATGCCAGGTTCATTTACTGAGGTAGTGAACAACTTTTCCACTGCTTAAGAACCTTATGGGATTATAGTTCTGCTTATTAGTCAAACCCTCAGCTGTGGCAAACTGAGTAATGGCTTGTGAAGTTTCGAATCGATCAGGGAGGCCAGAACCGTGACCTAATAAACTCTAAATGTAAAGCATGCTGACAGTGTTGCATTCCAGTGAAACCTTTAGTAACACCGGGTATAGATATTAAGCACTGATACAATAAGTAGCCTTAGTCTTATCTCTCAAGCTAGAAATTACTTTTAATTGACATCCCGTGCTAGAATTTGCATTTTTTTTTTAAATAACTTTTCATAGTTTCCTGTAGTAGAAAGTCTAAATATCCATATTTGACTGATGGCACACTTCTACTGCCTAACAACAGAAGCACTGTTGGGGGATTACAGTTGACAAAACTGGAAACATGGTTGTATTATGTAATTAGTACAAATAGTCATGAAATGTTCTTTCTAATTCTGATTTTACTTTCTTTGAAGCTGTTTTTATGTCCATTTTTATTCTTCCCACAAAGAGAAAGTCAACATTATGTGTCTGTCTAACATAATGTTCCACATCTGAGTATAAAAAAAAATGTTCAAGCTTATAACAGCTACCAGGGTGTTCCAGCCGCGGCAGCAACAGATTGCAGATACGACTTTGTGTGTCTAATTAATCAGATAGATGAGGCCGATATGTCTGTCTAAATTAGGAGTTATAGTCTATTAGAAGCTGTGTGTCTCCTACACTGAGCTGATGTGGTCAGTCACAATGAGGTCTGTATTATCTCACAGACTGGGTTACAATTAGGTTTATAGACTTTTATATTTTCTTGTGGTCACAGTACACCACATCAAGGAAAGATTTAGTTCAAGTCAGTTCGTTGGGCTTCATTGTGCACAATACACACACTACACACTATCCCAGATAACTATTAAATAGACTGTCAAGTAGTCAATAAAAAGTGTGTGTCATGCTACCAAGCAGGGCTTAAATCGTTCTGCTGGAGGGTTTGCTTGCTTGCTTTTTGTGAGACCTAGAATAAGCATTTAAGCTCTAGGAATTATAATTTCAAAGTGTTTTTGTTCTATCTGAACCAGTTCAAACTAAATTTTATTCTACTAAAATCTGAGTAAATATACTTTGTGCTCAGTGGATGATAAGAAGAAAATAGCAGCCCACAATCACCAGTTTGTAGCCAGTGGATACAACACAGAAATGTAAAATGCAAACTTAAAAATCTTTAAATACATAGATGGTTATGTCCACAACAACAGTCTGCTGTATGTATGTATGTATGTATGTATGTATATATATATATATATATATATATATATATACATATATATATATACATATCCATATTCAAAAGAGAGAATGCATTACAGATTCACCTTACAATGACTAGAATTCATCAAAGAACATGCATTTTCCCGTTAGCAGTTGTTTATGTTAAGGCTATCCTACTGCTTCACAGTCACGGACACGCTTTAATATGGCGAATCACATCTTGCTGCTTATAAATAACAGGAAAAGCTTGTTGCAGACAGACGGGGTGTGAAATGAGTGTGTTGGTTCTCTGCATGCAGAAAAGAATGAAGCAGAGGAGCAAGAAACCAAGCAAGAGATTAAGAGGAGACTCTCCAGGAAGGTACTGTAAACACCAACCACACACACACACACACACAAATAAGAGAGAACAGAGAGGACACAGTGAGACTATTTTTAGCTGCTAATATGTTGCGCTCCACCTCATGAGTCATGTTAGGAGACGGAAAAGATGTTTTGTGAGGAGAGATCAGCCCATCTAGTGGACGCAGATGGAACTGAAGCCCGGCTCTCAAGCTCTTCGAATCATAAGCATATAAACATAAACAGTATGTTAGACAAACATAACTACACTAAAAGGAAACATTGGTAGGGCTATTCCTGAATTTCAATGTTTATAGTCTCTCCCTATTTGTGTTTGTTTGTGTCTGTTTGTAGCTGAGTGTGAGGCCTACAGTGGCAGAGCTGGTCGCTCGCAGGATCCTGCGTTTCAACGAGTACGTGGAGGTAACGGACGCAAAGGATTATGACAGGCGGGCAGACAAACCCTGGACACGGCTCACTCCCACTGACAAGGTACTACGGTTAATACGCTGCATTGTAAAATCTTGATATACTTTTTGTATATCATATTGTTATTGTTTGATAGGTTGACTATTTTTTTTTTCTGTGTTGCATATTCAGGATGTCAAAAGTATGTAAACACAAGAACATTACACCCATATGTGATCGTTAATACATAACTCCTAAACCTTGGGCATTAATCTAATGCTATAACAGCCTCCGTCTTTCGTGGAGGCTTTCCACAAAATGTTGGCTGCATAGATTCATGCCCGTTCAGCCACAAGCGCATTAGCGAGGTCGGCACGGATGTTGGGCAATAAGGTCTGGATCAGTCAGTGTTCCAGTCCATTCCAAAAGGTGCAGGATAGTTGAGTTTTTTCACATCAAACTCTTAAAACGTCTTAGCTCGGTGCACAGGGACAAACAATCTGTGTACTTAATGAAATCCTCCTTACCCACATGACATGCGATGATACATGTGTCGAGGCAGAAACAATGTAAGTACATGCATCTACCAGATCTACTGTACAAATGTCTTCCAAGGCCCTCGGGGTGTGCTGGAGGGCAGTTTCTATGTCAAGCCTGCCCTCTGCTGTTGATGTTTAGAACTACACAGCATACAGAAATCACAGATCATAGACCTCCTGAGCACTGAGGTTCTGTTTTCACCTGGGTCTAACATCCGCCCTGAGCGATACGATCACACTCGGACAGCTCTCAGTAAATCTGTCCGCACCTGGCAGCAGAATATGTCTCCAGATGTGACTTAAGTGACCACTTGTGATCGGATATCATTCCCTGCTCTGTATGCAAATAAACACATATATAATTCCAATTTGTTTATAGATAGCCCACATATTATTTTATACATATATATATCAAATTATTATAGTTATTGTTATATTTCATTTTATTATTGTTCTGTTGTGTGTAATTGTTACTCTCACATAAATCAGATGAGCAGTGAAAAGGCGCCGCCCACAGTTTCTCTGTGTGCCAAAGGACGTAACTTTTCCCGCTCACAAACTGCGGTTCGTGTGTAATATGTTGGGAATTTCAGGTAGATTTTATGAACCTAACCGTAAGGTTGTCTACCTGCAGTGAGTTGTGCAGCACAGCAGGAGAGAAAGACGTTTTTTAAAATGTCTTTGTTCAGCTTAATTTTCCCGTGTATCTCGGCGTTCAGCTGTAAAGGAGTCATGCTGCTGATGAAAACCCAACATTTCCTGATCACGCTGCTTCATAATAAAAGTTAATAGCACTATAACTAGAGACTTTAATTTTGAAGAATATATATCAAATGAATGTGTTAATCTGTTTTACAGCCCCTAAATAGCAACAGCAGACATTTTATGAACCTAAAGATAGGGTTATTGTCTACTGTCAGTCTCTGGGGCTGCCTTTTCCAGGCAACTGCAGAAGAGCTCCGGAGAGCTGATAAGTGCACGGGAACAAACACAGACACATTATCGCCAGTGTGACGATTACATGCAAAACACACAATTAACTCTCAGTAGCTTCTGTGACATGAGACATACTTTGAAAATGATAACGTTTAAAAATACAAAAACAGACACAGAGCTACCTATAGGTCAGACATGGTGGACAAAGCCAGTGAAAGGGTACTTCTTACAGCCCTGTAGTGAATTTCTCGGTAGGGCCCAGGCACATTCTTGTACACACTGCTAAATGAATGTGGACCACCTCAGAATGTGGTTTGAGCGACCGTCCTGGGTGCATTCACACCTGTACTTAGAGCTCTTCACTTGTGAACTGATCACTCAGGACAGATTTAGAAACAGGTCCAGACCGAGCCACGCTTTAATTTGCATCACTTGCAAAACAGAAACCAGTGACTGTGTGCAAAAGGACTCCACTTTACCTGTGATTCTTGTGGCCAGTCAATGTAAAGCTCATTTTTCATATAATATTTAAAGAAGCGAGTTGGTTAATATCTTTTTGATTAGAAAAAAAAATCCTATATATTATCCTTTATGTTTTTTATAACAAGCAAAAACAAATCAACATATTTGGGCCCTAAGAGAGCGAAGAACAATGCGCACATTTTACAACGTGCACATTGTTCTTTCCAGTACATTGTTACTTTTGGACTGTCAACATTACAACATTACACTATGAATTGTGGGTAGTTCCCTGAAGTGAAGTCTGCAGCTGCACAGATGAATGGAAGGTATGCTTCAAATGAGAGGCCACAGGCAGGATGTGATGCGAGGAGAAAACACACTTGTGTAATTGCTGTGTTTTGATGGTGTGCGAGTGTGTTGGGGGAACAAGTGGCTGTTGGGAACATGTTGGTGCATTTTTTTATCTTCATGTTCGTGTGTTCTGCCCCTCAGGCTGCTATCCGTAAGGAGCTGAATGAGTTTAAGAGCAGAGAGATGGAGGTTCATGAAGACAGCAAACAGTTCACCAGGTACTTGAGCGGTCGATCACCTCCCCCATTGAGCCAACTCTGATGATAACTCACACTTTATTAGTAAATGATCAGCATACGTCCTGCTGTTTATTAGCTCCATTCGATCAATATAATTTACAATACCCTAGTCTCCCAGAGCCATTTCCACTAACATTAAAATCAGGATATACACACCTCGGGTCGACTCCGGGACATTAGCCTCAGGCATTGATTGGCAATAAAGCCGAGGTTCACTCTCTCATGTGTTATTAGATCTGTGTCATGGTTTTATATTGTATCGAGGTACAGATCACAGAGAGATTAAGTCAACAGTTTCACCTTTTTATTATATGTATTTCCAAAACGACAATCAAATATACGTACGATTTCAATATAATACAAAAGTAGGACATGAACACTGTTGACCTCATTTTGATGATCCACACTGTTGGATGATTTTGCATTGTACTTTATATATTTTGGATTTGCCCCTTTTATTGTTATTTTTACCTTTACACTTTTATATTTGCCTCTTCCCACTTTGTACTGTATAGCAACTGCCGCACAGCAATTTACCCCCGGATAAAAGTCTTATCTTTTGTATTCCATAATAACTTATGAAACCAACAGCCCCTTTATCTATTGCTGCAGCGGTTAGTTCAGTCGTAAATCTTCAGCACGAAAACACTCTAAAAACATTACACCAAACGATTATCTGTCTCTAAAAAGATTGGCTGCAGCTGAAGGTAACTGTAAATTCATTTTTTCGAAGGGCAGGTGTTTGAGGAGTGTTTTTGTGCCTGATAAAGATCCATATCACATCAAGTATTGCAGCAGTAGATAATTGAATGGCTTATAAAACACAGTGTGCAGGACATCATTTTGCTGTGAATGTCTCTGGCTTTATGAAGCACCTGCTAAACTGTTTTTTTATGTGGTTTAGGGCTGCCCCCCCCCCCCCCCCCCCCAAAAAAAAACCCCAAAGTGGAACGAATGAGAACTAACACGTTATTTGTTCAAAATAAATTTGATTGTAACCCTAAACTATGTTGTATGCACATTTATCCTGGCTTTGCAGTGACAGCTAGAAACGAGCTAAAAGAAATAGATTTTTATTGATTCATTTGTAGATTTTCTATTTCATTGTGTGTTGTGTTTTCATAAACTCAGCCTGTGTGTTTGTATTGTCAGATTCCATCGGCCCTAAGCGCTCTCACTGCCAGCTGGACGCCAGCACCACAAGCTCTCCGGTCCACAGCTCCCAGCGGTCTCCCGGCCCTCCAGACCCTCAGTACACAGCTCAGTCCACTTTGCTTTGGGATCCTCTTGCACCTGATGATATATATTTCTGTCTATAGTGACAGCTACAGGTGTGTCTTAAGGCCTTGGCCATCCACGGACACCAGTGAAACATTTGCACATATCTATAGTCAGAACAGTGATGTGTTTAACGCTCTGATTAGATTATTTATTTTAGAAGGCCAGAAGCTGCTGGTATATAATGATTGTTTATATGGTTCCCATCAGGCCTCGTCGTGACAGGTTCCACGGAGGAAAAACGGGCAACATTGCCCGTGTAGTAGTGAATGTTGTACTAAAGAGTTTGTGTGCTTGCCAAGGTATGCTTTGTCAGAAACTGCCAAATGGCCATATATGGGCATCCTCCTAGGACAGGAAATGGGAGTGATTGGTTATGTGCTGATGTCAGTGCCTATGTCATATATCAGAGGGGAGGAGAGGCAGTTTGTTCTGCTCAGATGTGCCTCTCTGAGTTGAATCTGAAAAACTGTAGTTCATTAGTAGACATATTTAAAGTATATTGCCACTAGAGGGCATTATATTATAAGAATTATAGACTGAGAATGAAGATTTGTATGTAGATGAAGAATAATCTGCAAGTGTTATATTTATAACTGCTGAAGCTGAGGGATCGGTGAGAACCCGAGGCTCTAACAGTGAAGTGCAATTGAAATCACTCCGATTCTAGCCAGTTGTAATCCCTCAGCACCCCTGATGATACACAGAAGTACCGTCATATATCTTGTTAAGAGTTATTAAGTGCAATCCTCCGATCACAAAGTGCTGGACTTGCTCTTCAGAGGATCTACTTTTCGTGCTTTGACTTCAGATTTTCATTTTAGGCTTTTGGCTGGAGCTCGGATTCAGAGCGACTCGGTGCCAAAGAAAAAGCATTCATTTGATTGTATGTTGGTCTTCTTATTTGGAACATTTGATTTTGATTGGCGGACTTCCTTTGATGGGTTTTATGAATAGAAAGCAGGATCTGAAAGTTACACTTAAGCAATCAACAATGATGTGATGAACAATCCATGTCCTAAATCTGTTAAATCTATCCACCTGTGTAGATACGTAAGGCATAATTTCACACTTCGCCCTAACATGCATCGTGAATTCAGCCGTAAAGATCTGGTTGTATTTTGATCATCATGGTGTGTGTGTGTGTATGTGTGCGTGTGTGTGTGTGTGTGTGTGTGTGTGTGTGTGTGTGTGTGTGTGTGTGTGTGTGTGTGTGTGTGTGTGTGTGTGTGTGTGTGTGTGTGTGTGTGTGTGTGTGTGTGTGTGTGTGTGTGTGTGTGTGTGTGTGTGTGTGTGTGTGTGTGTGTGTGTGTGTGTGTGTGTGTGTGTGTGTGTGTGTGTGTGTGTGTGTGTGTGTGTGTGTG
Source organism: Echiichthys vipera (assembly GCF_963691815.1). Taxonomy (NCBI): domain Eukaryota; kingdom Metazoa; phylum Chordata; class Actinopteri; order Perciformes; family Trachinidae; genus Echiichthys; species Echiichthys vipera. Next base: position 22,590,817 of record NC_139836.1, read on the forward strand.
TGTGTGTGTGTGTGTGTGTGTGTGTGTGTGTGTGTGTGTGTGTGTGTGTGTGTGTGTGTGTGTGTGTGTGTGTGGGGGGGGGGGTGTTCATTTTTCAGAAACTGAATCAGCACCCATTGCCAAACATTTGCTGAACAGGTGGGGATTTAATGTTTTGGACACATCAGACAGTAAATGTTGGGATTTGGATGAATATGTTGGATATGTTAACACTGGGAAGTTATAATGAGCTTCTTTTAACTCCCATTTTGTAGATGAAGCGATTCATTGAGAGAAAAAATCTGCAGATAAATCGACCCTTTGACAATCTAAATAGTTGTTAGTTGCAGCGCTACAATGCACTTCTTTCCGAATGTTCGTTGAAAACACTGATTCCACCAGAAGGTGATTAGCGTAGCTTAGCTTAACTTAGCATAAACACTGGGAGCAGGGGGGAACGGATAGCCTGGCTCCTTACATTTCACTTTTTATATACATTAAAAAGACAAAATGTTTCTAAAGAGATGCTGGTAAGTTTTTTTTGCTTTGTTTTTTTTAATCCTTTGAACAGAACCATGCTAGTTGTTTCCCCCATGTCCAGTCTTGACGTTAAGCCAAGCTAATTGCCCGCTGTTTGTAGCTTCAGTAGTAGCAGACAATCATGAGATTTGTATCAGTCCTCTCATCTAAGCAAACCTGTAAATGAGAATATTTCCCAAACTGTCAAACTATGCTTTTAACACCTTATACAAGCAAACATCATTAAGTAATCTTAGCATAAGAAGCAGCATATCCTATTTCTTAGCCTATTTTACATCCCAGTGCTCTTTGGGATTACATTTGCATTGTGAGCACTCTCGGAAAGATGTCTGGACTTTTAAGTCTTAATGGATTCTTATTGGGAGAAGATTTAATACAAATGGGTAATGCAATTGGCTGCACAACAACTTTGCTACACTCATTTGCCTTTGTTTAAATGTGCAGAGGGATGAGAAAGAGATGGAGCTGGTTTGTTTGCAACGTGGCCGAGGTGGTTTGAGCATTTGGATCACCTTGGTTCACCTTTGGTGCATTTATGGATTTTCTGCGTCAAAGTGCTAAATTCTTAAGATGTATGGTAATGCAAAATGTAAAGGGGATCATTTAATAATGATTTATGTTTTTGTGTGAATGCCAGAATGTTTCGCTGAGCAATCAGAAAAGGAAAGCTGAGGTGAAATGTACAAGGACATATCCACAGACAGAGAACCAGAAGTTATAACTTGCACGGGGGTAAAAAAAAAAAGACAAAACGTGGCGTGAATGTTCATATAAGAATTGCATATTTAGAGGAGGATGTTGACTGAAAAGTGATTGACAGATTGAGCTTGCTGATGTCCAAAGGCATGTGTTCTCATTATAGACCTCCAACCTCCACAGCATTCGTCATTCTCACAGACAGTAACTGAAAAGGACAGATTTATTCTTTCTGCGTCTGAATGTGCGGGACATGAAATAATGTACAGCGACGGAAAAGACCCAACAGTATTAATTCATGTCTATGTTGTTATGTATATTGATTATTTTGTACATAATGTATATCGAGCATGTGCATACGTTGAAATCAGGTTTACTACCAATATGATAAAATAGAACTTTGATGTGAATGTTTTAAGCTCTGATTTTATTGTTTTGTTATCCAGTAAAATATCAGCTCAGATTCAAATCAACACTCCAGTACATGACATGTATAAGTGCTGTTTCGAGGGCAGCATATACAGCATAGTAAGCAAACCGCCCTGTTTCCCAAACAGACCACGGACAAGCCATCATACAGGCAGTGATACATTTTCATGGATGGAGACTCAGTTTAAAGGCAATTTATAATCCTTTCTGGACTTCCACTTTTGGTTTATTGCTCCAGATGACCATCGGTCGCCTTGCACAAACTAGACAAAGGTAAACATGTGACTTGAATTTTAAACTACATGGATTTAGGCAGTCTCATCGGTTGCACAAAGTGTAAAGGTGAACATACGCAGCAAATATGGTCTTAAAAGACAGGAGAAGGTATTTTATTTTAGATACTTAAATCAAAACTCTTAATCTGGGGGAAAAGCTTTGACTGACCGCTGTCATGTTAGTGGAGTGAACATGAATATGCTGCTTGCATCTCTGAAGCATAGCTAGTACCGTTTAGTTGATCCCATTTAACATTCATAAGCGGTATAAAGTTAATCAGTAACTGTAAGCAGATATAAAGACATGCAAATATTGTTGTTGTAGCCACCTTAATTAACAACATATCAAGTGACGATGTGAATGGGGTCGCTTTAACGATGACACTATAAATTATCAGCTGAATCTGCAGCTCCCCTCAGCTTTACAGAGCTTTATAGCTTCATAATGTATTTGTTAACAACTTCAACTAATTATCCTTGAGCATGCTCAACTGTTGAATAAAGGTATTAATATTCAGAATCGTATATAATGTCTACACAAGCTTTCAACACATTTATAAATTAACTTTTTTAAACCCGTCTGTGAATGTGTACGTATGTGATTTGTACATGTGTATGAATAGTTAATAAATGCTGAGGATTAGTTGCAACAACAGCTGTTTATAAACCAAGTATGGGTGCTTAATTGGAGAAGTTAAAATTGGTGACAAATACATTCATAAACACTTTAATATGTCTTAATATTTGCTTACAACTACACTGTGTGTCTGTGAAGTGTTTATAAACTGGGCATAAATGCTAAATAGAGAGGTTAAAATGAAGTGTTGCTAATTAAGAAGCTTTAGACGTTGTACTTGTTTGTGTAAATCCAGACAAGAGCCCGGTGTTGTCTATTTTAAAACACGAATGACTTTCTAATTTTACAACTACTTACAGGGGAGTCCTGGTCTGGATGGGCACCAAATCTATTTTTAAGTTTAATGCACAAATCCATATTTTAGTGCAGAATTAGGTAAAGTGTCTCGACAGAGGCAGTTGAGTGGGAAAAAGCCTCGACAGTTGGTGTTAAGTCATAACCAGTCAGTATTAATGACAAGGAGCGAGTCCTGTAAACACTTTTATGGCTGCAGTCTGTTTCATCTCATCTTGTATGGGACTGTAAAATAAACACAATAAACCTTCTGAGACCCAGTGAAAGTTATAACACACCCCGCGGTTCTTTGTATTGCTGATATCTTGGAATACGTGTAATCAAAGTCTCGCAGACACAATTTCCTGCAGTTAGATTCAACAATATTCCTCTTACCTTTCCAATTGAGTTGGTTTAAAACACACATGCTTTTCCCCGACTGCTGCAGGCTTCCACCGGTTCATGAAAACGTTTACATTTGAGGATGTCTACTGTTGTAATGGTGCTTTAGACGTCCTGTATCACTTCCTCAAATCAGAGAGCCATTATCAGACCGCTGCAGCTGTTTCCGACCAAAAGCCTTTAATCTTAAACGTGTAATCCTTCCTCGATCATGTGAAATTCACAGTAAGGTATCGTGACTTATCGTGACTTGCTGCGGATTTACAAGTGTCAGTCAGATCTCAATATACCCATCAAATTTTAAATGCATTGATTTTTTTTAAGTCATAGGATGATGTCATATATCCCAAAACAGCTACTGTTATGTGTCCAAATGTGTTTATTGTTTTTGTATATAAAGAATCATGGAAAAACACCTATTTTGTTGTTGCCCTGGTTTTTCTTGTCATATGATCGCAGACTTATAGAAGAGAGAGAGACACCCACACACACACACACACACACACACACACACACACACACACACACACACACACACGTGTCTAACAGAGGGCCGCAGGTTTTCCTCAAGAATTTGAGTGAACTTGGCAGCATCCATTTTCCCTTCAATCCTGACCAACTGCCCAGTCCCTGCTGAAGAGAAACAAGCCCACAACATAACACAACAAGGTTTGTTTCTGCCAAACATAGCGCTTGGAGTTCAGCCCAAAAAGTCACATGGCATCAGAATCTTCAATATTTATTTTGGCGTACTGTAAACGAGACTCAGCTTGATATTTCTTAAGAAGAGGCTTCTTTCCTTCCTTCAACCCTGCCATACATGTAGAACTTGTGAAATTCTTGTCACATGCACGGATCGACCAATCTCTGTCGTTAAGACTAATAGATACATAGATAGACTTAATTGATCCCACGCTTGGAAATGAAAGTGTACAGTAGCAGCAGCATTAGATACAGTAAAAACACACAGACACATCAAAACAGTAATAGAAAATGCAATTTAAAAAGATACATAACAAATGTAACTCCTTCAAGGTCACCATGGGCCTCTTGGTAGCATCCAGCTCATCCAGTTTGGAGGGGCGGCCCAATCTAGGCAAGGTCTGGGTGGTGCCATATGCCTTCCACTTCAATACTCTGAACGGTACTCAGAGGGATAGTTAAAGCCTTTGAAATCTTTTTATATCCTTCTGCTAACTTGTTCCTATCCACAATAGAATAGAATAGAATTGTCTTTATTGTCATTGTACCAGTACAACGAAATTTACAGTACAATCCCTTAAAAGTGCAGAAATAATTTAACATTAAAAGCATCAAATAGAATATACAACTTTATCCCGGAGCTTTTTTGAAAGCATCTTTCCAACCATGGTGAATTCTTTGTGTTACCATGCACTACTAGGAGTGGGATCCTCAAGGAACAGCTGATTTTATTCAGAAGTAAAATCAAAAACACCGCAATTGATTTCAGGTGGAGGCCAATCAACTTGATGTGTAATCTGGAAGGTGATTGGTTATACCTGAGAATGTTTATAGTGGTTATTCTAGAGAGACTCATCACTTTTTCCAACCCTGCTATTCTAGTTTTTAATTTTTTTTATTAGTTTTCAGATAATATTTCACTTAAATGATGTGAGGCAAAATGTGTAAATCACGCTGGAAAAAATATATTAATATATTATCTTTTCAGGCTATGAAACAAAAAAAGTAAATTTCAAAAGGGTCTGTGAATGTCCTCATTTGTCCAGGTCAGCGTTATCCCCAAAGCAATTTCCGTCAAAGCAACTGGACTTGGTTATTTGTCTAGGAAGACGTTTCACCTCTCATCCAAGAGGCTTCATCAGTTCATGTACGCCTCTGACCAGGCTGGGACTGGACCAACTAACTGGTGTGGAGATCCAGGTACTTTACGTCTCACAAGGCCGATGATGTCACTAGAACCCTTTGTGCTACAAGTGTCAACGACCGTCGTTAGAGTGACAGTCATTGGTGGGAAGTAGGTTTCGACCTTGTTTGATTGTTGAATCTCCTGGGAAGGGATGAAAGGGCAGCATTGTAAATTGGAGATAAGTGGTGTCTCAGACCTCCTCCTCTGTTTAGTGATGGTTTCTCTACTTTTGCATAGATGGCTTCTTTTGCTCCTCTTTCAAACCATCTGTCCTCTCTGTCCAGGATGTGGACATTGTTGTCAATTTCAAATTTCAAAAGGGTAAGACTTTCTTTAGGCACTGTATGCACATCCCCAACAAAACGTGTAAGAAAATGTGAAATGTCGTTGATTCCCTCTTCAGTATTTTCTATCGTTGTGTTGTTGCCGGCTGCACTAGTCAGAGATGCTTTGAGGAGGCTGATTTCCTCCTTGAAAGCCACATTTCCTAATTCACTATTCAGAGACATGAAATGGAAAGACACTTAGTTTATTTTAAAGAGCATTTAATCATTCCTTGCAGATTGCCTGAAAAAGACATTTCATTTTTTTTTCCCCACTGATTTTACAACTATAAAATAGATTTAGGGCCTATCTGGAAACTCAAAAGTGTAGCAATTACAGCCAATTAAGCTTTTCTGGGATATTAGATTTTCTTCTAAAACGAAGAAAGCCCATAACACTCTTTCTCATCGCTTCCCTTATGTGCCCTCATTTTGAATAATCGTCAAAGAACACAGGAGTGTAATTACTCCTTACAAAGGGACGAATAAATCTGCTGAGTGAGATGACATATGTATTCTTATTGCCCGTGTGGCTTAAGGGAACATTGCCCTGTCCGTTGATCCACCACTTTGGTCCAGACTGAAAGATCTCGACAACAACTGTTGGTCGGATTGCCATGAAAGTTTGTACAGACATGGGGACGAATCCTTATGACTTTGATCCTCTAAACTTTACTCCAGTGCCACATTTGTGTTTGTGAGTGAAATGTACCAACAGCTTTTAGACCGATTGCTATGAAATGTCTTTTTTGTTCAATCCCTTTACCAAATTACAGAAGCCCTGAAAGTCAAGGTGAAAATACAATACAAAGGGAAGTGAAAGTGCAGCAAAATGCAGCATAAATAAAATTATATGCCTTATTAGATAACTAATAATGTCTGTAAAACATAATGGGGCTGTGCATAGGTGCCGACTTGGCTTAAACAGTCTAGATATAAGGTCTGATGGAAACATTGTGAAGAGACTGTGTTCCACGTGGCTACGTAATATTCATATCAATGGATGATGTGATCATGGTGTCTGCAGACAGTGTAAACCCACCTAATGTGTATATGATGCACCTGGATGCAATAAATTCAATGTGTAAAATACTTTAGGTCTAACAACAAATAGCAAGTTAAGACACACATTATTTGTATGTCACTGCTGATGCGTCTGGGCATGGCTGTTTCACAGGAGGTCTGTGTGTTTTTACTGTAGCAGACTGCCGTTGTTGTTAGGTCATTCATTCATTCATTCATTCACCTTCAACCGCTTGTCCCTGTCGGGGTCGCGGGGGCTGGAGCCGATCCCAGCTGACATCGGGCGTGAGGCGGGGTACACCCTGGACAGGACGCACGGAGCTGGAACTGGCTTTGAGCGGCTCACTTCGCTACCCACGTTAATCGTTAAGGTTTAATTTCACTAAGAGGCTATATTGTAACATTAGTTGTCACGTCCGGTGTGTGAGTCATGTTTCTCCTTCAATCTTTTCACACGTGTGGCTCACTCACCCATAAAACTAAGTGCAAGGAAAAGCAATTATAAAAGAATCAAATCCTTTGCATTTTGTAATAAACATCAGTTTAACTTGACAAATGCAAAATAAGACGATTACAGTAACTCTAGTAGCTGCCTCCAAAAGATGGAGTTGATATTCAAATGCATCTTCAGCCTCCAATTTGCAAACACAATGTGACAGAGGCTGAAAGTTGTACCTCTTTACTCCGGTGTAATAGCTGCATTTTGCCAAATAGATTTCCAGTGAATATTCTGCGAGCTCTGTAAAGCTTTTGGTTTCACCTTGGGAGTCTGTGTGTGTCATCATGGCAAAATGTGGTCCTGGAGACACCTGCAGCAGTGGGGAGTAAAACAGAGGCAGTTTTGAGTATCTTTCCAGGTGTTTATATGCCTGTGGACGGATTAAGTCACCACGATATAGTGTCCTAACTGTGCAAAATACAGTTATGAAACCGTGTGTAGATCAAAAGAAAGGCTGAGGCAGAGGGTGGGTGTGTTCTGAGCATGTATGGTCTGACAATGCATTACATCTTAATGCAAACATCTCTGAACCTTTTGAGGAAGTGTGTTCTTTGGTTTGCATGCAAAGATCTGTGTGAATGGCCATCAAAGTATAAAAGAACCAGCCTGTCAAGCTTCATCCAGAGCCTGCTGGCTTTTAAGGAGGATGTGAGGAGGAAATGAAAGCTAGAGGAGAAAAGCGACGAGGAGATTGCAGCCACAGGGATTGCAGGAAATGACAGATAGTCAAAGGTGTGAATCACCCGAGGGGCTTCAACTCGAAAAGGCCATCCCCCTGATTATCTGCAGGCTTTAGAATTGATTTGTGGCGGCTTCACCTCAGTGACAAGAAAGGTGTGGATCAGAGGTTTTGATTTGCTTGTGATGTGCAGTCACTTGTCAGCTTTGCAGCTCCCTTCCACGATATCCTGTATATATTATTCTGACAGTGGTGATGATCGATCTTTATAGAGGAAAGGAGGTCAGCAAGATAACTGTAGTAGCACTTGTATCTGAAGATGCCCTCCTTGACCACAGTCATCCTAAACCTCCGGCTCTCTCTAAAACCCATCATTATTTTACTCTGAAAAGGACCTTTGCTGTATTTCTCCTTAAATCTTACCTCAGCTCTTTTTAACCAGAGCTATCTTCTCTAACAATCTTCTCCCAAAAGTTTCCACTTTTAGCTCCCAGAGTCACAGTAGCTGTAAAACACACACGCACACACACTCACATATGCACACACACGCACACTCACACACACACACACACACACACACGCACGCACACACGCACACGCGTGCACACACACACACACACACACACACACACACACACCTACTTAATGAAGTTTCCCAGGCAGTTTTGTCCCTGGCACACTGCCTGGAGGTCTCGGCTGTAATACAGGTCTGCTATGGGTGGATATTAATCATCAGTCTAATACCCTGTGGGGTCTCAGAAAGTGTAATTATTAAAAGGTTTATTCCACCCAGTCTTATTGTCCAGTCACTCCGCTTCTCACATTAATTGCGCTCTTTGCAAAAAACGTGTGAAAAGTTAAAAAAGATTAAGAACGCAGTGAAGAAAGCAGATCTCAAACCAAGTCAGATTTTCATTTTCTCTGCTCAGAAATTGTATCGTAAGAAGGGAGGGTGACATTTATTTGTAAAAAGATTTACAATTTCTGTCATTGCACATAACTGCTTCTGAAACGGCTCAGAACAGACGTTCATCACTGTATCACAAAGATCCGGCATTCCTTCGCATTCCTCTACTGACTGCCACTTTTTAATTGCTGTTTATCTTTACTCAGAGAAAAATGAGCCAGGCATTCAACCCTGCATTCTTCACAGAACATATTCATTCATGAGGGGGCGTAAGCACAAAGGAAGATGAGAGCGGAGCATTAAGTGGAGGAGGACAATGGAGAAGAAGGGTTAAGGCAGGCAGATAGATAAAACAGGTGGGTGGTAGAAAAGGGCAAAGATAATTGGATTGTGGGAGCATTCAAATGGGACGAGGGTGAATGTGCTTCCTGAATCTTTCAACCGTTTGGCTGAGGACCTGTTTAATCAGAGAGCTAAAAAAGGTGCTCGCGTCAGCATAAACACACAAAGGCTGGTTACTGGGAGATGCCATTCATTGTGTCAGGTATCATGTAAAAATGCAAACGTGCACAGATGCAGTTTCCAATCTGACTAAAGCTTGGATGGGAATGAATTGCCTGGACACTGGTCAGCCACCTACAGTACTGGTATGGGGTTATTCATTCTCATGCAGGTGCAGAATGTATGTGACAGTCGGTCATCGGCTGTAGCCCTTGTGGTGCATTCAGGTGCAAATTTTTGGCCGAGACACTGGCAAACATTCAGCCTTTATCTACGCTAGTTCTTTGATGTCCATTTGGTGCGTGTTGGCCTTAAAATGGCAGCATATTCCACCTGTATCCTCTATACCAACATGTCACACAGGGTTATGGGCTTTAGGGGATCAGTTATCGAACCTCATTCTGTATTGGGACCGTGACCCTAAAAGTTGAAAAATATACAAGGATATAAATTATGTTTTTGTGTGTTAAACTTATATTTCTGCAGATTTGTGACAGAATGTAATGCTACACTTTGAGTTTTATTTCTTTTTCTGTGTTTTGATCAACACCTTTGAAGTATAAAATACCTTTGAGGAAGGAAATATTTCTAGTATACAGTTAAAGAAAAGAAAATACGTTCTATTCCAGAAACATTAAGGGTCCATCCATCTGCTATAGGGGCCCTAGCTCGCCTCACTTTGTATTTGATCATTTAGTCCCAGAACTTAATTAAAGCAGTTTTTTTTACTGCAAATAAATGACGTGTATTATGAGCGTACAAACTTTTTTATGTCCCTGGCCTGCCCTTTAAAAGCCTTTTATAGTGTGCATGTGTTTGTTGGCAGGCAGAACACGGTATTTACTGTGAAGGTCTCCAGAAGGAATAAACAATGCTGAACAAGCTGTTCCGCTTTTTCCCTTTGATTTATGAAAACACTTTATATAACAGACCACTTTTAAGTGTTGGTATAGTAAAAACATGGTTTTAGGTACCAAAAAATATTTCTTTCCGCAATACATCAATCACCTTTTGATGATGACATCTTTCTCAAGGTCATAATTGCAGGTGCGGGAGATTGAGTAGTCATGGTGATCAGTCTATTCAATCTCAGTATTACAATATGCTCCCTGCTGTGTTCTAAAGAGAAAGCATTATAAATAAAAGCTGCACAGGAGAGGCCTCTCAGAGTACATCACCTAAAGTGGGGGTATTTGAGAGCCTATAGTACACCCATTTGCAAGCCTTATTCCCATTAAGAAGGGACAGTCCATCTCCATCTCCATCTCCACTAATATCACTGGAAACTGAGGGGCAGACGTCTATTTGTGCCCAGAGAGAACAAGAAGTCGAGCAATTTACGTGAGTGTTTTATGTGCCAGTGCGACGGCAGACAACAGACCTCACGCTGCTTTCACGCCTGACTTGGCAGCGCCGTCTTCACGACTCTCACAGCGAGGACAGATGGCAAGGACTTACCCCACTAAGTAACCCTCCAACACACACACACCAGACGTGATGTGCAACACAAGAACTTCCTTGGCACCCACTGACTTGTCTCTCAGTCCAAATATGAGTCATCCATAGCATCCTCTACCACCTAGTGTCTGTGTGTGTGTGTGTATGTGTGTGTGTGTGTGTGTGTGTGTGTGTGTGTGTGTGTGTGTGTGTGTGTGTGTGTGTGTGTGCGTGTGTGTGTGTGTGTGTGTGTGTGTGTGTGTGTGTGTGTGTGTGTGTGTGTGTGTGTGTGTGTGTTGGGCTGGCAGTATGCTTTGATTAATCACCTGAAGTCAGCACATGAAAAGACTTGCAGCGACTGCAGCTTCAAACATCTAACTATATTGTACCACCCTGAGGAGATTTGCATTATGAAAAAGTAATTTTCAGGTGGTTGGTAGCATGTTAAACACTCCAGTCCTGATCAAAGGCACTGATTCAAATTAAACACTGGAATAAAATGTCTGCCATGAGCTGTGTTTCTTTATGAAAGTGGTGGTGCCGCTGCTTGTGAAGGTAATTTTTTCACTTTGGAATCTAATTGCCATTAATAGCTTTTCCGATCACCAGACCACGCAATTAGTATTTCTATCGTGTGAACATCATACATGAGAATCAGCCACCTCTTCAAATTAATTCAATTTTTTCCTGACTTGCATAACACACTGTACATTGTCAACACTTAGCAATGTAATCATTTAGCTGACAATCAGAAATAACGGAACACGGCGTGTCAGGATGTGTTTAAGTCACACATGGCTGATCTGTGTGCACTCAGATGTGTGGGTGGATGATTGGGTGCAATGGTGTGAGTGCGCCTGAAAGTGGTGCATGTGCGAGAGACTGTGTAGGCGGACAACAGTTTGTTGAATCTGCAAGGCCAAACAAATGAAACTCGCTGCTGAGACATACAGTTATGTTCATAATAATAGCAGTGTGTTTAAAAGGGTGAGTGAACCTCAAAATGCTTCAAATAAATTGTATTTAATGAACACAAATGCATTGAGGACACTGCACATTCTATTTCAAAGCAAGAAAATTGGAAAAAGTAATTTAATTTGATAAAGAAAGTCAAGAAATATAATGTTCAAAAAATAGCAGTGTTGACATCTGTTTCTACAAACTCAAAAATGTACTGTATTCAACTAAGAGATCAGAATCAGACTCAGAAATACTTTAATAATCCCAGGAGGAAATTATTTTAATTTCAAACACCAGCTATATAAACAACATATTTAACAACAACAATAATATACAGATAACATACACTATATTTGTAAAAACAGAAATATAAAAACAGTATTTTTATATATACCTCGGACATCTCGGACATCCCGTTCCAGAAAAGTGCAGTGCTCGGAACAGCAAATATACTGCACAGAACACTCAAGCTCCCTGGCCTCGGATAGAGGACCCCAGCTTAGAGAGAGGGTCAACCACCTGCGCACCTGCGGAGGGGTGAGGAGAAGATTTTTAGTTTTTTTTATATATTTAAAATATCAAAATTACACTGGTAATATAGATTAGATCAAAACTATTGTAATAAGGTGCAAAGTACCGTACAAATGTGCAAAGAACAGATTGTTTATGGTTGAGTCCGTATTACAGAGAGGAGGTGCCAGACTCACATAGGGATGTTTTCTATAGTTTAATGACCACATGCAGGTAAGATTTCCTGTAGCGCTCTGTGGTGCATCTGGGTGCGAGGAGTCTTCTGCTGAAGATGCTCCTCCGCTGGGCCAGTGTGTCGTAGAGGGGGTTGGAGGGATTGTCCAGGATAGACCGGAGCCTGGACAGCATCCTCCTCTCTGCCACGGCCGTTAGGGTGTCCAGCTCCTCCCTTGCGAAATCAGCGGCCCACCTGATCAGTTTGTTCAGTCTGTTGGTGTCTGCGACCTTCAGCCCACTGATGCTTGAAGATTCAACTTTCCCTGAGAATCATACACTTATATTTAGTTGCGTAGCCATGGTTTCTGATAACTGCTTCACATCTGTGGTACATGGAGTTGACCAACTTCTGGCACAGGTTGATAGATATTGCAGCCCAGGACAATTGTACTACGTTCCACAATTCCTCTGCAACAGCATTTTTTATGTCAGCCAACAAGTTTTCTATGGGATTAAGGTCTGGGGATTGTGCTGGCCACTCCATTACTTGGACTTGGACATTCTAGTCTTCTGACTACTTTTCACATTCACCTGTTCGCACAGACATTCACACTGATGGCAGTGAATGACATCTACATCTAATTTAACCATTCACACCACATTTACACACCCATGCGCAGAACGGGGAGCAATTTGGGGTTCAGTGTCTTGTCCCAAGGACACTTCGACCTGCGGACAGGGGGAGCCAGGGATCGAACAGCCGATCTCTTGAATGGAGGATGATCCACTAGTGCTAGTGATGTGGGACTGCTAATATTTTGAACAGAACTGCATATGGCTGTGCAGCATGACAGGTGCACAGCAGTGGAGGCTGTTAATGTTCTAGGTTGCAGTTTACATTTTCTCAACTGACCTCATATTTGTCTTAGAATATCAATGTAAAAAAGGCCAAATTTTGGTCATTTTTTTCTTTGTTAAACTGAAGCTGAAAAGTATACAATATTCAGTATTTGGCCTAATTTGTGGTCTTAATAGTGCTGATGAAATGTACAGGCAGATGAATTACAATAAAATAAAAGCTTAAGTCAATTCAGAATAATGTTGATCCATCCTATAGCATTACATAGAACCTGAACTAAGGAGCATTGAGGCTGTTGTTTGCTGGTGGCCCAACACGGCACCAAGTCACATATTGCTGGTTTAACTTGTATTTGTCACCCATCTATATGTGTCTGGGTACTGACTTTGAGATAATAAAAGACTACATTTTAAACAGTAACACATGAATTTTAATGAAATCAAAACAGAATATCCAATCAAGGATACAACGCCATCAGTTTATACAAATGAGTTGTCAGATGATTGTGAAACAATGTTTTTTATTATCTTAAAAATGCTTAAATCTTTTCATTCACCTCTGTAGCTAATTTCCCTGACAGCTGCAGAACGGAAATATACTTTTCAGTGGTCCAGATGCAAACAATGTTAAGATCTATGTCCAGGTATGTTAGTCTAAATGCATTTAGCCTGAATGTGTTGACAGGCTAGTAAAAGGTAAATTGACACTGAATATGTTAAGCAGAAAGTAAAATTGTATGTCCAACAAAAAACAAATGCGCCACAAACATGTTCAAAAAACATCCAAAGGGTTATGGCAGTGTAATCTAGGCATCATCAGGTTTGTCTGCTGGTGGTCCACACGGCTGAAGCATCTTCTCCATCAAGTTGAAGCGGACACGTGCTTTGCTCTCGTTCTCAGCCACAGAGAAGTAGTTGAGCAGGTCAAAATGTCCCATGTAGGAGCAGTAAGAGTCTCGGTGCTGGTTGACCAGCCATTCCCACTTGCTGGTGTCGGCGTGTCCTGTGCCGATGTACTTGGACTGAAGATGCTCCAGTTGACTGTGGATGTTGTATCTGTCTGTCATTCTGGCTGAGACGAGAGTACCCGAAGCTGTGGACAAGAGTAAGAATGAAAAAATACATACAGAATTGATCCTCAAAGCAATTTCAGTCAAAAGCAACTGGACTGGTTATTTGTCTAGGAAGACGTTTCACCTCTCATCCAAGAGGCTTCATCAGTTCATGTACGCATCTGACCAGGCTGGGACTCGTACATGAACTGATGACGTCTCTTGGATGAGAGGTGAAACGTCTTCCTAGACAAATAACAAGTCCAGTTGCTTTTGACTGAAATTGCTTTGAGGATTACGATGACCTGGACGAATAAGAACATTCACAGACCCATACAGAATTTATTTTAGCAATACAGCGATAATATTGCTATCTAGTTTAAAAGTATGTGACTACTTATTTCTGTGCTTCAGCCAGTTGCATGCTAAATATAATGTTAAATCCAAGTTAAAAAGGAAGAAAACAGCATGTCTGGCTCACTCATTCTAAAAATAACTACTTTCACTGTGCTTGCGCAATAAAAAGGACAACAATATGTTTTTCACACGGTATGGGGAGGAAGGAGTATTTAGACCGGATCTTCTATGGTGAAAACACATGTAAACACGCACGTTTTATTTTTTGCGTTTCTTTATGTAGCAAACTGTCTTAATGTGTTAGATGTAGGATAAGATATACATATGAAGCCAATCATTATGATCACTATTGTATAGTAGTGGAAACAGGGACGGATTAAATAAGCTTTTGCTTCTTCCTTAAACATTTTCAGACCTGAAAACCTGTTTTTATTTTATAATATTTATTTACTATTTGTTTACATGTTCGAAATTAATTCCTTTATTCAATATAACCGTAAAATAAAAACAATAGCTACTTCGCTTTAACAAAAAGCAGTTAGCATGTTAAGCTAACACGTTGACGCTGACGTTAGACCGATAAAAGTAGCATCGAGCCGAAACACAAACTGCTATTAGAGGTAAATATATGTTTCTTAGTTATCACGTGTATTTCAAACGCATAGATATACTCACTCGATGAAAGGTAGAGAGTTTAAAAGCGATGGATGAGGTTTAATGCGTCGCAAAACAAACACAACGATGAGTTCCGGTGGGTTCCGCCTTTAAAATGAACCGGGGGGAAACACAGGGTGGCTATTTTTTTGTTCCTCCGCTCAAATTAAAGGTTGAATATGTAGACTCTTCATTAAAAGCTATATTTAATAATAATAATAATAATAATAATACACATACGGGTCACTTTGAAGGGTACAGAATGAGAGTATTGCTTTTACATAAAAAAAATATTTAGTCTGAATTAATATTTTAAATATTTTTGTCATGTTCTGTTTGCATTGTACCAGCCAATAGCGGCCGTCATTGCAGGTCGCCAGAGTTGTCTGTTGTTCGGGGTAGCTACTGTAGGCAGGCACTGGGTGAAATGGAGTTTGCAAATCCGGCAGCTGAGTGACCGGAGACGGACAAAAACCAGAGTCAATATAAGCCAAGCATTTACTCCATGGACTGAGATAAAGGAGTTCAAAGACATTAAAACGCATGCAGAAATTGCTACGTTTCTCCTTCATCGGTAAGCTAACTTTCATGTTTACTTAGCTGTAACAGCTAACAGTAACTGTCAGTCAAACTCCTCTGCAATACTTGTTTTAATGGTGTGATTTGCCAAAGGTGACGGGTTCAAACAGGCTCAAACAGACTCTGGTCTACTGTAGGCTACTGGGCAAGACGAACCTGGCAACCTGAATGCTCAAATATTTTTTGTTGTTGCGACTTTGATCTTGAGACACTAGATGGCGGTTTTCTGCTCATTCTCTATATTCAACCTTTAATATTCAAACTGAATATCTTCCAATTGCAGTGCAGTAGAGTGTCGCCTAACCAGGGTCTGCAAGGTGTAATAATAATGAATATGTCAGATGTACAAAGGTTATGTTGAGAACCATAGGAAAACGTTTTTGAAGCCAGAAATGCTCTAAAGTATTTAACTGTTGTTGTTTTTTAAAGGCAATGGCTGTTTCCCCCTACATGTAAGATAGACTGTATAAAATAGGAAATTAGACATTTTTTTGGTCTGAGAGTGTGTCAAAGTCTTGTTCATTTGGTAACGAATCTCCTGTCTCTATATAGGCTGAAAACCACTTAGGATATGCTATCTGATGCCCTTGTTGGACCATTGTCTTCAGGTAAGTTACTCAGTTTATTGTAGTTATTTTATATCTGTTTGTAATTTAAGATGCTGCATTTTCTGCAATCAGTTTAGTGCTGACCAAGCTAGTCATTAAAACTAGCTGCCTGAGGCTAATGTGTTGTTAATACAACATTCAATGTAACCCCGTTTTTAGTCGAACCAGCTGTACTACAGTGTTAAGATAAAGCAAAGATTATCTGGATAAACTAAAGCCATAAACTATATTATGGCTTAAACCTGTAAAGATCATTTCTTACCTGGAATCAAGCAGCTGCTTTTAACTCATGTACCTGTATATGTTTACTGTCTGTTTATGAAATAATCTTTGGGCAAAACCAACATTTCCACTGCAGTATCACAAACAGACAAGCTGTTTCCTTATAGTATAAAAGGGCAGTGTTTTAAAAAAAAAATTCTTAAGTGAATTTGTGCTATATTATATGGTATATAATAATATTTCAATTGGTGCTTTAAGTCTGGGTAGAGTTGTTCATCTTACTCATAGCCTAGAGTGTGTTCATCCCTAAAGCTCTGTAACGACAGGGAAGATGCAACATTTTGATTCATAACACATCTGTGATTTTTTATGGATAATACATTTAATAACCATAGCTTATTTCCATCTCAAATCCTTTGAAGTGAACACTTTGCATTTTGAACAATGACCTTATTCTTGCATAAGTTCTTTTCTTTTCTTTTTTTTTAAATTATTATTAGGATGATGCTTGTTGGCCTGGGTTAACTGCTCTTTCCTGTTGTTTCTCATTACAGAAGGAAGCAGGATGCAGTAGTAATAGCTAGTGTTAGTGCTGTCCTCAGCAGATAACATCCACTGGGTCAGACTACCTCATCAACACAGATATGGTACATAAGCCCCTCATACTTGATTGTTTATTATTTATTTGTACTGTATTTTATTGGCTATTTATTAGCTACTTAGATTTACTTTAATTGTATTTTATTTGAGTCTTCACTTTATTTTATTTCTACTTTATTCATCTTTATGGCTTGTTTCTACTGTGCACGGAGCATTCGAACAAAAGAATTTCCCCCCGGGGATCAATAAAGTATTCTGATTCTGATTCTGATGATTCTGATACATAAAAACATAGTACCTTTTTGCCACCTTTACCCAGGAATATTACTGCTTTTGTTCCCATCAAAGCCATGCACATGGAAAATTGACTTTAACTTCTGTTCCTGCAAGACACACAAGGAGGAAGACGCCTGAGCATTTACGAGTTAGGGTACATGTGGGAAAGTGGTTAATCATCCATAGGTGTTGGTGGTGCTGTTTTCTGTTTTTGTGTCCAGGCTGCGATGGATAGGAATAACTAGAAAACTAGAAAGTTTGCTGTGATAATGGAACTATATTAAAACAGCGCAGAACAATGCAGCCCACTGTCATGGTGAAAGATAAGCATTTAAGTCGTTGTCAAGGTATCCATCTTAATATAAGGTCATATCATTGAGGTTCACTTTCATGTATGATTAAACTAGACAGCTTACCCCATTCAGTTGAGTCTCATGGGGACTGATGCTTATGACTATTGAGTGTATAGCTCAACCGCTCTGTAGAAAAAGAGGCTTCCTGAGGAGAGTAACTGGATATGAAGGATAACAGTGATAAAAGAAGAAGGTCCATTTATCACCCTGCACCATGGAGATCTACAGGGATTTGAGATTACATTTCTGATAGTACGTCCTGGCAGGAGCCGCTGTGAATGAGGTCAAAGACACCTTAACTCAGGTGCTGATGGTATATTGTCCTTATATCATTGAAGAGAAAAAATGAGAGTGCCAAGAGCATATTGTGAGACATGATTGGATTTCATTCCTTTATGTTCATGGTATAGTGCATCATGTATTCACTTCAGTGTTTGAGGGATAAAAATAGACAGTGTAGTGTAAGGGAAGCTGAATGCACAAAGAGGGCAGCAAACAGTTTGGGGGAAAGATGCAGGATTTGCGTCAGAGTGAGGATAAAGAGACAATTATATGCATGTTATTTGTCTTCTGACTTCACTTGAAGGTTGTGAAATTAGATACAAGGGGCGAAGAATGAGATGTGCTGTTAGTCTGTTACATTATGCTTCTCCTTGTGTGTGTTTGATCATTATAAACATTGCTTTTCTTTAAGTTCCATTTCACCTCATCCCGTAGCAACCCGTACCTTAATATTCAACAGTTTTGCATTTAAATTAGTGCACATTGAAGATATTGATACAAAAGATATGCTGTAAAACCCTATAGGTGAGTGGATTATATTCTGGCACACAGTAGCAATGAAAACCTTCCTTTTAACCAGCCCCCCAGGAAGCGCATCAGACTTTAAAGCTGATCTGAACTGATCTACATCTGTAAAATAGGTTGTGCCTCTTTAAGAGAAACGCAGAGGAAGGGTTTGTTAGCCTCAGTTTAAAACACATTTTCTTCTCAGAGCTTGTCATTGAAAAGTAGGTTGTTAATGCAATCCAGGTAGTGTGGAGAGTGTCTTCATGGTATTACAACTACTCTGTACAATGTCCCTTATGAAGAGCCCTTAAGTAAGGTACTTAAGTGTATCACTGCTCCAAAGTCTGCTCTTGCAGAAAAGTACAAGTGCACTGACGGGTCACTTGTGAAGACCTGTGTGTAATATACACTTTAAGAGAGTAGATTTAGTGTTCATACTGTTCCTTATTTTTTTTTTGTTTTGCACTCTACCAGATAGATGTAGTTTTATCTCACTTTTGTGGAGCTACATCTAAGGTAAAATAATAGTCACAGGGGCATAATCAAACTTTAATAGCCAATCTTTAAGTGAGCAGACCTGGGAACTGCAAAGCAAAGCAGTAGCGGGAGGAGTCGGTAATGAAACCAGGTGGATGGATGGGAATATTGCCTGACTGGATGGCTTCTGTGCTCCGCAGCCCTACTGAGTGATAGCCTTGTAAAAAATGGAGTCAGCGATACTTCCAGTGATTTAAACCAGCTGCCTGAGAAAGAGCCCATTCTCAACCACCAGGCATCAGAGGTAGATGGAGAGCAGAAGTAAAAACAAACTACCCCCTCTGCGGCTGTTACAGCGATGGCTGGTTAGTCGACGGACAAACCGAGGCGGCTCATTAGTCAGCTGCCAAACGGGGTGGTTATGCTGGGTGGTATGTCCATTGGTGGACAAGGTAATAAGGTGGATGGCAGCCTTACAGGTCTCAGTGGTCATTTGCTTACTGTACATTAGCACAACCAACTGACTGGTTTGCTTTTCTGGCTTACTGTCTTTGTTCTTTGTGTCTGTTTTCTCAAGATAATCCATCACTTTAATTTCCCCGCCACACCCGGTATTCTCCCTACAGGGTTCACTTTTCATCCTCCCGATGGTCTGTGAACCACACCAGCAAAAGGCAGGTCCTCTCCGTCAGATGATAAGAGCCGGTTAGACATTCATCTAGGTGTGAAATAGCCCGAGGAAACTACTGCTCTATGACATTGCTGAGCCGCTCAAAGCCTGGAGGAATTAAATTGGATTTGGCACGGCTCGGAACAATCATGCTCCTTCCTGAGCCTTCTGTTTGGGGTCTCATATTGGATGTCTCTTTGCTGTTGAAACTCACTTTCTCCATTGGTCACATGCTACGACCAGTCAAGAGCCGGTTAACTTGAGATTTTGGTCATGATGTGAGAAAATCCTCAAACTGTGGCACAGATAAAACTGTGACCTTTGGCTTTCATCCCTGGAGAGCCTTCAGAGCAGAACAGTAGGTGTAGCACAGTAACCACAAGATCCAGAGCACAGTGTGACTTTTTCAAATGAACAGGAAATATATTTCCTGAATCTCATCAGTTAGGCCAGGCCTGATGCAGACACTGGTATTCTGCAGACTATACGACCCTCCATCCGTAACAAAAACACGATTTCAGGATGTACAAAACATGCACTGTTCATTAGAATATACATAGTGAACAGGAGCAGAGTGACTGTTAACATGCATCATAATGAGGGGATTAACCACATCAAATATGTCCAGTCTAAGGGAGTACCATGTGTATATAAGCATTAGTAAGTAATCAGCTGTTCCATGTATGCAAAACTGCGTGTGAAGGTTCCACACAGGCGAAAGAAATGAACCACAGTATCACATTTATGTAGGATTTTTTAAAAAACTAAATGTTCTTTAATCTTCTGATATAGACCCTCATTTTTCTCAAGACAAAGGCTTTGATTATAAAGGTCATTTCACTGAAGTTTGGTTGATTAGACTTCCGTACAGAGAAGGGCAGCCTCCTGTGTCTGAATGGGAGCACCGTCTCTGCAGGAAGGGGGAACATTCAAGGCCCCTTGATAATAATCGCTATGACAGGGCTAATCATCCTGCCAACATCAATTACATGACGACTGGCTCCCCGTCAGCCCCACATATGACAGGATGGAGTTTAAGGCATGAACGCAGACATACAAGCAGCAAACGCGCCCACGCTCTTCTGAGATCGTGCAGACTGTTTTCTCACAGTGTGAATGCAATAGATCCACGGTGACCTCATGCAGTGTCTGGGTAGATAATGTTCTGCTAAAACTTTTCTGTAAAAAAATCAAAGCATGCTTCAGTACAATCAAAGCACCCCAGTGTGACATAATAATGCTGTGTGGGAACAGGTTTCAGTGCGTGTTACGCCCACTTGCACTTCCCCTCAACACTTACGTAGCACCATATGTCAAACCTGTGGCCACTTGCTGAGAGAGGCGGCAGGGTCAGAGAGGAGCAGAGGACTGAAAATGAAACAAACCTGCTATTAAATGTGCCTAATACTTGAGAATAATTCTAGATTTTTAGTTCAGTAAAGAACGGCAAATGACTCATTTTCATGTAAGTTAAGTGACCTATTTTAAATTTGTCTTGAGAAAAAAAGAGGGTCTGCATCAGATAATTAAAGAACATTTAATTTCTAAAAATCCTACAGAAATGTGATACTGTGGCTCATTTCTTTCCTCTGTGTGGAACCTTAACACGCAGTTTTGCCTACAGGGAAGAGCTGATTACTTACTTACATGCGTATGTACACATTCTGTCCGTCATTATATGCATGAACAGTTACTCTAAACATGTTCACTATGTATATATTTATATCTGACATCATTGTTTAAAAGTGAGGTTTATAGATCCTAGAATCATGTTTCAAAAGGATTTGTCACACGTGCAGAAAAAAAGGATGAAAGGTTATAAATGTGCCATTTGAATGTACATAACTGTTCCCTCGGCCCTCACCCTGTCAGTCTTAGACATGTCCAAGGATTTCCCATGATGGGAAGTGCCAGGGAAGAAAAATGACATACAAATCATTACCTTACTCGCAGACTTTGAGGACATTTATTTTGCCATAGACGGGTGAAGCTACACACTGGTAAGTTCCAGGGTGCTGGTATTGCTAATGCTGGCTCACTGGTGTGCCATGCTGGGACCGTCAACAGAGCAGAGCTGTCGTTAATGTTATTTGTTACGCCGGTGCTTTTACTGCAATGACAAGTCAAAATATCTGCTGCTGTGACAGCACAATCCACAGCCGAATACATATACACACACTGAGCTGACGGCTGTACTTTATGGAGGAAATATGGAGGAATGTCACGATTATAAGTCTTTACATTAAAGCAATCATTTCGTGGTGAATTCTAGTTGCAGGACGTAACAAGTGATTGATGGGGAAAAGCTCCAGCCTTAAGATGTTGGTTGCCGGATTTGAATTATGTCTTCCCTGGCCCTATAAAGTATATTTTGGGATGATATCCTCCTCATAATTCATTTTTATTGATTGTTATTTATTCTTCTGAGTTGATAGAGCTTTAAAGCCCTGTCCTGTTTCAGAGTGAGAACAGAAGACGTACTTGTATTTGAAGAAAGGACACACCATAGTGCAGATAATACTTTATTCAGATGCAAGAAAAAAGGCATTCAGTGAGACTCAGAATTACATTTTGTTCCATAGATAATGCACTGGTTAACAGTACAAGTATATGTATTGTGTTACAGAGTGTTGTACATAAAGTAGAAATTCTTTTCTGTACATTAGATTACAAGAAATGCCATTTCAAGACTAGAATACAAGTTAAGTCACGATTAAGTCACAAGTCATGTAAACAAATTATAGAGGACACTTTAATAATGGCAGATCATGGACGGCATCAAATCAATTTTATTTCCATTTACTCTTAAGATTATTTTCTGTATGGTGCACCAAGTGTTGCCTGCTTAAAAATGTGTCTTAATGTACATATAACATTAATGCCAAATGTCACTTTTTGTTCATCATTCTCTTCATCTCATGATGAATACATATAATTTATTTAAGATAAAGTTACTGTTGCTTTGCCTCTCCAAGCTCGTGCTTGTGCTCAATGTCAAACAGATGTAGCCAAAAGCAGGCTTCTGATGAGTAGGCCTCCTGCTGACTCTTAATGTTTCCAGTTGACTCGTTTTAAAACCATCTCATCTCATCTCATCTTCAACCGCTTATCCGGGGTCGGCCGTTTTAAAACCGGAATCTTGTAAATGACTACATGAATATGAACTCCATACATGATGTGGTGCTAAGAGACTTTGGCTAAGCAGCAAAAATCTGCATCCTCACCAGTTGATGATCCATAGAACCAAAGAAAAAGCATCGTTCTAGGTCTAATTACCTTCTCGTATTATTTTCACACCAAGAACACGTCATTTGTTTGAAACTGCATGATTTCACTTTAATGTTAAAAGAGAAAAGTCTTTTAAGACGAGGGCAAACTCATGTCAGTTAGACATGGTAATGATCGCACATTCATACTCACAGCTATGGGCTCTTTAGAGTTTCAAAGTCACCGAACGAGTCGAGTCAGGTTCAAACCCTCTCGGTTTTTGAGGTGACTATGTTTACTATTGAGTCACGTGTCAAATATTGAATTCATTCTTGCACCAAATTGCATTATATAGCACAAAAGGGGACAATATTTCATATATTTTATTTTCCCGCCTGCTATGATGTTTGTTGTTTACATTTTATTCTTTCTCCGTTGTTGGGAATAGTAAGGTTTGAAAATGAACTAATGACATATTGATGTAAAAAAAAAAAAGGTGACACTTGGCACCTCACAATTTGTATGTGTTTTGTGAGATAAAACATTTTGTGACACAATAAATACTAATGTACAGTCCAGCATGTGACACTTGATGCCCCATAAACTCAGCTGCTTTTTGTAATGTATTCAACTTAGACAATTCGGCCACAGGTTTTTAAAACTGTAAGTCTGTCATGGCAGCTAGTGAAAAACTGAAAATGACAACAGTCTAATGTGTATTCTTTCAAAATGTACTGAAAGCAGCGACACCAAATATTTGTACAGCGTGGCGTCCCCATAGAAATGTTTTGAGGGGGAATAAAAACAAACATATGAAACTGTCTATAGTCCAAGTTAAACTCTGCATACATTTTCAAATACACAATTTAAGGTTTTACACACATTGTTTTCTGATTACTATACAAACAACGAGGCAGATTCAATATGACAAAACGTTATATCTACAAGCCCAATAACTCGCTGATCCAACATGATCATCAGAGATCATCTTCAGGCAAAATCATGATTCATATTTTAAAAAAACAAAACAAAAAGACAACAGAATACTTGCAGTGCTTTGCATTGGAGATTAATACAATCATGTCCATCTCTACAGATCATTTAAAAAAATACTGGTACACAGAATATTGAGTAGAGCTACGGTAAAGGCAACTGGCAAGTATAGCATACAGCACAACACGTAAGCACAAGCAATTATAATATCACAACAGATGTACAATCCTGCTTGGCTCACTTGTTAACTTCTTCAGAGGAGAAGCGACTCCATTAAAAACCTTACCTGCTTTAATGGCTGTTAAGCTGTAGTTAATCATACTCTAGTAGTGCCACATGTTCGCACTGTATGCCACAATAGCACGCTCTGTGCTCTGTGCAAACAGGTGTCTTCGCTGGTCGAGAGGATCCACAGTTCAGCACAAAGATCCAGGAATAAACACACTGGTTTTCCTTGTGTACATTCAGAAGTTTGTCAAACTCAGCAGAGAGAACATGCAGTGATCGACTCTAAGTCCAGCAACATTTTAGAAAACGTCTTTACGGAGACACAGTAAAGGAAAGAATGGAGACTGAGGGGGCACAAACGATAACAAAGGGTTGAGAGGAATGAGGGGAAAGAGCACAATTGTATGTCAACAGAGTCTATCTTCCTGAAGTGACCAAAGCCAGCATGGTGCTGTGCAGGTCGATCAGTGGAGAATGGTGTAAACGGAGCTGAATCCATAGAGAAACTGCATGAGAAGCACAGCTGGTGCTTGAAAAATGACTTTGAATAACACCACCTGTCCAGTAATGTCTTTATGTGGTGAAAGAGCCACAGAGCCCCCCAGTGTTTGGTAACACGACCAAATCCGGGTTAGCTCATTTACCGTCCAGTAAACCACAGGTCCACATTTCCTGCCAACTTACACTGTCCTCACGCACGTGCAAACAATAAAAAAATGATTAATTTTTATACAACCTAGAGAATTATTGATCTGAGAATTAGGAGAAGATCAGTTGCCAACTTTGTCTGCAGCATACAGAACAAAACAACCATCATTAAAATGTCTTGTGTGAATGGGTTTTATAAATCTGTCCATACATCTGTTGTTTACTGCATATATTCAGGCTGTCTAGTACATATTGTCATAATTATAATATTAATAGTAATGACAACTCGATCAAATTGTTGTAATAGTGCTGATGCACAGCATGTTTAGTGCAAGAGCTTCTTCAGTTAGGATAAGTATTCTGTTTGAGTCGTGACCCGCTTCTGTCTCGGTTTCAGAGTAAAAGCCTTGCACAGCCATGCAGTTAGTAACAGTTAGGCTGCTCGGCAGGTGAATGGCCTGACCTGACGCAGCGCTGCAGTTAAGCTCGCACTAAGCATCGTCGAATTGTCTGTGCTATGAAGTCTCAGTCCTGTCCTAGATTTTTTATATGTACGTGATATTTGTGTTTGTGTGGTCAGACGCCTGTGGTGACCTGCGTGACCTCTGAGTTGAGATCGTCGTTGGCAACGCTGCCACAACAGCGAGAATCCACCGACGACCCCTCCAAGGCTAGTCATACCTGCAGAGAGGAGTTAAAAGAAGAGAAAGTATGTTAATGTTGTATACAATATATTTATATGGCTTACATGAATATCTGCTCACTGACTTCTGTGCTGTCTCTGCTGGTTACCTAGCAACCTCATGGTGACGACCAGGTTGTGCTACACTAAGGGCGTACTCACACTGTCCCTCTGGCCGGGGCCAAAACCGTTTTTTTTTTTTTGCGGAGCCGTTTGCACATGTACGAGCATGAGCGTGCGCACATGTACGAGCACGAGCACGAGCCCTACGGCAGTAGCATTATGTCCGCCTGTTCGGACATGTAAATAGAAGGACGGACCATGCGCGGACATTTAACAACAACAACAATGGCGGTGAAAGGTTCACGTTGGTGTGATGCGGAAGTGGAGTGTTTACTGCAGATTTGGTCGGATGAAAATATTAAAAACAGTCGACAAGACGCACAAAAACTCTGAGGTCTGTGGAAAGATTTGTAAACAAAGCCACACACACGCGATCAATGCGTGTGACGTGTTTCGGTGTGATGTCGTATGGACAGCAAGAAGCATTGGCCGGCGCTGGCAGTGTGAGTACAAACGGGCTGGGGCGCGGGGGGGAGAGGGAGGGGGGACAAGTACCCTAAAGTCCGGGTCGCGGTACGGAAGGACAGTGTGAGTACGCTCTAAGATAACTGCTGGGTGTAGCATCATATTTATTGTACAGAGTACAATAAAGTAGTATCGACCTTCTCACTTAAAGAGATAGTTTAGAGGGTTGTATGAGGTACTTATACATAGTCCATAGTCAGTTTGTTACCTATGGTAGGTAACAGTTAGCACGTCAGCAAATTTTAGCATTCCAGTTTGTAGAACTGACAGGAGTACTGACACAAAAGCTAATCAATATACATTGGCAGCAGCTAAACATATTTTAGCCACCTTAAAAAAGGCACTCCTAAAAAAACAATTTCAGTTTTAAATGAACACTAAGTGTATTTCCAAAAATGTTGAACCATTCATTCCCAGGTACATGTACTTCAGACGGGGTCTACCTGTTGATTGGACCTGTCCCCTGTGTTTGCACTGTTGTGTTCGCGCTGTGGGAGCTTGCGGCTAGTGACTCCGGTCCGGGACGAGTTCTGCATCTCCAGCACAGAGGGACTCGGGGTGCAGAACTCACGGAAACAACGCTTAAAGTTCTCATCCAGGTAGCCGTAAAGAACCGGGTTCAGACTACTGCAGGAGACAAACACAAGGTCACAGTTGAACAGTAGAAAATCAGCTTCCCCCTCAACTCACCAACATAGTTTTTACCTTCTTATACAATATAACATGGGGTGTGAAAACCTCGTCCAGTTGGATAAAACCATGTACCAACAAATCATTATCAAAAAGTCACTTCCATTTGTTCTTATCTGTAAAATATGTTTTCTTAACTAGGCTTTATTGATTTATCTCCATTTATTACACCTGGATTTTTACGGCTAATAATTCAAATTATCAGCGAGGATGTTTGTCTAAGGCTAATGTGGGGTGCGTACCTGTTGGTGTATCCCAGGGCAATGCAGAAGTGCCAGGTGATAGTCTGCAGCGTGGAGCTAGGGATATTGATCAGAGCTGTGATGATGACATAGATGTGAATAGGTGTCCAGCATACGATGAAGACTGCAACCACCACCAGGACCATGCGGGTGATCCGTCGCAGGTTCCTGTCCTTCTCCTGTGTGGGTGGAAAGGAGCTAGAAGGTTAAGTATTGGGAGTGTACGCTATAGTACAAGATGAGTCATGCATGAAAGAGGAAAAAGTACAAAGAGGAAAGCAGGAGAAACGGCGAGGTAGGGAACATGATGATGGAGGAAGGACAGAGCGGTAAAATGGGAGAGGATCAAAGTCAGAGAGAGATGAAAAAGGATGATGGAAAGGAAGGAAAAGTGCAGTGGCGGTTTAAGTGTTACGAGTATGAACAAATCATATCTACCACCACTTAGTTTTTCCATTTCTATGCACTTTAAATGCATCTTCATTAGAATGAAGACATGCCGGCGTTTGGTACATTTTCTCAAAATTACTGTTGTTGAGTAACTTTGGCTTCTACTGCCATGAATTAAAACTGAACCATAACCTCAGGCTTAAGTTGTTTTTCCCTAATTGCTTTCTCTCGAGAGCAATGACTATGCTGTATTTGCATGCAAGCTCCGGGCAGCTTTGTAATTTGCTTCCTTGCTCGGAAAGATAAAATCAATTAGTTACCATGCAAACAACATAGGCCATGTAGTTGGTGGACCCAAGCTCTTAAAATTCCATTTGCTTCTAATCAGAAGCCTTTGGCACGAAATCTACAAAATAATGCACTAATTTTGGCTCATGTTTGTAAAAGAAAACCGATTTTTCTTAACCTGTGAGCCCGACAGCATGCGCACACTCTTCAGCCGGAGGATCATGAGGCCGTAGCAGACGGTGATGATGAGGACGGGCATGATGAAGGCAAAGATGAACACGCAGATCTTCAGCAGGGTTTCCCAGTACCAGGACGGGTGGGGGAATATCAGCTTGCAGTCAACAATGCTGGAGGCTGTGCAAGGTGAGGAGACACATCCACACACATATGTACACAGGTAAACACATAGTCATTACTTCTGCATGAGCAATTCACAAGTAGCTATTTGTATCCACTGTGCGTCCTTTCTCCTGGGTGTACACAATGCAAACCAATACAGTGTTGTACAAATGTAAAGGTATTTAGGGTTGCAACGTATATTATTTTATTTTTTTAATTAGGGCTCTATTTCTGTGACTGAGTGATCAATCTATAAAATGTCAGTAAATAGTGAAAAAAATACCAAGATGACGAGTGTAGCTTGCTTTTTTGCCACTTATAATTTAATAAGATTTTAAATAAATGATAGAAAAAAAGGAAAAGCTGTCCATTTTTACATTTAAGAAGCTGGAATTTACAACTTCCAATAAATGATATGGCCATTTTGGGACAGTGGTAACAAGCTGTAAAAAAAGAAATTTAAATATTATCACCTTTTACAGTAATTGACAAACTACAGATTTAGAAGAAATAGAGAAACATTAGCATGTATTTACATTTGTATTACCTGGATAATGGTAATTCAGTATTTTCTCTGCGTTAACTCAGTGTTCGGGCTCCACCAACACCTGGAACAATATCCACCTCTTTGGCGATGGCACCACAACCGTGCAAGATGCAGTCACAAAACTTTACAGGTGTGTGGCTGAGATAAAAATGAAGGCCGAGTTCAAAGACGGCAAACATGCAGGAAGTAGGGGAGTAGGAAGTAGGGAACACCTCTGGCCCAAAATGGTGGTGTGATCCGATTGCAAAATGGTCTCTAGTCTAAATTGTTCTTTGTTTTATTTTCCTGTTGATCGACACATCAGTTAATCAACTAATCGTTTCAGCACTAATGATTTTCCTATATGCAGCCCTTTGTTTTGTCGGCCTATCTTAAGGGGTTAATGCCAAATTCAATTCTATTGATTCTCTCATCTCCTCCAGTCATTTAAATGAAACTGTATATTGCACCCTGGTTGTCTAGGGGTTAATACCTTTACCATTAAGTTCAAAATCCCTGGTTCGAGTCCGACCATTTGTTGCATTTCATTCCCCATCTCTCTCTCCTCATTTTCCCTCAACTGTCCAAAATTAAAATGCATAAAAATGCCTATAGAAATACCACTTTCATGTCTGAAAGCTATGTTTTGTGGCGTTAAGGCAACAACATCTTTAAGCCCCATGCAGAGTTACAACTCCACTGAGTCAGTAAACCTCTTGTTAAGCTCTCTTCTTCAAACAGAGTGGAATCACACTTTAGCAATTACAGCGGCAGTTTTCTCTCTACTACCCCCCGCAATTTCTCAGAGACACCACCAGACAAGTCTTGCTTTGCAGGTAGCCTCTTGACTACGCACACAGTTATATTAGTCACCAGCCAGGCATACGGCATTTAATGATCCTTTTGTGCAATTACACAGAAAAACCTAAGCAATTATTCTTTGTTGTCTCCTTTTATACATCCTGCTGCAGTACTTAATTGTTTTTTAAAGCTGGAATGAGGAGAATGTCTTTTCGTCCTGTTTTCTTCTTGTGTTTGTTTGTGAGACCTTGTTGAACTCATCATCTATAAAGGTCTAGAAGAAATGATTAATGGTCTCGCTTGTCATTTTTTTCTTTTCAATTAGTTTCTGTAGTATGAAATATACTTTATTTGCCATTAAAATGTGATTGATTTCAAGGAAAGTTCCATGAGAGCTTATTTGATCTATTAATTGTGGGTATTAAGACTTACAGTATTTCTAAATATTCATCACAGACCGAATGTTTCAGGGTCTTACATGTAAATTCCAAACACAATTTCTCCTGCAGTGTAGGTGTAACGGTGCTTGTGTGTGCACATGCTTACGATCGACAGCGGTGGAGGCCATGAACATGACAGGCAGCCCGATGGCCGAGGAGAGAATCCAGTTGCAGACGTTGACTATCTTGGCGTTTCGCGGTGTCCTGAAGTCCAACGCTTTAACTGGGTGGCATACAGCGATGTAGCGGTCAATGCTCATGGTGGTGAGCGTGAAGATAGAGGTGAACATGTTGTAGTAGTCGATGGACATCACCATCTTGCAGAGTATGTCTCCAAACGGCCAGGTCCCCATCAGGTAGTTGACGCTCTGGAATGGTAGCGTGCTGGTGACCAAGGCATCAGCCAGAGCGAGGTTGAAGATGTAGATGTTGGTGGCTGTTTTCATTTTAGTGTATCTGCAGAGAAAGCATGGATTTATTATGAGACAACAGGTCTTGAATTTACACAAACAGATAAAAGCCTGGCTTTTATTGCCTGAATGAAGAATGGTCAAATGATTTCAAGGCCGGACCCTCTTACATAGTAAGAGGTTGTTTTAATCATTCTGGTGGAACATTGGGCAAGGAGACAACAAAACAACAAGGAGAGGTAGTTCAAAGAGGTCAGAAGATTGTGGTGAATTTAGAGAAAACAGAAGGAAGAGCGCAGATCCATTAGCACAGGATGGAACAGACGATTGAAATGGCTCAACAGTTTAGAGCTCAGACATATACTGTGTTCACCGTTTGTGTCCACATGAGGCAAGGGTGAGGCAAGGGTGAGGCAAGGGTGAGACAAGGGTGAGGCAGGGGTGAAGCTGGATCTGGATTTTGATCTTAAAGGATCTATCTGTATGTCATAACAATCACAATCCAGCTATTCTAAGAAATAACACTAATTTATTTATTATTTAATTTTAACGTCCAGAAAAATGTGAAAATGTAGTAAATTTATAGTAATGAATTAAAATGGAGTGAAAAGTTTATCCACCGCCTGCAGTATGGCCTTTTAATCAAGCTGCGTGAGTTTTTCATAATGTTCAATGTGTTGAGGATTTCTACCGCTGGGTTCAACAATGAGGTCAATTTGCCCGCGAGCTATCACAGAGCTCCACGGAGAGCTAATCAACTCACAGCAAGGCTATAATGAAGCTATCCAGGAATAAGAAGATTCTGCCTGTGAAAGGCACTTCACAGACACTTTACTTATTAATTTTGCACATTCATTTGCATGTGATTTTCCCATTAAGGGGATACAGTAGATGAGAAGATTGATAACCAATTGTGACCAACTCTTCTCTCTTCTATGTTCATTAGAGTAGAAGAATCTCTTTTGTAATTGTACAACAAGATTTAGATAAAAATGTAAAAAATAAGGTAAATGTGGAAATAGTTAAAGATAACAAAATAATACATTGACAGTAAAGGTAAATTAAATATGAAGCTTAAACAAGCAGCTGCTTAGCTTAGCATAGGGACTAGAAACGGGGGGAACGGTTAACCTAATTCTTATAAATGCTAAATAAAAGTTCACCTACCAACGCCCCTAAAGTTCACAAATTACAACATCATAGTTTGTTTGTTTTTTAAAAAAAGAAGTGCAAAATGGCCCAAAAAAGTGTGAGAGTGTGTGTCAGGTCAGTGTGTCAGGCTATTTCTTGTCTCTGAGCAGTTGCCAGGCAACCAGCAGAGACTCCAAGAAGTTAGTGCTACCAGCAAACCAGCCACACAGACACATAACCCCCCGTGAAGCAAGTTGTTTTTTTGTACAAATAAAACAGATGTGATAAAACCATAGACTGAAGATAAAGATGGGGGGCTCATTTTAGGTTGTTCTTATCACACTGATGCAGTATTAATTTATCTTAATGCATTTGGTTTTAATTAGTTATTTGATGCTATCAAAACGGGGAGAGACGTTATGTCTGACAGCCGTGTTCGACTCGCGATTGGTCGTCAGGTGTATGGACGTGATTTCGATGAAGTCACAAACGTGAAAATGGGGACTTCCTGTTTGGCTGAGATGGAGTAGACATGGGTTGAGTGTTGCTCCCGCAACTTTTTTGCGTTTGAGGACCCCGAAAGTCACAACAATATTAATATTTGTCTTGTTTAACGGATACACTACCTAAATATGCCAACACATTCAACCAGACAGACTGCAAAAGACCAGGGGGCGAAGGCTAGCCCCGCAGAGGAGGCAGGTAGCGAGATTAGCATGGCGGCCATTACTAACCTCTTGGAGCATCACCGTGCAGCCCTCTCCGCCGAGATCAAGCCCTCTCTGCTGAGTTCAAAGCCTTCATTTCAACGCTCGAAGCAAAGCTAGATCACGTCCACGCCACAGTGCCTGACCACGCGCAGAAGATAGGCTCCCTCGAGGTAAATGCAAATTTACCTGACGAGCGTCTGCTAATGCTGGAGGCCTCCTGTGCCGCGCTAACAGAGAGCAACACTTCACTGCTGGCTAAAGTCAGCGACCTGGAGTCCCGGAGCCAGCGCAACAACATCAGAGTGATTGGATTACCAGAATCCGTTGAAGGTTTCCGCGGCCCACAGCCTTCTTTGCAGAGCTGCTCATGGAGGTTTTCAGGGAAGGCTTCCTTGAATCACCGCCGGAGTGCGACAGGGCTCACCGCACACTAGCTGAGAAACCGAAGTCGGGGCAGAGACCACGGGAAGTCATCATTAGGCTGCACAGCTACCAGATGAAGGGGAAAATCATACGCGAAGCCCACGCCAGGAGAGGCCAGCTACAATAGAGAGGGTCTCCCATCTCCATCTACGAGGACTACTCTCCGGAGGTAGTGGAGCAGCGCTAGAAATACAGAGAGGTGATGTCATAGCTTTACAACCGGGGCTTCAGACCCGCGCTTCTGTTTCCCGCGAGGCTGGTCATCACGATGAAGGACGGAGGCAGGAAAAGGCTCTCTACGGTCACCGAGGTGAAAGCCTTCATAACATCCACTCACACAGATGAGCCCTGATGATCACAGGAGAGCTGTTGATTTCCCTGCAGACGAGCCGCTGTCATGTTGTCTGGATAACCGTGCATGGTGCTGACTGTGTAGCTGTGCTATAACAGCCCCGGACTGACCGGAGTTTATATATTTTATATTATTTTTAGACTGCCTCGTTAACTGTGAAAGTTCTGACAGGCTGTTAAAGTTTTGAACAGGACTCGCTAAGTGGTCATTCTAACGCACTGTGGACATGTTGACTCAAGGTTCGGTGTTTTCTGATGCTTTAACAGATTTCTGTTTCTTCATCCTGTTTCTGTGCCTGCTCACACTGTTATGAGAACTCAGTTTGTCTTTGGTCGGCCTTCGTGCCAAGCACTAGAAGCTCGTCTGCATGTGATTGTCAGTTTGTTATTATATATTTCTTTCACAGCTTTATTTTATTTCATTTAAACTTTTTATCACCCGGTGTGAGTAGGAAGAAGTTCTCACTTACTTAATCCTACCCCTTCTTAACATTTGAGTGATTGCTGTAATCTGTATCTTTTATCCACTATATGTACAATTTGTAAATCTAACTAGACAGTAATCAATATTATAACATTTTATAAATAACATATAATATATATAAAGTAATACAATATAATTTATAGGCCTACATTCTTAGAATATACATATACCTATGCATACATAGTTTTATCGTAACATTGAGACAAGAGAACGGCACAGAAGGCTTTTCTTGATGGCAAAGACGTTTTCTCCTTTTTGAGAAGAGTTTGATTGATGGATGGTTCATCCAATCACCTGCCGGGTGTGTTTTGAAAGCGCCTACCCTTTACCAATCAGTTTCTAATGATGCTTTCTCAGATGGTTCTGTGTAATAAATCGTCTCTTCCAACAACTTAAACACATCCCTGCCGTGGTGTTATTGAATCAATCTGGATACACAAAGTGACAATGATACATTACACCCCCTGGCCTTCATTTTATTAAACCCAAACTGTCATTCTGCGACGTAATTTACTTCAGTTTTGCTGCAGGACGCTCCTCAATAATCCTCTTAACAACCTGAGGTGACAGTGAGTTCATTAAATTCTGATTAACTTTAACACTGACAGCTCGACATGTTTGTTATTCGGAGCTTTATTTGAACAGGGACCTTGAGATGCAGTAAAAGCTGCCACCGCACTCTTGAGTAGTGTGCTGGTGGTAATATCCAAAATCCGCTTATTGACTTTCAGACAGTTTGTAACACGGCTGCAGATGATAGCTTCTGTTTCGCCTGTGCGTTGTATGTCTGAGGCTTACACATGTCCAGCACACCGTGTGGGGGTCAATGGCCTCATCTCATCTAAATTAAGTGAATCGCGTGTTGTATTAATGGGTTTTCAGTTTCGATTTGTTCTTCGCCCTTGAGTTTTTGTCACTTATTGTCGGCATTTATTTTGATTATATAATATTGCAAGATATCTTTGTAGTCTTTAACATTTAGATTGATGACACCTGATGTATTTTTGAATTTTGTACAGTGGAATCAACAATTTAAATGGATCCTTGTTGGCGTATAATGTTAATAAAGGCAGTTTCTTCAGTACGCTCTATGTTGCATTTTCTTGGAGTCAGTTATAACCAAGTGTCTGAGATGTATTTCATTTCGTTTTCATATTGACAGTCGTTTGAAATTTGTATTTACGCAATCATCACCTATAAGGAGACCAAACGCTGTGTAGCTTTGTATCTGTCTCTGCCTTCTCTTGGATCTTCACCCTTAGACTCGCTGCAAACATCTCCACCCGCAGCCTAAATTCCAGCAGGGGACTGTGCACTTTGTTCATTCATTCATCTTCAACCGCTTGTCCCTGTCGGGGTCGCGGGGGGCTGGAGCCGATCCCAGCTGACATCGGGCGTGAGGCGGGGTACACCCTGGACAGGACGCCAGTCTATCGCAGGGCACATAGAGACGAACAGAGACAGACAACCATTCACACCTACGGGCATTTTAGAGTCATCAATGAACCTAACACATACACGTCTTTGGGAGGCAACCGGAGAACCCGGAGAAAACCCACACAGACTGGGAGAACATGCAAACTCCACACGGAAGGGCCCCAGCCAGGATTCGAACCAGTAACCCTCTTGTTGTGAGATGACAGTGCTGACCACCACACCTCCTGGTTATAAGTGGCAGATGCAATAGGGACAGTCAGTGTTCCAGGTAGGTCATTTACATGCACTTAAGAAACCAGGTTGCTCATAAGAGGTAAGTAGAGTGTGCTTACATGCATTGTAGTAAACTGCAATTGTGGGTCTACATGCAGCAGGTCAGTAATAAAAAAAACGTGTCTTTTTCATTTGACCACTGTTTGTGATAGAAGACGCCATGTCGACCATCATGTTATCATGTCATTATCTAGTCAACCCTCTACCACCACAACACCGCAATCTGATAAGATGCTGTGAGAGAAAGAAATTCAATTCAGTTGGCATTACATTTCAGTTAAGACATATTTGCAGATCAGCAGTACATGAAGGTAATTTCTAGAAGGCGGGCAGGGAAAAGCTGCACACCAGCAGGTATTGTATCAAATTCAAACCTTTTAATGAGCTGTGCACTGCTTGATTGACTATATTGTTTTATTTACTGGCAACATAGATGTAAGTCACAAAATTGATATTATTTTTCCCGCCTACAGCAATCATTTGATAAGCATCATTCATCAAGAGGATAC
This sequence comes from Echiichthys vipera, assembly GCF_963691815.1. Lineage (NCBI taxonomy): Eukaryota > Metazoa > Chordata > Actinopteri > Perciformes > Trachinidae > Echiichthys > Echiichthys vipera. Next base: position 22,626,237 of record NC_139836.1, read on the forward strand.
ATATCTCCCTGTTTATCGCCTGGTTTCTCATTTTGGAATTAAACTGTTGTTTTGGAGCCTTCTTTCATTTGTACTGTATTTGTGATGGGCTGAACCCGAATATTCGACTATCCGGATATTTGTTCGTTGGATAGCTCTTTAGTTTTCAATTTTGGGATTTGTATATTCGTTTTTTATATCTTCCAAACTGTAGAACACAATCATAATCCTTTTAAAAAAAAAGTATTTTTATCTCCTCATGCTGCAGGAGCTGCAGGAGTGGCTCAGCAGTCAAACTTGATGCTCTGCTAACATTAGCTGCTCTGTTTCATCAATGTTAGGGTTAAAAAATGTGAATGCAGGTTGAAATTCACCACGATGTTCTGAGCAGAGGAAGTCCGCTAGCTGCTAATGTTTTGATTTCACCGATACACTGCAGCGCTGTATCATCTATCTCAGCCAAGAATGGCGAAATGTCTGGTGGAGTCACATGTGATTGAGGATAGACAGTTTATGCGACACATGCAGCGCTGAATGGCTCCTCTACGATGCTATTCACTTCATGGATCATGGCAATATAGTCTAAAAACTGAAAGGTAATTTGTGCAATTATCTCTCCCTGAATCACTCTCCCTCCCATATCATGATCATTACCTAACCTCAGGCCTAAACATATATAACAATACAATATCATGCTGAAATGAACGGATATTGAAGGAAACCAATTAAAGATATGTTGGTGGTGAATGATTGAATGGTTTGCAATATGTTCTGACGGTAGATACGTTTATTAAAAAAATCCCCATTATGATGATGAAATATTCAGGTGGCATTTACATTTGAATTAAAACATATCTGCTGTTGCAAATTATAAAGTACATAAAGGTAATTTCTCAGACCCAGCAGATATTTTCTTCAATTCTGAACACTTTTATCAGCTGTGCCAAGCTTTAATGACAATTGAATTATAGTCATTGGCAACATAGTTACAAAATGTATTTTTACTGCAGAAACGCAGTAAACACAATAGTTTTTCATTTCCCTGCCAGCAGCAATCATTTGATAATTATTACTCAAAAAGAGGATATGGTGGTTTCTTGCTGATAAGAAAAAGTTCATTCCACCTTCCACATAAACAGGATATAGGAAGCATTATATTTCAGACATCAAATGAAAATGTTTGAGGTGAGGATTGTTATTGACAGTAGGAGAGAGCCACAGAGAGAGCAGACAGAAGAAACCATCTGCTTTATTACACTGCTTCTGTGAGTAAACAACACTTGACGACAGACAATTGCTCTATCTACCGCAAAACTACCTTGACTTGGTGTTTTCCTGGACAACCGGAGCACAGAGGCGGCAGATAGATGTGGCGTAATGGATCTTAAAATCATCCAAAACAGTCCTCTCAGTGAAATCATGTATAATTCATAGCCTTCCATCAACCCATTAGCTGTGGTTCCCACCTGAGGGAGTGAGACGCCTTCTCATTCCTCCTGTCTTTCATCCGTCTTTATTTCTCCTTAGATGAGAAAAAACAGATCCGATAATGATGGTAAATTATCCCTGAGGCGATACGGACGAGGAACTTATTTTACAAAGTCATCACATGTGCTCCCCGTCGGAAACAAAGATAAACTTCAGTCAAATCTCACAGGTTGTTCTCTAGGATGCATTATTCAAAACATTCAAATAATTTGGCACATATGCAAATACACACTTGTGTCAGTAGAACAGTGTTCATTTTCTAATTCAAATACATTTACATAATAAATGGGGCAGATGAGAATTGGTTGTTTTAATGTGCACACATTCAACAGAGCTTAATGCGGCCATTTAGGCAAAAGTGTAATTGGTTTTGCCCTTGCTCTGACTGAGGACCTCAAATAATATTCTATGTATACTGTATTAAAAAGAATATTAAAATCACCTCTAGCCTGGCTCCCTAATGAGCCTCATCTGTTACTGAAACTGTAATGGGGAAACAGCTATTGAGTTGGTCATTATTCTTTTTAATGAGAATTTCTTTCCTGTTTTGGGCCCCCGTGATGTTGGTCTGAATGAAAATTTAAATGGCGGAAGTTGGGGAAGTTGATAACGTGTTTGTTTTCTGAAGAACGTACGAATAAAGAAAGAACGATAACGTCTCCATGCCAGTGTCTCTGCCCCTCACTGTTTTTTCGGCACAGCAGCGCTTTGAGCTAAATGCTGACGTCAGAATGTTAACATGCTCAAAATAACAGACATAATGGTAACCATGGTCAGTTTGGCCTGTTGCCATGCTAATTATGCTAATCAGAACGCAAACATTAGCTGGGTCATGTCATTACTTTTTACAAATATGATAAAATATTGACTTTCTCCCTTTTCACTAGGCTCTTTTTTCCAACATCCACAGCTTTCTGTCTGTTTTCATTATTAATTTCAGTCTTATGTTTAATTTTATCAGATTAATTATTAGTCATCTTATATAAACCGCACACACTTGTTTAATTTGTTTTGTTTTATTGTTGTTTCGTGTCAATTACGATCTGTTGAAAGGGGTTCACCCTATTGTGTGTGTTGTTAGATCAACTGCTCAATCAGCGAGAGAGAAAAGACTTTTGCATAATTACGTCCTCTCAGCTGTGAGGGGCCGGGCGCTATTACGTTCTGTAGTAAATTACATGAATTCTATTTTGTTCTAAATGCGGTGAACCAGGCTTCAAACCAACATGATGGACATTAGCTCAATTATTTCTAGCTGCCAATAATGTCCGACCCTTGACTTTGATTACGAAAAACACTGGGGCTGATGTGGGAACACACGTGGGACAACCAGGCAGGAGAGAAATGATGTTCTGCCCACGCAGCATGTCCACGGGTCATGAATATGGGACGCTGCGTGGAGCCATTCAAAGGGCCTGAATGTTAAAAAAATTGATGTCTGTTTATGTGAGGATCAGGCCTCACCATGGGGCAAAACAGTGACCAGGCATAATAAGAACGTAATGATGCTGAAACATCTCTGCAAATGAATATTTGTTGGATTAGATGTCGGTCTATCAATAAAAGCTCAGATTTAATGAGGCAGCAGCGAGACAGAGATTTTATGTCGTTGTGGCCGCCAAATATAATGTTGTTTTGAATGTTTGCTCGAGTATTAGAATGATTTTCTGCGTCCATATGTGCCTTCACTCGCACTAACTGATGCTGTCTAATTTGTTCAATGTAAGCCACTGAATGTTACCTGCACTCATGTATAACTCAGGTGCCACGGCCCCTAAAGGAGAATGTTAAATCTTTATAGAAACCTAATTAATTAACGGCACAGTAATAAAAAATTAAAGCACATTTACTGGAAAAAAAAGAGGTTATTGATTTGAGTGACGTGATACAGAAAAAACACAAGGGTTTATAAAAAACAATACTGGACTAAGATTTATTATAGTTTACAGCTCATTGTTAGTCTTAAATAATCTTTCTCCCCGGGTTTTTGTTGCCTGGTGGGGGGATTAATGTGTCAGATTGATAATTTTGGAATGCTAACAGATTATAAAGAGACTAATAACATGGCTGGACATTCACAGCTACCCTATAAACAACAGTGTGAGCTTTACTGTATGTTGAACACGTCTGGAGTGAATCACAGTCTTGTCCCCATATTTCAACAAATGTCAAGATGAAACCTACACACGTGTGGTCAACAGTTTGGAAAAGAAGCAGATTGATTTTCATGGCTCTTGTTACACTGCAAAGATAAACATAATTCATCAGTTTTCGGCGATGCTGGCCGGTGAATGTGTAGCCTTGCGTGTGATTCATGGGCTGCTGCTGGGTGAAGGCCTGGCTGCAGGAACAGAGGCTGCTCATGTGAACAGACATCTGTATGCCTCTGGCTCCAGCAAATAACACTTTCCATGCACGCTGTGAGGAGCATGACAGATGAGAGCACACGGTGTGACTGTGTACATGTCTGACTGCTAGGCATGTGTTTCTGAGATTTGGACTTTTACTTTGTGTATGTAGTATTCATGTTAGGGGTGTGTGATATGGATTCAATTCTCAATCATGGTATACGGATTTCACATCTAGATATTGATATTTAATAAAATATCATGTTATTGTACAAATGGTACATGGTCAGGTAAAATCCAATATTGCCAACAAAGTCCTGCTCAATTTGCAACATTACGCACAATGACCTCATTCAGCCCGAGATATAACTGTAAAGGGATAGACACTGTGATATAAACATTTGGTGTGTTTACATTGACCCTAATATTGCACTTATTATCAGAATAACAGCAAAATCAGAATAAAAATGCCTCATGTAAACACCCCAATCAGAAGAGATTGACTCAATCAGAAGGAATTTTAAGTCGGATTGAGAGCGGTAATGCAAACCTTTGATAATCCGCTCAACCAGAAAATATTTGTGCCTAGTAACCATGTAAACGCCCAAACAGCTAATTTTTATATCGTTGGAATAAATATACTCTTTCTGTGCATGAGAACGCACAGAAGAAAAAGAAGAAGAACAAGAACAAGAACAAGAACAAGAAGAAATAGAAGAAGGTCACTTCCTCTGAATGACCGTCATGTCATTCAGAAATTCTGCTTTAATTCCTGATCGATAGACTTAGCAAAGACTCACATCGTACCGGATCACTTCATTTAGCGTCCTTGTTAACAGTTAATTGGGAAATCTAATCCGAATTATTTCTAATGAGGTTAAAGAAATGTTGTCAATGTAACAGCACCTAGGGCCAAATCTCAAGACGGTTGGCAAGTTTATATTGTCTTAATGTTTATATTGCTGTATTGTTCAATGTATATTTATGTGTAATTGTGATACTTACGTTATGGTAGTCAAAGAGGTGGACCAACTGACTGACCGACATTCCCATAGAGCCATGGACCTGGTTGATCCTGCCAGTAGCATATGCTTGTCTCAAAGATTAAGCCATGCAAGTCTAAGTACATGCTGAGAATCCCCCCAAAATCAGTGCCCAACACATACAAAGTATATGCATGGATAGCGGAGAAATCTATTGTGCCGCAGGAACATTTCTACAGTTTTTTATAGACTTCACCATAAATCTAAGTCACCTTTGGTATCTGTTGTATCTGCTGCGAATTCAAGCTGACTCCAGCCTCTGTGAAGCAGCAAGCTACAAACTTTTCAGAGCTACCTTCCGCAGCTACAGGCGACGAGTGTCTAAAACTCGCACCATTCGTTTTCGGTGATGTATTCTTTTTTAAATTTGGCTCCTGAGAGGATCGTTCAAGTTTAATTTAATGGGATTATAAAAAGGTACAGACGACTTACAGGGCCCATAGTTTAAACTAAAGTAGGTTATCTTTGGTAATAAAAGGCTTGCTAAAATTTGCATTACAGCCCTTGACATTTACTGTATCATACCATCGAATGATTTATCTTCAGAGACATTCAGAAGGTGAAAAAAAGGTGACAAACAACATCAGAGTGTTTAGGTCAGATATATACAGATAAGTGGAACATCCAGGAAGTCATGTAGCATTATATTATACACTGTATTTCTCAGCCTCGGGCAACCAGTGCCAGAAATAAATACCAGGAGGCATTATCCATTAGAGACAATAAATAATAACTTCTCTCTTCTGTCTACACAAACGTGGATACTTATTGCTTTAATAGTGTTAATACGTTTGCAAACAATATTTCCCTTAGGGTTACAAGACTGAATTGAAGCCACAATTATTGTTTTTTCTAAACTCTCATCTCAGTGAATGGAAGTCATTAGACGGGCACCGCTGGGAACGCTGCAGCGGATCAGAATGCCGTCAGTGGCCATGACGGATTGAGATGTAGTTCCTTATTCTGACGCTCTCTTAGAGATGTTTTAAACTTATAATGATAACACATCAACTGCTCGAGGAACGCTCGAAGCAATAAAAGGCTAATACCTGAATAGTACTCAGCTCATAAGAGAAAAACCAATTAATATTAAAAAGCAATATATTTTTAATGAACCCTGAATCAAATGATACATGGTTATGTGGAAGGCCTGCCAGCATAAGTTCATCTCTTTGCAGCTCTTTTCAGCTTCCAGTTGTCAGAAAAGGCAAATGAATACTAGAGGTATAGACATTTTTAAATTAGAAACTAAAACTCCCCCTTGTTTATTCCCCTTTGTGTTTAAACGTGCAGAGTTAGAGAGGAAGAGTGAAACCTGCAAAGAGTTTGATGGTTATTTGTTTTGGCTGCCATAAAGGTATCAACAAATAAAGGTTGATCTTTCTTGTTCTTGCTCTTTCAACCTCCTCTTCCACTTATTAAACTAGTCCTGAAGTCGGCCACATGACTTCATTTTTAGCCTTGAACTTGTGGAAGGCAGTTTATTTTTGTAGATGTTGGGCAAAAAAATCTATAATAAGCTTTTGTCATATTGTAATTCAAGTACTCTGAGAGAAAACTAGAGTTATGCACTCTGCTCTTTTTTCAGAATTTGGAAAATTGGCCTGTGACAGAGGACTTCGGCCAATCACAGGTCATTTCAGAGAGAGAGAGAGAGAGAGAGAGAGTGTGTGTTTCTATCTGGTATTTAATTTGTGGCGTAAGACCCTTTCAAATGACTATTCCTGGCTTCAAGCCTCATATTTCTGCAATCCTGTAATGCTGTGTTCCTAGTTGTTTGAACAGATAAGAGTATATCTCTGTTATTGATGACAAGGTGTCTCTCTGAAGACAGCATTGATCGTAAAAGGTTCACAAGTTCGGCCATTGTTGTTTGTTTTGGTTCGACGGAGTGTTTGGACCCGGACATAGTACTTTGAAAGGGTGTTACGTCAGTCTTAAAGACCGGATATAGGCTAAGGGCAGAGAGGGGAGAGGGACAGCTGCAGAAAGAGGTCTCACTCCGCTTCAGATTCTGTCGTTTTTTTGTGTTTGCTTTTTGCCTACTGCAGCTTTAATAAACAACAAGAAATGCCCATCTGTCACCCCAATGTATCAGGAAAATGTATCAACACATCCAAATAAACTTACTCTCCTGCAGCATAATTTACTTGGCTGCTCTCCATCTGTACACACCTGTTTCGAAACTACTGTACATGTAAATGTAAAAACAACCGTTTCAAGCTTTCTTTCCTTCCAGAGTCTATAACACACTTAACAAGAAAACAGGCAAATCCCAGTACTTGTGAATACTTGTGGTTCATAGGTAGAAAGGCACTGTGTACTGTGGTGTCAGGGTTTTTATGTTTCCCCTTCCTCATTGTATAATGCTTTCGTATTTGTATCTTTTCCCATAGGGTTTGTGCAATATTTTAATATTCTGGATTGCAGCTGTGTGTAGCACTATTGTTCAGTTAAATTTCCACTTAGGGAGAATGAAGTATCTTATCTTAACTATGGCTTAATATGTTACTTAGTGGAGTTTCAGGTACGTCGACGATGGGATGAGTTTTCTTATTAAAGGCAATGCTAATAAAATTGACTTTAAGTAATTGACATTAGTGGCTTCTTGAATGAAAACAGAAAAGAGCTGGGATAACTGAGACAACACGTTGAGTGACTGGTAATGGGTTCTCATCAAGCTTTAGAGAAATGATTCAGCACAAACATGCAGAGATTCATGGCGTTTTAGTCATCAAACAGCACTTCCACTTCTGCGCCGGCCACTTCACCACATTAATACGCTTTTCATCATTACAAAACCTGTGTGTTGTCATAGAAACTCTCAATGGGTGATGCATGATTATTACCCTGAACCCTTGGTTTGAGATGAGGTTTTTGTGCATGTCAAGGAAGAGAAAACTGCACTTTTTAATTGTACTTTATCACTTCTGGCTCTACTTTAGCAGAGCAATTAAGAGACAACCCCAAAGCAAAAGGACATATGTGCGAGCTGCATGAGTGTAACCAAGCACACCTGCTACTTTCATTCAGTGGCATGTGCAAAAGGGTATTGGCTGAAGTGAAATAATAACGGGATGCTTTGGTGATTATTATCCTCTCAGCCAAATATACTGAAGTGACAGGCGAAGTGTCTTTTATGGATTGGGAAAGTGGCAACATGTTGCACTGGTTGCAGCAGACTTTGCATTAGTAAGCAGGGTGAGCCCTGCATGAGTTCCTTCTCTCTATTACATCCTGTCTTTCTATTTTCAGGTTTGCCTTATCCTCGGTTTAAACTTTCCTATCTCCACTGCTTTGATTTACTTCAGCCTTAATCTTTAGAGCAGGTGGACGAACTGAAATCAAAACATACGTCAGACTGATAAAAAGAGCAGAGGAGTGTGTTTGCATAGCAACTTTATGCATTCGTGTGTGACAATTGCGTGTGCACATTTCCTGAGCTGTAAATGGCAGACACTCCCACACAAACACAGAAACGGGCAAATAAATAGAAAAGTAAGCTACGCGTCAAAAAGTTAGAGGGACAAACTGCTTGGCTGAGCGTGTTTCGGGCCGTCAGACAATGACGAATGGAAACTGTTGTGACAGATGTGCTGCTGTATAAGCTGAGGGTGGCTCAATGTGATGCATTCATGCAAACTCACACACTCCAACACACATCGTTGAGAAGAATTACACACAGAATCATGCATTTAGTCCATATAGGCAAATACACACAAACAGTCACATGCACACAAACAACTCACAGATATATCACATACATTTCATAATTCTAATTCCACTGAGCAGTTGTATTGTTGTATTAATTGTGCTGCCCTGTTTTCCATAACATTCTCTTTTTCTTTACAGTTTACAGTTTATTTACAGTTTTTTTTGTTACATTACTTTAAGACAGAATTAAGTTTTGTAAACATTTAAAGCCTAACTTGCTGTTATTCTGCATTGCCCTGTTTTTAATGACTCGGGGTTGACTCAATGACTAAAGCCTTTGTCTGGTACACGTACAAAACTACCCTCTTTTTTACACCCATAACCTTCAGCTGTGCAGAGTGTGTATATGTGCACGTTGTACAAGGCCATCTATCATAGACTGTATATAAGAGCTGGACATAGCTACTGTGACATCACCTGTTTCTTTGAGGACTGCTGTTTTGAAGCCAGGGGATTGGCATTTTGGCCGTTTTGAAACTGGACGTGACCATATTTGGACAAGATAGTGGAGTTAGGGACAAGCACTGAGGAGCTTCAGGCTTCTTATATGGTGCTGGGCTAGTCTACATGCTAAAGAGTAAAACTGCAGATTTTTCATTCTTCATTTCTTCATTTGTCATTCGGCAGATTATTGCGTCAGGTGGGTGGGGAGCTCCGGATGCTGGCGCTGTTTGCTGCAGTGACATAGAGCCAGTTGAAATTTTCCCTTACGTTACAAGCTAACGCTAGCTAGCTAAGGTTACATATGTTAGAATGGTGTAACAGAACGCTGATCAAGACATTTTTAGGCGACCACAATGTTACAGTTAATTTCGATGAAGTGAAAACTGTGAGAGGGTCAAAGTCCTGAGACTTTAACAAAGACAAAGTGGCATGGACATATTTCTATAAACTTCTATTCTGTCACCAGCACGGTGGTCTGTCAATCACAATGTAACCACGCCCCAAAGCATACCCTACTTTATCGTCTATGTCATTTTAAATGGGACCATTATTTTCAAAATAAGCATCATGAATGTTATGAGATAAATCAAGTGAGAAGTAGGGTCATTTTCCCATAGACTTCTATACAATTGGACTTCTTTTTGCAACCTTGCATCCCACCTGTTTACATCCCAACACGTTGCCTTACCATTGAAAACACATACCAAGGAAGTGAGAGGTGAGAATTGCCACTCCTCTCCTCTCACTCCACTTTGTGTTTACTGACAGAAGCATTGAATTAAAAACATTCATCAGCAATCAGCAGGTGACATAGATGCAAGGAGATGAATATCCATGGACACACACAGATGTACAATTGATCCATAGTCACTGTTATAATGTTGTAGTGAAATGAAACCAGGTAACAAATCAATTAAATACATCTGTAAAAAATTGGTGGTTGTAATGTGAAATGTGTGAATTTGTATAACAGGTTAAAACATTCAAAACAACCGGATAAGACAGCAGTCATTTTTTATCAAAACAAAGCTGTTTTGAAGGAACTACCAACACCTGTAATGTTTTAGGACAGAGCTTTTTAACTTGCAGTAAAACCATCTATCGTCGCGGGGGGCTGGAGCTAGTCCAGGCTGACATCGGGCGTGAGGTTGGGTCCACCCTGGACAGGACGCATGTCTATCACAGGGCACATAGAGACAAACAGAGACAGACAACCATTCACACCTACGGGCAATTTAGAGTCATCAATTAACCTAACCTAGCACTTGGACTGTGGGAGAAAGCCGGAGAACCCGGAGAAAACCCACGCAGACACGGGGAGAACATGCAAACTCCACACAGAAGGGCCCTAGCCGGGATTCGAACCAGGAGCCCTCTTGCTGTGAGGCGACATGTGAGGTGCTAACAGTGAAAACCACAACAATCCAAACTTGGCCTCATTAGAAGATACTTGAATTAAATTTGCAAAACACTTCAAACATCCTCTAAATGGGATTATTTCAAACACAATGAAATAAACAACACACACATCTATTCAACAACCACTGCATTGTGTTCTGCTCGAGGGTTTGATAATCATTGCCAACTTCAATGTGATTCACTCTTACAGTATAATGGATTTCCATCCCCGGAAATAGGACAAGAAGAAATAGCTTATCAATTTAGGCCAGATCTTTACAGCGCATCTGGGATTGGCCCTGGACCTCAAGATGAGTTTATCGGCCTGTTGCTAAGGAACGCTATTGTTAATGTACTAAAGATCTTCAACATAGGGTCTCTCTGTGCCCTTGGCCTCTTAAATGCACATTAAATACATGCAACCGTTCTACAGCAATGAAGAGGTTAAGCAGCACTTTAACTGTGAAGACTCTGGGCGAGGTCATCAGTTCACCTCCTTGGTTAGGTTTGTTTGCTCAACCGTGGCACTTTTGCAACAGTGACCCATTCTTGTGGGAAACCATGTTTTTGAAAACAAACAAAGATGCATGGAAAGCCTCCGATGGTTACAAGCAGGGGTGTATTTAACAACATTGTGAAAATTGGTTTTGAAGAACAAATCTGTAATACCCTCTTTTGATTTTAAATGCTAGCTTTGATGAAGAAGGACATGTGTAACCGTACCCGTCAGAGAGCATAAAGAGCCAAATCGGTGTTTATGAGTGAGTCACTGTGAAACTGACGGATTGACAAAAGAGCCGAGGGGCACCCATCAATCATCAAGCAGAGAAAGAGACAAAATCTTTTGTTCCCTCCTCTTTCACTTAACTGTTTCTTCATTGCGACATTCTTCGAATAAGTACTTCCTTTATTTTCCCTGTGATCTCTTTAGTGTCAAACTCAGAATGTATAAGACATTCAGAGTTTAACAACAACAACCTCATGTAACTAGTCATGGATGAATGAATTTCCGTCTCATTCCTTTTTTATTTATTTTTTGACTCCAACAGAACACCTGTTGAATCCAGACTCACAGCGCTCTAATTCTCCAGCAGTGTCCGGTGGAGTTAAAAAACTCATTACTCAGAGACACACACACACACAGGAAGTACAGCCTAATTACTTCTCTGCACTGTCAACTAATTACCCCCCCCCCCCCCCCCCCCCCCCCAAAAAAAAAAAAGAAAATGAGTCCTGGTACCGCCTTGTTGTGTACAGATACACAAATTTAGAAAGAGCAGCACGTAGAGTTCCCTCCTCTCTCTTGTCTCACAATGTGCTGTCAAACTCTTTCACGCTGATAATAATAATAATGACTACTGAAATAAATTGGTTTGTCAAATTGGTAAACAGGGTCAATCATTTAATCTTCATTATCTGATACTTGTTGTTGTTGCTGGGCGGAGAGTACAGGCCTTCTTGACGTGCTCTGTGCCAGGTGAGATTCTCTGTACTCCAAAGCAATCCCAGTAATTGCAGCTTAACATCCACAGGTGAACAGCAGTTATCGATCTGTCTGCTTGTAATTCGTCAGTTAGAGCCATAGTACACAGTGGCTGCATGTTCAGCGCTGCTATGAAAGTGGTTGCCATCACTGTTGATTGGAGCTTGAACTGATAAATACCTCTCACTACTGCAATCCTTTGTCCTGGGAATGAATACCTGTTGTAACCTTCCCCACTGAAGACAACATCCAGATTGTTTGTATTGTTTTTTTATTCCAGTGTTAATGGGACTTAAAGACAGATGTTACTCTAGGTTGGCAGGTGATTCGAGGTTGCTTTTAGTCACGGATATCTGCTGTCAGTTCAGTCAGGTTACCTTCACAGCTAATATAAATCCGCGGGCTGGTTGCTCCAGCATTGTGTCAGCCACTGTGTTCACGGTCAGAAGAACTCACATCCGCCATGCATGAATACACATGAAAGGTATTTTTTGAACTATTCACAAGCCTGTCATCAAAGAGATGCTTTAAAATGAAGTCAGTGATCCCAAAGGGTTGATTTGTATGCATTTATTCTTGGTTCAAAAAAAAGAAAAATACTACCATACCTGGTGACTAATCTGTGTTAATGACAAGGAAGCCATTCTCTTTAATCCCACTCACCTCCTGTTCATTTATAGTGTGTAAACCTTTATAGAAAAAGATTTGCAGTACCCCTGAAAACCAGATCTTTTGTTTTGCGTAAAGTGTTTAAAGGATGGGTTCAAAATAATACTGACATGCCCATATACGCATTGAAAGGACAGGCTTTGTAATCATTCCTCCTGTTCATAGCGGCCTTGTAGATAAAGCTTCAGCCTTCTTCTAATGGTTATCTTAGTTTGTCTCTTTTAATAGGCATTTCCCTCTTTGTGCTTCTATGGACAGCATGTACTTCCTAAAGAGGGGTTAAAAGAAAGTTTTTATTAAAAACAACGCCTGATTTATTTGTCTCATTTATGCATGCAACGTTTTTTTCTCACCATCACTTAAATTGAAATTGCTTTAGGAAGCGGCCAGAATGAACTGGAAAAACAATTACAGCAACCAAAACCCATCCAATGTATATACGGTTGTGTCAGTATTGTTTTAAGATAGACAATGGAAAAAATATGAGCCTGTCTAACTATAAAGAAAGGGGTGTATGTGTGTGTGTGTGGCAGGCGTATATCTCAAGAACCTATAATGCCATCTACTTCACACTTGGCGGATGTATTTCTGGGTTTCCCAAGGGAGTGCAGTGTGTGAAGCGCTATAACAACAAACTTTATATTTTGGCCTCTGGCTCAGAAACAAACAGATTTTTTTCCCCTGGATTCTGACGGACCAGGGGTGCCCAATTCTGGTCCTGGAGGACCACTCTTCTGCATGTTTTAGGTCTCTTCCTGGTCTTACACACCTGATTCTTCAAACCCGTGACAAGCTTCAGCTGCTTGATAATGAGCACATCATTAGATACACACCTGATTCAGGGAGAAACCTAAAACATGCAGGATAGTGGCCCTTCAGGACCAGAATGGGGCACCCCTGGTGCAGAAAAATCATACCATATAAACCATGCCCATTTGTGTTTTTCTGCCATTTTTAATTGTGTCCAGTTTTTTCGCTACCACTCCTTAAAAATTTGGGGCAACCTTTACCAAATATCATACAAAACATCTCTGGACCTATCCAGAAAAAGTTCCTTTTCCATTGTTTTGCTATAGTTGCCCCTAAAAGTTTCATTAAATGCTGTGGGTAGGGCTTCTATTACAAAAGATCATACCTCCTGAATGCTTTGTGGACATGTAGATATGATATTTGAGTGACCATGATCAATTTGTTGCCATTGGAAAATAGTGTAGACGCATCATCTTATGATAAAGGAAATGTGTCCATCTACATACGAATGTATGACTGTCCTTCGCATATCTCAAGAAACTTTAATCCAGTCACCTTCACACTTGGCAGACCAACGCTGAGTGTGGTCCTTTAAATGTACAAAGATTCTTGACTCTTTTGTTTGCTTACAATCAATACAAACAATAGAAATTGTAATTATGTCTGTTGGCAGCTCATCACAAGACTACACGTTAGCAACTGCCTGAGACTATTTGTCTTGTCAGACAGCGGGAGCCACGAGAAACCCATTAGAGAGAAACATTAGTGAGGATCTATGACATTTGTCTTGTGAAGTACATTGCATTGACTCTCATCATAACATCGTATTTCATGTGACTGGGTTCGAACAGGAACAGATGTTTAAAAGTTACTTTGGCGTCAGAGAGCAGGGTCATGGAAAATGTGTGAAGTAGTAAAGGAATTATACACGGACGCTTTTGTTGTGCTGCTACATGCTTTTACGCACAGCAGCTTACTTCATCCAAGTCCCTTGGTCAAACGCCTCGTAAACATCCAAAGTGCTGCTGGATGTGACCAACCAGCTGCTCATGTAGCTGGATGGTAGATGGAGACAAGGGTTTAAGGGGGGTGGTGAAGTCATTTGGCACTCATGCTCAAAACGTGTGTTTCCATGGTAACAGGAAGCACTCTACACTGGCAGCATATTCCTTGTGAAACCCAGCGGTTTGATGGTCAACCGCAATCGATTTTTCCAATTGAGCGTGCAGACCTCTGGTTTTGTTTGTTTGCTCACAAATTTGCAGATGTAAGTGTGGAGTGAACAGATGAGGGACAGAGAGACAGCAAAAGGACAGGGAGATAAAGGATGACGGAGACATGCTTTATGGCTTAGAGGTTATCAGTACTCGGACGATAAGGGGAAAAACATCTCTCGTCGACGCCTGTCTCTGTTTAATCTGGCAATAATGCATTCAAGGCAGTGTCTGTAAAGTGGGGACGGAGAGTTCAAGACTACATTTCCATTAAACAGTAAATATCCACTGTGTCATTAGCTAAATGGCTGTTCACTCTCGGTCTGTCGACAAAGAGAGAAAAGACTAAAAGACAGGCAGAGAAAAAGGAGAAAGACAGAAGGGTTGATGAATGTTAATGACCCTGATGGACTGTGGTTTTCAGAGGAATGAGACACATCCTTTACCTTCTTTCCAATTCCCTTAAAGTCTCATTCTGTTGAAATCCACAAAACTTTTTTCAGTCACAAACACACTTTTAGCCTCCGTACACACTCTGCTGGTTGAGTCAGTGCCATTTCATTAGAGAAGGCAGGGTATGTCATCCTAAATCTGTTCTCACAACAGCCACGGATGAGAGAGCTAAAGCTCAAGTAATGCCCTTCACATCTGTCATCTGCTTTCTAGACAAACTATTTTAGAATACATAATGCAAGCTTGTGTACCAACCCATACATCATAAACACTCTTGTATCCCTGCCAGACAGCTGCAGACAAAGATCCCATCCTTTAAATGATGTGCATAACTCATACTTCAATAAGCAATTTCACTTCCGTTGCTCTCCCTTTGTTTTCCATTCAGTTTTGTTACTATGGAAGAGGCGGAAGAAAGAAATTACTGGTTATACTGGGAGAGAGAGGCTGAGTGGGCTGGTTAAACTGAGAGAGAACGGCTGAGTGGGCTGGTTATACTGGGATATAGAGGCTGAGTGGACTGGTTATACTGGGATATAGAGGCTGAGTGGACTGGTTATACTGGGACAGAGAGGCTGAGTGGACTGGTTATACTGGGATATAGCGGCTGAGTGGACTGGTTATACTGGGATATAGAGGCTGAGTGGACTGGTTATACTGGGAAAGAGAGGCTGAGTGGACTGGTTATACTGGGACAGAGAGGCTGAGTGGACTGGTTATACTGGGACAGAGAGGCTGAGTGGGCTGGTTATACTGGGATATAGAGGCTGAGTGGACTGGTTATACTGGGATATAGAGGCTGAGTGTACTGGTTATACTGGGAAAGAGAGGCTGAGTGGACTGGTTATACTGGGACAGAGAGGCTGAGTGGACTGGTTATACTGGGACAGAGAGGCTGAGTGGACTGGTTATACTGGGACAGAGAGGCTGAGTGGACTGGTTATACTGGGACAGAGAGGCTGAGTGGGCTGGTTATACTGGGACAGAGAGGCTGAGTGGGCTGGTTATACTGGGATATGGAGGCTGAGTGGACTTGTTATACTGGGATATAGAGGCTGAGTGGACTGGTTATACTGGGAAAGAGAGGCTGAGTGGACTGGTTATACTGGGACAGAGAGGCTGAGTGGACTGGTTATACTGGGACAGAGAGGCTGAGTGGACTGGTTATACTGGGACAGAGAGGCTGAGTGAACTGGTTATACTGGGACAGAGAGGCTGAATGGACTGGTTATACTGGGACAGAGAGGCTGAGTGAACTGGTTATACTGGGAAAGAGAGGCTGAGTGGACTGGTTATACTGGGACAGAGAGGCTGAGTGGACTGGTTATACTGGGACAGAGAGGCTGAGGGGGCTGGTTATACTGGGACAGAAAGGCTGAGTGGACTGGTTCAACACATTCTCATCAACAGGTTTTTAGGTTATCACAGGAAAAGTTCAGACAAAAGTGATGTTATCTTACAAAACTGTTTAACAACCGAAGTGAACCACATGACAGTGACAGACTGGAAGGGACCCGTGGGGGTTGCTTTTGATGTATGTTAGGTTTAGGCACCAATACTACCATTCACTCTCCTATTCTACATCATCTCCTTTTAATACCTGGAAATGCACACACGAAATAAATACTTGGAAAGTGCAGAAATAACTGCATATTACTTTCCGTTCCACGTACGAAGAATGCATTAGAACAGCCTGGCTAATTATGAAAGGACAGAGGCTGAGTGGACTGGTTATAATGGGACAGAGAGGCCGAGTGGACTGGTTATTTTGTGCTTTGAGAATGAAGGAGCAGAGAGAACAGGCACAACATCAGACAACAGAGCACAACAACAAACTCACTGATTGTTGTTAGTCACTGTACAGATGAGAATGTGTGTTGCCTGGCAATGTGCAAAACCTGTGCAGGTTCTCTTTTTCCCTCAGTGTTTGCAGTCGGTAGATTTTATGTTGTTTACACTTTAGGCTTGATGCTTTATTCTGCTGTTAAGGTTTCAGGTTATTTCATTTATGTAGCTTAATAATGCTGGTTACATCTGCCATAGTGTCCATCATTCTTTTTTATTAATTGTGGGTCAATTTTCTGTTATTTATAGTTAATAAAGTAATGTCCAATATTCTGGATCATCCTAGATAGATAAATAGATAGAAAGAAAGATAGATAGATAGATAGATAGATAGATAGATAGATAGATTGATAGATAGATAGATAGATAGATAGATAGATAGATAGTTAGATAGATAGATAGATAGATAGATAGATAGATAGATAGATGGATAGATAGATAGATAGATAGATAGATAGATAGATAGTTAGATAGATAGATAGATAGATAGATAGATAGATAGATAGATAGATAGATAGATAGATAGATAGATAGATAGGTAGATAGATAGATAGATGGATAGAAGGATAGAAGGATATATAGATAGATAGATAGATAGATAGATAGATAGATAGATAGATAGATAGATAGAGAGATAGATAGATAGATAGATAGATAGATAGATAGATAGATAGATAGATAGATAGATAGATAGATAGATAGATAGATAGATAGATAGATAGATAGATAGATAGATAGATACATAGATAGATAGATAGATAGATTTGGCAGAGTGCTGTAGCTTGCTGTTTCCAGTCACATCCAAACTTCTCACATCCTTTAGAGTTTCCCAGCAAATCCATCCCGAATCCTTCAGATAAAAGTCCGTCTACAGTTGGCAACTGGGAAAGGCCTTGAAGGTCTCAATTTTTTAGTTACTTAACAACCCGTATGCCCATTGGCAATAAAAAAAACGCTTCATGTAAAACGTTTAAAAGACTACAAGACCTTTAAAAGACTACGAGACCTTTAAACGAATTCTGGCGCTCCGTCTCTCACTCCACATTAAACACACCAGGGCTACATTGCATCACTTCCAGCAAACTTCCCAGAGAACAATTGGGGCATCAGCGATCTGTTTTAACCAAATATTCTCTGGCATAGCACACCCAAAACACCGAAACACCAAATCTATCACCACGTTAATGGGATGTCCACTACCGATTCTGTTTGTAACCGGTAGAGTACTGACAACTTTATATCCGCTTCTCCTGTTCAACTGACTATAGCGATTTACATTATAGACACTCAACTGTTAATCCCACTGCAGGCTGTTCCCAGTCACTGTTTTGTATATATAACAAGAAGTAATGCACTGTAATTCATATGTAATCCAGGCATTTATTACATCCGGAGCAAAGAAGGAAACCAGAAGAGGTGGTGTAAGACCGCTAACCTCTCCATAGAGAGGCTTGTCAGGGTGGTGGATGGGTCCATATTTTGTAAGATATCATACGCACCTGTTGATGAGAAAGAATTGCCTACTGTTCTTACAGATATTTGAACTAATCACAGACTCACAGCGGTGTGCCTCTGCAGAATAAAACGCTGATACATGAAACTGCCAATCAGATTAGTTGATTAAACAAAAGTGCTCCTTTAACTCTTTAGCTTTAGCTCTTTGGTGCTGTTCAAATTCAGTGCACGTTGTTTTGTAGCCCAAAAAGCTTCTTTAATTGAATAGTTATATCATATAACAGCATCATACCCTCCCTTTAAAAATGTAATGGTGTTTACATCTGAGTACGCTTCAAACTTCTTTTTATATTTTATGTTCACTTGAGATAAATAGTCGAGTAGTGCTCTTTCCATCTAGGGCCCAATGGGCATGCCTGGCGTGAGTAATTTGGGGTAGAAAACATCCGTCACAGATGTGCACGTTCTTGAGCAAAACAACTATTTAGGGAAGCACTCGGACTGAAGGGGATGATGTGTGCAGTCTGGCAAATGAGCATTCGCTTGATGCTGCGTCAGCCTGGAAACAGTCGAGAAGTGAGTAAAATAGCAGTAATAGAGAAGCCTGTGAATGTTCTCATTCGTCCAGGTCATCGTTATCCTCAAAGCAATTTCAGTCAAAAACAACTGGACTGGTTGTTTGTCTAGGAAGACGTTTCACCTCTCATCCAAGAGGCTTCATCAGTTCATGTACGCATCTGACCAGGCTGGGACTGGTCCAACTAACTGGTGTGGAGATCCAGGTATTTAACCTCTCAAAAGGCCGATGATGTCACTGAAACCCTTTGTGCTCCAAGTGCCCACGCCCGTCGTTAGAGTGACAGTCGGTGGTGGGCAGTTGGTTTCGACGTCGTTAGTGCTCTATTGAGTCTGAACGACAGTCGTTGGGGTCACCCGGGCCATGTGTGAACAGTTGTCCTTTGAGGTTAGATTGTTGACTGTTGGCATTTGGAGCACAAAGGGTTTCAGTGACATCATCGGCCTTTTGAGAGGTTAAATACCTGGATCTCCACACCAGTTAGTTGGACCAGTCCCAGCCTGGTCAGATGCGTACATGAACTGATGAAGCCTCTTGGATGAGAGGTGAAACGTCTTCCTAGACAAACAACCAGTCCAGTTGTTTTTGACTGAAATTGCTTTGAGGACAGTAATAGAGAAGTAAATCAACATAGATGAGTCTTCTCGTCTTCCAGCAACTTCTTTAAATTTCAAAGCCATTTACTGTGTGGCAAGTTCAGCACAGCAAATCCTCAACTCGGCTACTCTTCAGTCATCTATCAGATTTACAAAGTGAGTAATCACCAGGTGGGAAAGTAAAGGTGGTCCACTCACTTTTATCTCCATCGCCCTCAGCTTTCTCATTGCTCACCGTCTCTCCTCCAACCTCCACACGTGTCCATCTTTGTTCCATGTTCATGTGTCACCTGTTTCGTCCTCATTCTTCTCCTCTAACTGCTTCATCCATCTTGAGACTTTTATTCATCTACCTGAAAGAGGCTCATCTGGAATGAGCATCAGGGAGCATTTCACGAAACTAAATGTCAGATTTTAAGGTGTAATTAAAGGCACTACCTGTGAAATCCAGTTTTTAGCACATAAGTGAGTTCTGATTTTTGATTTATTAATATCAGTGCATGTAATGGGAAATATCAAGCTTGTGTAAGACTTTTAAACTAATAGACCTTCCTAATACTGAGTCATTATCCCTGCAAGAGTCTTTAAAGTTAATTTAGCATGGGAAATGACCGCAAATTAGAAAAAATAAAAGAGCAAGGGGCCGGTTAATTTTTTCTTTTACCATCACATATTATGTAATACTCCTTGTGACAGGTCATTAAAGAGAATAAAAGTCCCCTTTCAGTGGTGAGATCTTGAAAAAGTATGACATTTGTTTGATACCTTTAAATATCAATTAATGAGATGTCCGCTTATTGGCTGAGTGAACAGATTTGGCAGGAAAGTGGCCTAGATTTAAGAAAGGGGAGTCGTGGGAGACATCTTGGAACACGTCCTATATAAGTCTTTTAAGTTGTTCTGATGTGTTTGAGAAACAAAGTCATATACACCAGTGTACTCATCTTTCTGTAAAATAAGTAGTTATTCATTTTCAGCACATCAGTTGTATGGAAACTTTTTTTTAAAGAGCGTTTCCTAGACTATTTAGGCCTCATCTAATGTACATGCAACTTAGAATAAGCACAGGCAAAGAGCGAGAGAGAGAGAGACAGAGAGAGAGAGAGATAGAGAGAGAGAGAGAGAGAGAGTCGCATATTATAGCTCTGTTGTTATGGATAAGGGCTCTCCATCACCTCGCTCAGCTCGCTCTGTGCGCGCTGGTGCTGCAACGGTTGGATGCATTTTACGCATGAACGGCGGCTGAGCAGGCAGCATTGTCAACACACCGCATTCGCATGGTCTCACTCGGCCTCATTAACACACTCACAGACACACCTTTATGTACAACATAGTTAATACGCCAACAGGTTGCCACACTTTTCTTCATCGCGGTCATGTTAAAGGTCTCTTAAAAAAGTCCAAATATGCGCAACACACGCACACTCATCAGTGTTCCGTTCGCTGTCTTACCTGACGATGATGTACATGACCAGCACGTTTCCAACCAGCCCCACCACGCTCACTATGGAGTAGAGAGCGGTGATAACAATCGCTATGATAACCGGGTTGGTGTCGTCTTCCAGGCTGCCGGCCAGTCCTCGATCCCCGTTGCATCGCGCCTCTGCGAAGCTCGTGGTGTTGTTGTCTCCGGTGAAGTTCCCACAGAAGCTGTTGTTGTTGTTGTTATTGTTGTTGTTGTAAAACACGGGGAGCTGGCTCAGATAATTCGCCGCCGAGCCGTTGCTTGCGCTCTCCATGGTCCTCGCGGTGTAGGTGCGGCGCGCGTCTTTCGCCTCCCCTCGGGTGTCCGTCTGCGGACTCTGCCCCTGTGATGTCCCGCCGGGTGCTTGTGCGTTGTTCGCTCGGAGAAGCGGGACGGACCTGCCGGTGACGTTAAGACCTCGCCGTGTTGAAGAACGTGGCCGCGTGTGATGATGAGGGTTGACAGCATGCAGCCTGCGCGAGACTCACTACTAAAGATCGTCGCGCGGCACAGCGAGCCTGCACCGAACAGAAGAGATGACGTGAAAATGAGTTAGTTCGCTCCCTTTCTTCTTTTCCTCCCTCGGTTCCTTCCCCTCTTCTTTCATCCCCCCCTCTTCCCTACACTTCATGTCCTTCCTTTCCCTCAAATTTGTTTTATCACTTCATTTTTCTCTTCTTTCTCTTGCTTCTTTTCTTCCTTCCTCGCTCCTTTTAACACTTTTGCTCATATTTGTTCATTCCCTCCTTCACTCTTGCCCTTTCTCTTCTCCTTCCTTGCTCCCATCCTGCCTTCCATCAGTCATTTCTCCTTACTTGTTCCTTCCTGTCTTTCATTCCTTCCTTCCTTCTTATTCTCCCCCCTTTTGCTAAACTATAATCATCCCTTTATTATTTCCTTACTTTTCTCTTATACCTCCTCCCTTCATTTCTCCCTCCTTTCCTATACCTCCACCCTCACTTCACTTAACTTTGTTCACTTGTTCCCTCTTTCCCTTCTTCCTATTGTTCTATTCCCTTTTATCTACTGTCTCCCTGTCTTTTCTATACTTCCATCAGCCACTTCGCTCGATGTTGTTCATCCCATGATCCTTTTTCCTTCCTTTTTTCCTTCCCCTTTCCATCCCCTCCCATCCTTCCTATGATTAGGCTTTTTGTTTGTTATTTGGAGGACAGTTACAGACCTGTCAACCCCTGCAGCACACGCACACACACTCTTATAGATACATCATCTTTACCCTAAGAAAATGAAAGTTTGGATGAAAACATTTGAAGTTTTTTTTTAAATTGTAGCATCAGCTTCTCCATTAAGTGGCAATGCGCTAGAAGCGTACTTTACCTATGTTTTCTTTTTAAGTAAAACAACTAACAAATACAGTAATAGTACAAGAGGATGTCAAATCATGTTGGATAATGAAACACCATGACAACCGTAAGCACTCTGAATAAGGACATTATTGATGGAGAGGAGGATCTGATAGGTTATCATTGCATGCACGTGTAACGCTTGGATGAGCGCCCTACCTCCCTGATTTCAGTTTTCTGCGCTGTATTCTAATCAGCAAAGCCGAGCGAGGGAATGTGGCACGGTGTAATCCAATAGGGATTGATTTTAATCAGGATAATGTCCTTGCTGGTCTCATTACAGTCGCATAGAGGCACGAAATGGGCAAAGATCATTTACTAAATGTGTTGGGGGCCTGTTGAGAGTAAAGTGTTCAACATGAGCATACATACTCAAAGTCATTATTGTAAGTTTGTTTTTACAGTCACTTTAATCAACAAAAATCCACACAATAAAAAAAAAACAACCTTGTTAGCTAATTGTATTGGGAGTTTGGTGATAAAACCCGAGGAGCAGCAGGGCCGGAGGGAGCTCTCCTGCTGCTGATAAGGAGAGAAAATCTTATCGCTTTAAACGCACTGACATGTTTTTAAATACAGAACAGGGTTTCATTTAGTTGGGGGTGTGAGATAACTTGCAGCCCCTGTGGTTCGTTTTCGCATAAATAAGTAGCGTCTTTCAGTTCTGAGCTTGCTATTTTATCAAGTAGATTAATTCTGCAGCTCATGCCTGAGCACTCTTTTGTATAAGGTCGACTTCCAGCCGTGCTGCGTGCTAGTAGGTATGTGATTCGAGGGTGTGAGAAGAGGTGCTACAATCCCTATTAACACAAGCCGGACACAGATGGTCATTATATTTCATGGAAAGGCTTACATTTTTCAAGTCTATCTTAACACAAGAGGGAATGTCATACCAAGAAGATATATCTGATTAATATGTCTGACTTCTGAGGGCTCATATCAGCTGTAGCTCATGTTTTGGGAATGTGGATTTTGTCCGCCTTCGCTTATTAGAGTCACTTAGGAAGGGATAACTTAATAGCAGGGCTGCCGTTATCTTAGTGGAAACATGAGGTCATGTCTTCTGTAATAATTCTGGGCAGTTGAAAGGTTTTAGCAACCTGGGAGGGGGTTAACATCCTCCAGTTCAAACTGGCTAACAGTGTGAACATATTTTTTATTTTGGAGAAATGATTACAGCAACAATAACTTGTTCAATATACATATGGGAATGTGAGAGTCTTTTCTAAAAATAAGTACCTTACAATACATCTATACAGTCATTCCCACAGAGATACTTGACTAAGCAATTTGAAAAGAGAGGAATTGATGCTGCGATGCTGGAAATTAGCACTCATGTCATTGTTATTCCTCTGAAGCGCAGCCACCATGTTGAAGGTGTAGGGGCTTGGGCCACGTTACCATGGCGAGGATTAACACCAAGTTCCACGCTTTTCAACACCTGCACAAGCTGTGAACGGTGAGCAGTGTGAGTATCTGTTAAAGAGTAGTTGTGAAGCCTGCAGTCAAGGCATATTGAGTATGTTCTCAGTCTTTCTAGACAAATAACTAAGTCCAGTTGCTTTTTAACTGAAATTGCTTTGGGGATGTTCTCTGTTGTGGCTCTCATGTTTTCCGCTTTCTAGAGCGAAAATCTGTGCTGTCAGTGCATTTGCTGCTTGTGTAAACAAATACTTTAAGTGTGAACTAAAGGGGCCTGCAATCTGAATAACGGCTAGAAGAAGAAGAATTCCTTTATTAGTCCCGCGAATGGGTAAATTCAATTTTCACTCTATAATTTTTTTCATGTTACACACACAGGCCCGAAATACACACACATGCTCAGACAGGACCTAAATACATGCAACCAATGGAGAGATGTTAGAGCGAGGGGTCTGCCAGTGACCAGCGCCCCGACCAGTTGGGGGTTCGGTGCCTTGCTCAACAGCACCTCGGCAGTGCCCAGCCACCAGTCCACACTCCATTCACGGTCCACACAGGGACTCGAACCAGCAACCCTCCGGTTCCCAGCCCAGTCACCTATGGACTGAGCTACTACCACCCCAGAACCTGCATTAATGCAGAACCTGCATTTTAAAAATATGGATAATTGGACCCAATCCAACACCATGTCTTGACTTCAAAAGCTATGAATATAAAGCATTTAGCGAACATGTCCACCGGCCTAATCTTAATCCCCACCCTAAACCCTCACAGAAGCATTAAAAAAGAACAGTAAAAAGGGAGCACTGGTACGTGGGTATTCAGCCTGGCATATAGGATTTACACAGAAACACTACATTAACATTAAACGATTTAAAATGGCCCATAAAAAAGCACATAACCATTACCACCGCCATTTCAAGCCCTTGTAACCTCTCGCACTCAAGCACTTTCCAGGTCATGTCAGTTAAAGCTGAAGTTGGGAACTTTCTGTCAAAGTCTTTTTCATATTTGCTGAAACTGTCGGACAGCGCAATGAGACATCCACCTTCTGCTCCATCTGCTCTGTTATTGCTGGGCATATTCCTCACAAAAAGTGTTTTCAGAAACATATTTTAGTGTACCACTTCCTGTAAAATGAGAAAGATGCAATACAATTCAATTCGATTTGATTATATTTCTATTGCCAGATCATAGCAAAAGTTATCTCGAGACACTTTACATATAGAGTAGACCACACTCTATGACTTATTTATGATTTACAGAGAACCAACAATTCCTACATGAGTAGCAGCAAGTCACAATATGTATAATAATATGACACAGTAATCATTAGGAGCAGGCATGGAGCAGCAGGTAGAGGTAGAGCGATATGAGTTTTTCACGAATGTCAGTCTCATGCTGCCAAGATGTCATGACATTTTCTCCGAATATGAAAAAAACAACATTTTTTATAGAAAGTTACAGAATTATCTCACGTCACCTGGAAAGTGCTCAAGTGCGAGAGGCTACAAGGGCTCGAAACGGTGAATAATGTCACTGCACTGCAGACACCTATCACGTTACCTTGACAACGCCAAATTGTGTTACATACAATTGTGGCTTTGAGACTTTTTACTTAACCCTTTGTCTTCACGACTAATACACTGGCTGATGCGAACATGTTCCAGGCTCCTGCCGCAGAGTGGATTTATTGTCAAATAACCAATTTGCTCATTTTTGTTCAAACAATATCATTAAGAAAAAAAGCTTTTTTTTTAACCGTCTTAAATCCTTAAATGTTAACTGTGTTTCTGTGTAAACCCAATATACCAGCTGAATACCCATCAACCAGTCCTCCCTGTTTACTGTTCTTTTTAAACGCTTCCCTGTGTGTTTTAGCATCACACCGCCATGAATTGTTGGTTATTCTCTAAGGCAAAGTCTGCAGAAATGCGGATTTATGGAAAGTGTTCATAAAGGGCTCAAAATGTCTTTGAGAGAGCCCTCGTGCACTTGGTGATTTGACAGTGGGGCAGCCCTAAGCCTTCACGCACTTATCGAGAATGCACCTCAAAGCAGTGAGTGTGGACATTGGGCCTGTGTTTATCCAGTTCTTTGGATATACGCGTACTGTTTAGCTCAACCTTCCCGGGCCTACTGTGACTCAGGAATTGTTGGGAAACTCTTCCACCATTCTTGTTTCTCTGAGAAGTCTAATCATCCTTTTCTTTGTAGAAAATCAAATACTGTAGCAGTGACATTTTTGTATATGCTCTTGCGTTGTAAAGTATAAAATGTGAAGTTTTACTCGAAGAATCAAGCGACTAAAACTGGCAACAGCATTGGAAAGTCTTCAGCGATGCATAGCCTGCGATTCTGACTGCGGTCTGTTACCAAATACAGAAACAGACACATGCATCACCACGTTGCCAGAAATATTCTTCCACCAGCCTCACAGTGTTTCATCAGAGGTCTTCTCACAGTACTCAGATTCATATCTATTACAAATATTTATTTAATCTAGCTGGCTTTACCTATTCGTCAAATTGTATTTGATTAAATACGTTTCATCTGGGGAAGTTTATGCAAGTGTCTGAGGCATGAGGCACCCTGCATGGTTATTGTAATGTTATCTCAAGTGACTTGTATTTTGTATTCAGAACAAAGACTCAAATCGATGTGTGTTTGTTCCGAGCGAGAACAAAGCTTTGCTATTTATGTTTAGACAGTAGAAGATGTTCCTTTCATGTCACGAACAGGGTTGACAAGAGAGGAAATCTGCCTTTTAGATGCAGAAGACAAAGAAAAGAAATCACAAAAACACTGAACTTTAAATGGCAATAAGCAGCTTTTGTAGAAGGCAACAAAAGCCGACTCTGTGAGAATGTGTATTTGTGTTTGTGATGTTCATTTCTGTGAAGCAATTAACACAA
This sequence comes from Echiichthys vipera, assembly GCF_963691815.1. Taxonomy (NCBI): domain Eukaryota; kingdom Metazoa; phylum Chordata; class Actinopteri; order Perciformes; family Trachinidae; genus Echiichthys; species Echiichthys vipera. The sequence continues at coordinate 22,652,859 of NC_139836.1, forward strand.
CATTAACACATCATGTTGGCATTGGTTATTAATGGTACTGTAGTTTCACTAAATGATGAGGGATGCTGTGTTCACTGCTGGATTATTAATGCCACCTGATACATATGATGCTCTGACAATTGATGTCACCTTTTTTCTCTACTATGAAGAGCACTGGTTTTTGTTTTTTTGCCTTATCTTTCACTCAGCAGTTCATTCTTGCATCATTTAAGGAAAATATTGGATTTAAATTGAACTGGACATGAAGAGAAATAAGAAATATTTCACACTGAAAACACGCAGATGCAACACAATCACCAGAATTTCAATATTGGATGTTTCTGCAAAACCCCCATTTAGATTCAGTTGGTAACTATTTTACAATTCTCAATTTCTGCAATTTCTGTGCATGGTTAGGGAAATCATGTTTTCAGCAAAAGCAATATGGTTAACTAGACTGTCAGATCATATGGCAGGAGTGTTGTTCGTATGTTATCTTGTGAAAAGTTCTGCACGAAATTTGTGTGACGTCTTATGAAATTACTTTGTATGACTTTCTATGCAGTAAAACAGTGACCGGAAGTTGACCATGATGGTTACGTTTATAAAAATAAGTCTTCTGACTACTCAAGGCGCTTTCACAGTGTTTGTCACATTCACCCATTCACACAGACATTCACACAGATGGCAGTGGACACCTACATACCATCTACTCTAACGTAATCATTCACACTACATTTACACACCCATGTGCAGCACAGGGAGCAATTCGGGGTTCAGTGTCTTGCTCAAGGACACTTCGACATGTGGACTGGGGGAGGTGGGGATTGAACTGCCAATCTCTCGAATGGAGGACATCCACCCAACCACCTCCCTACATGGAGTTTAGCCGTCGTATATGCATCACCTGATTTCTTTCTATGCTTCCAACGTTATTCCAACAGTAACAATTACGAAGTATGGATTACAGAGCATTACTTTTCATAGTTTGTATTTACACATGTTGAATGAGGACAGCCTGCCTGAGTAGTGTCCACAGATTCAACTTATATGCAACAAAACAAAAGTCAGAAAGTGCTTTCTGCCGCCCATAAACTTAAAAAAGAGAAGGCAATCCGGATCATTTGCTTTGTTAATAGTCCCTCGCTTCTCTCCTCTGGATAATAACATCTGGGGGATTAAATGACAACTGTTTAGAGAGACATTATGTTCTTACTGTTAGTGTCACTGAAGTCAAACATTTCATGGCAATCCATCTGACAGTTGCAGAGATGTTTTAGGTTGGACCGAAGTGGACCCACTGACCAACGGATTGGCTTCACCATCCCTAAAGCTATGCTGCTAACATTGCTATGAAGTCATTGTCATGTGTTACTTTTCACTCTATACACCTCCAGTGTTTATATCAGTACTCTCAACAGCCTCATAGACAGTTTGCACCACATACAAAAGTAATGCTCCTCAATTTCCTGTGGTCATGGATTATGTTCATGTCATATGTGGGAATACTGCCTCTGCAATGCTTCCAGTGCAGTAAGTGTAAACAAGTGACTTGCAGGTACTTATTTGTTTCCCAGAGGAAGCTGCCAGCCTGTATACAGTCTTTGTCTTTCTGTAGTATAAATATTGTCAAACAAAGCGAGGATTACCAGAGGAGCAACTCAGGGGCCACATGTTACCTTTCCTCTTTTACATCAGTGTAGTCTTTCCAGTAAAATAAGAGAGAGAATTCTTCCCTTCTCTCTTGTTCATTCCCATTCAGCTGCATTCAACACAGTTTCCCTCAGTTCAGTTAGACTGTAAACTTTGTAATTTCAGTTTATTACGGTTTAATGCGCTATAGAGCACTAACAAAGTCGAAACCTACTTCCCACCAACGACTGCCACTCTAACATCGGTCGTTGGCACTTTGAGCACAAAGGGTGTCAGTGACATCATCGGCCTTGTGAGAGGTTAAGTACCTGGATCTGCAGACCAGTTAGTTGGACCAGTCCCAGCCTGGTCAGGTGCGTACATGAACTGATGAAGCCTCTTGGATGAGAGGTGAAACGTCTTCCTAGACAAATAAACTGGAAGTTGCTTTTGACTGAAATTGCTTTGGGGATAACGCTGACCTGGACAAATGAGAACATTCACAGGCTTACTTAAACTTAGTTTACAATTTAAGACAGACAAAAGCCCCTTTAACCTGTTCCTCCCTGAACCTCCCTCCCGGCAGGGACACAGGGTTTCTGAGTGTGTGTGTGTGTGTGTGTGTGTGTGTGTGTGTGTGTGTGTGTGTGTGTGTGTGTGTGTGTGTGTGTGTGTGTGTGTGTGTGTGTGTGTGTGTGTGTGTGTGTGTGTGTGTGTGTGTGTGTGTGTGTGTGTGGAGGGGTTTTTTTCCACAACAATTGTGTTCTCTTAGACCCAAAATGACATTTAAATGAAATTAAATGAATTTTACAACTTGGTACCTAAGAAATCTCAATGTGTCAAGGTCAAAATCTCTGCTTTATTTCAGCAGCATCAAACTTCTCACAGGTGATGTCCAGATGTTGTTCCATGGCTTTATTGAGGTTTTTTTTTAAGGGATATTTTTGTAAAATGACATTTTCTTTTAGGCAAGGAAGAAATTTTTCCATTTATGCTGTGTTCCATCTGCATTTACTCTGACACAGTTGCATTAATAGTGCTGCTTACACTTGTGATGGAAGTGTTACCTTTATTTAAATACCAAGATAATGCACATAAAGCTAGTAATTACAGAGACATACTACAGACAGGGAAGAACAGGTTAACACTGCCTGTTCATTTCGGGGCTTTTGCACCTGTATTACACCCAACTTCTTCTGTAAGATATTTCGAGACTGATCTGTTGCACCTCTGAGCAGCGAAGGAAGTCACAGAGCGGCAACAGCTCCGAGCCGGCGTCTGCGGGGATGGGAAAGACAACGGAACGACGCACAGTAGTTTTTTTAACACTGTTTTAAAGAGCGAGTCCCCAATTTGTCTTAGCTTGTGCTCTACAGGCAAACACATGAAAACACATGTGAAAAAAATACTTTCACCATAGCTCTCACTCTTGTTCCGTTATAGTTTGGATGGATTCATTACCTTAGTGACTTGGGACAAAATCCTCTCCCAGATGAATGTAATGTATTTCTATGATGCTATTCACCCTTCATGTTTTACATATTTTGCATCTTCCCTTTCAATCTACCTCAAGGTCAGAGCCCACTGGATCGTTCCCATCTCAAAACAAATGAAGAAGCATGACGGTAACACAGAGGTTGTGAAATGCAAAACATATGTTTTGACACAAGACTGTGATTTAGAGCTTCTTCTCTAAATCACTCACTAGGAAAAACACCCCTGGGACAAGTGGTCACCTTGGAGTCACTCGTTGTGACTTACGGTTCACTTTCTCATTAGACTGCACATCCCTTGATGAAGCCTGTTTCCTTGATCAATGTACTAAATTTTATTCTGTGAATCTGCAACAGCCATCAATTTTTTATTTGAAAATCCCAGAAGTGAGAAAAACCAAGTGGTAAAAGACGTAAGAACAGCATCTGTCTGTTTGTCCATATCTCACTGCTTTTGTAGCTCTGAATAACCCCCAGACTAGTAAATATTAAAGAAGAACTCTGTTTTGGTTGCTTGTCAAAATGTCTTTTGCGTTTATCGTAATAAAACTCTAAAGTCAAGACAAGTCCTTTTTAATTTGTGCCAAATCACAACATAAGGTCTTTCATGACACTTTTCATATAATGTTTGTCTAGAGAGACCCGACAGTCCCTTGTGAGCAAGCACATTGGCGATGGTGGCAAGGGGAAACTTTCCTTTACAGAAAGAAACAGCCAACAAAATCTGGCTCCGGTGGGTGGACATCTGCCTCTTAGTGAATTTTAATGATGTTAAGGCATATGATTTACTGTAATGTTAACTTTCCAACATTTAAATCTGCTTTTGCAATACGTACAAAAAGGAATAAAGTTAAAAAGTCTTTATGGAGATGGCTATTTCATATTGAAATATTAATACATTGAAAATAGAGCTAGATAACAACCAACGTGTAGCGGTAAAATCAGCCTTTTCATGGTTTTTCTTTTCTTCTTTGTACATTGTGACGTTGTGCCAATAAAGCCATTTGAACCGCACTGAATTTAGAGAGAGGGAGACGCCCGCTCTTTTCCTTTCACAGTTTGTTCATCCTTTAACGGAGACAAGGCGGCACAAACGCTAAATAAGAAGAGCCTTGATATGATAAGTTTGTTTGTTCACACTTCAAGCCAGTAGGTGGCTGTGGCGCAGAGAAAGAGCGGGTCGTACACCATTTGAAAGATCGGCAGTTTGATCCCTGGCATGTTAAAGTGTCCTTGGGCAAAACACTGAACCCCAAATTGCTGTGTGTGTGTGTGTGTGAATTTGGTTTGAGTGATTAGATTAGATGACAGGAAGATTAACCTTTGCCATTAGTATGAACGTCTGTGTGAATGGGCGAATGTGACAAGTAGTGTAAAAAGCATCCTTGACAAGTTGAAAGACTACAAAAGCACTATATAAATACATTCACCATTTACATAAAAAGGGAAGTAGCCATGACAACAGAAAACTGGAACAAGTGGTAACCGGGTCGAGACCAAAAACCAAGCACTGAGGATCACTTAAGACCACCGTTCAGAGATTCAGGCACACGACGGAAGCTGAAACAGTGTGAAGTGTGAAACATTGGATCACCAATCTTCTGCACACACAGTGTTATTCCACAAATGTGTCCTTTGTTGCAAGAGATAATGTCCAGATCTCTTTGTTTCACCAGCATGTCTGCTGTACAGTGGCCTTAAGGTAGACAGCGTGAAGACAGGAGGATAGAATGACTCATCTTGTGAGCCCCTTTGGCGTTGTGAGCGCAGAAATCTTGTGACCTTATGTCTCTTTTACAGCAATATTTAACTTTTTCTCAAGAATTATCGGTCTGGTTTTAAAGCCCCACATAAGACAAAGGTAGTCTGTTCTTAAATAACAAGTGATGATTTTGACAATGGCTACAGGGGATTGTTCAATTTAACGATTTGAGCTCTCAATGTAGCCAGCTTTAACGTTATTAACGATTGAGTTTTAAGCACTGGACGAGCATCGCCAGCACTACTGTTGGCTGACAGCCAACATCTGTCAGTCTGTCCAAATCATCCTCCTCTGTGTAACAACCAAGCAATCAATTCTTGGTTCAGCTCCTTTCTAACAGCATATGCTCCCCTGTGTCCACAGATAAGAAGGATATAAAACATCCCACTACACTGCCGGCTGTCTTGGTTTGGTATGCAGTTTGTGTTTTAAGACTGTCAGGATTGACAGTATACTTCTGAATGTTTTCTGAACACGTTTTCGGTGTGCAAAGACATAAAGTAATTAAGACACAACCATGTTTCCACACCTGCTTTGTTTGGTCTTGTTGAGTTGAACCCTGGTGCGCCCCCCCCCCCCCCCCCCCCCCCCTTAGTGTGGTTTGCCTGGGCAGGTGTTTGTTACGCTTATTTTGTGGTGAGACCCGACCCCACTACCAGGCGTACTCCACAAGTTTGAGCTGAACGGCTCCTGACTCCATGGTCATATTAGCTGCCGCCTAAGATGGAGACAGACACATTCAGAGCAGAGTGAAGTCTTGGCAAGCAGAGCAGACGAAGCACCATAGCTTGTGCAGTGCTGCTCATGGAAGCACTACCACTTTCGTCCTCAGGGGCCGCCAAATGTACACAAAATGAAAGCTCTTTGTAACTGCTTTCAGAAATGGGGAATATTTGAGTGTGCTGGGTGAAAAGAATACAGAATAAGTTCTTTGTATTGTCTTTTCACACATTGATGGGTTAAAAATAAATGTTGTATTTAATAGAGAATATTCTGAAAAGATATTTGTAATTATTGTGTTCATGGTCATTTATATTCAATCGAAAAGAGGTGTATCGACCAGGAGTAAGTATGTTATTAGTTTGTTGTTGTTTTTTGAAGGATGATGATAAGGTTGTTTTGTATAGGCTATTTTGGTATCTATGGTGATAATGTCTGATCAATGGATGAGAAAGGTCGTGTTCTGGAGAAGAGTTGTGTGTTCATTTTGATGGACTTAACACTGGTGTGTTTGTTCTCAGTAAGGAGATTTTCAGGTTGATTGATCCACCGCTTGTGTCCAAACTGAATATATCAAGGTCAAGATCAATATATCAAATAGTGCAGAGGAAGGCAATAGTGCTGAAGGACTGCCAATTAGACGGAAAGAAGCAAGACACTGTTGCACCGTCTTACACAATCCATCTGTACCTCCATTATCCACTCTGCTATCTCCATATCACAAACATCATACCTCTTTTACATCACTCTTGCATCCTCCATATTCATGCCATAACATCGAGGCAGTACTTTTGTGCTTTAGTATTCTCTCTGTCACCTCACTTCAGCTCTGTGTCGTCGTTTTATGTCCAGACACTTCTGTGGAGCCAAGAGGAGAGAAATAAGGAGGATGTGTAATGTCTCCATTTATAGGTAAAAGAAGCAAAAAGGCAATTATGAGGCGACTTGAGTCACTGTTCCCTGTTAGAGAACATCAATCATCAATGGAACTCAGCAGAAGTAGAAAGACACTCTAATAAACCCTCTAACTGACCTTTAATGGGACCTGCAAAGATTACTAAAACAACCAAAGTCTTGACATTGAGCTTGCCACGGACTGGAACAGAATACACCGCTCTCCAAATATCAGTTCAACTTTTCCTCAATGTATTTAAGCCCACGCTTGAAATCGTAAATAATACACACAAGTTTGGATATTACTGTTAATTGTATTGAATGGATCTGTCAGGGTTAGGAGTGCAGGGGAAGGACCCAAACACAGATGAACAGATGATGAGGCAGAAAGAAGAGTTCAATGGTTGATTTCAAAAATGGTTTAGAGGTTGAGAGACCAAAAGCAGACAGGTGGCAGGTAGTAAGTCAATCCTAAAGGCCTTAGGGAAGAACTAAACACTAGGAAATATGGCTTAAACACTAGACACAGAAGTACTAAAATGAACAGGGACAGGGGAGCACAAAGACTAAATGCATAGGGAAGGAACAGTGAAAAAGCCTTGAGCCTCACGCCAATGACTTGTGGCTTTCTTTGGACTTTGAATAACTTGATCTTCCCTAATCTCAACAGATGACAAAGCATGGCGTGGATTTAATGAATTAATCACTTTACAAATGGTGTTAAGCTGGGTTCACAACAGACGGGGATTGAGAGACAACTCTGCATGGAAAATTAATTTAAATAGCGCAGTGACACGAGATCCAGGCGGAGGGGTCGCAGATCGAGCATGTGGCGTTACGAGACGCAGCTGAAGCGGCGCGAATAAAGTTGAAAATATATTGAACTTTCAAGCGCCGCAACATCCGATCAGCGACAAGTTCAAGCCGACGACGTCACTTCCCTCACTTACTGTTGTTTACATTCAGACCAACATGGATGAGAAGCTAATTGTAGCTGTGTGTGGGCACCCGGTGCTCTACGACACCACTGCCATCTTCTACTGGAACAAAATCTAAAAAAAGAGGAGAAGGCATGGGTGAAGGTCAGTGAGGAGGTGGGGCCGTGTTTCTCTATGAAATGTTAGCATCAGCTAGCACTTGCTGAGAAATACACAAAAGACATGAATAGTAATATAAAAATTATCAAGCGGCGCGATAAAAGCGTCTGAAGCAATTGTATTTGCGTCATTCACATCTGCTGTGAACGCAGCCTTAGAAAGATCTAGATCACAACTAGACTAGTAGGCTAGCACTTGCTGAGAAATACACGAAAGACATGAATAGTCGCGATACAAGCGTCTGAAGCAATTGTATTTGTGTCATTCACATCTGCTATGAACACAGCTTTATAATGCGTCTTAAGCAATTAGATCATGAGTAGACATCTCTAAATAGTGTAAGCCTAAATCTGTTTAAACGACCATCAAGTTTTACGAGTTGTACAAAGTGTTTCGTGTCCATCCATCATTTTGCCCTGTGGTACGTACCAATTAGTGTCTAGGGGAACAGGGACGAACACAAAATAAAATCATATTAAAATAATAATAACCCGGGGGGAAGGATATGTGTTGGATTCTGCTGACAGCGATATCATGTTTTTCATTGCAAATCAGAAAACATTTGATCACCACAACTTTTTTACCCTTGTTGGACTTTTTATGCACACTCTTGATCAGTTTTTAAAGAAACTGGATGCTGTATACCACTGTGCTTTGCGTTTTATTACTGGTTGCAGATATCGTGTGCATCACTGTTCCTTATATGCCGTCACACATTGTCCATCTTTGTATGTCCGTAGACTCTCTCACTGGCTGACTTTTAGTTTTAAATTTATTCTAGGAATTCTGCCCACATATTTGTGTTTACACATGTGTAGAAACCTCAGCCGGTATGGCCTGCGTCCTCAGGAAATCATACAGATGCAGGTCCCGAGAGTCAGAACTGAACGGGGCAAGAAGGCTTCTAAATCTTCTTCCCCGTCTGACTGGAGCGATGTGCAGAGGGACTTGAAATTGACACATCTCGTAACTCTGGGGAATTTTAAGAAAATTCTAAAAACAGAGAATTAAACTCAATCGGATCTTGTCGTTGCACTTTGTAATCTTGTTTTGTAATCTTAATTTATTTGTGTTTTGTGTGTAACCATGCTTTTGTGCTGCCGCCTCGGCCACTCTTTGAAAAGAGGTTTTTAATCTCCATTTTTTTAACCTGGTTAAATAAAGGATATTGATTGATTGATCTCCACTGTGCAGACATAACCGCTAATGTGACTGGTTTGACTGTGTAATAATTGTGTACAGGGCCCTTTGGCCTTCTAAGAGAAGGGAGCAGTGACGAAATCTGTAAGTGGAGCAGCATGATGGACACAGGTGTGAACGGCGATATGTCTCGGCTGTGTTTGTGTTTGGATCACCGAAACACATTTTAAAACCGAGTGTAAACAAGGATGTAGAGGCTTTGCACGCATGCATCTAGACCATCATCCGGTGTCTGTATCTCATTAGTTTACGTACAGGCGTGCTATTTTTGGCCCAACATTGTTATTATGATCCGTTATATACGTTATTTTATTCTTTAAAATGGAACATCTCTGTTTAGCGTCAGAGTTACTGACACATCTGGCATCCATCCATTTTGTCACACTTATAACTTCAAGAGACAGCACTTAGTATTCAGTATCCACTTGTCCTTGGCTCTTTACACACACACACACACACACACACTCACACACAAACACACACACACACTGGGCTCAGCAGACATCCTGTATCTCATCGGTGTTTACAGTTTAATGCAACCTAATGAGTTTTAATTAATACCCTTTAAGAGATTTTGTGTCCTCCTTCCCAGACGTGACACCTGCTGTCCACAGAGCAGGAAGGACACTGTTAATTAATATCAACTTAATATGAACTCAACAGTTCATTAGTGTTCATTAAATAATTCAGTTTAATGTTGAGGTTGTCATCAGGCATTGGTGGACAGTGACCACACAGACTCCAGAGGGACTTCCGCCTGGGCAGAACAGGCTTTTATTTGACAAATGCTTTTCAGAATGGTTTTAGAAAACTTAAATCCCAGATGAGCAAAGGTCTGATTTGGATCCCTTCATTTATATTCTGGTACACAACATCATTCCCAAAGTCCTCCCAATTTTCTGCCTCTCTTGCTTTTCAAATTCCACATAATATATAACTCAAGACATCTCAGTATACTCAAAAACTCCCAAAACAGAAATCAGCAGCTCAAGGTGGCACAAAGGAGAAAGACACGGGCAAAAGAAGAACAAAAAAACTCAAATGTGGCCGAGGCAATTTATCATTGGCTAACTGGCAAATCCATCTGGGCCAATAAGATAATGGGACTGAGTGGCAGGCAAGCAGCTCGGCAGCCATTTCCGTGTGCACAGGGTAATCAGATGGTTATCCACAACACCGATCAGATGTCTGGTGGTGATTTTTAAAGAAGCCTTCCTAATGAAAAGGCCTTCACAACCAGCAGACGGACTGAACAAACAATGCCATGTTTTTATCACTGTTTATTAACAGCCAATACCAACATTTTTAGTATTTGTGGTTTCTGCATTATCTGTACATGGCAGACATAAAAATAAAAATAAATCTAATGTTGGCAACTAAAAAGCTTGGAAAAATAGCGTATTCACTTGTTAGAGAGGAGTTAAAGATTTAACATGTTAAGTAGTGAACTTTAGGAGTGTTGAAACCTATTGTTGAGGGTAGACACAGACATTTTTGTTACCTAAACCACACGCCTGTTAGAATCATAGCTCTGTTAGCAATTAGCAGACGCCTTGAAGGGTACGGCCAATCAGATGCAGAGCAGGGACGGCTGAACCCAAAGGGTGTTTCTATGGGGTGATACAGTATATTGTGAGGATATTGGTATCATAAGTAACTAGACAACATTTATTACCGCCTGATATCACAGAAATACGTGAAATGACCGCGACTGTATGACACCGCATCGCGTGGCACCACAGAAACAATGCCAATGAAAAGTCCATTAGGATCCTCTGTCGTGGAGGACACACAAATTCCCTGGTTCAACACAGCCGAGTCTCAAAGTCTGCGTAGCGTGGAGGTCAACAGGTTTTCTGTGGAAGACAGATGTTCAATTCAAAGGTCAACATTGACTAATTTTAACTTACCATTGTCTGGATGGATGCTGTTTGAATTTGGAAGTGTTATGCCTTCTGTTAGCGTCGATTCAGACTGAAAAGAGCCCTGCATTAAAACAGTGCCGGCGCCTGTGTTGGTATAACGTACCAAATCACTGTGTTCTCTCATGCATGCCGGGGTCAAGATGGTCTTGGCACAGCTCTTGCCTTTACATTAAGGTACAGATAAATTAATGAATTCACCAGTATGACAAGGTTTTCTTTTAGTTAACGCGGACTGGTTGGCCTTCAAATTTAATTTGCAGTCCTCTCGAGAGACTGCAATGAGGCATCTGCTTTTGCCTTCACTTCACAGCCATGTATTGTGACCAATTATGCTGGAATAACCCTGACAGAGATGACCCCTGTGTGAATTTAATTTCTGTTATGTTGCAGGCCACAGTAACAAATGTACACAGTGCTGCTGTGCACGTTGTGCATATGAATCATTCTGACTCCAAAGGCAAAGACAAATGTCAGGTAATTGCTTCCTGTAAGCTCCCAGCATAATGTTCGTTTGTGATGTGAACAGAATGTGAACAGATATAGAGAGCAATAGAGACACGATTCAGGCGACAAGTTGGTGTTTAACACTTCAGGAAAGAAACAAAATTATTCTGCAACAGTAGCAAATGGATAAGAGAGACTGGACTGTGCAATACTTAATCTCGGCTGTCTTAGTTCAGTTCACTGGAAAACACCTCATTCTATAATAAATCTAACAGTATTTATTTTCACATTCATTTCAGAAAAGCTCCTTTCTCTCTCTGAAAAGAATAATTTATCTTTCTCAGGGCGACGTTTAAAGGAGCTTTACTCAATATTAACAACATCAATATAGCGGCAATCACATATTTGCTTTGTAAAGATATAGTGGAGAAATGGCATCCTGTGCAGATAATGCAGTCACTCTGCCTCTGTGTGTGTTGTAATCCCAGTTTCTCTGTTTATTTGCTTTGATTGTTAGTGTTAGTGCTTCGATACTTTTTGCCGAATGTAATTCATCACTTGCACTAAAGTAAATGTAGGACATTAAGGAGTAAGGTCATAAAGGAGTTTGTGCACATGATGGTGTTGCTACTTTTACTTCAAACTAGTAAATAGATCTTTGGGCACTTCGCACAGCTGCCCATGTGCTGAGCACGTCCTCTGAGCTGATCGTATAAACAAAACTATTACGCTCCATGGTGTCTGCAGCTGTTCATGAAAGAGTTTTACTTAATAGGCAAAATATAACATTTCATGGATGCAAGCCAAGGCAATCAACTAGGCTTTATACCCTTTGCACACTCATCAACAAGAATAATAAAGTTAACAGCAAGGCCGCTCACACGACACACAACGATATTTTATTATAGTCTGAATAATTCATACCGCTGGACATAGAGACCTTTTTTCGTGACAATTCCAAATAACAAATAATTTTTTAAAGGATTCTTCCAGAGACCCCCCAAAAATGTTGTTGTTAAGGCTTTCAGGGGATCTTAAGTGTCAGTCAAAGGGTCCCTGTATACAGTTTTATTCATTTTGTTTCCAATTAGGAGAAATGCAGCCGCCTGTCTTTTTTCAATGCGCCCATTTGTAGTAGCAGATAGCCTTGACACTGAATGTTGATGGTGAATGTTGTGCTTTTATCACTGTATGTGTTTTCTGTTGGCTGTGCAGTTAACCCTCTGTTAACATACCATTAAGTTATCTACCTAGTTAACATTTATGTCGTTGCCATTAAAGCAAAATACACGGGCCACGCTTTGAAGCGCCCGGCAGGCTCCTTTCTGCCAGAAAAAACCCCTGTGTGGACACAGGCCCTAATGATAATCCTGTTTACTGCTCTGAGAACTTAAACCCTCCAGATAATGAGACATGTCAACCTGGGTCATCTCATCTGTATCGACATCCCTCTGAATCTTTTGTTTGTGTATCCATGGAAACAACATGCCGCAATCTCCCAAGGTCTTTTCGTCTTTTACTCATATGACGTCAATTTCTTTAACAAACTCCACACATGCACACGTACATGTGCACACACACACACACACACACACACACACACACACACACACACACACACACACACGTACATACACACACACAAACACACACGCAGCAGCAGCAGCAGCAGCAGCAGTAGCAGCACGTCCCTACACACAATCCCAGAAAGCTGAAATGAAGCCCGCCATCCCCTCATCTCATTTTGACAGATGTATCGACATGTCAGTCGGTCCTGTGGCTGAATGGAGCTGACAAAGAGGAGAGAAAGAGAGCATGGTTATATTTCGTCTATTTCCATATACTGTTATTACTTTGCCACCGGTTCCACCAGAACCTTATGAGCTAAATTGATCTTTTTTTTGCCACAGTTTATTTATTTATTTATTTTTGATTACAGGCATCGGTCAGTTCTGAAGCCACTTTTTCAAAATTCTTCATACAGTCCGCATTACCAGCATGCATCTTGGCCAAACAGTTAACCTCACTGAAAACAATACAATATGTCATACATGTCTCAAAATAAGCCCCAAAACACGGCAACAGTTCTCACTCTCACTGTCACTGTCACAGGCAATATGACTCTTTACAAGATTATCCTTTTTGTGCCATTACATTAAAGTGTTCATGCATCATCATCATCCTGCACTTGCTACACTCTTATTCAAAGATGTTGTAATTTTTCGGAAAATTTACTTTGTTGTATGAGCTGCTTACCCACAGTCACTTTATAACGAACAGAAGTTGAAGGTTAGCACGCCGCCAGTTTGGGGAAGTGGTAACATGACTCACTCATAGTAACAAACCCACATATGATTATCACCTGACTCCACAGCTCCCCTCAGCTCTACAGAGTGGTTTATTCGCTTTCGCTGCACTCATCAAATTATAAAGCTCTGATAAGCCCACTGCACGCTACCTGCTCAGCACCAGCCGGCAAACAAACACAGTCAGAAACAAGCTGGTGAATATAGTGGAGCACTTAGCAGCTGAAGAGACAGATATTTCCCTCAGGAGTTGGTAGAGAGCAAAACAAAGCTAAAAAGAGTGAATATTTAACACAGATCGACATACTAATAAACAACCATCCATCCACCCATTATCTGCAACCGCTTGTCCCCGACGGGGTCGCTGAGGGCTGGAGCCGATCCCAGCTGACATCAGGCGTGAGGGTACACTCTGGAGAGGACGCCAGTCCATCACAGATCACATAGAGACAAACAGAGACACATTCACACCTTCGGGCAAATCAATCATCAATGAACCTAACACCTGCATGTATTTGGACTGTGGGAGGAAGCCGGAGAACCCGGAGAAAACCGACGCAGACATGGGCTGACCACCACACCGCTGTGCCGGCCCTATACAAACAAATGATATTAAAAAATAAATAAAACATAAAGAGACAGTCGGGGTCGTCTTTTTCCTTCAGTTATAAAATTTGTTGGCTGTGCAGCTGCAAAGTTTGTGCTGAGAGGGAGAGTGCCTTTTCATCTCTCTGGTTTTTGAGTCACATTACAGGTTGAAGCCTCCATCTACAGTTGTCAGGTGTGCAGTCATTTGGCACAAAACAAACATTATACGGTGTAAACACTAGAGCAGAGAGGACCAATCCAAAAAAGGAGAGAGCACTCAGAGAATACCACGACAGAGATTTTTCACTGGGCTCTAATAGTGTTTTTCTGGTATGTGCATAAATGCCGTCCCTATGTGGACGAACAACAACACTTGATGGATACATGTCCGTAGACCCACACACACACACACACACACACACACACACACACACACACGCACACACGCACACACGCACACACGCACACACGCACACACGCACACACACACACACACACACACAGAATGTGTTCCAGAAAGTAGCTTCAGGGAGTCTCTCCTAATCACCTATGCAGCCAAGCTGTTGAGAGAACGGTAACAACCTTCAAATGATGCTGACTCATTTTTTGATGAGTGCATATGCACACGAACAAATAATAATGACAGCTTCTGTCCTTGCATCTGTGACTGCTGATCTTTAATCAAAATGTTTCTGCCTGCTCACCGAACCGAAGCAGTTGAACACAGGATATTTCCATTAAATGTCCCTGTAGAATTATTTGTAAATACAAAAAATAACACGACACAGCTCCGTCATTTCTGAAACTAACGGTAGCAGTACCATCCTGGAAATAACCTGCTTTGTGCCAGGAAAGATATGAGGTATATATCATATCTTATTCAGACCAAACTTTTCACTTTACCTTACTTTCATGGTACATTCATGAAAGTCAGGTGGTGATCAGAAAAGGAATATTGTTGGTAATGGAGAATCAGTTGGGTCTTTGCAGCAGGAGTCATATTTTCAGAGGTAAATACAAAAATGATGAGTTGGAGGAAGTGAAAGCGTCAGAAGCTTCAGGCAAAAACATTATTTTTTCATGCACTGGTCAGTTTTCAGATTTTGGGCTATTCTGCTCTCTAACATGTCAGTGGACAGAAAACACCCAAAATACACATTTAGGTGTTTATTTTACTACACTTTGTTCATTTATGTCTGTAGATTTCGCTTAAATTGAGTAAAAGGTAGCATTACATAAAGCCTAATTTACATATTTGAACAGAAGATTTCAGAAAACCTGTAATAAAAAACAATTGTCTTAATGTAAGTAATCAACTGGGGAAGATCTATTAGTTAACATGTTTTAACCTTTTCACTATGTCTTGCAAAATGCATGGAATTACATATCTCAAAAGGATGTTTCCCCAAAATGATGTGTGACAATGTTCTTTCTTCACACACCAAACCTTCCAGTTGTATGCCTTCCTATCTGATAGAGGGCTTTGTTCATACACCGTTCATAGTGTTTTTTTATTCCTAGAAAATCAGTGAATATTTCTTTTTTTAAGGCTGTTGTATTTTCTGATTTATAGAGACACAATGGACCAAGAATTTTGACCCTTCCTTTATCCAATGTGCACATTTCTGTTCTGGAAATACATAAAAATGAACACATATTTCATAATATAGTGCCTCATTTGCATGTTTAAACAGTACATTTCAGAAAACTTTTAATGAGTATTCCCTCGTAGTGTCTCCCCATCAGTGCACAAGGAATCCGTTATGACAGAGGGGGATTTTGAGCACGCGTTAGAATCATGGGGGATTAAGATACGTACCACTGAGACAGTTTGATCACTTCCACAGTCTTTGCTGAGAGACATTCCCCTGATGTTTTCTGTCATCTGAGATAAAACTTTTGATTCATTTATGGGAATTCAAACCACTTCTCTCTCTGTTGCACTGTGTAATTTCAGGGAGCGGGGTAAAGAAGCGAGAGTCTGTCTGTGTCCACATTGAGGATGCAGAACACATTCGTCTGAATCTAATCCCATCTGACAACTGGACCGTTGAATTATCCTTTATTCCAGCTTGTCAACTCTTCTTTATAAAATGAAGATTACGTGAAGAGAAAATATTTTTTCACAGCATGAACGTGCAGTTAATGCCACACTTCACACCTTCATGAATATGATCATTAGTTAATTGTGGATTGGTCTCATCACAACAATAAGCATAAATCTGCTCCTAAATCTGTGATATATATACATCACACATATATATATATATATAGTATATATGTATAAAAAACAAAACCCACCACTCTTTAGTGTACTCTGGACACATTTTTTATGTCGTGACTTCTAACAGTTGCATTTTGTTCTGCTTATTGTCGGCCTCTGCCTTGTATGTGTTGTGAAACTGGTGAATGTTTCTTTGTTTTTGTTTTGTTTATTGGCAGCAGTTTTTCCTGATGACTACTTGTCAAAGAGGTGATGTTATTTCCTGTGTTTCGTCTGAGTTAATTTGTGTGTTGACCTCTGTTGTCGACTGTACTGAAGCTACATGAGCATGTTGTCATGTCCAGATATAAACATAATAATAATAATAATTATATATTTTTCATGGCCGAAAGAACGAGGCCGCAGGTACAAGCGGCCGAAATGGGTTTCCTCAGGAGGGTGGCTTGAGTCTCTCTTACTGATAGGGGGAGTTCAGCCATCCGTGAGGCACTCGGAGTGGAGCCGCTGCTCCTTTGCGTTGAAAGGAGTCAGTTGAGGTGGTTCGAGCATCTAGGGAGGGGTTCCAGGCACGTCCAGCTGGGAGGAGGCCTCGGGGAAGACCCAGGACCAGGTGGAGAGATTATATCTCCACACTGGCCTGGGAACGCCGCGGGATCCCCCTGTTAGAGCTGGTTAATGTGGCCCAGGAAAGGGAAGTTTGGGGTCCCCTGCTAAAGCTGCTGCCCCCGCGACCCGACCCCGGATAAGCGGATGAAGATGAGATGAGATAATTAAATATTTAATTTATGAGCAAGTCATCCAAGGGCAATTTCCAAAAGCTGATAAGACAGGCAGTGCATAACAAAAGATAGCAGTGAAAAGAAACATGATAGTAAAAAAGTATGACTTCAAATGATACAAGATGTGCATACAGATACAAGAATACAATCATAATAAAAAAGATTATGAAGCACAAGAAAAGGCTGATCTAAAAAGGCCACCAACATTACACACATTGCTCAGGAGGGAAGGCTGTGCCTCAGGAGGTAGAGTCATCCACCAACATGAAGGGCAGGGCTTCCTCCCCTGACTCCCGCAGTCGACCAGAGTATCTGAGCAGGAGGCACCTTGCATGACTAGAGGACATGTGACTCAAGTCATTTGGTCCAAGTTCCAAGTAAGACCTGAACATTTTTTCTCGGTCAATCACAGACTAGTCTCTCTAACCTGCAGTATCCGGTCTTCTTACGGAGAAAAGAGACGGTATTAGCACCTGTCTAGTAATTAAAATATTATTATTTATCTAACTTTTAACAGTGAAACACTGACATCAGCATAATATAACACGAATCTTATTTATTTATTAATTTCTTCTCAATCAAAATGCCAACATTTTATTCTTTTATTGATTGGTGATATCAATCATTATCAACCTCGAAGGATCTGGCTAATGTGAGCTAAAGTCAGCCACCAGCATTTTGTTTTTCAACTGAAAACATAAAATGAACACAAACAAGTTATTCGAGTCGTCATGTGAATACAAGTCGTGAGTCTTTAACTTCCAAAACGAGTCTCGAGTCTTTTATTTTCTGTCAAGTCAAGTTGCAAGTCATCAAAACAGTGACCTGAGTCACTTCAAGCCCACACCTCTGATGACTAATGTATGAATGTGCAGGTGAATGTTGTTGCAAAGCGCTGTGTGTGGTTGCTCACAATACAAAAGAACTGCATGAATGCAGTGACAATGAAGAGGTAAACACATTATTCACTGTTTGCCACCGAATGCTCCCCTGTGTTTGCTTTTCTTGTAACCTAATTATATAATCCGGCAATAATTATTATGTTATGTCATCTCTTTTTCTGCTGGTTTTCATTCCCAATAATGTATGCATTGGATGTTGATCGAGCTCGATCACTTAAGCTACTGGGAAAATAATAATAAACCAACAAGATGAGATTTTCAGTTGCGGTCTAGGGTTTCTGAAACTATTTCTCTGATTTATTGCGGTTTAGTTGACAGAGGGGGAAATACAACAAATGCCTTTCATAACAGTTCTTCTACAAAACAAACAATAAAACAATAGCCTATGCTTCAGACAGCATTATCAGAGAATCAGTGTCAACAAAACAATTTATCTTTTAGAAGCACATAAAACATCAAGTGAAACAATGAATGGTGATTTTTTTTGAATTACTGGAGAAATACATAGAGACAGAGAGATCACAACCCCCACTTCCACATAGCCCCTCTCTCTCTCTCTCTCTCTCTCTCTCTCTCTCTCTCTCTCTCTCTCTCTCTCTCTCTCTCTCTCTCTCTCTCTCTCTCTCCCTCTCTCCCGATCCTGTCTGTGTGCTGCTCTTGGGTTCACCAGTTTTACTGTAACACCAGCAGCATGAATATTTTACAGAAGATGTTCAGTAAATTCTCTTCCTCTGTGAATGAGGATGCTCCACAGTCCTCATCATCTTCTGTGGAACTGACAGGGAGGAGTGCTGAGAATTGAAACTGTCAATATAATATATAATAATTAGAATAATAATAATCAAAAGTTGGTGAAAAACAACATCAGTGATGCAGTTACTAAAGTAAGTGATAAAGGGTCCCAACTTTTTCCCTTATAATAGCCTACTGTACGTAATAAGCAAATAAGTAATCTGTAGCTAATTAAAGAAGCTAATAAATCATTAATAAACTGTTATTTTAAAAATCTAACATGTCCATAATTGTAAAGGTCAAAGGACACATTCATCATTTGACAAACCTAACCCATGCTCGGGCATTTCCTTTCCAACATGCAGATGAGAACCTCAGGTTGAGTAACTAGGCTATTTCATGGCTGAGCGCAGTGATCAAAAGACTTCTCGTCACAGCCAGGTTGCCGAGCAACCAGCACAGACATTGCACTAATGTATGCACATGGATAAATGGTTCCCATTAGCAAGAAAAGTTGCAGCTTATAATTCAGTTGCTTTATACTATATAGTGATGTGAGTGTGCCAGCTTCTTTGGTCTCTTTGGTCCTCTCGGTGAAGCATTAGCTGCTGCCCAGGTGACAAAACAAAGCCCAGGTAAGATGACAGGCAGTTATCCCGTGAGTTATGACGGGACGTTGCAGCTATTGTTTTAATATCTATGGTGTGGACTAATCGATTCGACAAGAGACATTCTATGAGTGCTGATATACAGATCACTCTCACTGGGACGATACATTTCCACAGATACTATTTGAGTTAAATTATGAATGGTCATCAGAAGAGGGTGATGGGAAGGAAAGAAGCCTGGATACTTCAGCCAACACCAGCCGACCTAGACAAATTAGAAGCTTACGCTAACACTGTAAGGAAAACGACTTGAGCTTTGAACCGCGACTTGAGACTTGGTGAAGTCGTAAATATAAGCTGAACATCGACATTCGGTCTGTTAAGAAGACCAAGCTGAATACAGCCTGGAGAGCAATCAACAATATCCTCAGTGCTGTGATGATCTTCAGCAGGTGTTGATGTTCAGTACGATATCAATCCCTCTCATATGATAGTGCTTTAGTATTGCAAGAGGAAGCTATACGATATATTGCCAAATCAGTATTTGTGCCCATCTGTCCCTTCCCATCAAAAACACACATCAACAATATACGCATCAATCTGCCTCTGTTGTGTTGGTGCTTCTCCTCAAACTGCTCTGTCTGTCAGAATCCAGAAAACAAAATCCACCTGCTTCTGGTAAGGTAATAACTCCGTCCTTATGTGTTGTGCCTTACACGGATGACTACTTCTTGAAAGTAGCAGATTGTGAAGGGTGAGAACGGAGTGTGAAGGGTGAGAGCGGAGTGTGAAGGGTCTGATGGGGGAACGTGGTTTTAACTGATTGGACCTTTAGGGGTTACTGTGACAGGGTGCTGCAGTCGGCTTCCAAGCATGATTTACTCATTACTTTGCAGGAGATGTTTCCCACATGAAGTAGGTAATTAGCTTGTTAGCATTTACAGCGGTTGCTTCAGTGAATGCAGAGGCAGTCATCTATTGACTCGGCCCCTCCTCGGCTCAGAGTCCCGGTGGAACTTCAGTCTGTTACGCCGCTGACAGCTTCGCCGTTAGAGATTTCTCACGGCTGCATCCACCCTCCCTCTGTCTGCCTCGAGTGGGCAGATGGGACTCAGAGGAAGATCATCTCTTCGGTTTTAATTAGGCTTTTTAATTACGGAACGGAGAAGCTTTTCATGGAGACTTGCTCTGAGGTAACAGTTGAGCAGAGGCGGTAGCAAAGGGTCTGTAACTTGTGTGTCACTGCTGAATTGCAAAAAAATGAATTTTCTCTGGGTGTTTTTGAAAAGGTAGAAACTCTCATCGACGGCAGTCTAGGGAAAGTTAGGTTAGTTAGTCAGTTAGATATAAGAGAAAAGAAAAAGGTTATTCTGTTTCTTTCTTTTTCTGTTTCAGAGTGAAAATTCAAGTAAAGCCCCTGAGCACAATCACTAAAATATTAACCCTCCCTTATCCGACACTGGCAATCTCAAGGGTCTTCAATTATGCATGACTCATACCTGGACATTCAGTTTGTTCTAATTACAACGTTGGAGCTGTAATGGAGTAATTTGGTCTCTGCAGATGTGAAATTCAGATCGGCAACCACCGGCATTTTCCCCCAGGTTTAACATAACCATACGTGAATGTAATGGTCGATGTGGTAGGATAATTATAACTGTTTTAGAAGTTTAAAATGGAAATATAAAATCATCAATAATTATAAAGTTGGGGCTTAATGTTAAGTATGCTGCTCACAGGTGTCTGAGGTAATTGTGTGCCATGATTTAAAATTGCCTGTCATGTATGTCAGACAGTGAAATTGTGTATTTATGTTCCGGCTCCCTGCATGGTTTTCACAATTCAACAACCTTTTTGATGCATCATACTGTGTGTTAGAGCGACATACATTTGTAGTGAGGTAGAAACATTGAAAACAGGCTGAGATGTAAAATACTGTGGGTGTCAAAGGAAATGTTTTAGGCAGATGATGGTTTGTCAGATGAAATGGAGGATAAATGATGTCGGAGTTGGACGTTGTATAATGGATAGGAGGGTGAAGAGTGGGTGTTTCAGGTCTCAGGATTGGTGTTGATAACATGGAGCTAATGTAGAGTATGTGGTGAAGGCAAAGGCAGGAGGGGCAAGGAGATGAGTAGGAGGTGGAAGATGAAGAAACCAACTAAAACACAATGTCACTGAAAAATGTGAATACCATCAATGCTTTGTATACCGTGCTTTTATTCTCTCCACCACTGGCGCACATGGGAATTAAAGAGGAAACCATATTCCTGAGAGAGAACGTTGACACTGACAGAAACTCTGGATTCAGAAACAGCAGGAGCAGCTGTCAAGAGAATAAAACAGAGAGAATAACAGACGACTGTTTTCACATTCATCTACGCGTACAAGCAAGAAACTTTCAGTCACATACACTGTGAATAGACTTTTCATTGAAGTAAGATGCTGTTGTGGGAATTTTGGATATTTGTAATTCATAATCATAGTTTTGTCAGGTCAGACACAGTTCAGTGTCTCCTCTGTCTAACCTTCTTAATCTCTTAATGGATAACGCAAATAACTGCCTCATGATGGTATAATGGCACATTTGTGCCTCTACACTCTGTGTTAGAGACCTTATGATGAGAGAAGTTCAGATTATTCAGAACTGTCACCCAACCAAGGCTTAGCGCGTTCTGGCTCTTCCTCTAAAAGACCGAGCACCGAGCGGTGGATCGGGGTCATTCCTGCTATACTCTGGGCAGAGTGAGGAGGCAGGGGTGAACGTATTTTTGTCTGCAGAGGAAAATACTTTATCAAAATAAACCACGGAGAAAAAGCTGATCCTGTTTGATGATCTTTATTGAGGAAATCCATTTCCACAACAAGGCGTATTGTGCAAGCAGTCAAATTATTTAAATGTGGGACATATTCTCATCGAAAGGTTTGACTGATATCTTGTGAAATATGCTCTATTTCACAATATGAACTGTGACTGTTAAGTTGACTGTGACTGTGAAGTTTAGGCATCACAATGACTTGGTTAGGATTAGAAAAAATGTAGTTGTTTGGCTTCGTATTTCTGGGACACAAACTTCAAGTCCTCCAAGTGAAAGTGCTGTGTTTTGGGACCCATCCACCGCCCGACCTGCCTCCTTCCATAGTTTAGCCGTGTTCTACTACACCACCTTATTTCTTTCTTTGCTCCGGACATAACTTGTACGGCAGTCAATCACTTTTCATAGGGACATGTGCAAACAGAGGCGATTCTAGAGTCTGTTGGGGCCCTAGGCAAAGATTCACAGGGGGCCCCTCGAACCAGTATTCATCACCATTATAGGTGTGTTTAAACTGAATCATGCACGTCACTAGCAATGGGAGTAAAAGACAAACTTGCAACTTGAGTGGCTGGAGTCAGGTGCAGCCCACTTAAGGAGGCTTCACGTGATAATCTTTTTTCATTGGGCTCATTGGGTGTGACTGCTTATAAACCTCTAAGCATTACGTTTTCTTCCGAGATCGTGATACGACACTAATCCAGGAAACTCGGACACACAAATAACATGTTTTTCCTTCATCTTTGGGCGCTACCGCCTCACTCAGCGCAAAGAGTTTTTACCGCATATCATGTGTAGGTGCTTGTAAAGAGGTCAATCTTCCTACTGTTATTCAATTTTGTACTTGGGGGTGGTTGGGTTGGGGAGGGGGGCTTGCCTGTTGGCAGCGCCTCTGCAAACAGTGAATGAGAACAGCCTGAAATGTGCAATGTTTGCATATTCATAGATTCTTGTTCATTGAGGGGAAATGCCATTTTTAAACAAGATATACATGTTAAAGCATGTTAAAACGTGTGGAGGGGATCTTTTAAGTTGTGATTGTTAAGATTTCAGGCCTGGTAGTGAGACACTGGTGGTCACTGGTGGTAACAGGAAATATGGTTTCACACTACAGCAAGACTGCAGGTTACAAATTCAAATTCATGCAGCATCACCAGCTTTTAAAAAATATTTATTTGACCTTTCGTTCACATCAACCTGCTGACATTCATTTCCAGAACAAGTCATTATAGTGTCAGAGTTTTCAGATGGGGACTACATGACCGGAGGAGAGGAAAGGGAGAAAGAGTTCAACACCAGAGTATGGGAGGAAGTGAAAAGGTAATGGGCTGAAAGATGGCATGGAGAAAATGGAGCAAGTGAGTTTATCGATGTTTTGTACCCTCCAGCGGTTGAGATAGACAGGAACATAACCATGGAAACCAACAAGTGTATGAGTCATTGGTAGCAACATTAGGGTGGGGAGAGAATGAATGAGGCTCAAATTATTTTCTCAGGGACCATAAAACAAGTCAGGGGGAAATTATTGTAGTTAGAATCACCAGCAAAGGATTTATTTCCCAAATGTTCAGAGCTCTTAACAAATATTCCAAAATGTGGCTCCAATTAAGTCTGCAGTCGTTTTGTCTTATTTGACGATCAATTGAGTGAATTAGAGAGAAGAAGACATTCTTAATTAGTTTCAAATGGAGAGAAAATAATAGAAATTCAACCTGAACCCTTCCGAGTCAATTTTCTCATCAATTTTAGTGACGAAAGCCAATTACGATCAAGTCTCTTCTTTTCTTCATTTCATGAGAATCGCATATAAACGTGATTTTGAATTGATGACATGTTTCAAAGCCCCGCTAACTCTGTTCGGTTGAATAGACAGAATTTTTTATGCAACATTATACCACAAATCCAAAAAAGTATCTTTGGCCGTGTTTCAAAACTCGCCAAACATGGCACTCTTCTCAGGATAGGTGAAACTAGCACCCCCTAATGTAAAGCCCCCTCCTGAAACTTTGACGTCTACATCAAATTGGCAGACATTTGTAACATCTCCAGATTTATATATTTATTTAAAAAAAAGCCTCATAGAGCTATATCCTAAGACCAACAGAAGGCTGGCCATTTTAAACTGAATGAGCCTTTTACGACATTTTCAGGCTTGAACATCAATGAGTTCCTTCTCGAGATGAAACCCGGTCGACTTCAACATCAGTCAGTTCCATCTTAAGACGTTCACGATGAAAAGTTATTAATCGTGTTTTACTATAAAACAAGGAGTTGTTGTAACATTAGTGTGTATTGTCCAGTTCATAGTCATAGTTACTGGCAGCAGGTTATGCAACATGTCATGTTTTATAACTCGATGTACTCTAAAACCTGAAGACATTGATGATGCTTTATTGGGAATATTGTGAGTTTTGCTGTGGCGGCAAAGCGAATTTTGATGTTTCACCGTGAAACAGGAAGTTGTTGTAAATCCAATTTTTTTTCATGCTAGATAAGAGTTCTTAAAGCATCTACATACCAATATTAACTCAGTTTATTAACTAGTCATAGCACCACCTACTGGCAACAGGAAGTAAGACACATGTGACAAACATCTTTCAATTTAGATCAAAACCCAGACTGTGAGGTCTGGACTAATGCGTTCGTGCACATTCTCACAGGAATTGATAAAAAATGAGTCATAGATCATCAGAAGCACCACAAGCTCTGCACAGTGTCCGATGTTTAAAAAAACTTACGGCCACAGTGACCTGCCCACTACATGTCATTAAAACTGCAGTGGTTAATTGATGACTCTAAATCGCCCGTAGGTGTGAATGTGAGTGTGAATGGTTGTCTGTCTCTGTTTGCCCCCCCCCCCCCATGGGGACAAGCAGTTGAAGATGGAAGGCTGTTAAAAGCAAAATAAAGCCTGAATTTGAAGCAGTGAAACCGCTTCCTGCAGTCCTCCCTCTCAATCTCTCTCCATCTCTCCATCTCTCTCTCTCTCTCTCTCTCTCTCTCTCTCTCTCTCTCTCTCTCTCTCTCTCTGAAATGACCTGTGATTGACCAGAGGCTCACGTCACAGGCTAGATTATTTAAAGCCTGAAAACCCAACCCCCACCCCAACATTGCCAAAGATACACTGCCTTCCCCAGGTTTAATATGATTGGTTCTTGGCACAGTATGTGTCACACAACGGCATTAGATTGTGTGACATTTAATGTAATATAGCAGAGATTTAAGAAACTTAATGGAAATTGCAGTTTAAAGCACCCTGGATTCACAACAACGCATGCACAGACACATCGAGGGCGTTTTAATATATTTGAATTATACGCTTTGTTTCTATTAATAATGTACAACCAGTCTACACTTCCTAATTTTCTCACAAACCTTTTTGTTTCTGAATTCCTTTTTCAAGTAAACTGTAAATGACATCTCCAAAGTCTATGTGTATGTGCAGGAAATTAGTTGTAGATACTCAATTATGACACATTTTCACAAGAGCAACATATCCACTGTCATGTTCTCCTCTGCATATCAGGAGAATTTCCCCCTGAATATTGTATATAGTATGATTAATTCAGGCAAAAGATAAATGGCCCAATCCATGCAATAAGTTAAAAATAAAAAAATGACTGTAACAGCGGAAGTGTTTGCAGTTTCTAGTGTGTTTCAGGAGTCGAGGGATTGCAACTTTCTCGGATTACAAAGGTAATTAGTCGAGTTACATACGTTTTATCTATATAGCTCTAAATCAACTGTAAAATGGAAAAACATGACATAAGTACAAGTAAGAGTATTTGGAGAGTGGATAGGAGAGAAGAACGGTTCTGGAGCTACCGACATAACTTCTTCCATCCCACAAACCTTTGATGCGTCCATTTTTCATACTTACAATATGTTGTGCTGTCAAACATGGCTGAGAAACTTTTCTCAAAGGAATAGTTTCACATTTTGTCAAATATTCTGCGCCGCTAGCTGTCTCCCTGTTTCCAGTCTTCATGCTAAGCCGTGCTTCAGCTTCATACAGTATTTAATGGAGAGATATGAGAGTGGTACCAATCCTCTTATCTAACTCTTGGCAAAAAACAAGTGTATTTCACAAGATGCCGAACTATTGCTTAGTTTCCAGGGATACCAAGCATGTCATGCAGAGACATGTGTATGAAAAGTATGTTTTATTTATCTCTGAGGATACTGAATGAGATATTTCTGCCCAAGTGTTGGAAAAAATGAAAGCCAGACAGACCATCCTGTCGTGTCTATGTTTACATTTGCATGTTTTTACTTGGGAGTAAAATAAGTTTCCATCTGTAAAACTTGACAGAAATGACCATATCTGACATTTTATCTCTGGAAAGTTAAATGAAGAAAACTGTGACATTTATTACAAACATTAGCTCCAAATTTGGTATTCAGCCATGGGCAGATGGAAATCCTGACTGACTTGGAAAACGGCAGGGTGAATATCTGAGAGTGTGTCTTGGCGGACTCAACAGAGGATGAATTTTAAGCACAGCATCACAGCAAGATGAAGAAAAGATGAGATGAAGATGAATTATTTAATGCAGTTTGACGGAGCAAAGGGACAAACAGAGTACATAAATAAGGGTGTGTGTGTGTGCTCTGCAGTAGGGTTTGAATCCTTCAGCTCTGCAGTGTAGCTGAACTGTATCACTGACGTCAAATGAAAAATCTCCCATCTTCAAAATGTCAACTTTTAAGAAAAAAACTAACAGTTTTGTTAGGAGAGTTTGAGCTTTGAAAAATATCATTAGATGCAATTGTTTGGTAGGGAATGAGTCCTTACCCCAAGTGAAGGAGTTCAAGTACCTCGGGATCATGTTCACGAGTGAGGGGACGATGGAGCGTGAGTTTGGCCGGAGAATCGGAGCAGCGGAGCAGTGGGGGCGGTGTTGCAGTCGTTCTACCGCACCGTTGTGATGAAAAGAGAGCTGAGCCGGAAGGCAAAGCTCTCGATCTACCGGTCAATCTTCGTTCCTACCCTCACCTATGGTCATGAAAGCTGGGTCAGGACCCAAAGAACGAGCGGGTACAAGCGGCCGAAATGGGTTTTCTCAGGAGGGTGGCTGGAGTCTCCCTTAGTGATAGGGTGAGAAGTTCAGCCATCCGTGAGGAACTCGGAGTAGAGCCGCTGCTCCTTAGCGTTGAAAGGAGCCAGTTGAGGTGGTTCGGGCATCTAGTAAGGATGCCCCCTGGGCGCCTTCCTAGGGAGGTTTTCCAGGCACGTCCAGCTGGGAGGAGGCCTCGGGGAAGACCCAGGACCAGGAAGAGAGATTAAATCTCCACACTGGCCTGGGAACGCCTCGGGATCCCCCAGTTAGAGCTGGTTAATGGCCCGGGAAAGGGAAGTTTGGGGCCCCGGATAAGAGGCTGAAGATGATGATGAAGATGTTTGGAATCTCACTGTAAGTCAGTTGCCATAGTTTGCTCTTTAATTGAACATGATGTTACCATTACTTGTACAATTATCTGTACATTTTGTCCTTTTCATACAACAACACATGTTAAAAGGACAAGGCTGGATGTACAGTACAGTCCTGTGCAATTAGCCATAATGGTCTTTCCAGGGAGAAAATCTGTTCACTTAGGACTCAGGTAAACCTTTGAAATGATTTACATAAAAATCACGCTGATTTGGACACAGCTTGCTCATACTATAAACACGTGTTGTGCGTGTTTCTCTGAATCTCTACAACAGAGGTATTACGTGCAAAGTAAGCACATCAGCAGGACCGCATATGTTGGATGCCCAGTGCAACGTTGTGGCTCACTGGTGTGTTTTTAATAGCTTTGGTACATTAATGGAGGTCTATGGAACAAAGAAATAAGCTATGTCAGGGTTGTGATACACAGGCTTCATGGTACAAAAAGTGCTGTGTATATAGAGAGAGAGCCAGATTGAGATATTCAGTTAAATTCTCTTAAGATAAGAAATAAACTGAACTTTCTGATACCGCAGTCTCTGAATATATAGTATTATCAGTTCACGTATCTGGTAGTCATGAAGTGATCCCACTTAATGCAGCACTGCACTTATTTTCTAGGCTGGTTGAGCACATCTGAGAGTCTGTTTTTAATGGTTGTGTTCACTGAGGGCAAATGTCGCCCATTAAATCAGAAATGCTGAGTGCACATTCAAATAAGAACTATTTACAGTCACAACTTGAGCTGTAACTTCAGAAGGGCTGGGTGACCTCCATAGAGACTGCTTTGAAAGAAAAATACATAAAAGAATATCAAAATGAACATCAATTCATTCTAAACGTCAACAAAAGACAGGAGATGTTCTTTGACCCGAGGCAAGTCACTGACTCATGAGTCTGTTGTCAGTCGACAATCATCCAGGTGTCCTCGCACAAATACTCAGGTGTCCACTTAGACAACCTTCTTCGCTGGAAAACACACGTTGATAATTGTGCAAAAGAGGCTGTTTGGAGTGAGCATTCAGGTGATCCTAGAGAGCATTATAAGAATTATAGCATAGGATAGCAGCCTGATAATGCAACTAAAGAGCAAGTTTGCCAGCATGCATAAACGGCTCTGAAAGTAATGGGAAAGAAAGTCTACGAGCGCATGTAGAGCCCGTACGAGCAGGTGGTCATGAAACACACATCAACAATCCCTGCAGAATCTCAACATCCCCTCTTCTCTGAATACAAGCATCTGCCATCAGGAAGAAGACTCTGTGTGCCATAGTTTCTTTTTATTCTAAGCTGCCTCGTTGTCAGTGTCAAATATCTCTTATGTTGTTTTAAGATGTTTGATGTAAAGCAATAAACTGTAACACTGTCCCCAAGATACATTTCCCCTCAGGGACAATAGAATTAACTCTAATCTATCATCAACCGTACATGACAGCACATATGCAGCATAAAACATGAGCATCATAAAAATGTAAAACAGAAACGTCAAGTGCAAGTTCAAGACTCATCGCATGCAGATGTGATGTCTCCTTTAGTCTGCATTCTGAGCATGTACCAGCTGATTCTTCACACCTCCATGTCCCCCGTTATAGTCATTTCAATTCTACTTTTCACCTTTTCAAGGCTGTGGCATTAAAAAGCACAACATTTATTCATAGATAGGAGGCCGGTTAATCTTCCAACTTGGTTTCAGCCAGTAAAGCACTGCATACTGGGAAGTTCTCTGCTGATGATATTAATTAACAATCTGCAATTAATGGTATCATCATATGCTTCAGTTTAGTATCAGGACAAAGTAATAAGGTTTGTGTGTATGAGGAACCTCAGCGCTGTTCCCATGCTGCTTCATATTAGCCTTCAACTCTTAGAGTAAAGAAGCTTTTTTTGTAAAAGAATAATCACTGGAGGAGGCCTGCGGGGTATGAGTGGTGAGAAAATGTTTCTCCATTCCTATTTGAAAAAAGCCCCTATATTCTTTTCATGTGCAAGGATGTCATTTTAATCTCCCCTCAGACTGTTTCCCTCTCAGAAACATAATGTAAAGACATTGTAGTAGGATGAATCACTCTATATGACAGGGTGTATCATCCATTAACACTTCCTGCTAGAAATGAACAAAGAAAGAAAGAAAGTATTAAACACATACTGAATGCTTCTTCACAAGCTTTACATCCATTAATAATCCTCTCACAAGCAGCAATACAGGCCATCACTGTGACTCTACTGACAAGTCTCATTTATAATTAGAGCTTTTCCTATAAGAATACCTTTCCTGCAGGGATTAAATTGGTGTGTTTGCAGCATTTGCGTGGCTAGCTTGGTTGACATTTCAATGCAAAAAAAATCAAAATAATAAAGTATATCTACAAAGTCGCAATGTGAATAAAAGAGATGTTACTCCATGGCAGTTGAATGAGATTTACATTTAGAGAGTTACAAAGCACTTTTATACTGTAAAATAAACATCCACGCTGAGCCACTTTCCCCATTAATATCTAAAGCGATATCATAAGTATCTGATATCATATAGAAATATAAAAGACCAGCAATATTGCACCTGTAGCCAGGCACGCTTCATATAAGTCAGGCCTCAGGACAGCAGCGCACCTACAGTAGACTCTGTCGGAGCCAGTGGTGAAATCACGTGGTCTGGCAGAGATAAGATCCCTACCAGTTAACTGCCATGGAAACCGACCTCAAAAGGACATGAAATTACTTTTCCATTTCCCTTTTGTACATTTTCCTATCCAGATGAAACGGACAAAAGTGAGACTGACAGAAATGAGCGGCACAAATTGCGCCTGTGACCCCAACACATGACTTGACTTGAGGATGTTGAAATGTGGCAGTCAGCTAGTTAAAAGCCACACAACACATCATTAAAAAAGATAAACAATGATGATGATTTTATGGGTTGAGTTGAAACCACTGCATACAATAGGTTTGGTGATGTTAAGTGATATAGAGCATTTTTCAAGAGTTTAACTAAAGGACACTTTCAATTCAATTGTATTTATAGTATCAAATCAAACAACAAAACAAAAGTGTTCTTAGAACACTTTCCATTTAGAGTAGGTCTAGACCACACTTAATGGTTTATTCATGATTTACAGAGACCCAACAATTCCCCATGAACAACAGCAGCGACAAAAACCTTCCTTTTTATCAGGCAGGAACAGACAGGGAGAGAAACCCAGAGATGCACAGCAACCACAATCATATCATCAACAACCAAGATAATAATGATAATAGATAATGATTATGGCAATTGATAAACTAGAATTATATGAATAGTAGCAATAATAGCAGTAATAAGAAGAAGAATAGTTATAATAATAGTAACAGGAGACTTCGAGCAGGATCACTGCAGTAGGTACAACCACAATCTAGGTGCCACCACAAACCTGCGAGAAAGCATGAGGACTCTGGGGAAGAAGCTAAGTTTTTAACATGCATTAATTGGACGTAAATGCAGACAGATGGAGAGTAAGAGGATGAGAGGGAAGCTCAGAGTATCAAAGAATATCCCCCGGCACACTAGGCCTATAGCAAAATGACTGGACCAAGGCAAACCTGAGTCAGCCGTAACTACAGTATAAGCTTTATTATAGATTCTGCCCCAAGCGGTGATCTCATCAACCAGACTGAAGTCGTAGTTTGTGTCATAGTCATTTGTATGCGTGTTTGTAAGTTACATCTCAGTCCTTGCATTTAAGTGAGGATAACACCGCTGGGGTCGCTAAAGTCACACAATTTGCGACGTTACGTTTTTATACGGTAGTAAATTGTGGTAAATGTCCCAAATTACCTTTCTGAGTAGAAAACCACAGGAGTAGCATGGACATACCTGACAACACCATTTCCCCAGTCTTGTTAAAAGGCTTTTGCTTGGAACTAAAAGCTAACATCAGCATGCTAACAATGACAGTGCTAACATGCAAGTATCATTTTAACCTTGTTCACCATTTTAGTGTCGCATGTTTTGCAAACACAAAGTACAGCTGAGGCTGATGGGAATGTCATTAGTTCTGCAGGTATTTGGTGATAAACCAAAGTATTTGACAAGTTAAAAATGTGTGTGTGATGTCATGGCGATCCATCCGATAGGTGGTACAGTGGCACTACAGGAATAGTCAGGGGATCAGCAAGGTCATAATGATACATTGTCTGTCTGAGAAACATGAATGTCAGTACAAAATTTAATGAACATCCCTCTTATAGTGGTTGAGATATTATTACCCATTTACAGGCCTGGCTGCTTGACCTTGGTGAGCTATTAGTCTCTAAAGTGGTTGTCTGAATTATACGTAAAAAAAAAAAAATATGGTGAGCCATTATTCTCTTAAGTGGTTGTCTGAATTATACGTAAAAATATATATATGGTGAGCCATTATTCTCTAAAGTGGTTGTCTGAATTATACGTTAAAAAATATGTAGTTTAAAAAAATAAGTTAAGTATAAAAATATGGATATTACCATTTTAACTAATTACAGACCCATCTCAAATCTTCCCTTTATAGCCAAGATTATTGGGAAAGTGATTTTTAATCGACTCAGCAACTTATTGTGTGTTGAATGACATGAGGTTGAACACTGACTCAGGCATGGTGTCAGTTCTGGTCCAGTATACTGCTGAACAGGAAAGAAACATGGGCAGGACTCAGCAGGACAGTCCTAAAATGGTTCAGGTCCTACTTGGAGGAGCGCCAATATTTTGCGACCATTGGTAGTTATCAATCTCATCGAGTGGCTACGGCATGTGGTGTTCCTAAGGGGTCAGTCATTGGACCCCTTCTGTTTTTGCTGCATTTGGGTCAAATTCTGCAGAATTCTAATGTCAACTATCATAGTTATGCAGATGAGACACAGATATATCTCACACTGTCTCCAGATGACTGCAGTCCAATAGAGTCATTATGTCCCTGTTTGGAGCAAGTCAAAAATGGGATGAACCAAAATGTCCTTCAATTAAATCAAGAAGAAACTGAGATCATTGTTTTGGACAATAAAGAGAAGAGGGTTGCTGTCAGTAAACACCTCGAGTCCCTGTCTTTAAAAAACTAAAGACCAATACTGAAACCTTGGCGTGCTGATCGACTCAGATCTGAACTTTAACATCCAAATCAGCCTTTTATTAACTTAAGAACATCCAGAATTAAGGGTTTTATGTCCCAAACTGATCAGGAGAAGCTGATTCATGCTTTCATCTCTAATACGCTGGACTACTGTCTTCTGGTCTTCTGACTTGACTCCCCCGAAAAAGTGTCAAACAGCTTCAGCTCAAGTTTGAACCAGAACAAAGAGATCAGATCACATCACCCCAGTTATTAAGACCTCACATTGGCTCCAATTCAGCTACAGAATAGATTTTAAAGTTCTCCCACTGGTTTACAAATCACTGAATGGTTTTGGTCCAGAATACATGAATGAAATGTTAGAAGAGTATAAACCCAGTAGAGCTCTGAGATCTACCGACTCAGGCCAGATAGTGGAGCACAGAGTTCAAACTATGGTGAAGCAGCGTTTAGCTGTGATGCTGCACACAACTGGAACAAACTACCAGCAGATCTGAAATCAGCCCGAGCACTTTTAAATCCAGGTTAAAAACATTTCTCTTTTCATGTGCTTATAGCTGAACTCTTTTCGACAACTTTAAACTTCATCTATTTTCTTTTATTTAACTTTTTTTCTTATTATTATTCTTTGCTCCTGTTTTTAACTGTGTTTTTTGTTTTTATGCCGTTTTAAAAAAATGTTTTGTCTTTGTGTAAAGCACATTGAGTTGATGAAATGCGCTTTATAAACAAAGATGCCTTGCCTAGAAATAAAGAAGATTGTTCAAGAGGATGTTGAGCCTCTGCCAGTAGTACTCCATATTCATGTGCAGTCTTTGTCAGGGTAAATGGATAATATTTGTTCAAAATGAACTAAAATGTCAGTTTCACAGCTAGATGATGGACAGACAGTGGGAAATTAAGTGTTATATTATCAACCCTTCTCATGAAAAAAGCATAAACTCGCCTGGGCAGGTTTTATATCACTGTTGAAAAGAGCAATAATGTGAATGCATTACCGAGCCTTCAAATGTGACTGATTTGGTGAGAGGCAGCTCTTGTATCTTTAAAGGCCATCTAATTACTTTTCCATCGGGTGTTTTTTCTCCGTGTCATTTAAAAAAAAGTTTAAATTTAGTATAGGCTTGAAGGGAGGAAAGTCTTTCTCTTTCCAACTGGACAAAAAAAAAAAAAACTCTAACATCTGGCTTTTGTCAGGGGGCGGCGCCAGGAATTTTTCACTGCAGTAGCTTAGAAGTAATTGTGCTGAGTTGCATATCAATTTTCAAAATGGATAAACAAATGTGGCCTAGGCCACAATGCCCTGCTGTCCGCTGTCAGCAGACGGATTCATTTTTTGTAAAGTGTGTTTCAATGAAGAGTGGTGCTGTGTGCATTTAGGCACGAGGAGAGACAGCAGTAACTCCACTGATTATCTCAAAAGCTAAATGTTTAGTTCTGTTTTCTCTGTCAAAGTTTATAACTACAGTTTGTTTTAAGCCTGTGAATGTTCTCTTTTGTCTGGGTCATCGTTATCCTCAAATACAGTTGGTTTCGTTTTGCTGCTTAAATATCCCATGGTATTTGCTGCAGGGATATTCTGCCTGTTTACAATTTAAATCACTAAATTAAATCGTTAAATAAGACACACTTACACACACATCAATACCAAAACTTAAAAAACAACAACACAGACCTTTTCAGAGATATAAACATAAACTGAATCTGTCCTAATTTATTTCCTGTTGCATTGAATGTGAATGACATCAGCCGACAGGAAGTCCACAAGGACCAAGGCTGTTGCCTAGCAATGGAATTCCATTGAAAGGGTCTATAGGAACTAGTAGAGGGAGAGCGAAATGTCTATGTGGCTGTGGATCTCTAAATCGGAGAAAATAATTAATCCGGGCGGGTGGCCGGCTAATGATTTAAGGGTATAAACGACGTCAGAGGCGGACCAGGCATCACTCAGAGCACATGCAGCCTGTGCATATTTCCGTTACAAACACAACTGATATATAGCAACACCTACATTTATAAATACATATATCTATAAAGATTTAAAGGTCTCAGCTCGTATTTTTCACTCACTAATTTACGTCTGTCATACTGTCAGAGCGGAACAATTCAGCTGTTTTCCTTGTTCCTGCCACCAGAGATTGAACGATCTCATGTGAAGTATGCACTTTTCTGCCTGTTTTTTTCTTAGCATTGGACGTCTTGGTCGATGAACTCGCTGACAGCTCGGGGCAGAGGCTAGCTGCCGCTGCTGCTGGTCCAACAGCAACTGGGGAAGGTTACAATACAAGGTTACCTTTTTACCCTGGACAAATGCCTTTCCAGTAGTCACAGGGTTCGAAGAGAGACTGAATGAGTAATAAATATAAAAAAAAAGAATTAACCACAGTAACATTTGAATTGACCTCCATACTGCCTTCTTCTGTTCATCAGCCTTGTTTGCAACTCATTTGTGACATCAAATGTGACACCAGAAAAAAAATCCTTATCAACTGGAAATGGAAAACAAGTATATTGTGTATATTTGTAGAAGGTTTTCCTGCGTTTGAAAAACCTGCATATACACTTTCGGTTCTCCTTCTTAGATTGAACTCAACGTTAATGGATTCAACAAGGTTAAGTTATTGTTTTTCCGTGAGTGGCCTGATCGCACAGAAATTTAGACACTTATTGTCGCGAGCTATTGATTTGCCCAATATGTTCTTGTAAATGTCCACTCAGCCCTCATAATTTCTCTGTGAGACAACCAGACAGGTACCACCATTAGTAAGACGGCAGCCTCCAACCAGCATGTTTCTTCTGTTCATGTGCTTTGTTGTGCTACCTACTGCTGACCCTCACACACACACACACACACACATATATATATATATATATATATATATACACAAACAGCAGTCAAAGAAAGTAATGCCAGAATAAACCCCAGGAGTCTGAGCTCTGTTTGTCAAATCACACAAACACCATCAGGTCTAGATAACTCCAGGTCTTGGAGCAGAGATGGTATAAGTCTGAGTCTAAGTGATTGAAGAGACGTACAGAAGCATGGCTCTAGGGATGAGGGATGGCAGTGACAGTCTATCGACTGATCCACCATTTCAGTACAGACTAAAATGTCTCAACAACTGCTGGATGCCATTTTTCCAACACTGTCCGTGCCCTTTAATCTTATATCCCTCTCAAACAAACACCCACGTTTTACATACTGCTTTCTTTACAAACACACAGATGCTCGCACACTTACTTTTTGCTTAATGTTAATCCGTTACACATGCTGGGAATTTGAATTCAGATGCACAAAAGTATTTGTATGTAAATGTCCATCTCTTAGACCCTGCTGTCTTGTTTATTAAATGTTCCCTTTCTGCCAGAGAACACGCTGTCGTGTGTTTGAGAGCCATGCTGAAGCAGAGCGGCGCTTTTGTAGCTCTTGACCTTTTCACATGCAAATCCCACTCCTCGATTTGTGAAGAAACCGGGAGTTGATTGAAACCACTTCAGATCCTTGTTAATGAGCCAACGGTGTCAAGGAACAGGTATGTTCAATCCCTCTCCCTTTTCATCATCCTCCCTCTGGAGAGTCTTGACTGAAGATTAAATATTGAGTGTGTCAGATGCATAAAAGTGGAGGACTATCAGACACTAAATTAATATATTAAATACATCTGCTCCAAGATTGAGAATGTTTATTGTCACTACTTGTCATACTATACAAGAATATCCATGGGAGATACTTTTCTTCATTACACAATGAAGAGTACATATAAAACAGTGAATAGTAAATATTAAAACGCATATAAAATAGAATCAATAGAAAAAAATCAGTCAAATAAATATATATATATATGAAGAGCTCTTTTCCAAAACTAGATAAAAGCCAAATTTAAAAAAAAATGAGTTTGAGCCACTTTGCTGTATACAGAACCTTTTCACTGCTTCATCAATGTTTCATGCCAAATCACTATATTTCCTTGTTTAAAATGGTCCTCAAGATGCAGTTCCTTCCCAAACCGCGACCAGCGCCAAACCTATTTTTAGCCTAAATGCGATACGTCCTCTCGACAAGATAAATTGAATATTAACCAAATGTGTGGGTCTGGTTAAAAAATTTAATTTTCCTGAAAACTATTAAAATGGATTTATAGCGTTTTGGAAAAGAGCTCCTCACACATATATATATATATATATATATATATATATATATATATATACAAAGACATGTATAATAGTATAAATTAATATTGTAAGCAAAATATATAAGAAGACATTTGTGAAAAACCTATTCAAGAGAGACAGTAAATAAGCGATAACAACATTGATAACAGCGATAACAATAACAATAACAATATTAAGACATATAAAACATGGCAAGACAGAATATAACAACAAAATTAAAAAATCTATAAAAGAAAAACAGGAATCTATTGATACAAGTCACGCCCATTTACGACTAGATACATTTTCTTCATTTGTAATTCGGCCCAAATCTGTTTCTTTGTGTGGCTACTTCTGCTCCTGTAACCATATTTGGTGGACCTGTGTAAATGTGATGTTTGTGTGGTCATGAAAAATGTGGTAGCGTGGCGCTGCAGCAATATCGTCTAACCATAAAGGAAGGATCTCCGTCTGTCTTTGAATGTATAACTGTCCTTCTCAAGAGCGGCCCATCCAATAAACTACTCTTCCAACTCTTGCCAGGTGTATTGCTGAGGACCAAAGGGAGTGCAGTGTTTTATTGTGAAGTCAAACAAGTTTTCAAGAACAACCAGCACTTCCAGGAGTTAAAGCAACTGGTCCGCTCAGAATGGGCATGTGCTCCAAACGGGCAAAATACGTTATAAGAAGTAATACATGTATGTATAATATATACATTTAAATATATATATATATACATTCAAGGCAGTGGATCTTTCTCATGGGTTGCATTGCACAATGTCTGTTTGTGTGTGTGTGTGTGTCTTATTTGTTTAGCCTGGGGGGAAAGCTGCTCAGTCCGCTGGCATGTGCTTTGGGGTCCTGCACCTTGTACTTGTACCTTGTAACGGAAGCAAAGAGAACAGGCTGTTGTTTGGGTGTACTGGGCAATTAATGGTGTACACTCCAGTAAAATGTCCATGCACATTTCAGTCTTTTTTTTAATCAACAGCTCTGCCTCCTGAGATGATGTAAAAAGCACCAAACCAGGAGTTTGCCATCTGCATGCACCCAAAAAACAAACCATGTTACCTGTTTGATAAACTGCTCTAATTCTAATCCTTCTCTTGTCATTTTCTTTTCTCGCAATGGAGATGTGCTATTACACACATTAAGATCACTGCTGCATCAGTTCAGGTGTGTGTGCGTGTGTGTGTGTGTGAAAGAGAAAGAAAGAGAGAGAGAGAGAGAGAGAGAGAGAGAGAGAGAGAGAGAGAGAGAGAGAGAGAGAGAGAGAGAGAGAGAGAGAGAGCAGAGTTTTGGTGCCCCCCTGTGTTAACGGTAGGGAAATATAGTTTGAACAGTCATCCCGAGGATCACTGGAGGAGACTTTGAGGCTGCAGATGCACATTTGTTCACAGCAATAACGACACGTAACTGTAAACTCTACAGAAAAGTGTAATAAAGACAGGACAAGGTTGTGTGGCTGTGTATACAGATCTGATCTCCCATAAGAAGGGATGTATGAACACACGGACGGATGGATGGATGGATGGATGGATGGACTCCTGCAGCTGTGAAAAATCAAACACCCATTTACAGGCCTGGCTGCTTGACCTTAGATACATTTACCAACTAATTTAAAACACATTGCAGAGAAACCGTTTTCGAATCTGTCCTTGTACAATCTTTATTTGACATTTTAACATATTTTTCTGCCTGAAACGCAGATTTAGTTCAGATGACTTAAAATGAGTAATCCACAGCCCTGTGCAGCTCATGTCCAGTGTTTCTACCGAGTAATTTGCTATTGCAATTTGAAATTCCCTTAGACGTACATATTATATTTTCACGTAGAAGTACTTAATTAATCCTTCATTGGAGAAATACATAGTTTTCACCCTGTTGTTACCATTCGTTACAAGCACAGGGACACATGAAATGCCCACTAACTCATAGATAACTAGCACAGATTAACCATTGCCTATATAATGCACCTTATGACCTTTATAGCCTACTATACAGATGTTATAATATACCAAATATACATCATAAACTATGATAAGGTCATTATAAACTGAACAGGCATGCTGTAACAATATATAAGAAGAATAGAAGGCTGCATATGAAGAGAAATAGTATTAATTTGAGGGGGATATAAGGAGCAGAGTGAAAAATGAGACTAAATGAGCTAAAATTCTGTCACAAAAGAAATGTATCTTAAGTGACTGATATTATCCCTCAAACTTTATTACCAGCTTACTGTGATTTTCTTTGTGACAGACAGATATTTTAGGGTTTGTGTCTTCAGCGATGTTTGTTATGGACTCAACTACAAGCAGTGGCGTGTTTTTGTACTAACATCTTGTGTTTTGGAGTCTTAGTGCAGCAGAGATGTAATGTAACCTGTGCATTATTATACAGACTGTACTGTGTGTGTGTGTGTGTGTGTGTGTGTGTGTGTGTGTGTGTGTGTGTGTGTGTGTGTGTGTGTGTGTGTGTGTGTGTGTGTGTGTGTGTGTGTGTGGGTGTGTGTGTGTGTGTGTGTGTGTGTGTGTGTGTCTGTGTGTGTGTGTGTGTGGAGCCTCAGCAGCAGTGCATCTTCTCACCGACTGCAGCACATAGAGCAGCGGTGACAGCGCGCCTGCGCAGTGCATCCAGGGGCTCGGCGGCGTTCGGTGCTGAAGTGGGGCGGATGGCAGAAAAACAGCGGCGATGGACATTACACCGCAGGATTCCCATTCACGATGCCGTTAAACACGCATCGGAACACCGCGTTTTCACTCCCATCACCCTAGGACACTGACAGCCCGACATAAAGGGGGTAAGATGCTGGTTATTCCGCGCGTAATGCTCCACACGGGCTGGCTAGCTGACGTTAGCACGGCGCTAGCTGCTGCTGCTGCTCAGCTGCCACCTCCTCCTCCTCCTCTCTCTCTACAGAGAGAGAGAGAGAGAGATAGCGGATCTCAGGCTGTCGGCTAAAGCTAGCGAGTAGAAAGTGGGTGGTGTTTGATTTTCTGAAAAATGTCGGTGCGACAGTCAGCGCTGTGCAGCCCTGGCTCTGTGTAGTCGGGGAGGGGATCTCCTCTCCTGTCCCCCCGGCTGCTCGGAGCTGCAGCGGGCAGGGCTCAGATGGGTTCTTCGGGCGGCTGCAGGAGAAACCATGCAAAACACCCAGCCCCAGCAGCTAGCCAGCCAGCAGAGCTAGTGCACACAGAGGGAGAGAGGGAGAGAGAGAGCAGGGTCCGATGAGCCTGCCTACTTGTTATCTAAAGATATGCACAGGCCTTCAGACAGATGCAACAGATCCACTGCTGCAACAAGCTCACCCCATGCATTCACCACTTTAAAGTTGATTTTGCCACCGCCTAGACTTATTACTGTCATGCACCGGGGAGAGCCCATGTCGTGCACAGCCGAGGGAGCAGCACCCACACCGCAGTTTCCCATGGGTGTGTTGAGTCAGAGGGTGAAGATGACCCTGATCAAGGCCCACAAATGCATTCTTTAGAGAACAAGTGTTGCTGGAGTTTTGACCTCGTGAGTGACAGGAGGCCAGATTACGTTGCCACTACATGTGTAGGAGACTTCCTGATCCATCTCTTTCAGCTTTTACTCTTCAATCAGGCGAGGTTTCATGCAATCACCATATTTGAGACTGATGTTATGTGATTGGAGGGTGGAGGTGTTTTACTAAGATGTATTCAAACTCTGTAGGACTAACAGAGGCAGAGTATACCAACGCTTGGATTGAACGAACACTTGAATGACTGAGTGATGTGGACTCCCTGCTGTTTGTTAGAATCCCCAAATTACATGGTTTCATAGTGCAATAACGATTACTTTCATTCTCGATTATTATCTCAATTCATTGATCTATGGCATCCATATGGAGTCCAAGATGATGTCTTCAGATGTCTTGTTTTGTCTCACCAACAGTCCTAAACCCAAAGATGTTCACTTTACAGTGATTTAAAGCACAGAAAAGCAGCACGCATTAACAATTGAGTAGCTAAAACAAGGGATCGTTGGTTAAAAAATTGAATTCTTATCAGAAAAGTTTCTGATAATTTTTCTGCCAACGCTTAATGGACTTATTCTTTCAGCTGTAGCTCACACATATTGCTGACAGGCTTCTCAACACTTTGGTAGTGCTCATCTTTTTTAGAAAGCGTGTTATTTAAAGCGACTCTTGCGGCCATCTTCCTCCTGGGGCCACGCGGTTCAAACTCTCACACGTACACAACAGAAAAAGCCTCATCTTTGCACACAGCTATTTGAAAGGATTCTTCATATCCTTTTAAAATATAAGAGACACTTTTGTTGTCTAACTTATTGATGCTTCTGCGGGTTTTACAGTGGAACTGTATTGAGGCAGCATGCTGTGTCATATGGGAGGGGTGGTGGCTACATGTAAGGTCGTGGTTTGACAATCAAAGTGTAGATGAGCTATGTTCTGGCCAAAACAAATGAAATTCAAGTCAGGTGTCAGAGAAACAGAATAGGCGTTGAACCTACTATTCATGTAGTTTGTGTAGTATACCATCTAAAAAAAAATTCAAATGTTTGATAGTAAATGAAGAGATTATCTGTTCTCTCGTCTGCTCTTAAAATGTTTTTTACCTGCTGATTTTAATCACCAAGTCGCAACAGACGGGTGATAGTTCATAATATAAAGAGTCTCCAGTGTTGAGGCCAACATGTGAACACTTTGAAGCTGCTGTAATGAGAAAGGGACTTGTTTAAACAGTAATTCTTGTATGGAAACTTACAGCATCAATGAAACACACGTGACACTCGCTGGAACCTCTGTACGGTCAATTGTACGGCGTATTTTTGTGGGCTGCCATTTTGTAAAATCTGGGGCGAGTGGATAAACACTGTGTTTCTAGTTTGCCTATTTAAAAATGGCAGGTTTGTGCAGGATGTCCCGTGCTGTGCTTGTGGCGGTTCTCCCTGACCAGTCTGCAGTGTTTTAACTCCACCTTCTGGTATCTCAGCTGGCTTGAAACCCCCCAACCGGGCTGGTGCCAAGGAAAGTACCAGGTACCGTCCACAACTTTTGCTAATGGAAAACCAAAAAAGAGCGAGTGGCGTTGAGTAGAGCGGTGATGCAGGGTCACAATCCAGCATATGGCATCTGACTGTGATTGTTGGGTTGTGACACCAACGATGGGCTCAATCCTTCTCATGATGAGTGTTTACACTCAATTTAATGCTGAGTGATGACACTGCATTTGGTTCATTTCCTGATTTGGTTATTTCATCTCGTTTGGACCACATCCCTTGACTTATCACAGATATATCAGTATCGGCGCATATGTTGGGCGATACCAGGGGTGTAACGGTACGCTTAAGTCACGGTTCAGTACGTACCTCGGTTTTGAAGTACGGTACAGGAAGGTACGGTTTAGAGTTAAGGGGGTAAATGAAAAATTGCATGTTTGTCAAAATGAACAGTAGTTTTATTAGTAAACAAATAAACACAACAGTAAAACCCTTTAAGCCGTCAGTATGAAACATGACACACAAACAAATGCGCACATGTGAGCCGAGCCAAAGGGGTAAATGGTCCAGGGGGAACTCTGACTTTAAGTTTTAAGTTCCGCACCACAAAACAAGACTGTACATTTGGCATATTCACGCTATGTAAGCCATATTTACGGGCCGCGGCCCATATCTGTACCCGTCCAGAATAGCCTGTGCCTTGACGGTTTGGTACGAATACGTGTATCACTACACCCCTAGGCGATACTGTTTGAGGCAGTTTAGAAACAGCATCAAAGTATTGTTGACATTATTGATAATCTGTCTTTTACTTTCAGAATAATCCAATAAACATTTTGTTTATTTTGTTGACTTACAATGGAATAGCACCAAATACTCACATTTTGACAAGCAGAAAACAATGGTGAATAACCTTTTAGGGCTGTATTGGTTTGTGTATTCCTATTGAATCATCACAGTATAAGGGGTCAGGGTTGGGGGGTCACGACCTGGTGCATGAAGCCACAAGCAGAATACACAGTGTGTAGATTGAGTCATGTAAGGCAAAAGCAACTTTCACAAGCACAAGTCACACTAGTCATACTAGTCACACTATGGCATCTGGCATCTGTGGGTTCCTGGTAAGCAAAGGAGAGAGAGTTGTGTTGGCGTCGCTCCACCACTGTAGGGGGTGTGAATGGAAACACATCCAACATGCTCATTTAACAGCGTCCTCCAGACGTGCCGATCACTGGCATGATAAATGTTTCGGTGCTTTGAATGTGTAAATATAGCCACAGTGGAAATACGTGTGACATTCCTCCAAGTGCACAGGTATTATTTTGTATTTGTCCGATGTATTTTGGTGATGCATTTCTGTTTTATGTCCTTCTGTAACCTGTTGCCTTTTGGGAAAGTGTTTGTAAAGTGGAATAAAGAAATGTTTGTTCCTTATTTTTATAATGGATATCATTTAAAAAGAGGATACTTGTCTGTCTTTGACACTTCAGTT
This sequence comes from Echiichthys vipera, assembly GCF_963691815.1. Classification (NCBI taxonomy): domain Eukaryota; kingdom Metazoa; phylum Chordata; class Actinopteri; order Perciformes; family Trachinidae; genus Echiichthys; species Echiichthys vipera. Next base: position 22,696,100 of record NC_139836.1, read on the forward strand.
TGTCCAAAATCAGTGAAAAGAAACAAATCCTTATGCAATTGTCTATTTTTTTTATTCCATCTGTAGTGAACTTGCACCAAACCGTGGCTCCTAAACGGGGGTATAAACCGAACCGTGACTACTGTAAACTGTTACACCCCTACTTACAATCAACAAATGAGCAAAATTGATTGAAGATTAGTTCGTTGTAACTACTACGTTTGACTACTTAATTCATCAGCTAGTCGTTTCAACCCTCAGACGGTGTCCATTACGTCATTTATCCACCAGAAAGCACTGACAAGTTCATTTTTCAACTCTAAAGTACAGACCAGTCACAATTCTGGTCACAAGACTGTAAGGGACTCCTATCAAAAGTGTTCACGTTAAAGAAATTGATTATATGTATGCATTGATACAGGTTCTGGTCTCACTGCAGCATTTGCCAGTGATTGATTGAAGATTAGTTCGATGTAACTACTACGTTCGACTACTTAGTTCATCAGCTAGTCGTTTCAGCCCTCAAACTGTGTCCATTACGTCATTTATCCACCAGAAAGCACTGACAAGTTTATTTTTCAAATCTAAAGTACAGACCAGTCACAAGACTGTAAGGGACTCCTATCCAAAGTGTTCACGTTAAAGGGATTGATTATATGTATGCATTGATACCGGTTCTGTTCTCACTGCAGCATTTGCCAGTGAGCACTTACTGTCAATAAGTAGAGGATGTATATCCGCACCGCCACCAAGGATAAATTACTGCTACTACTCCTCTTTTCTTTGGCTTTAAACACCATGTAGGTTGTGATTTTATCCGTTTTATTCTGTCTTTTATCTTTAGTATTTTGTCTTTTTATTATGTTTGATGGTTTTTATTTTTACTGTACAACACTTTGGAAACCTTTGTGTTTATTTAAAATTGTGCTTTATAAATAAAACGGATGAATTTGATTGGGCTGCACCTTTATTCAACCTGCTGGATAAAATAATGTCGTGATTTTGACTGTTTGCCCTGTGTGCTTTCCAGATGCTGTATTCCCACTGCCCCCTGTACTCCCAAGTCCGTAAATGACCCTTTCAGCGAGACCCAAGGAAGCCTAGGAGGCGACGGCGAGTGAAACACGAGAGAGGAGTGAGCGAAAATAAGGAAACGAGGAGAGGTAGTAGTTCCATTTCACCACAGCTCTCGTGTCCTTTTCTGTGCCAGTGGGTCAGGGATGGTGAGACCAGCGACCTCTCTTCTCTGTGGTGAAAAGAACCTCCTGTCCAGCGAGCCAAACAGCTGGTCCGTTAGCCAAACAGACGCCCAGACATCCCACCAGTCAGTCACTCCGTCAACCAGCCTGCTATCGTCCAGCAACCTATTACCTCATGCCATGACTGCTCTGTCTGACCTGTTTTTAGGAACTCACTAATTCATGGTAAGTGTGAATTCTGTCTGGTGTGATTGTGATGCTGTATTAATATAAGTTAATATCTGAAGGAGACATTGAGACATGATTTGAATGAGTCGATAAAAAGGGAATAATATCACCCTCATATGTCTCAGATCAAGATAAAGAAATAAAGTCTATAAAGAGTTGGTTGATGTTTTCCTCAATGAGGTGTAAAATGTCTCCAGCATGCATCAAAGTCAAACAATACATTTGAATGTGACCTGTTTGTAATTGAGGTTTTTGTTGATTAAGGTTACGTGTTCCTTTAGTTTTGTTATTCCAGCCCAGAGCTTTTACGCTCCCATATATAGCTCGACTTATCCGACCCTGTCTGATGATAACTGGCCCCCCAAACCATCGGCTATTTTTACAGCTCCGCTGCTCATTGATGTTGAACTTATGTAAAGTTGAAAGCGTTTGATCCTAAAAAAAAAAAAAAAGAGCATTATCTTTATGGTCATTATACACGGGTACTATTAAAGTTAGCAAGGGGTCTCTTGGTGTTAAAGAAAAATGAATAAACCATAAAAAAGAGTAGCCATAAGAGCAGCATAATGTAAATAACAGAAAATTCAATTCAAGTCAATTCAATTTTATTTATAGTGCCAAATCATAACAAGTTATCTCAGGACACTTTACAGACTACGTATAGACTAAGAGAAGAGCCGAGCTGCACCGTCTCAGTGGACAAAAATGAATTTAAAAAACATCCAAATGTGCTTCAGAATTTTGTGGATTAACAGGTCATCCATATTCACTGTTAAAGAAGAAGTTACGTGATGTTTTTTTTTTCTTTTCCACTTCAAAAACAAAACAAAAAAGACAAAGAGAAAGAAAGAGGCAATTAGGTATTTGTATCTTTCTGTTTAATATCACTTTACTGCTCCCTGAAATTGAGAAAAGCTTCCTCTTCGATACGTCTGTCGAGTGTGAAAGTTCACTCTCAGCCTTGTAAAAGTATATATCGATAAGAATAAGAGCTTTCTACTACATCTCGCGGTTTTCATCGATGGGTGGAGTTTGCTTTGTCGTCATGGAGATGTCTGTCTCTATGACAACTCTATATATCATCTCCATGACAACTGAGCAAACTCCATCCGCCGATGAAGACCGCGAGATGAATTTGAAAGTGTCGGAAAAAGCGAGAAAATGGACCTGGAGTTGAGATTTACCCGTGAAAGTAGTACGATCATGATCCCCTAAAGAACTGGCAGTGTCTTTCAGATTTTTTTTCTTCTCTCATTGAGGTTTAAGCATAGATAGGCTGGATTATATCACCTGAAATAAATATCACGATGGTCACCTCGATAACGACTAGTAAACGGTATCTCATTTAAAACACCCACATTAGATTCTCTAAGAGCTCCACTGTATCAATAAATGTATGACATCCAATGTTTGAAATTCTGCCTCCTCAAGCTATTTTAAATGATGTCTAAATTAATAAAATGTGGGTAAAAAACACATCTACGGCAGATATTGTAGCTCTCTTCTTCGTCATCTCCATTTTCTCCCCTCTCATCTGGGTGTATTTGTATTTCCTCGCCATATTTGCATGCGTTGTCAATGCCGTCTCCTTCTCCCGGTGTAGAACAAAGCCGTTTCCTCGCTGTCGTTTGCATCTAGCAGCCTGATTTTCCACAGATGCTGCCTAGTCGCTGAATAACTGATGGCCACTCCACTGGTCAGGCCACTGCATTTGCATATCAGGCAGGTCGACTCAGCCTTACCTGCCATGTACTGTATTGCCATTGTAGTAGATCGCATGTGTGTATGCAGAGTACTGGGAACGAGGAAGAAGGCTCCTCTTGGTACTGGAGTGCACTTTTTATTTTTATTTTCATTTTTATTTTTCAAGTGTTTGATGAGGAGTTTAGTTTAAACCATGAGTTTGCAGGTAAGAGTTATGATTCATTAATGTAAATGTGATTCCCCGACAACAAGAGTGCAATTCATTCATTTCTCGCATTATACCCTTTTGGCTGTTGGACCGTGGGAGAGCTGTTGTCGTTAAAGCGGGATAATGGTACCACGTGTCATTATCTTTCGCTTGGAGGAAGATGAAAAATAGCATAACATTAATGTATGTTATCTCAGCGTTCTTAGAGAGTTGTTATTGTATTTAGAGTGGCCTAAAGGGTTGTTGGCCTGTTAGAGCTGTTGTGTGATATTAAAGGGGCTCTTCGCACTCCTACCTGCGGGGCCGGAGGCACCTTCCCCAGGGAAAGCCCCGCAGCACAGGGTTGTCCACCGTGACTTGAAGGGAGAACAAAGTGGGCAGTGCACCGTAGGGATGTTTTACCTCAAAATGTGCTATTGAGATTTTGAACTGAAGCTTCAAATCATATGTTCATATTTTATGACATCATCATCCTCAATTTGATTATGCAAATGTAATTTATGGCGCTGTGGCAAGCAGTTTTCTAAAAATGTAGTTTTTGAGAGAGAGCTTAATGCCAGCATTCGTGGATTAGATGCAGAACATTTAGTTGGATAAAAACATGTTTGTAAATGATTACATCTATCTTTTTTTCAAACCAAATGTGGGACTTTACAACAAGTCATCAAAAATGATTTGATTAGCAAAACAAGCGTAAGCAGCCTCCTGCGTATTCTACAGTAATTCTATGAATCGTGTAATGATAATAATATTAGTGAGGACAATCCTTATCTGCAACTGTGCAGAAATATCGGGTTTAAACAGAATGAATAGACCTGGAAACAAAGCTGCGTAGAATTCCAATGTTATTTTGGAATTTGAATGTCACTGTTATGAATGAATGAATCTTCAAATCTTCGAACTAATGAGTGCAACCCTCAACTAACTGAGAAAATAATCTGCAACTTTTTTGATAACTGATCTGCAATTTCAGTCTTTGTCGAGGCAAAAAAGCCAAACATTCTGTGGTTATGACAGCAAATTGAATATCTTAGTGTTTTAGACGGTTAGTCAGACAAAACAAGCAAATCAAAGACATCACAGGCCTCTGGGTGGATCGATATCTGGTATACACTCAAAATCCCCAGATGATGTATAATTATGACTTAGTGATTTTTAGTCCGGTGCAAACGTTCATGTTCTCCTCACGATGAATTGTATTAACTTTGATAATCCTTAACTTTTCTTCCAGCGCCATCATCACTTCAATTCTTTTAATGTGTACAATACTTTAGTTTAACACCTGGAAAATTAGCATTCCCGTCACCCTTAGCTGTACAGTACTTTGTGTTAAATGACCATCTGTAAGCATGCTAACACACAAACCAAGGTGGTGAATATAGTCCAATTTCTGTACCTAAACAGCAGCATGTTTGCGTTATTGTGAGCATGTTAGCATGCTGACGTTTACATTATGTGCCTGTAAGCCGCCCTCACAGACTCATTCTCATTACATGTTTCATACTGTGCATTAAAGACAAAATATCAGACACATCACAGCCTCACAACAGGGTCACTGTGGGAAAGAACCACCGCATTATTTAAAGTCTGCGACATTTGTGTGATCATATTCACTGAAATCGACACTATGTTCCGATAAAACAACATAAATCATTGTCTCTACGTGCACCTAGAGCTCGTTGTTTGTTTTGCAAAAATCCTCAGCGCCATCCTATCCACTCAGCACAGTTCACAGTTCGTGCACACGCCTCAGATCCCACTGCCCCCCCCCCCCCTCGTGCATTTACAGTATCACAGGCACACGCCTTAAGTTAGACATATGCTAAATGCCGTTAGCAGTTGCTGTGAGTAAGTTAGCCAGCCTCCCTCCGTGTAGCATTTTATTGATGAGAGAAGACAGGCGCGCTCACAGGAATCTGGTGCACGCGCACTGACGAGCACTCGATTGGAGAGAGCGGAGTAGCCTGTGGTACTTGGCGCCAGAGTTGTAAACATTCGAAATTTGACTGAGTCAACTCGATCTGCCAGACTTGCCGACTGCAGCTTTAAGTTGTTGTGTCCCTGCTTAGATCCTCATTTCCTGCTGCAGAGGATGTTTCACATTCTGAGGCAACAACGGGTTATTATGAGTGATGTGTGTATTTATTGAACACATCTGTCTAGACCCCGTTCCTCTGTCTGTGTCTGCGCCCATTGAAATGTATGTGTAGTTTCTGTCAAAGCCAAGTGAAAGACTTTGCTAAATGCCAGGAACCCTCGTACCGTACAAGGAAGGGAATCCTCCCTGTCCTGCTTGAGTGCTCTTTTTCTCTCACTTCATCTCTCTTTATCTCTCACTCACACACAGCACCCCCTTCTCTCTCACACACACACACACACACACCCATTAAGACACATTGCTAGTAAGCCAAAAGTAAACTACTGTACTCTCTGTGATATTTTTGCAATTTGAAGGGTATTTAACAGTGTTTGTTTTCTGTGTGCATCCTTTGCGAAGCCCCGGAGTGTGAGTGGAGTGGAGATGAGAAAAAGGCAGGCGGCGCACATCGAGGCCCCACCCCAGGCCCCTGGACAGCCCCGACCCAACACCTGCTGCCTCTGCTGGTGCGGCTGCTGCAAGTGTCTCTGGTAAGAAAATGCTATAACAATACTTTTAAACACTTCAGGTTACAAGTGTTCTTATCCAAAGCCTCTATGAACGATGTTTTTATAGATTTTGTCGGTCCATAAGCACAACACAGCCCCTTTATTCAGAGTGGTGCAAAAACAAGGGCTTGCAGGCTGCAGCAGCTACTGTAAGAGGCGTGATGTAATCTGGTGACTTTCAGCAATTTGGAAGCTTTTTCTTTTAGTTGGCACGAACTGAAGTTGGTCAGAAGCTGCTTTAAAAGAATGATGGATGATTAACACTCAGCTAAAACAACGTATGAATTCAACATATTTGATCATAAAATTCACAACAGGGACATTTTCAGTATGCAGCACCTTTTTAAGCATTGTGTTATTCGACGGTGTATTGGTCAGGTCACTTTTGTACTGTTGTGTCAACGAAATAATAAAAAACACTGGGTTTTAGCATTTTACTTTTCAACTTAATACATTTGAAAATGTTAGTTGTATAAGGTAACACAAAACCCCCCCCTGTGTCTGAAACAATACACAGTTGTTCCTGCCCTTAATCCTGTTGCCTAACCTGTGATGTTACACTGATGTTGAGTTCTCTGGAAATTCAGCGGAAAAAATACTTTACACTGACACAGAGCTGGTGCCTGATCCAGTGCAGGGAGGTCTGGGCTGGGAGCTCGTAAACCATCCTGCAAACCAACCCATTTCAACAGTTTTCAGAGTTGAACAATTATGAAGCCAGATGTTAAAGTCAAGTCAATGTTAATTACGTATTCCCCACATTATAAAGTGGTAAAAAATGTAAGAAGATTATCTGTGACCACACACATCACCTTTGTGTTCTACTATTCAGATTCACTTTTTCAGTCGCAGTGCTCACCTTGATCATGGAATCTTGCCCTTGATTACAATAATTCAATGTGATGATTTATCATCTTTCAATGAAATCGTAAATTGCTATGTCATGATACACAATTACTATAACATTATTACTATCTCATCTCATCTCATCTTCATCCTCTTATCCGGGCTCGGGTTGCGGGGGCAGCAGCTTTAGCAGGGGACCCCAAACTTCCCTTTCCCGGGCCACATTAACCAGCTCTGACTGGGGGATCCCGAGGCGTTCCCAGGCCAGTGTGGAGATATAATCTCTCCACCTAGTCCTGGGTCTCCCCATTATTACTATTATAATCTAAATTGATATTAACAAGCACATACTAACTCAAATTCTCTGATGTGAAATAAATATGTTGCAGATTTGTTACTACCGTAATTTCCGGACTATAAAGCGCACCTGACTATAAGCCTCACCAGCTAAATTTAGGGTAAAATACAGATTGCTCCATATAAAAGCCGCACCCGACTGTAAGCCGCAGGCGTTTTGATGTGTAATTACCGTAGTATATAGGGGTTCCTGCTACCACGGAGGGGATTGTCGGGACAGAGATGACTGTTTGGGAACGCAAAGCGTCCCATTTATTAACAATAAATCTTTCAATCATTCAATCAAACTTTCACATCTTTGACATGGCGAACAGCATTCGTGCAGAGTACAAATAATACAACGGTGCAAAGTAATACAAAGTGCTCGCCTGTAACACGGCAGTAAAAGTGCAGTCCCGCGGCCGTTTACGTTATCAAAATAACCAACCAGGTACGTGCAGCGGCTCTATTTCCTTCTTTGACAGCCAGATCGATTGCCTTTAACTTAAAAGCAGCATCATATGCACTTCTCCGTTTGTTTTCCATGTTGAGGGTGTTTGCATGAACACTTCCTTCACGCAAACTGTCGCTGACGCTCTCCTACTCTTTGTTTTGCTCTCGTTACCTGGCGCCAGATGTCTGCCTCGGTCTCGCGCATCCTCGGTAGTGCGCGCCCCTGGTTACCGTAAGCCGTAGAAAAGCCGCACCGTTGTATAAGCCGCAGGGACCAGAACGAGGGGAAAAAGTAGCGGCTTATAGTCCGGAAATTACGGTACATCACACCATTTGAGTGCGTGCATGTAAACAGAGTATAGTTGGAAATGTATTTTTATTTGTTTCTCTATAATTTCACTTGAAACTTTTCCCTGTCAACTTAAGTCCTTTTTATTTGTCAAGTATTTAATAAACACAAGAGTACACAAAATAGGCTTTACGATGTGGTTATTTAATATAGACTATTCATTAATTACTGTGCTGGTTGGGGTTCTCCTTTTTACGGACATATACAAAACTAAAGTACAAAGGCCTTGTGATGTTGTAAATTTGTAAAAATGCATCACACCTCATCAAATGCATAACGTATGGCAGAGCCACCTGCAAGCCTCAGACAACTAGTGTAAAAAAACCAAAAAGATTCCTTCAAGAGCTGAAAAAATGGGCAATTCATTGATTTGTGGATTGGCAAAATATTAATATGTTACAATTTTGATAATTATATGACCTATCTTTAAGCAAAATGCCCAAAAATCTGTAGTTGCAGCTTCTCAAAATGTGAACATTTACTGTTTTCATTAATCCTCTGTGGTTGTAAACTAAATATCTTTGGCTTTTGGAAGCAAAATGTAGAAATTTAAATATGTTAACTTAGGCTTTGGGATGTTATTTGGAGCAATTTTAACATTTTTTTAACATTTTATAAAAAATGTGTTTATTAATCGAGGACTTAAAAGACAGATGATAATGCAGTAATAGCTTAAAACATACAAAATTGCGTTAAAAAAGCATATGTACTATATAGTTAAACATGAGCGGGTAGAATCCAAGTAGCAGATGATTTATAATGAAAAAAATGATTAGTTTCGTCTTTATCTCCTGCCTTATATGTTCACATTAAAGAGCAAGCAGAGTACACAGCCAACACAACAAAAAATATCAGTGGCCTCAGACTTACAGATAGCAAACTAGCACAAACACTTCCTGCGCTAAGTGCCCCTGAGCAAGGCAGTAACCGCTGCCTCACTCCCACCGCTGCCTCGCTCCCACCTCTGCCTCGCTGTGGCTGCACTCTTGCCGGGAGAGAGAAGTGAATGAAACATTGTTTTCAGGCAGTGAATGGTGAATGTGCTGCTTCTTTCACACCACTTCATCTGAAGTGGTGGCAGCTTGTGGACTGGGCCCGTAGTGAGTGCTGTGTGTGGCTCCGCTGTGTGTTTCTCAATCAGATGCTGGTGTCAGATATCCAGAATGAGCCTGGAGATTTGTATTCAGTACCCTGCGTGTTTATTTATTTTAGCGTTGCGGCCGGCGAGGGTTAATTTGCGTTTTTCAGTGCCGGTTTGTGGGACTTACATGTAAGCCAGTGAATGTTCTCTGTGTCACATCTGTGTCAAGGGGTAGAGATCGGTGTGAGTGTGTGTGATTCACAGGAGATCACATCCGCTGATGGGGGGCAGTTTTAGGGATTTGCGATGTGTCAAAGTGTCGGTGGGTCATGGCGTACTCTTAGATTTAGTTTAATTCTCTCTGTCTCTTTTTCTCTACTTTCTAACCCCTCTTCATTCGCCCTCACACTAGGCCTTTATCTAGTTGGGGTGCCTTCTGTTTCCATCCACACATCACATGCAAAACAGCTGTGAAGAACAGTCTGTATATTTAGCTGTATTGTGAGGGCGCCCAGGGCTGTGTCTAGCTTAGCCCATTAATGCTGCACAATGGGGACTTTGACAAGAGACAGTAAGAGGAAGGAAAGATCCTCCGTGGTGGGACAAAAATAGACGGCTCAGTGTGTGTTGCATTGTGGACCGCAAGAGACAGAGAGACTACCGTGTATTTCATAAAGGTACATTACAGAACATAAAGGTTTCGAATGTCGCTTATGGACTCAAGCACGTGTCGTTTGAAGCTCGCACAGATGCTTCCCAGTGCGATTGATAGCTGAAAGAGATGAACTGAGTAGAGCTTTCATTATTTTTTTATCTGCTCATCATTTTCTTTTTGTTTGGGCTATAAAACATCAGGAAATTGTAAAAAGTGACCGTCAGAGTTCTCAAAAGCCCAAAGTGACATCTTCAAATTGCCCCATAAATTCAGATTACTGCGACACATGACAGTTAGAGGCAATACGTTCCCAAAAGTGATGACGCTGCGGCTGGATAATGTTTGTATCCTGTAGCTTAAAACAACTTAAATAATGAATTATCGAGTTGGTTTCTGACTCATTCTCCACAGATCAAGTAAATGATTAATCAACAAGTAGTTTCAGCTTTAGAACAGAGATAAAAACCTTAAAACCTTACCTCTTATTAAATATTACAGACTTGATGCCATTACTTTTAACATCGTTCATAAAGTTTAAAGAGTAAAAACAGGTGACGGATTTAATTTTCTTTAAAAAGCTCAAAATTGAAGCTACATGCTGAGATGTCCAACATTTGATCCCTCAGCATTACTGGCTGGGGGATAAGGGCATGAATATTAGTAGGAAAGTATTTTGCAATGGAATTATTGTAAAACAATCTCAAAAATCGCATTGGTGATACGAGCTCATGCATTAACACACAATCTCACAAACACATGACTTCCATGCCAAAGTTCAGCCTCCCAGGGTGAAAACTGTGGCCTCCAGGGGCGGGGAAATACTTAACCAACACACAGAGCAAGCTAGAGTCAACTATACATCATCTTTAAAAAATGTCTGTTACATCTAAGAGAATGTCTTTATTCTCATGTTATTACAGCATTTCTGTCCATGTCGGGATTATGGGGTCATATTTAAGTATCTGCTGAGTCCTGATCCTATATTTATATCATACATCTTCCTTATCTATACTTTTCTACATTGTGCAGATACAGAGAGCAAATTTAGCTCTGTCGTAGGAAGGTTTAGACAGCATGAAGTGCTGGGGCGCTAGAAGATATAAAGTTTATTAAGCCATAGCGTCCGTGCTTGCTGACAGTGGGTGGTTGCACGCTGTCAGTGTGGATGGAATAAATGGAAACTCCTGGCTGACATTTATTTGCTCTTTTCAGCCCTGTGGTTCACCTGTTGATGCTCTGCATTATGAAGCGATTCTAGGTTTTAGAAGTGCATTTGGGGGTTTGACAGCTGGTGTGGAAGTGAGCTGGATATAGTGAAGATTTTCTTTCATGGGTGGTAACAAAGAATGGGGAATCCTGATTTGCAAGAAGATACAAAAGTGATATATTTATCGCGATCAATGTAGTGTTGCAGTCTCAATTCTACATAAATAGCCAACCGTATTGTCAAATATGTAACTAAAAATGGATGAAAATGATTTCCGATCTAACTGGGATGAGTAAATCTACTGATAACCAAACTTATCCATTGAAACTGCCTGAAACATGTCCAGACATCTGTCTTGGCGAGCATAATCATTTTTTCTTTTACAATCCAGGAATGAAGACAGGCTGGAGAGGAGTGAACGACAGACCTGCACCAAAATGGACAGTATTGAAACTGCAGAAGAACAGTAGGTCCAGCCATCACCCCTCCAGTCTTGAATGTTTGTGTGTCAGTGTCACACACACACTCATGCATGTCTTTATCTCTCTGTAGACTCCCCAGTCTAGACGAGGCGCTGTCGTGGGCACGGAGCTTTGAGATGATGCTGCGCACCCTGGAGGGCCGGGAGGTCTTCCAGGAGTTCCTGCGCTCAGAGTACAGCGAGGACAACCTGCTTTTCTGGTTGGCCTGTGAAGAGCTGAAAAAGGAAACGGATCCCTCAGTGGTGGAGGAGAAGTCCAGGATCATATACGAAGACTATGTGTCCATATTATCACCCAAAGAGGTACCAGATTTGTGTGAAATCAGCAATAAGTGAGGATGGAAGTGTCGGTCAGTCCATCATGAAACTTGTTAGAGACATTCATAGTCCCAATCCTGACGATTTTTCCATGTAGCAACCATTTTCAAATTGTCCAATGCTTTGGTCGACCTCAGTTGTACTTTTGCTTTAGTACTAATTAACTGTTAACTAAATGTAAATGCTAACGGGCTGTACGAAGGTGGTGAACATGATAAACACGTGTTTTCATTTTGAGCATTTTGAGTCAGTCTTGTTAAGAACCATAATAGTGATCTGATCTGCTGAGTTGTCGCCAGATTGATCAAATGTTTAACACGTCTTCCTGTGGAGTCTGTCACGTCTTCATGATGGTTTATAAATGATGAATTTGTTTTCCTCATCGCAGGTGAGTCTGGACTCGCGGGTTAGAGAAGGAATAAACCAGAGCCTGGCTCAGCCCAGCAACCTGATGTATGAGGAGGCCCAGTTCCAGATCTACACCCTGATGCACCGCGACTCCTTCCCCCGTTTCCTCAACTCCTCCGTTTACAGAGACCTCCTGGCCAACAGGAGGCGCACCTGCCTCGACACCTAGACACCTCCACCCTCCCTCATCGCGATCGTACGCCAACGAGACTACTACTTAAACTTCAAATACTACTATGGTGCCAGAAGTCGGGTTTGGAAAAAAATCTCTCCCTCTTTTTTCGATTGAAAAGACTGAATGACATCCAAGATAGCTGGTTGTTTTTTTTTATTTATATTTTTAAAGCAATTTATATCCAGTTCTCCACTGGAGCCAGGTCGGCCTTTGCTGGTTGGTTATTGGTCAGTTTAAGACCATTAAAGCTGGCCAGTGATTGTTTCGCTAGCAATTTGTGCTGTTTGTTACGGTTGACTGGCCAACCCAGTTGTCAGCTGTCAGTTGAAATGGCCAACCTGATGGCCAGCTGCTGGTTAACTGTGGAAAGAGGACTCCTCAGGCTGTGGGGACAGAAAGAAAGAGAGAGAGAGAGAGAGAGAGAGAGACAAAAAGGACAAGCAAACTGTTCCTGTACTGTAATATTTAGACCTCATGCTTTCTACCCTCACTTTAATATTCTTTCCCTCAATATTATGTCATATTGTTTATGTTTTTCTAATTCTGTCTCATTGCTCAGATGTGTAAAATTTAAATTTCTTTACTGTCCAAACATGACACCTAGTTGTCGGTGGGAGTTGTGGGCGTCTCTGCCCAATCACCCAGTAGAAGCACTGGCTCTGCATGTGACTCTCTCTCTCTACAGTAGCTTGACGATGTAAGCCGCGGACTGCAACCGTTTTTTGAATATTGAGATGTATTAAGACAGAGGACCTGTCTCTCTGTCTGGATGTCTATATTCAGTGAAGGGAACAACTATACTTCTGCCAATTTTAAGCTTACTGCGGTTTTTTATTGTGGAGGTTTGATAACTCCTGCGTCAAAGGCAGCAGCAGCAGCACCACCACCTACCCATTTATCCATCCATCCATCTGTCCGTCCGTCCAAGCACTTTCCTTCTTTAGAATTCTTTAACTGGGAGAAGTAAGGGCTAGAATTGTGGTTGGGCAGCTACATGTATTAATGTTACTCATGAACTTTAGACAAAAAATCTCTCCACTGAGAAAATCACAATGCCTTTACATGTAAGAAAAGGCAGCACAAGCGCTGCTGGAGTTTTCCTGGAAAGCAACCACAGTTTGTCCAACAATCCCTACCTCCCATTTATTTCTCTCCTCCTCCCTCCAACTCAGACCATCACAGCCTGACAAGCACAGGTGCCCAATGTGGGGGAAAGAAACCACCGCTGGAGAATATAAAAACAAACCCACATTGACTCCAAATAGTCACCTACATTTTTAAATTCTTAAAGAGGGTTTACCTTTTTGTGTTTTACCAGGGGGTGAGCATTAGAGAAGGCTAGTTCTATTTGGAGAACATAAGCAGATGCAGCAGGCATTGATATTATTGAAAGGTTTATTGAGCCCTGGTCTTTGTCTGTCAGGCTTTAGCTTTTGATGCTGTAGGTAACACGGCGGTCCCTGGAGTTGGACGTCCACTATCACGCTGCAGACATGCGACCCGGGTGCCAAACATGATGTCAAAGATTCAGTGAAGAGATATCAGATGTGACTTGTCATCAGGCTGTAGAGTCTTCGGGGGCATGTCTGTGTCTCGAGCAGGGGGAGCTGGGATTCAATTTACATTTACATTTTTTTACCAGAGCCAGTGAGGAGGATTTGTAGAATAATGCTAACCTGCAACCGAACCGGGCTAGAGAAGACGTTTGTGTAGCCATGCTACATGCTAGCCTCCTTAACCGGGCTAACTAGGGTTTCACCGTGCTGTAGGCAAGCGGTTAGCATGCTTGTACTAGCCATGCTAATCCCCCATCCCACTGCCAGCCCTCACACACTCTGGTTTGTTTTTCTAATCTGACTTTGACAGCATGCAATGATAATGGCTGTGTGTATGTGTGTGTGCTTGTGTGTGTGTGTGTGTGTGTGTGTGTGTGAGTGTACAGTTACACACTTGACAGAAAAAATTAAAAGAAAAAACCCCGCCAAATGTCCCATTAACATTTTTAGTAAAAGGACATTGATTTTCTTTGACGATGTGAACATTTGCTTTGTTCCTGGCCTGTGGATGTGCAGTAGAAAGTGCATGAGTGCAGTATATGCTATTTTGTTGAATTAACTGGGCCTCCAAGTATATTCATTGTGTAACATGGTGGATAGCTGACCTCTTGGTTTGGTGGTTAGTGCAGTCTCAAAGTGTCAATAAAAACAGTGCCACTCCTCACAGATACATGTAGGCATCCATGTTGCCATCTCCTCTAACTACCTGAGGTTCACGTGCCAAGTTTGACCTAGATTCAATTTAAGAGTAGACGATGCATGATGTCTAGTAGACTATTAAAGTGCAATTGGGTGTAGTTCGTTATTGTAGATAGGTGAGGTTGGTTTTGAACTGTCGAAAAGTGTGTCTTTTAAACTACTAAGCATGACACCTTTCAGAACACTCATAATGTTTAATGCCACTGTTGGGTTATTCAAGAAATTGGCTGCCGCTAGTTAGCATTTGCAAGTATTACTAGAGGACTTAAATAAGGATAAAAGACTCCATGGAAATATTGGATTTTTGAATATTCCTCCAGACTTATAATCACTTGCAGCGTTAAAAATGTTAACGAGAAGAAGCTGCCACGTCAAAACCAAGCTATCATAACACCACGTAAAACGGTAAAAACTGACACTGTAAAGTCGAGAGGGCAAGTCTAAACCAATAATCACCAAACAATTTTGTAACGTTCCTTATTGAAAATATATTATATTTAACCTTTAGCAATACAGTACTCACATGCAGACTACGTTAACACTGAGGACTTGACTGGTATTGCTGAGCTTCTGTGATGAAGAGCTGTGCATGCATGCGCTCAGTTTATCAGAAGCATAAGAATACAGATTAATTCACCAATTCTGATACTTAAGGATCAGTTGTTACACTCCTCGGAGCGGTTTTCATTTCCAGGAACCATTTTTCTCGGTAGAAGGATGCCTGTCGCTCATAAAACTCTCTTGCAGACAAATCCCTTCTCTGCACAGTACAGCTATGTTTCCTTGCTGAGTCTGTACAGTAATTAACACGAGAATGTTTCACCAAGAACCAGATAATTAAATCATGGTGCAATTAAACCAAGTTTACATTTATAAATTGTGAGATGTGTGTACCTTACTAAATAGTCGTAACCGTGGGGAGCTAACTGTCCCCAGTGTGAGCAGAGAAGGTCTCTGCCCAGTGCTAACTGCATTAGCACTTTACAGGGTTTACAGGGAGGACAGACACAGCAGAAACCCAGGTAACAGTGTTTCACGGGGAGGACAGACACGGCAGAATCCCATGTTTTCTGCTTATGTCCTATATCCTCTTAATTTATTGTGACTTTTACACAGTGGGGAAAAGTACATGGTTGTTTATTTTTTAATAACTGCATTTCAAATGTAGATTTTACAAGCAATGATGATGATGATGTGAAGTGATGTGTCATCGCTGAGTTTAGATCTTTGTCTTTAGATTTCCATGGGTTCCAAGTGCGTGGCTTTTTGAAACGTGGCTGTGGTTTAATTGACTGATAAAAACAAAACAAAAAAAACAGGTTAAGAGCTGAAGTGTCCAGATGGGGTGGAGGAGGTTTTTGCGAAGCTTTGGCCTTACTGACACGTTTTAATTTTTTTTTCCTTTGTATAAAAAAAAAAACAACGACAAACGTCTCTGTAGGCTTTTCACTACCTCTCATGTTGGTTAATTTATTTCACATCTAGCTATCAATGTACAAGTTGTTCTTAGATCTACTTGAAGCCTAACACTGTAAACAAAAATGTGCACAGTAAAATGACTATGTACGTATATGACCAGAGGGGTTAAAGAGAGCTTGGCCTAGTCAACGTGATTTTTTTTGTTTGTATGTATGTTTTAATTGTGTTGAGCTGAACTAGATTTTGCATCTCTATAAAGAATTCAGGAATCCACTGTTTAAGGGCTAATCCCATTTTTGCCTATGCAAATCTGTTACTGTGGGTGAGTTGGGAAAGGGCGAACTATTGCACCTTTCACGTGTTTTAGATGGACAATGGTTTACAATGCCCTTTGTTGATAATCTACAATCTTATTCAGCAAAAATGTACGCTTATTTTTGTTTTTATATAGATATTATACACATATATCTATATAGATCTATATATAGATACACTCACATATATATATATATATATATATGTGTGTGTGTTTGTATGTATGTATATATATACAACAAGTAATATACAGAGAAAATAGTATATGCCTTCGTGATGATAAAAAAGAAACCTTGCTGAAAAACTAATAAATGTGTTGTCTGACATTATGTGGCTTTGTGCTGGAGTCTTGGTAAAATGATATGGACAACTGGAACTCAACTGACAGTTAAGAGAGACTGAAAGTTGACTGACTGAGCGACTGTCAGTTCTCTTTACTCAGGCTACAACACCAGTAGCTGTGCAGTATTTCCTAAATGGGGGGTATTTATTTAAGGAACAACCATGGCCGTGTCTTTCTGTGACAAATATTGTTCCCCAGCCCCAGCCTGCAAGGTTAATAAGGTATTGCGGCCTCTCCATTTTTCACGGTCAACATTCGGTCATTTTAAAGCAAGACTATGTAACTTTTGCTAAACAAAGGCCATTGTCGCCACTGGTGACAGTCAGGTGATTAATGTTATAAAACATTGTGTGAAAGTAGCACAAGTAGAGTGAAGTCACAAAATCAGCAGACTGACTCCGTAATGTCAATTAAAGGGCAAAATCTGTGTAAAGCGCGCTAGCATTAGCCAACATTAGCCACCACAAGCTAATGGTCAAACTAGACCAAAGTAAAAGGCCTTTACACACTGGGGGGCGTGAATAAAGTACCTGAAAATGTGAAATGCTCCGCTGCATGTATTTATACAATTGCACAGTCTAGGGCTTTTATTTTGAAAGAATAAGGACATATAGAGGGGATCTGGTATGCACAAAGGAGTCAAGTTGCCATCTTGGTTTGGAATTTGAAGCCTCTGTTTTATAAGTTAAAGCGAAATGTGATTGGTTGGTGCTTTTATTCACTGTGGGAAAGCTCAGAAAAATCACCCACGTTGTTGCAAAAAGATTACGCCACTTTATCGCCACGTAAGACTCTTGTTCTGTGTGAAAGTACTTTACAAACACAACACTTCGGAAATATATATATATCGACGTGCAAATTGGCGGCACACAAAAAATTGCTCCTGGTGTGTAGACCTGAAGGCCTCAAATCTGCATCTCTAAAAATTTTGAACAAATGTGCGTTTTACTGATTATGAATTTAACTTCTCATTTGGGAGAGACGAGCTACTAATTTTTCATTCAAAAGTTGCATAGTCTCAGTTTAAAGGGCTGAGTTGGAGCATGTGCACTGTCCATATGTAAGTCACATTTTATAACCAGTAATCCATTAAGAAAATAAAAAATAAAAAATACACTTGCCATGAACTTATTCACATTTTATCGTGATTACCTTTTCGTTGTTTGTCAGTGGACTTTGTATTTAATCGTCATCAAACAAAAGCAACTTATTTTTCTATTCTTCGACCACTCGTTCTTTTTGTAGCCACATGCAGTCAGACTATCCCACTGTGCTAACACAGTAGCATTGAGGTGGAACACAGCAGCAGAAGTGGGATTTCTGTTTCTTTTTAGCACTCACTAATGCAAGATGTAAGAGAAGTCATTAATATGTTATACTATATATACACACATGCTTTACTGTACACGACAATTCACTCAAAAATTAAACCCCTGAACCGAGATGGAGATGAGTTTCGGAGGGTTGATGTATATATTTTCCCCACAATTCCTCACAGTGCATCACGGCTGAAGAAAGACGGGTTCATTGACTGTAGCTGGTTTGAAACTCGACCTGCTCTGTGCGTTCCCTCAGTTGGATTTGGTGCCTCTTTATGCTTCACAACAGACCTCAAGATCTCTTTCCGTCTCTCTTTCTCTCTCTCTTTGTAACATCACACGTGCAACACTGTTTATAACAGTTAGAGCGGAGACAGCAAAGATAACACTGCTGTTTGTTCCCCCTACTGACACCCCTCATATTGTCTATTTTGTACCTCTTCCAGAAGTATTTGTTCTACTTTAGGAAAGAGAATATATATATGTGAAGGTACCTGGTTGAAGATGGTTTTCAGCAGTTTTAGGCAATCACTTTTCTCTTTATTGATTTCGATGCCTAAGCCTCTTCGTTTTTGTCATGCCTTTGTAGATAGATCGCAGTCATCTAGAGATGATCCGCGGGTGAAAAGAAAAAGAAATTTACCGTCACTTTGTGTGATAAAAAGTGACGTTTTTTCTATTAAGCATGCTTTTTGCTAAATAAATGAAATAATTCAGTTATTTGCTATAAACGATACTGTATGAGTATGTATACAAGTACTGCAGTATGCAGACAATTAAAAATATCGGAAACTCTCTTGAGAGGTTCATATTTTTCTTCTAGTATGTTTCACTGTTATTGACGATTATGGGTTCATAATTCTTGTTTTGAGTGTCTCAATGACTAAATTACCCTCTTTTTATTAACAAATATAGACTGTGGTTGGTTGTTCCACCTGCATGACATGCAGAGCAACTTTACAGGATAGGGCTAGTGCAGTGTGTCATTGAACGCGACTTTTCACCATTTTTCACTGGTTGCTTAACGACTTTGATGAGATCTTGACAGTTTTATTTAGATCCAAGCAGGTTGAATCTTATCATCGTGATCACCAATGGTCATCAAGGTAGTGTGGGTTGAAATGTATTATTTATTATCCTCCCACACAAAGCAAATGTGATATCGAGGTTTCAAATTCAAAGTGTTGAGATGAGAAAATGACAGTGGAGCTTCAAACCGCAGCCAGTTAGCTCACGAGAGTCGATCTTGCAACTTCCACAGACATCTCAGAGCACCGTGCCCTTATTAACCTTCAGGGTCAGACTGGCCAAAGGAAACTCATCATCGATCCTTGAACATTAGTCGCTGTATGAACCGCGATGCAGGAATCCCTCAACTGTAGCATTGAAAAGTTTTTCCTTCATCCCTTTAGTCCGACCTTGATGAAACGCCATCCTCTTGTAGAATATCACAGGAAGGACTCGTCCCATAGCCTCATCTTACAGGGATGTGAACTGCACTGGTACAAATTTAACAGCACTGAGCGTTAAGGAATTTATACATTGTGAGAATCATTCAATTATGTCCATGTTAACAAATCGCTGTATATTACAATACAGATGTGGACCATAGTCTTCACTGTGGACAGTAGAGTCCAAATTAAAGAAATATTCACACCCCAGTAAGAAAATGTTTTGGTAAAGACTTGGTTAACACATTTATAGTGGCTGTAGGAAATAGTTTAATTGTAAAATTCTCTTTTCCTGCTGAGAAACCACTCCCATATTTCCACTCTAAATATGAAGGGGGGTCACCCGTAAGTTCCCAAGGGTCTTTTCTAGCCCCTTGTTGAGTTTTGTATGAGATTGGTACAGTAAGGGCTATCTTCACAGTTCATAGCAAAAAATAAAAACAAATGCAGTTTGAAAGGTAAAAATCTGCTGAGCCGCTGTGGAGATACCCATATCTAAAGTCAAGGAAACCATCTTGCCCGCAAATTTGAGGGCGTAGGTGTCGAAGGGTATATCAGTAGATCAGCAGATTTCAACATATTGACGCAAGGAAACACACATTGAACATTTGATCTTAGGGATAAAACAATGCTGAGAACGTAAAACCATCTGAAAGGTCTCCTTTGGGGAACACGGATTCTCTTCCCTTTGACGGTAAAAGCAGCAGCTGCTTAGCTTAGTTAAGGACAAGCTAGCTAAGACAAACAGGGTGAAACTGCTAGCTGGCTCTGTCCCCCTCCAAAGATCAAACATTTTATCACCTCTGCTTAATGCGTACAAAAACAAAGTGAAAAAACAACAATTTACTGTTTTAGGGGAGGTGTGTGTCAGAGTGTTTCATAACAGCTGAAGAAATAGTTTTGCTAGGCTAAGCTAACAGGCTGCTGACTCCAGCTTCATATGTATCAGACATGAGAGTGGCTTCTCATATAACTCTGCGAATAAGTTCGTAAAGAAGGATAAAGGTTGGAACACACATTGGTCAATGCAATTGTCCAAGGGAAGTACAACATTGCGTCTTTGGTGGCTAAAATGTGCCAAAAGGATCACCTACCTTTTTGTTTCGATATAAAGGAGTCAAAGGAATCGTTTTGTAATATAGGCCTAAACTCACATGTTCTGTTGGACTCAACATGTCTCCAAACCCATTTTGTTGTTTGTCTTTTCACGTTACTGATGGTGGGTTTTTGTGTCATCTCTCTGAATCGTCTACGTACAATGTTCATCGACATGTAACCGACAGACTTGAAGACTTTGTAAACAGGCACTGAACATTTCCAAGAGTTACTGATGTGGATTACAGGCAACCATATCAGATCCAACTGCAATTGTAACTGTGTCACACACACACACACACACACACACACACACACACACACACACAAAAAGCTGTTCACTATTTTCTATTTGTTTTGTACCCTTTTCATTTATTTCAACAGCAGGTTTATTTTTCAGTCATTGTTTTTTTTCTTTCTTTAATCTCAAAAGACAAAAACTGTTGTTCATCAGCCTTTAACCCTCACACGAGTCACGTTTACAGCGTGTTCAGTTGTGGTTCAGTCTTTGTTTACACAACGACATCTTGCATTAAGAGAGAACTCCAGTCTATGGTAACTGCCCTTGAATATCTGTAATTTAAATAGTGCTGCTAGAGAAAGAAATACAAATGTAACAACTTACAATAAATACTTAATAGATTTTTGCCAAATGTGACTGTGTCTTTCTTTGGCTGGAAGTGTGGGAGATAAAAAGCAGAGACAACAAAGTTTATATGAATCCCACTGCCTTTTTTTTGCGCCAAGACCGCTGAGTGGTTGGGCAGATGGTTTATGCACTGACCTCAGCTGATCCTAGAGTTTGAATGCTAAACAGGGCGTCTTGCCAAGTAATGCAGTGGGTTTCATAATAATGCACCAATGGTCCTCAGTACAGCCTCACAGAGCTGCTAGCATGCTCGTCCACTCTGTACTGTTATTTGAGAAATGGTGATAAGAAACTTTGTCGACAATAGTGATCATTAAGCGACTTTAATGCCCTGTATTACAAATTCGAGACCAAAACGGGGTTTTAGAAATATGAGGTCATGAGTGGTCGAGTGAGTTTTTAAATAAATGTCATTATTTTTTGAAAGCATGGTTTGAATACAAACAATACCAGGAAAAAAAAAAATCTATTTCTGAATTATTCACCTTTTATTTATTCAATTACTCGCTCAATTATGGTATCCGTAATTCTTATTTCCCAGCATAAAGACCTGAATGGCATTTCAAAGCTTTTTCCAAATGTTTGCGGTGAAACCTTTATTGATTTCTTATTTTCTCAACTTAAAAGAAATCAAATTTAAAACCAATTAATTACTGGAAGCTGTCCACCGTGAGTACGTTTTTAATGATAAACATAAGCTGTAACCCCGGACCTAGAGGCCTGTGGGAGTTGATGTCGTCAACAAATTCCTAGTCGATGATTTTTTTTCTTTGTCAGCCACAGTGTAAACTACTCATCACAAGTATGTACTGTCCACCGTTGCCTTGGGGAAGTGAGGAGCTCCGATTGCTGATGAAAGGCCAAAAGGTCTGAGATCACATTCTTGCCTTAGGCGACGTATAGATCATCCCGACATGTTCCTGGGAAGCAGAAACATCTACAGCACGTTTTATTGGACATAATCAAAAATGGCACTGGAGGCTTTTGCTTTGTATCCATTGAAATGATACAGGATGTTTACAGGATGTTTACAGAGTGGGTTAAACCTCGCAGGTAACACTTCTTCTATGGTACTTTGAGAAAAAGTAACAATAAGGTATCATCCCAACATAAGTGTAACCTCCCTTCATAACAGGTGACATGTCCAGGGGTAGAAATAAAAAGACAGCCTCATTTAAAAACGTCTTTATTTCATCCACCGGATCCAAGATTTTCAGACTTGTTTACATTCAGACAACAAGGTGAGACCACATGCTGAGGACAGGAGAGGAGGCAGGTTGGTGTGCATGGGTGCTCTCTCATACAATCCTTTGTATGTGTGTGTTTATGTGTAGATTTCATACAGTCCTCTCTGTATATGGGCACGAGTATGGGCTCTCATAGATATGTGTGTGTGTGTGTGTGTGTTGTCTCTGTCAGTCAGTCTTTTGATCTGTCGCCTCCGGTGCTGTCGAGACAGATGCTGAGTCCTCCTGGGTTTCGTCTAATCCTTGGCTGCAGCCTCGGTCGCCTGTCTGCGCACCATCTTTTACCGTGACGGCTGCGTTGGAGTGTGTTGCATCTATACTCTCGTATGGCTCTGACGTCCACTGAAAAGAAAGGATGCAGGGAACAGGCTCATTGGAGAAATATTCTTTGATTATTTAGTACTGTACTTACACCATTCTGCATCCAAATGTTTATTTCCACAATACAAAAACAACTAATTACGTGTTTTATTAAGATTGTTGATCAATGCTTTTAAAACTCACTTATCCCCTCTAAATTTTACCATCTACTTTTTTTCTTTTTAATCTAAAGTATTTTGGTGAACTGCTTAAAACTGTTCTTTATAAATAAACTATCTTGACTTATTTTAATGTTGTGTGCATCACTGAAATATTCGGTCAAGATCATCTTTCCATGATATGCAAGTACTTTCAACATTTTGCAAATACGCTTATTTGCTTCCTCGCTGAGAGTTAGATGGGGCGATCGATACCACTCTTTTATGTATGTATGTTAAATACGATGCTACCGTACATGTTGTACAGTATATTTTCCTCCTGTCGTGAGTGAAGGCCATGTTGTAATCAGAGGACCAAATATATAAAGAGGCCGGGATTTTGCATATCTACCTGTTGATTTGCTCCCTACCTGTGTGGCTCTGCTGCTGGACCTGTGCGAGGGCCCCATGGCGATGTTGACGCTGGACGAGGATTGCGTGTCGGTTGTGTTGCCCCCTTCGGCAGCGGAGAGCCCTGAAATAACCAGGCCGCTGGAGAAACTACGCTTCCCAAAAAGCAAGCTGAGTGTTGACGAAGATGAGGAGACCTGGGGAAAGTATTGGAAGTACAGTAGTGTACAGTAAACACTGAGTTAAAATGCTCAAGCACAAACAATTACCAGAGACAGCAGGCTGCGTCTAAGAATAACTTGTAGTCAGTAATACACTATAATCACATGCTTTGGTCTTCAGCTGTGAAATTGTTTCTTGGAAGAGTTTTTATGATGAGAAAGATGAAACACCGAATCAACGTCATCACTCAATGACTACACAACCATAATGCAGGGTCATTCAGAGGTTTTACTGATAAACACTGTGATGGCACAGAGTGGGAGCTGCTGTCCGACATTGAAGAGTGAAACTCCAATGTCCGAGTGCAAGTAAATACAGCATGAGATGACACCTTCTTTAATTTCAATATGGTACTAAAGTGTTTTGATTTCAGGTGAATATTACCATTACATCATTTCAAACATGCTCTGTGTGTGTGTGTGTCTGTGTCTGTGTCTGTGTCTGTGAGTGTCTGTGTGATGTATGACCAAGCTCGTCAGTTGCAGGATCTCCCATCCGTCTGTCCGTTTGCAGTAGTAGTGTGGATGAATAGAAGCGTAACAAGCTCCTACCTGGCTGGAGCGCTGCTGATGCTGCGCGGCCTGAAGTTGCGAACTGATCCCACCTGCTCCTGAGAGACGGGGGACCTGAAGAGGGAGAAACATCGTCTTATCGCTTTATGCTCTGTGTTGAGGCACACGCAAGCAAGGACGGGTGCTTGACATCGTGTAATGCATGTGTTCATTGTGTATACCTGGGAGAATATAGAGGCTATGGAAGTGTTGAAGGACAGCTGACTGTTGGACAGACGCTGGACCAGCCCGTGGGTGGAGCCAGAGTCCAGAATGGGTCCTGATTGGCTGGTGACGGGTGGACGCTGACTCTGAGGCTGCACTGACCGACTGCGGTACTCTCTCCTAGCTGCAGAAACACATATTACTATACTCACACACAGAATAACACACTTTTATAATCCTCTGATGTAAAAAAAAAAACACAACATAATTTCGACTTTAAAACTCACGCCGTCTTATTTAAAAGTAAATAAAAATGGAAAACTATTAAAAAATGAATAAAAAAACACCCACAACTACAATATCCCTGCATGTGTTACAGTACCTGTTCATGTATCTGCATTGTCTGGTGTGTGTGTTTGTTTGTGTGTGTATTTGCCCTTGTTCATATCCAAACCTGGCAACCCACAGTTTATTTACGATCTGAATTAGGTCTCGATTAAGGTTTCAGTGAGAGACTCTGGAGTAGTCTGTAGTCAACAAAGATTTTCCCCAAGGATAGTGAGACATGTTTGTGTGTGTGTGTTGGTGTGTGTGTGTGTGTGTCGGTGTGTACCTGCGTTGCTGTGTCTGTGGCTGTGTGTTGTCCTGGCTCTGTGCTGGTAGAGGCTCAGGCTGTTGGATGTGACGGAGGACGGGCGGTTGTGGCTCAGCGAGGATGAACCACCGGCACCGCAGTCCACATCCTCCATGTTCACACCACTGTTGCAGCTGGTCAGGTTGTCCTTACGCACCCTGCAGAACACACACACACGCGCACGCACACGCACAAGTACACGCACACGCACAGCAGTCTAATTTATTTATTCATGTTCACATCAGTGCAGGGGACACAAACTGGCAACGGGCCATCAAAAATTTAGCAAGCCTTGACGATTCCAGCTGGTTGACCACCCCATACACACACACTCACACACACAAACAGACGAAAACCTCAACTCCAGTGAGAGAAGTTACGTAACTGTGCTAGCATATGTGACACACACTAGTGCAGCCTTCTTCTTCAATTAGTTAAATGTGCTCTAGCTGACGAGGCACGGCCCATCTCCTTGGCTCCTCGGCTACTTACTTAAATGAAAACAACACCTTTAATTCAAGGCTGAAGAAACAGGATTAACATACTAATCTAATCTGGAAGGAAAACTCAGCTTCTAAGAAGCTTAAGCGAGAGCCACACATACACATTAGCTGACCTGCAGAGGTTAATGCAGAGCCTATATAATAAGTTATGCTGAAGGTAAAGTGAAAAAGAGGGATTGATAAACAAAAGAGAGGACAGAAAGCGAGAGGGAAGGAAGGAGCATCAAGAGTCAAAGCTTTTGGCAGCCCTCCCGTTCTGCAATCCTCTGTTTCTCTCGAGTGTGCACTCCCACTGTCCTTGTGTATGTACTTAAAACTACATTAAGTTGTCGGAGAAGTCTCTTTCCGACACTGACTTCCACTAAGTCAACACCAATAAATCCACATAGAAGCAATTGCTCAGCATTGCGCTGCAGTTTGCAACTTAACGAGAGTGATTAACAGCAAAGACCAGCTGAATAAGTGACCATTATGGCGTTCCTATCATATCACAACTTGTTGCGTCTTGTAACAACATCTTCAACCTAATGCTGTGTTTGAGGTCCTGGAGACATCCTCTTTAACCTCAAATTCCTGCAGCAAATCTTGAGGACCAAGCGTCGAGCCTGGTGTGTTTTCATTCTTCGTCCCTCTCTCTGGAACGAACTGCCAAACCACATCCAAAATGACCCCACACTGACATCATAAGGATTATTCTAATCCAAAATTTACTGCTCTAACTCGGAAAAGACTTACATACATTCATTCATTCATCTTCAACCACTTGTCCCTGTTGGGGTCGCGGGGGGCTGGAGCCTATCCCAGTTGACATCGGGTTTGAGGCGGGGTACACCCTGGACAGGACACCAGTCTATCACAGGGCACATAGAGACGAACAGAGACAGACAACCATTCACACCTACGGGCAATTTAGAGTCATCAATGAACCGAACACCTGCATGTCTTTGGATTGTGGGAGGAAACTGGAGAACCTGGAGAAAACCCACGCAGACACGGGGAGAACATGCAAACTCCACACAGAAAGGGATGCGACCCTGAAACCTTCTCGCTGTGACAGTGCTAACCACTACACCACCGTGTAGCCCTACATACTTCATGGCTTTTCCTAATTTTACCACTACGGATGTGATGGACATACTGGACATCACATTGTGTGCTGTAAAATGCTGCAGGTAATTAACCCAATACAGGCTATTTTAAAGCAGTGTTGGACAAAGTTGTTAAGTAACTCCAAAATTAAAAGCATCTGTCCTTAAATCGTATCACGTCAACCGTGAAACATCTTAGACGAAGGACATTCCAATAACCCTCAGCTGAAAGTGATTACATATGAGGCTGTAAAAAGCACAACTTTACTGTGAGCTCTAAATAATGCCACATCAATTAAAGTGAGCCTCTTATTCAGAGTATCTTATTCGCCCTCAGTTCCGAGAACTGAATTGCATGACCTCTCAGAGAAAGCGTCGTCTTTTGACCCACCAGAACTAAATAAAAAATGATGAGGCACTTTAGCGTGAGGAATAATAACTGAAGAGTACAGTAAAAGGGATCATTTTTAGCCTGAAAGGACAAGTAGAAAAAAGACTACTCTATTGACTGAGGTGGGAATATGATGTAAGTTTTAAGTATGCAGAAATATATTTATTCCAAACTGACCGTAACCATTTAGAGCAGAGCCAGGATCGAATGGCGTCCAGGCTTAAAGCGCCTCCTCCGATGCTGCGGAGTGTACGGTGTGTTCCTGCGTACGATGTTGTTAGTGGTGACACGTACCTAGAAGATAATAAAATAAATTTCATACTATCAGCAACAAGGAACGCCTGCACATGGACAAAACTGTTAATATAAGGAAGTTACAAAAAAGTAAAATATTTTTCAAAAACATTCTGCAAAGGTCAAGTGAGCGACAACGTAAAAACGTGCCGCATCTGACACATCTGGCCTCAGCACAGCTTTGGAGGACACATACATGGGGTAGCCCAGCGGCTGGTCGCAGGACGAGTTCACCATGTTCCTCAGCGCCTGCTTCGAGTTCTGGATGCTGCCACGCTCTGGGTTACGGTTCCGTAAAAACACCAACTCCTGCTGCTGGCCCGCCCACAGACCTCGCACACACTCCTTATTGATCTGCAGAGAGAAATCAGATCATCCTCCGTTGGAAAAAACAAAAAAATCCCAATTCTGAAAAAGTTACCTAATTAAAACAGAGATTGAGATGCTGCGCTAATATACTGTAGATCCTGATACCCAAAAGAACTATTTTGTCATCTGCTTTTTAGCTTCATTGAGGAGAGCGCATGTTTTAGTTTTGACATCATCCTTCCATCACTGAACAGCTAAAACCGTAGGTGGCAGAGGATCAGATGGAAATTAGTGCGCTTAGAGTTACTGGAGAGTCAAATTAAAACCCATAAAAATGTTACTTAAAGGAATTGCTTGACAGAAATACACTTATGCACTCTCTTGATGAGAGTTGGATGAGAAGATGGATACTACACTCTCTTGATGAGAGTTGGATGAGAAGATGGATACTACACTCTCCTGATGAGAGTTGGATGAGGAGATGGATACTAATCTCACATTTGTACCTGTAGGATGAATATGAAGCTACAGTTAGCTGTTGGTTAGCTCAGCATAAAGACTGCACATCGATTTCCAAAAATATCAGACTATTCCTTTAACACTATCCTTAAATGCTGAACTGTTTAAACTTTACGTGCAGAGAGTTAAGCAGACATTTGAGCACTTAGCACTGCAGCATCCAGCATATTGATCACCCACTGTTGAACCATTACTTTTAATGTTAAGACATTAAAATGTGCAAGTGTGCACTTTGCAGGAGATTCCCTGCTTCACATTCATTCACATCTTGTCCTGGGACTCAGGTACCGTTCAGACCTGGGACTTCACATCAGAACACAGAACATGAACTTTTAAACCTCATCTTAGTTGTTAATGGAGGGTTTTCACGCTTTACGCACACTGCAAAGCTCTCTGACATTTTTCACCACCTCACATTATTTCATTCATTCACTTTGCAACATTCTTACACAAACCACTGACACCCTCAGTCCTTTTTACCTTGATGACCTTGAAGCTGAGGTGGCGTTTGTACAGCATGATGATCTTGTACTCATCCGTGCCGTCGTCGATCATGTGTCTCAGGGTGAGCAGCGTGTCACGGCTGGATAACACCGCCTTACGCCAAGCGGGGTCACTCTCGTGGCAGATGACCAGGCTGCTGCGGTAGTTTGTGATGGCTTCGTACAAGATAGAGGCCTCCTCGGTCTCTTCCAGGCAAGTGAAGTGGTCCTGAAAGGGCAGAAAGAGCATGACGGAGCGCTGTAGAATTTTGTTCAAATATAAGGGAATCTCCTGGGATGAGAAACAGCTATGATGAGGGTAGAAACTTTAAATGATGCACAAATGTCTGTGTATTTTTTACATGAATTTTACAATCCTATAGTTTCAGCAGCAGTACTCATTCAAAAGCACTGCACACTTTACCTGATGCAGTTTGAGGCTCATTCTGACTGCAGGAGCCACCACCTTCTGCAGGAGGTCCAGATCAGCAAAGACCCACTCGTCTTTGGTGGCGATGCGGAAGTCGCCTTTAAATAGGGTGTTGAAACCATAAAGAAATGACTCCAGACTTTGCGGTGGAAGGCAGAGATTCGTAGAGGTAAATAGCAAAAAAAGATAGATACAGAGAGAGAGAGAGAGAGAAAGAGGAGGGAAATAGTTTGAGAATATAAACCACACAAAGAAAAAGAGTCATGAGTGCAGTGACAGAAATCTGCTTGAATTATGTGTGTGCTGCTGATGCCCCCCTCTGGTGTTTCCGTCAAACTGCAGGTAAATATCTACTGCTACTTCAAAAATCAGTAATAATATTAATTTGTAATAATTCGTAATAGTTTTTCAGAACATTTGCAACAAGATACCCCTTTACAATTATGTGTTATTTTTTCATTTATGTAAAAAACATGAAACCAACATACAGAGTATTTCTGTTCCTTAGTTTACATTACATTTTACTGTTTTCAGATGAATTCCCTTTGAATTATTACATTTTCAGCGGTACATCGTTTATTATTATTATTACTATTATTATTATTTGAGTGGGTTTAGTCATTTTAGTTTTGTTTATTTGAGAATTGACAAATTACTAAATACACATGGGGGTAAAAATGACAGAATTAGCTAAGAGGCTATTTTGGCCGAGGTGTTACAAAAGGCTTCTTAAAATACAACAAAGCAGAATATGTTAATTTTCATGAATCAGTTACTCAATAAATTCGAGTTTCTTAAGTCAAAATTTCGATTGTTACAATTATGGTCAGGCTTGCTTTCGTTCATCTCGTGAAAAAATAAAGAAAACTATGAAAAAAAATGTTTTTCACTTAATGAACTATTGCCGAAAAACATACATGTCAAGACCCAGCATCCTTAGGCTGTAGTGAACGTTCAACTCATGAGTCACGTAAAATGATCTTCCCACATGACTCATTTCAGAGAGTAATTACAGGAAATTCATGGATCTGTTTGTTTTGCTTTTTGGCTTGGACAAGGTTTACCTGTTGGACATGTTGTGTGATGCCGTGCCGAGGGATCTCCTCCCCAGGACGGAGAGAGCGTAAGACAAAGTCACCAAAGGAGAGTCTTCATCACTGTCCACAGGCTGAGGATATACAGGACAAGTGTAAGTTCTGTGGCAATATGATGCTTTAATTGTTGAGTTAACTTTTCACTGTAATCAAACTTTTGCTTTCATTCATTTACAAAGAAAAGGGCTGTGATTCCCTCACCAACTTGTCTTCTCTGCATGGTTGACTCAATGCAGAGGTGACAAGTGTGTGCAGAAATCTACTTATTTTTTTAGAAATTAATCTTCTGGGGAAGTGATTTCCTTCACCACAAAGAAGACAAAACAGGTGGTGTTTGTGATCCTTTATACCCCGCTTTTACTCTGAAAGCTGAAACACATAGTCGATCAACATAAAACTACCAATAAGGCGGTAGTAGCTCAGTCCACCCGGAGGGTCGCTGGTTTGAGTCCCTGTGTGGACCATGAATGGAGTGTGGACTGGTCGCTGGAGAGGTGCCAGTTCATCTCCTGGGCACTGCCGAGGTGCTGTTGAGCAAGGCACCGAACCCCCAACTGCTCGGGGCGCCGGTCACTGGCAGCCCCCTCGCTCTAACATCTCTCCATTAATTGCATGTATATAGGTCCTGTTTGTGCATGTGTGTGTGTATTTCAGGCCTGTGTGTGTGTAACATGAAAAAAAATAGAGTGAAAATTGAATTTCCCCATTCGCGGGACTAATAAAGGAATTCTTCTTCTTTCATGAAACAATGTCACAAATTCACTGGTACTATCTTCTCAAATGTGAATATTTGCTGTTTTGTTTTTTATATTTTAGGTTTTGGACTGTTGGTAAGAGAAAATAAGCAATTTGGGTCAATTTTGACGGCCATTTTTCACTATTTTCTGATATTTTATTGACTAATCAACTAATCTGTGAAGTGAGAAAACAGCTATTGTCAGCTGCTCTAACCCATGATGAAATTTGACAGAATAATCTTTAAGTTGTGTACCGTCTCTATCTTCCCAGCACAGTGCTGGATCCACTCCAGGTAGACGTTGCAGAAGCTGGCACGCGTCACCCCCTGCAGGCAGTGCACGTAGTCCTCATCGATCTTCACACTAAAGACCTGAGGGTCACGTTCGATGTGGTGCCACTTGGTGTAGGACTGCAGCGCCTCCTGGGTGGTGACATCTTTGAGCCAAGTGGACAGTTTAGGGGAGTGGACCAGGTAGTAGATAATACTCTGAGAGGAGAGGGGGAGGGAGGGAGACATGGAGGGAAGAAGAGGGAAGGAGCAGACAAAAGCAAAACACTAAACACAAGGAAGGCACAAGAGAAAGAAATGGCTGTGTGTTGTAGCTGCTGACCACGTCTGGAGCTCCTATTGGCCAGATGCCATGTGTAGTAATGATTAATGCATAAGATACTGGTTTATCAATTTCACAGTTTAACCTTTTGGCAGGCCAATCTTTAAGAGCCCGCTGAGACAAGTGGAATATTCAATTTTCAGTCCTCCTCTGCAGAGAGGGTGATTCATTGTGTCAAAAGTTGACACCTTATCAAAGCCTTACACACAAGTGACTCAATCAATCATTGTAATTAAACATCAGTTTAAGAGATTAACAGGGCCTAAGTAGGTCATATGTAGCTATGCTCTGGTGTTCAGACATGCTTAAAATCATAACGTGAGAATGTGACTTTGCATCTACATAAAAGTAGGCTACAAAACAGGACATCTCCACACCTCCGAATAAGCAAAATGCAGCCGGTTTCTTGATCTAGGCTAAATTAACACTACTGTGAGTGACGGGTTCATTTGCAAAAACAGATATTTCTAGTTTGTTGTTCCTAAATCATGTTTTTTTGTTCAATCCAGGAAATATTAATCAACCAGTGTTGGGGTTATTCATTTTTATAATGGATTTTAACTGTTCTGGCAAATTATCTCTTTGTATACTATTCTGCCACCAACAGCCATTTAAAATACCCATATATGCAAATAATTGACTGTGGGATGCTGAAATGTAGAACAAAATAAAGAGCTCTTTTCCAAAACGAGATGAAAGCCAAATTTTAAAAAAATGAGTGTGTCATGCCACTTTGCTGTGTACAGAACCTTTTCACTGCTTCATCAATGTTTCATGCCAAATCGCTATATTTCCTTGTTTAAAATGGTCCTCAAGATGCAGTTCCTTTCCAAACCGCGACCAGCGCCAAACCTATTTTTAGCCTAAATGCGATACGTCCTCTCGACTAATCAGAATTCAGTGAGCGCTCTATGCGATCCAACATGGCGGCGCTCTGAAGCGGGAGAGCTTTTTGTTTTGTCTGGGTAAAAAAAATTAATTTTAACTGATTAAAACTATTCAAATGGATTTACAGCGTTTTGGAAAAGAGCTCCTCAAATAGAAATATTGTGTAAAAAGTCAAAATCAGTATCACCTTCTCCTGAAACCAACTATATTATATAACACAATATCTGTTTCAGTTGAGAAAATATCATACTGGCATAATTATTGTATTACTTGAACATTCATTTTTATGTAATTCTTGCTGTTCAGAAGTCCAAGGTACCGCCAGCCTGGGAACCAGACAGATCTGCCAGGATCATGTTTCATTTGCTCTGGCAGACACATCGGGTACCTCTCTCATTCAGATAGATTTCCAGCCAACCAGGCCCTCGGCGGATCAATCACAATCGTTTATCTCATGTCGAGTGGGTTTCAGCCAGAGGCATTTTGGTTGACACCACTTGGAATTCGTAAATGAACTGAGACTAATACACTAATTTGCAAATTAGTCTGGTGATGCCAGTTAGGAGTAAGAGGTCGGGAATTCCTCTGTTTCTTTTCTTTCTATACTTTATTTGTGGACTATTTTCATGTTGAGAGATGGTTGTGGATGTGTTTACACTAGGTGTGTGATAAAATAAGTCGCTGCCGTAGGACTGTCAGAGCGACAGGGGAAATGAAGGACGCACGGGAAACGCTCACTTTTGAAGACGCTACACCAGGGTTTCACAACGTTCCAGTCCATGGACACCTGCACTCTTGTTTTCAGGGGACGGAGCACGTCACTCTGTGAGCCAAAACCAGTGCAGGTGTGGCCTTGTTGGAGTAACAAACTTAGCAACAGGCCTTCTACCTGGTAAGTGAACATACATACTCTCTGTGGTGTTTGAAAGAAACCCTCACATGTGTTCTCCTCACTTTCAACCTCTTCATCTCACTCCAGGTGAGGACTAGAGCCATAACTAGGCCAGACTAATTCATAACATAAGGTACCAATCATAGACAAATGATAATATCAATATGTTGCACAGTTACCTGAAGAGGCAATATTTTTTGCATAATGTTTACTTTAACCACAGTCATATAATTGTACAAAGACTACTGTAAAATGCACCGATACAAATGAAACGCACCTTCAGGTAGTAGGTGATGAGAAGCTTTCGGAGGTCGTACACTTGTAGCATTGTGGCGGCATTGTTCTCACTGATGCTGTAACCCTCCAGCAGGTACTTGGTGGCCGTCACCTCCCAGGCCAGCCAGCGCAGGTTGAAGGCCGCATTGCAGGACAGCATGTGGGGCAAGTGACCCGGCTCACAACAGCAGCACGCGTCGTCTTCCTCCACGCCCTCAGTGATGGCCTCCACCTCTCGTTGCTGGCAATATGTACCTGGGATGGAGGGAGATGGGGGTAATGTTTGCTTGTCATTCATTCAGAGAGAAGGATGGAGAATGAAGAGATACATGGATATATGGAGGAGGTAAGGATGGTGTACTGTACCTCTGAACTCCAGACCCCTCAGCTGGAAAGTGACCAACCCGTTGCCAATCTCGATGAGGTGGACCAGGGCATTGAGGTAGTCAGACGCCAGAATGAAACAGTCTCCGGCGCTGTAGTTACCCCATCGGCCCAGCATAAGGTCGCCGCAAAGTGAGTGCTGCAGCGAGCGGGTCAGATACTCGTAAAAGATGGAGTTTAGGTTGCTATCATCACACCCTGTGAGAGAAAGACAGCGGGACAGTGTTCAGTCAGTTAGATAGATGGGTGTCAGAACAGTCTGGCTGCTTCCTTCCTTTACTCATTCTAAACTAGCTGAACCTTCTTTGCAACACTGAAAGAGCGAAGATATCAATCAATCAGATTTATTGAAGTAACCTTTCATATATGACTGCTTAATAAAGAGTTTTTGAATTGAAATTGAAATGAAATTGAAATTTCCCCATTGCGGGACAAATAAAGGAATTCTTCTTCTTAGAAAAGATGCAGCCTGATCATGTAATCATAACTCACAATAACTCACCTGTCTCTTTATCCACTTGGGACACCAGTCTGCTGTTAGAGTTGTCAATACGCTTTGTGCTGCAAGAGATGGGAGACAAATAAACAGTAAAAACTATATACAGGAGACTGCTGCGACAAAAAAAAGTCAAAAGGTACCATTCATGCTAGTGTATGGTGGCAAAGTTAATACAATGTTGCCGTTGATGAAACAACTCCTTACAACTCAGTTTTTAGTCCAATCAAAACACTGAAAACCGCTGATATTGACAATATATGTCCTTGAAATCCTCTGTGGACTGTATTACCATAGTAAAAATTCTGAGGAAGAGAACTCAAGACTTAAGAATTAGTCCTCTTGAAGTTAAACTGTATCTTATTGGATTCAGTCTACAGATCACTGTTCTTGTAAAACCTCCACAACCATCAAACAGACATGAAACTAAATATATAAAGACTATACTATCCTGTAGCCTTGTTTGTTGCCCACGTGTTATACTTTTGTAGTCATGTTGTCGTAGTGTTTGGCTGAGGTTCGCGTTGTCAACTCGAGATGACATTGTAGGTGATTTTAATGTCACGAGTTTCCCCATCTAAATTGAATCATATCAAATCACTGTTTGCACTTCAAAGCTGCAGGAGTATTTTTGGAGTGCTCTCAGTGAGCTGAAGTACAAACAGTCTCTCACATTAGTCCTTAATACTTTCTGATTTCCCTACTGTGGCAGGAGCTCTCAGCGCCAAACCCATTCATGTCTACTGAAGCTGTAACTCTTTATAAACAGGTCAAAAATATACTATAAACTTTTAATTTTTATAAAAGGCTCAGTACATTTCTGGGTATTGTGAAATAGTGCATTTGTTTGGGACTATTTTTAGCTGTGGATTAATACACAGATTTGGCGCGCTAGTGAATATTTGCAGCAGCAGGACGGTGTATTTGGGAT
The DNA here is from genome assembly GCF_963691815.1 of Echiichthys vipera. Taxonomy (NCBI): domain Eukaryota; kingdom Metazoa; phylum Chordata; class Actinopteri; order Perciformes; family Trachinidae; genus Echiichthys; species Echiichthys vipera. Next base: position 22,731,233 of record NC_139836.1, read on the forward strand.
TGACTCAAAATAACAGTGTGGCTCATCAATGCGCTTAATAGTATTCTGACAACAATGGAGGTCTACAGCACAGAGAAATAAGCTACTGTATATCTGGTTAACAGCACAATAACTTTGTTGGTTTTAGTATTTTCATGGGATTTGTTGATCCTCAGTCACTCAGTCACTCACTCACCCACTCACTCACTCACTCACTCACTCACTCACTCACTCACTCACTCACTCACTCACTCACTCACTCACTCACTCACTCACTCACTCACTCACTCACTCACTCACTCACTCACTCACTCACTCAGGGCCTTACTTGTAGTTTCGCTCCCAGAACTTGATGGGCCGTGGATAGGAGGAGATGAAGATGGCGCTGCCCAGGAAGGGAGCCAGCGGGGTGTAGAAGATGGTGGTGAGCAGAGTCTGGAGCAGCAGCATGGCTGAGTCTGGACACACACGCACATGAGTCAAGGAAAGAAAAGCAGGCACTGATGCAGTCAGACACACACACACAGGTCTTAGCCAAAGGATACGAGGCACAGCAAACGGCTGAGCGAAGGCATGGAAAGCGCTACCCCAGGCGATCTGCCAGGGAGCGATGTAAACCAGGATGAAATGGAGCTTCAGCAACAGCTCACGCATCTGGACAGAAGGAGAAACAAACAGTCAGTAAAGAGACCTCAACAGAAGTGGTTGTGTTAAAGGATTTTTCCTCCACATCACTGGTCAACTGCCGGCATACAAAAATGTATGTGACAAAACAAACGTTGAGATGAAAGTGTCATATTTCATGTTTTCCTACAGTAACATTCCAGACCACATATTTGTTCATCAAGAGCAGGTTGTGTTAGGTCAACTCACACAAATACACAATAAAAAGAGCATTTTTAAAACATAATTCAAAGTACAGTAAAAAAAAATAGATAGATAGATAGACAGATAGATAGATAACTTTATTTATCCCCGAGGGGAAATTAGGTCATCGTAGCAGCGGTACAGAGCAATCAGAAGTGCTAAAAATAAGATAAAATATAAAATAAAAAATATGAACAACAATAAGATAAAATAAAAGTACAGTATCGCAGATAAACACTATGTTACAATATGCTATGTGGATTTTAATGTGCAAGAGAGAGAAAGGTGCATGTCAGTGATAGGTCATTTTGAGTAGTGTGAGTTCATTCCCTGATATGTAAATATGTTTCTGTTTCTCCCAAGGGGACAGTTTTCAACACTGATCCTATTCATATATTCTGAGTCCTCCTCAGTGATGGCATTACACTTTTATAAAGTTTAGATACACAGGGATCAAAAGAGACAGAATAAAAACAAATAATGGTCCAAATTGAGGATGCAGAGACTGCAACATCTTGACTTTTTGTCCCTAATATGGCTCAAACTGCCATAACGCTGGATCCTACAATTCCCATAATGCAAATAGATAGCATCTTTTCGTCAGACCCTCCATGGCAGCTAAACTCCACACCTCGAGTTTATGACGCAGACTGACTGTTAAACACGTACAGTCTTGTGCCAGAGCAGACGTAACCGTGATGTCATCAATATGACATCATCAGCGTTGTTTTCACAGACTTGACAAAGCTCCTGAGCTACAATGGACAATACACAACTGTTTTCAGAGACTGAGCAGGACTCCCTGTAGACTCAAAGACTCAAATACAGTGTCAAGTGACATCAAGTGTTTGTGTTTGTATCTGGGTGTCACCATGCTTGCCTTGATGTATTTTTATTTCTCTGTGAACTTTAGGTTTCTATTTCTGACTGTATTGGTCATCTATTTATCATTGTGTGTGTGTGTTTGAGTGTCTATCTGAGGCAATTTATTATTTTATCAGAATGCACACCAATGTATTCCTGTGTGCAGGGCACCACACCTCATCAAACCCTGCTCTCTTACCTTGTGGAAAACAATTGACATGATGAAGAAGTCCAGCAGGAAGCTCTCAGAGGCGTGCGGACAGTCGAAGTGGAAAAAGACGAGCGTGAAGAGCAGGGTGAGAAACTGGAAGCTGGGGTCGCAGAATGACGAACGCAGGAGTTTCAGGCCAGCGACTGTGGTCAGGAGAACGTCACAGCTGGAGGTGGCACAAGCAAGAGTTTAGACTCAACAGGTGGATCACCACAAACACACACACGAACACACACACACACGCGCACACGCACACACACACACACGCACACACACATGCACGCACACACGCACGCACACACGCACGCACACAAACGCACTGTGTTTGTGGCTGTATGTGTCTACTCACTGGATTCCCAGCTTCTTGCGGTGACTGAGGGCGAAGCCATCATTAGTGAGCGCGCTCAGCACTATGGCGGGGTACACCACATACTTCTCAAAGCACAGGAGCCCCACGTACAGTCGCTCAAACCACATTAGCACTGCGTCCTCTGTAACACAACAGATTAACACAAGCAGCAGAATCACAGCGCTTTAGAGTATACAGGGACTTGCAGGAGATCAGGGTTTCACAAGCATGTTCCTTCTATTCCGTAAGATTCGTCACAATCTTTATGACAAAGCGGCCATTTTGAAAAAGAGAGCCTTTTCCAATTTACATCTGCCAAAGAAGCTATGTTTTTAATTGTGTTAAGTTTGTTTGTCTCTAAAGTAACAGAATATCTCAATAATTACTGAAAACATTCTATTTAAAATTTTAAACTTGATGGTGTTTGCGTGTGTGTGCGCTCTGGCTTTTTTTCCTGAATGATCCAGGTGATTACATACTTAATTATCAACAGACAACACTGAACTGCATACAGCAGACATGCTGACCTCTGGGTTCAAACTGGTGGTACTCCTTGGTCTTGAGAACCGGATGAGAGATCCAAAGCCAAGGGTGATGCTTCCTCAGCTGGGGGATCAGGTAGTGGGTTACAAATCCCACCGTCCCCGCCAGAGCGTACAGCACGATGGTCACAAAGGGCTGCAAACAAGTAGGTATGTAACGAAAAGAAGAATGGTGATAATGGATAACAAGACACGTGTGTTGGTATCCCTGCAAACAGCGTGACAGAGAAAGGATACAATTGAGAATCTCACCTTGAGAGACAGAAACACGGTACTCGCAGTGATGGCGAAGGTGAGGATGTAGGCAACAGAGCACACGACTACATCTGACAGCAGAATCTCTTTCTGCAGAGCACAAGAGGGAGGGAGAGCTGCGATCTTTAATAATCCACACTGAATGAAAAGGCATTATTTTACCAGACTCATTTAGGTGTGAGATAGTTTCTGTCTAATTGCTCTGAGCCTTCACTTTTCCAAGATCAAAGACGCAGCAGCCGGAGAAGACTTAAGAGCTTCACAATCTCCATCAATACTGTAAAAAGCAGCAGGAGGTTTGTTTTCCCCGATGCATAATCCCCTGTAATCACGCACAATGATTGACAGCAAACATTGTCTTATTATCTCACCTGTAAGTTTAAAACACAGCTTTAAAGTCCATAGCTCATGGCGTAGCGTTCTGATGACAATAACTTTGAGCTGACATGAGCTAAATATGGCTCTGGGCTGCTACAATTCAAAACAAATGGATGCAAATGATCAGAGGAGTAAAATGAACTGGAAACGTTGAATAACCATAATTCATCACCTTTCACTAACAACACAATTAATTAAACAAAACTACAATATATGGATTTATTCTAAGTATTCATCTTTACATACCATAGAGTTCTGCAGTTTCTCTGGCAGCGGGTCTTTACTGTCCGTGTCTTCCTCCTCCTCTTCCTCACTCTCCACCAATGCAGGCATTATCTTTGACCTGACCAGAGATCTGCAAATAAAAATGTATAGAAATATGAGACATTAGTAAGGAGAGGATCTTATTTGTTGCATAACATAAAGAGATGTTCTGCTACAAACCCTAATGCAAAGAAATGAAAAAAAAGAAAAGAAAAAAAGAAAATTTAAAGTTTTATTAAATTTTAAGATTAAGAGTTAAGAAAAGAAAATTTTTATTATTTCCTTACCACAAAAATGAAGATCACAACATGTGAAATTCAGGTTTTCATAAAATATTTACATTTTGCGTGATTTATGGAACAATTGCACATTATTTCTCTTCATGAAAGGGCATTTGTAATTACTCAACAAATAATAAAGATTATAGTATAAACATCAACCATCCGTCTAGTTTACTTTATGGACAACCAAGGGTTTATCTACCAGGCTCAAGGTGTGCATAGACACACACACACACAAACACACTGTGATACTCACAGTAGTACAGAGGGGTCGCTGCTCTGCCGGCTGAGGTGGTAGGAGAAGATTACCAAAAGGCCACAGAAACCAGAGAACAGAGCCGGGGTGTGCTGCTCATCCCATGGCTCCTGTAACCACACACACATATACACATATACACACTGGTGTGAATCATACCACTATGTACCTTTAAAGTCAAAGTCTGCTGCTTTTAGATCGTCACACTGTAACAGCTTTTTCCCCACAGTTGCAATTTTATAGTCACTTTTGGATGACGAGAAACACTTGAATTTTGCTGCAGCTCTACTTTAGTTTTGAGTGAAACTACCCAGCTGCACGCTATTTATAGCTTATTCAAGTGCTATAACCAGGAGGATGACCATGGAGAGGAGAGGAGAGGAAAGGGGGGGGGGGGTAGGAAAGGGGGGAGAGGAGAGGAGAGGAGAGGAGAGAGGGCTATATTCACATCTCCAACCCTTTGCTCGGTTTTGTTTCACATCCTCTTCATTTGTACCTTGAGAGCTCCGAAACAGAAGCCGTAGAGCACAAACAGGGCGATCAGACTGCGTAGGATGCTGTAGACTGCAGAGATGATACTCGTAGCAGCTGAGACACGGATTAGAGGATGAGAATACATGCATTAGTTTTAAACATGTACTATAGTTTTAGTTTTATGGTTCTTAAATCACTAAGAAGATTGACCTTTACTTAAAGGTTTAAACTATGCAGAATTCATACATAAACACAAACTCTTTTTTAGCCAAAGTACAATTCTGGACATTAGGATGATGAACAGAACAGAAAAAATTAACATCCATCTATGGTCATCACTGATATCCATCGATCAGAAACAGTTTAACCAACCTGTCCCCCCAAACAAGTGCATGTCAATCTGCTCCAGCAGGTAGATGGTGAAGGTGTTGATCTGAGGGAAAAGGCCCACCAGGAAGGTGATTGGGAAGCAGTAGGTAAAACCTGTGTCATGCATCAACAAAAGACATGTCTTAGTATGGCCAGCACAAAGACAAAACAACAACAACAAATAAAATAGGTGCCACGTACCCCCGGCTGCAGGACTGAAACAAAGCTCACTTTGAGGGATACTTATGCATGTCTGTGCATTTTATTGTGTGTCTCTCCTGGTACATTTATCCTTACCCACTAGCATGTCTCGTAAGAAGCCCAGTGCATCATGGCAGACGATGGTGACTCCGTATAGGTTGGAGACAGGCAGATCTTTTCTCTTCAGCAGCTGCTCCAGCAGCCAGATCAGAGCACAGAAGATGCAGAAGTAGGCCGCTCGGCTATAGGCCACCAGCTGGTTGTGACCCTGGAGACAAACACATGAACACACACAGGTTAGGACTTTATTTTGTTTGCCAGACACTGGTCTAAATTGGAATTACAATCACAAACACTGCTACAAAGTTCTTGTACTTTTTTCACAGTAACATAAAAAGGAACCATTTTAAAATCTCTGACAATGCCAACATGCATCAATAAAGAGGAACAGCAGTCAAAAGCTGAAACCGACCAACGGGAACATAATGGATGTATGCATATAACTAAACAAATATTGGCAAAGTATCATGCAACCTAATAGGATTTTATCTAGAGGTTTGTTTTGACTCTAATAATATGTCCTCAGGACTAAGTCAGGAAGAAGATTGAACTCACATGTGTTGGTGAAGCAGCATCTGGTTGAACACTCTGGAAAAACAAAATCACAGAAACCAAAATTGTATCACCTTTTATATATTAACACGAAAACAGTTTTGCTATGTCTGAGTTCAACAGAGAGGAAGTGAGCACTTTAAATCTACATTCAGACACCATTGCACACATTTGGAGCTCACACATTCATTCCTCAATGCAAGCTGGTTTTATTGGTGAAACCAACAGAGTAAAGATTCAGGCAAACTGCTCAAAATCCAGGGTTAGATGGCACTGGCTCATAATTTAGGTAAAGTTTGGGTATTAGCCACAACCCTGCCCAGAGATACCTAGAGAGAAGGTATTCTTCTTACCTTCAGTAAGGAATACTGGCAGCTGGCGATGACCAGGCAGAACTGGAAGACCCAGAAGTCTTTGAAGCAGCCGTGGTTAAGGAGCACAAAACCCAGGAAGGAAACCAGGAAGGCCATGAAGACTGCAACTAGGTTCTCCAGAACTTCCTGGTTTCTATACAAAAACAGCACACGGGGGTTAATTCAGTAGCTTATTGGACATGCAGTATGTTCCTGTTCATTAAGAGTGTGTCATTCCAGCACAAAAGCGATGACAGAGAGGGTTTAATTTACTGCTCAACTGATGATTAAAGTGAAAAGACCTGACACTGATTGAACACACTAGAGAAGATTACACAAGAAGTGACCAAAAATGACGTGATATTAATGGAGGAAGGGGTTTCGAGCCCAGCAGTGGTTTAAAGAGTTTCTTGAATTCTTGTGGGTGAAATCCACTTGTTTATCAGAATTTACAATGCAGTGGTTTTATTAAATTAGTTTCACAAAGAAATTGTCTTTAAAAATACAAACGTTTCAAAAAGTCTCTTTGTGTTTGTCTCAAGCTATGTAATACGTATCTAGACTTGGGATTTCCAAACGTGTGGGCAGGTTTTTTGTGTATTACCTGTCCAAAAGTGCGAGCAGAGTGAGTCGGTCGTATAAAATGTTGATCCACCTCCCAGGAAACAGTTTGAGTTTGTAATAAATCTTCCTGGTCGGTTTCTCCTGAGTGGACGTCTCTGACGACTCATCCAAAGAGTCCTCTTCCTGACAATCACACAAACACAAATCATTTATAACCACATGGATTCAACTGCAGTAACAAAAGAAACAAATAATGTTTTATATCAGTGTGATTTCACATGTGGGATAATTCAAAGTACAGTCATTTTGAGTAGACAGAACAGCATTTTTTGAGATGTGCAACACACAAAGTGGTGCATTAATGATTCAGCAGAGTCTGTGATGTTTCAATTGATCCAGGCAGCGCACAGTATGTCACCCCGGCTGGGCTGCATCCATCAGTGATGGAGACTGATTCAGGACGGATCATTTGATCTAAACAGCAGCAGTGACTCATACATTTTAAACACATGAATAATTTTATTATTATATTTAATGGATTAATGTCCACATAAAACAGCTATAAACCCAAATGTTGCAAGAATTTGAAACCTACATTGTTTGCTTACTAACAGCCTTCTTGTTCACTCCCTTTGTTGGCACATTGCTACATTTCTTGGCACGCTACCACCACCAACTGTCGATTAGTGCAATAGCAGTCACAATCAGGAGAACTACTGGGTATCATGTCACCCGCGTGCATGCACACTTGTGTGTGTGCACAAGATACAAATAACAGTGAACCACTATAAAAAACAACATGGCTCCATGGCACTTCTTTGGAATACTAGTGGTCAGAAACCCACAGGGTACCTTTACCTTTGTATAATTTTATAATCATGTCTTAGTCTTAGCAAATCCAGTTTCAGTAAATCATTGCTATGCAGAACCAGAGAGAAAAAGGGGAAAGGAGATGGACACCTGGAATATCTCAGGGTGCGTCCTCCGTGGACGAAGCCTGTGTGCAGGAATGATGCGTCGCTGGAAAGGGCACTCTGTGTGACCGCCCGCCAGGCCGTCCTGACCCTCCGAGTTGGAAGATGTTGACAGCAGGTCACTAAATACACACACACACACACACACACACACACACACACACACACACACACACACACACACACACACACACACACACACACACACACACACACACACACACACACACACACACACACACACACACACACACACACACACACACACACACACACACACACACACACACACACACACACACACACACACACACACACACACACACACACAGGCTTATGTTAATCTGTGGAATAAACCTGATTACATAGGCAGTGGTGATAGTTTAGCAGGCGATGGAAAAAGGCAATAAAGTAAGATGAAGTTAAGAAAAGCACATACAGTGTGAGATAACATGCAGGTAGACAATGCAGGAAAATGAATGTGTTACAGGCAAAGGAAGAGATGATGAAGAGGAGGTGAAAAAGGGTTTGACAGCAGTACCACATGTTTCCAGTGATGAGCTCTGCTCCGAGCGGCAGGTTGAGAGCTCTCTCTGCATACAGCTTACGAGGCCTGTCTCCTGGTGAGACAAACACACACATAAAACGTGTGACACTGTTTCTCTTTGAAAAAGTAATGTAGAATAACTGACAAAACAGCTGATGCGTAGCTACATTTATTATGCGGGATTCTTTTTCAGCACTACAAACAGACATCCGGACGGAGACTGAACCATAACTAAACAGCTGAACGTCTTGGAGCCATTCCAGAAAAATGTCATTTAATCTACAAGCTTTTTCAGCTGCTTCAAAAGTGAAGCCATCAGCTGCTGGCAGGGCCTTACACACATACTCTGTTTTTATTCGAAAGATTCAAATATTATCAGACCAACCCAGCACAAACAGACTCCTAGAACTGATCAGTGAACTGGCGCATGTGACTCATCTTAGTTTGTATCTCGCACAGAAAATAGAAAAGATGATGTAAATACGTCAAACATTTGAACTGTTAATCACTCAGGGGAGGCTGCTTACTGTGTACAGTATGGAAGGTGTAGGCGTCTTCTTTGTTGGTGGCCTCTGGTCTGCAGATAACCTGCAGCATGGAGCTCTCTGACTGAGAGGTTTGCGAAGGCAGGGAATCATAATCTGGATCCTTCTCTCTGTCTGTCTGTGGGCTGCGGACACAAAGATCAGCTGGAGATCCTGGATGGATGAGTGAATTTAGCAGTGTGCATATTTTTACTCGAGCCTGTGGGTGCACAGGTGTGTGTACCTGTCAGGAGAGACTATTGGGATTCGCGTCGGTGGTATAGCCTGCAGTGTTTCAGTAGGCAGACTGTCGGGTGGTTTGGGTCTCTCTGGTTTGTTGTCCGTGTTCTCTGTTATCGTATCATCTTGCCTGGAAGTTGCACTCAGATTCTCTGCAAGCAAATCAAATTGAAATGTTTGTATTAAAATAACTCAAATGTGTTTTTATAACAGTAAATGTAAAGTCCCAAATAATATTTACTTAAAAATAAAAATGGAACCCTTTTCATGCATTTAAAGCGCCACTTATCATGAGCTATATGTTAAAGATAGGAGGAGATGCTATTAGTGATTTACCCACAGAGAATTATCACTCAAATCTGCTGTTCCCCTGAGCTCTAAGGGTAGTTTTTAGCTTTCAGCTCGTAATTTGGGGGTTTATTCAATCTCCCCTCTTTTATCAGCATGTAGCTGTTTTCAAACAAATACCTCTAGACTCGCAGGTGAACACAGTGGAACATTTGGCAAGCTAAGAGTTGGTGGAGGCCAAAAACAGAGCTAGAAGGAGAGTGAAAATTTCTACCTATCAACTGACCAGACACACGATTCCAAATGGATGCTCATGTTACTACATATCTGCTGGATGTTTATATTCATTCATTCATCTTAAACTGCTTGTCTCTGTCGGGGTCGCTGGAGCCGATCCCAGCTGACATCGGGCGTGAGGCGGGGTACACCCTGGACAGGACGCCAGTCTATCGCAGGGCACATAGAGACGAACAACCATTCACACCTACGGGAACATGCAAACTCCACACAGAAAGGCCCCAGCTGAGATTTGAACCAGGGACCTTCTCACTGTGAGAGGACAGTGCTAACCACCACACCACCGTGTAGCCCTGGATGTTCATATGTTAATTGGAAATGGTTTCAAGTTGTTATTTATGAATATTTTTATTATATTTAATGGATTAATGTCCACATAAAACAACTATAAACCCAATTGTTGGGAGAATTTGAAACCTACATTGTTTGCTTACTAACAGCCTTCTTGTTCACTCCCTTTGTTGGCACAGTGCTACATTTCTTGGCACGCTACCACCACCAACTGTCGATTAGTGCAATAGCAGTCACAATCTGGGGAACTACTTGGTATCATGTCACCAGCGTGCATGCACATGCACGTGGTCCCTTGTGTGTGTGCACAAGATACAAATAACAGTGAACCACTATAAAAAACACATGGCTCCATGACTCCTCTGTGGACTACTAGTGGTCAGAAACCCACAGGGGACCTTTACCTTTGTATCATTTTATAATCATGTCTTTGTCTCAGCAAATCCAGTTTCAGTAAATCATGCAAATTTGTAACTGTTAATGCTAATATGTTGACAATATTATCGTGATAAGGCACTGCTTTGATTACAGCTTGTTCAGCTTCCCCAGAGAAAAGCTGTGCTGCTCCATTTCATTTGCTGCTGATTTAGTTTGTAGTTTGATTCAGACCAAAGTTTAGCGACTGAGCAACTGTGTGACCTCATGCCCATAATGAGCATCCTTAGAACCTAGCAGGAGTTAAAACACTGTAAAAATGTTAAAATCATAGCATTATATTAACATAAATAGAGTAGTATAGTATTAGTAAGGGCGTTAAAACCCTATATAGCTGATGGGATGCACCAAGAGCAACAGTAGAAATTACTTTTATATACACATCTGCATTGACTCTGAACCTATATAAGGACATGATTAGGATGATCACCTTCCTCTGCAGCTCCCACTTCCTCTTTGCGTTCTGACCCCTCGTCGTCCTGTGTGCTGGCCCCTACCCCTCTGGTGCTGAGGGACCCCAACAAGGAAACGAACTCCAAGAAGTTGGATTCATTGGGAATCTGGCCCTCCTTCGCTTCCAGATCTGACTTGGAACTGGTCATGGTGGTCTGATGAACAGGCACATGTTTATATGTATGAATGGACAAACGGGGGGTGATAACTGGAAATAGAAAGAGATCTAAACTGCCAACATACTGTGTTGTGTGAGCGGTCTGAGAGCAGCACAGCATCTTTCCCACTGTCCATGCTCAGCCCGCGGATGTGAGTCCTTCCCCCGGGCCCGTAGCGGCCCAAAGCTGGTGGCAGTCGCAGAAAACCTTGTGAATCCACATTAGGGTCCAGAGGATCTGTGTCATCGTGGTGGGAGTGGACATCGATACCTGACGAGCTGTTATCATTGGTCAGCTGCGGGCTGGGTGTGCTGTCATCAGTCATCTGCAGACCAAGATGTTCCTGGTCTGGATCTGGACACTCCAGTGTGGTGGACTCAGAAGTGGGTGTTTCTCTACACAGGTGAAACTCTTCACTTTGACTCGCTGTCTGTTTCGGGGTGGGGTCGTCCTCTGAGCCAGCTGCTTCTTCTCCCTCTTCCACCTCCTGCCTCTCCTTCTCTGGGGAGTCAAAGGTGATGACTGGGATCTTGATGTGACACTCTCCTGCATCCTTCTGAGCCTTGTAGAGCACACAACACCTTAGTAATTAGTAATTCAAATAAACCTAGATACACCTAAATATGCAACGTAATCAATACAGTACATGAACTGCTGGAGGGTCTGTCATTGCAAACTCATTCTGTGCTGCCAGACATTGTTCAAACCCACGGAAATGTATTTCAAATTGATTGCAAAGTTTCCAAAGATACCAAAGATTTCTAGGCAAATTTTGTGAAAATGTGAATAAAATAAATTTAAAAAAAAATACTTTTTAGTACAGTTACATTTACTGGGATGAATAAGCCATAAAACACTTATATTTGACTTTGATAAAGGGCTGGAACAGGCTTAACACATATGTGATACTTTTAGTAATAAATGGGAGAAACTGGATGTTAAAGCTGATGTCCACAATGATTTTTACCTGTGCATTCTCCAGAAGGCTCTGCTTGACACTCTCCTCCAGCCGAGCAGCAGTCTGAGGGTCACAGCTCATGGTGATGATGATCTTCACTGTGTCACTGTCTTCCAGGCGAGTCGACACTGGCCCTGGGCCGGAGTTGTCTACCAGAACCACTTCAATCTCATCAGAACAGTATGTCTCCTCCACTGGCTCAGCCTGAGAGACAAGAGACAAGAGGTTCTACCTATGATGTACAAAGAAGTTTAATTCAAACCTCCATAATAACAACTTACAACTTACTCCTGTGAAGCCTACCTGTGCAGGAGGTTCTGGGGTGTCGATTAAATCCTCCCGGCAGTCCTGAGGAGTCTCCAGTGAGTTATTGTTGGCATCTGGGGACTCTTTTTGCCCTCCACTCTCCTCCTCGCTCTCATCTTCGCTTCCCTTGGAGGGAGGCAGACCTTCATCTGCAGTTTCCCTGTCTGCACTCTCTTTATCTTCAAAGTCTTCTATTCTGTCCTGCTCGGAGTCTTTCTCTGTTGTTCTTTCCTGCTCTGATTGCTCTTTGTCAGCCCCCGTCAAAGAGCTCTGAATGTCCAATCCTACTTCCTCAGCCACAGTTTCAATTATTTCCGCATCCATGTTCCCTGCCCCACTCGCAGATCCAGGCCGCATCTCTTCCCTTTCAGCTCGGGACGGGGGCCTCTGCTGGGCCTGCAGCAGGGGGGCGGCCTGGTCCGGATTGGGGCTGGAGAGGTCATCTGGAGAAGGGCTTTGGTGCAGGCCTCCCTCCACAGGCCTCTCGTCCGCAGCACTCTCACCCTGTCCTGGATTGAAATACAAATTCAAATTGTTGATTTAAAGTGTAATAATTACAATAACAAAGCTGCTCTAATAATTAAATTCCTGTCGTGGAAATATTGTAGTCTCTTATTTGGCTGCAGAGACAATACACATATTTCCCACTGTTGTCTCCAGCAGTATTTGCCAGTGACAGTTATTTATCTTCTCATTCCAATAAAATGAATTGCAGCAGGGGGACCAATCCTACTGCTATTAAATACAGAAACATTTTGTTACAATCGAGCGGTCATCTGTGCAGTATACTGCCCCACAGCGTCCACAACCCTTTTTTCAACAAGCTGACTTTGTTTGGACTAATCACCAGTGCACTGGGTCATACATTTACTGGAAGCAGTCAGCTGGTCTTGTCGGCTGACTGCTAGTTCTGTGCTTGTCTGAGCATATTTACAGCAATGATTGCAGAAAATGACGTTGTCAATCTACATTGTCTAAGGAGCCATCAAGTGCATTAGGGAAGAGGAACAGGACTGGCTTCCAGCACGGATTGATTCTAACAAAACACCACACAGAACACTTGTTCCCCTGAATGACATGCAAGGCCTCAACTGGAGATGAATTGATGATGATCTGGGGGCTAAATGTTGCCCTTCAGCAGGCTGTCTTTCTACATGCTGTCTTCATTATATAAACTGCTATACTTGATAAAAACTGCTTTGTGTACCAATCGTCTGTACCTTGATACAAGGCTGATGGTAATATTTCTGCGGGCAATAGGGAATGTTAGTGGTTAGGGTTAGGGTTAGGGCATGTTTGTTTGGCATGCTCTTGACGAAACTTCAGCTGTGTTTTTTTTATTTTCATTTGGACACATATCTTTCTTAATATAATGCTTTTGTAGATGTGATTTTTTTAGAATGAAGGAGAGAAAAACACTGTACCTGCAGACTAGGCCTAATAATTAAACTACATGGGGAGTGGGCGCGCAGCTAACATAGGCAGGACACAGTCTGTCAGTAGCGTGTGGCTGCTGCCAGCTTCACTGTGTGCCATTGAGTTGAAATACAATTGGTTTGGAAACTGTGCTGCCTCACATTGCACTCTGGTATAGACCTTTTTAATGGAATTCCAGTGCTACGAAACAGCTTTTGCTCCTTGTTAACTTCCTGTCAGCTGATGTCATTCACATTCACTGCAACAGGAATCAAACACACTTAGAATGTTTATGTTTACAACTTTGAAAAGGTCTATAATGAGGTGCGTATTGTTTTTAAACAGATTGCTGCTGGAGGGATGCGTAGCCATGCACAGAGGGAGAAAAATAGATGAGTCACTTATAACTAGAACTGAGGGGCCCATGTAGCTGCTTCAATGGGATGTGACTGGCGAAACATTGAGTCCCACCACATTAAGAAACCACAGCCTCTCAGGTCCGCCACAGATCGCTTTGTTGCCTGTACGGAAGAATACATTCGCATTTATTATGTATCCCCACTCATTTATTCAGATTTAGCCAGTTATAGTTACCCATCTGTATCTCAGTCAAACCCAGAGAAAGATCAGCATCACCTCCCACAGTCTTCCCCTCGTCTGACTTTGAACAGTCCTGTAGGGGAGACCATCAGAAACACGTCATTAACTTTAGGACATAAGGAAGATCAACACTGTGTTTTCTGTATGTTTATGTTCTCAGGTGTCTATATTTTATTGTCACTCACCACCCCAATCAGTCCTGGGTCGGTTTCAGTCTGTTTCACTGTCACCTGGATCACCGAACTGGTGCGTTTCCGCGCCAACATCGTCATGGCAACACTGTCTGGAACTGTACTGCTCTTCCTGCCAGACAAAAACAACAGAGGGGGTGGGGAGAATTAAATCTCGATACACAAGAGACAGAGAGATAGGGATTTAATATATCAATCAGCCAACTTCAGAAGAAATGCTCCTGTCTTTAATACTAAAATCCATTAATTTATAGGGATGGGGAAGCGCTAAAAATACTTGTGTCTGGACTTGCTGTTTCATCTCTCCCCAGGCACAGAAATGAAAAGAAATAGATTCAATGAGGGAGTAGGAAGTGATGGATTTTCTTTTATTAGTCTCTGTGCAGATCGAGTGTGTCAGAGCGGAGTGGCCAACTGAAGATCACTGACCTACCCTCATTAGCTCGCTCATTCACCAAAGCTGTACTGAGACTTTGAAATGAAGTGGAAAGGGTCTATATCCCACTTTGAGACACTTGATCACAAAACCAATCTGGGCTCAAAGAAAGTGAGAACTGAGAAAAAGATAGACACAGAGAATTAGGAGACACCAAGACACTTAGTTGGCATTACTCTAAAAAACATATCTCAGGCCCAAATGAACAATTTAATTTCATGTTAATAATTAAGTTTCATCATTAGGGATTCAGCCCTCTGGCCTAGATTGTGTAATGACTAACCTAATAGAGGAGTGATTTGAGGCACAAGAAGCAAAAGTTTGGTGAATGTACTGTGTATACTGTATGTGTCTCCAATACACCCGTAAAGGTGAGACCACTTCAGGACTTTTTCAGATATTCTAAGGGAATCCCTCCAACAGTTTCAGGATTATAAGTGTGTCTGTGTGTGTGTTAACCTGATGCTGGCAGGCAGGCAGGAGTCCGAGGCGATACTTTTCTTCTCCGGAGCCTTGCTGAGGTCAGAGAGGCTGCTGCGGACCACCGCCTCACCCTCGTCGAACATCAGGTGCAGCCGATAGTTGGCCAGCTTGATGAGGATGAAGAACACTGTGATAGAGGTGCAGTAGATGCTCAAAGCCATGGTGGTAGGGGGCAGGGCCTGTGGATAGAGAGGAGAGGAGCTTCATCATATTCAAATCAACATCTCCAGTCTCCTGACTAGAACAGTGTTGGATTTAAGGCTTCACGCTGTTGCACGTCTTCTCATCTTATTGTAAGTAGGTGAAATTCTGCAAAAGGTAAAGCCACAAAGATCCTCGAGTGTATTACAGGCTCGGTGAACCACACAAGATCTAATTTGATAATTTGGTGGATTAATGAAGTTTATTGATCCCAGAGGGAGGATTGGCTCATATTAAAGACCAGGAGGATTAAAGACAAAGTATCTTCCTCATGCTGATACATGAGTCATCTGGAGAGATTCTTGCTGGGTTAATTACGGACACTTATTAATGTCTGCAGGTAAGGCACAGACTCTTTGTTTATAAAGGACATTTCATACCAAGGCAACTCGATGTGCTTTACATAAAGACAATTAAAAAAAACAGCATAAAAACAAGAAACATAGTTAAAAGCAGGAGCAAAGAAGAATAAAAAAAGAGTAAAGTAAAAGAAAAGAAAATAAATACTTAGGTATACGTTTAAAGTTATTAAAAACAGTTCAGCTATAAGCACATGAAAAGACAAATGTTTTTAACCTGGATTTAAAAGTGCTCACAGTTGGGGCTGATTTCAGATCTGCTGGTAGTTTGTTCCAGTTGTGTTACTGATGAAAATGTTATCAATAAACCGAGACACGTGAAAGTTATTTCTTTATACAAAAACAGAAAAGCTGGCATTGAGCTGCAGATCTGTCACCCTACATGCACCTGGCTGTTGTTGGCATCATACTTCATCACAGCTGAGGTCACGGTGTTTGACCTATAGCAGAAACTCTTCCCTTCATTCATACCAGCAGCATGCCTGGATTATTCTACAACAGAGGTTTTTCTTCTTTCAGATCCACTATGTCTCCAAATAGGTACAAGGTAGACGACAGTAACAAATCCCAGATGGAAGATCCCGAGTCAGGATATTATCGCTGGGAGTCTTATATGGTTGCACCTCTTTCAAAGGCCATAACATGAAAATATCAGTGAACCAGTTCCACGCCTCTTGGCTCCTCCTGCCACATCCAGGAGCAACCATGCGTTCCGTCACTGCATGCAGGGGAAAATACTGCGACAGTGCTGTTATCTCTACTCTAGTATTTCCCTCATCCAAACAATGAGGGCTGGTAGATTCTCGCAGAGCCACCGCATGGTTATCCAAGGCGGTGTAAAAGCGCGCTTGAAAAAAACAGAAACCTACACCTATGGTACCGTGCGCACCTCACACCCCCTCTGCGGCCTTGAACGTCATGTTCCCCATTAAAAAAAAACTCACCAGATGGAGAGACAGGGGCAACATCAGGAGAAATATCCAAAGATAGAGGTGGCAGGAGTTGTTGAATTTGTTCTGGTCCGGGTCGTGGTACCAGCCCCCGGTCACAGATGCCCAGACTCCCTGACGCAGGGTCTGCACAACCTGGGAGCCCATCTCTCCTCCCGTCTCCTCCTCTCCGCTCAGGTTGGACGGACGGATGATGATGCTGCTGCTAGGCTACAATGGAGTGATCTCCTCTAATGCATGCTACTGTCGCTACGCCTCCATGTTGGGGCGATGCAGCACGTCTCCTGAGCCTTTCTCTCTCATGCCTCATCGGTCTTCCTCGGTGTTGTCCTCTCGTCTGCCTTTTCCCATCCCGATGTCGATTCGTTCATTCCTGCTGCCGCGGTCTTCATCTTGTCCTCTCCGTCTCTCTCCTTATCCCTCTCCTCTCTAGCTGACTGTACAGATGCGCAGCTTTGACCCCTCCCCTCCCTTCCCACTCCGCCTTCTCCCTCTACACCCTTTCCTATAATATGATTCGCACCTTCAGTGTGTATCTGCGCACACGCCGTCAGGCTGTTTTCGGGCAAAATCAGTACTACTCTTTAAACATTGTGCATAATATGTCTGTGTTGACTATATACAATGAATGCACGGGTATAGTAGGCTATTTTTAGGCGATATGCTTAGAGATAATCATACTCAATATGTATATGATATTGATACAAAGCCGAATACATTTTGAAAATACATTATTAGAAATGAGCAATGTTATTGCATTATTAGGCTATTATTATCATTATTATTATTAGTATTATTATTATCATTATTATTATTATTTGTATATGTTTATGTTGCAGGCTATATGGTTGTCCTCCAGCTGGGCCTGTCCGACGTTTGCGTTGCCACCGTACTCTACGGGGGAATTATTGGGTCTATGTAAATCATGAATAAGTCATAGAGTGTGGTCTATACCTAGTTTGTAAAGTGGCCTGAGATAACTTTTGTTATGGTTTGCCACTATAAATAAAATTGAATAGAATTGAATTGAATTATCTAGCAGCATGTCTATGCGTATCGTCCTGTAGACTATGCGTTGTTCTTACTTCACTTTAAATGACCTTCTTGTTCATATGGCTGGAGATTGCAGAGATGTATGTGTGTGTGTGTGTGTGTGTGTGTGTGTGTTTGTGTGTGTGTGTGTGTGTGTGTGTGTGTGTGTGTGTGTGTCATCTTATATGGTCCATTATTTCCATAATTTCCCTGAAGGCGCGCTCTCCTCACACATTCCTATAGTAGCTCCTCCCTCCTCCCCCCCACTGCTGCGACGGTCACGTGTCCACGTCATTCACCAATCAGAAGGCACCACAGCCAGCAGCGAGAGCAGCAGAAGCGTCTCCCCAGAAGATCTCCTCCGTGTACGGCCACTACTGCTCCGCTGGCTCCGACTTCGTCTGGCGACAGCAGCGGCGATGGGGGAGTTGTTTTGATTAAAGTTGACGGATTCACGTTTTTTTTTATTCCCGCATTGTTTCGTGGAAATCCAGGATGTTTGATGTGCTTTCCTGAGTGTTCAACCGTCGGCTTCTTTTCCTCCACGTCCTCGAGTGAGAAACAAACTTGGGAATATCTGAGAGGAGCAACTTTTCCAACTGCCTAACTTAGTCAGTTATGCTAAGCTAACCCGCTAGCAGGAATTCCAGTTAAAAGTCCACAAACGAGAAGAGCGAACTTTTACATTTGGGGTATTTTGGGACTTAGAGGAGACTCACGGGCGACTTTCTAAACGAAAACTTTCCCTCGGAGCCACGTTTCTTTATCCGGCCGGAGCGGCGGTTGCAGGTGCACCTCTTCTCTAGGCACCTGCGATAACTTGGTAACTTAGCTACCATCGAACGTTAGCTACCATCGAACGTTAGCTCCATCTTGGTAACTTAGATACCATCGAACGTTAGCTCCATCGGTAGCTAACTTTAGCTTGTTCGCGGTAGCATTAGGCAGAAGCAGAGACTATGTCGTGAACCAATCTATCCATAGTAGTATAGAGATTATTTGAGATTTACAGGCATGGGTTGTTAGTTTCAAACTTTATACGTCTGTTTACCCAAACAGTGGTGACATTAGCTAAACATTATTTCGAGCTAACCGCAGCCAGCAACCTCGCTTAGCAAGTTGACCCTAATTCACTTTTACCGGAACGGCGACGTGGATACAGGGTTGTGGACACTCTCTCTCCCGCAGGACTTTGGACGCAGTTTGATCCTGCCCATCTGTGCTCATCAGCTAGTATCGTAGATGTGACAGCATGAGGATTTCAAAGAGTTGCATTTTACCTTTTTAAAGTTTTTCATTTTGGTTCTAAAAAAAAGCTCTGCACCCTATGGTGCCGCTACGGCCACCGAGAAATGGATGTCTCGCAGGCCGCTTTCCCAAACGGTGAAGGGCGGCCGGGCGGCGGTGGTGGGACAGGGGAGCATGCCTGGACAGATCCCCCCACGGTTCGGGCGTGGGCTCACTCTGCCCCGCTGTGCTCGACTCGCTCCTTGTGGACAGCCGCCTATGACTACGAGGCAAGCGGCGAGGATGAGCTCAGCCTCAGGCGAGGGGACGTGGTGGAGGTGCTGTCCAAAGACGCAGCTATCTCGGGGGACGAGGGGTGGTGGACGGGTAAAATCAACCACCGGGTCGGGATTTTCCCCTCAAACTATGTCACCTACCAGCCCGCTATTTACCGACTCCCTCCTACGAGTGGGTCTGTGGGGGCACGAGAGCAAGTCCCGAGCTCGCCCGTCCAGATCCCCTTCAGTGAACTGGTACTGGAGGAGATCATAGGCGTGGGTGGATTTGGAAAAGTTTATCGGGGCACATGGAAAGATCAGGAGGTCGCCGTGAAGGCGGCTCGGCAAGACCCAGACGAGGACATAACAGCCACCGCCGCCAGTGTTAAACAAGAAGCAAAGCTTTTCTCCATGCTGCAGCACCCCACCATTATTAAACTGGAAGGAGTGTGTTTGGAGGAGCCCAACCTGTGTCTGGTCATGGAGTATGCCCGAGGCGGGACACTGAACCGGGCGTTGACCGGAAGGCGCATCCCACCACACATCCTGGTCAACTGGGCCGTGCAGATTGCACGCGGGATGCTCTACCTACACGAGGAGGCCGTGGTACCCATTATACACCGTGACCTGAAGTCTAGCAACAGTAAGCAAAGATCGAAGTGTGCATGCGTGTGTGCGTGTTAGAAATTGAGATAAATAACCTTATTTCAGGAGAAATCCACCTGTTGCACATGCACCTTACCCTCATGTAGTTATTTATAGTTGTAGGTCTGCTTGAGTGACTGTTAAGTAACTTACTAAGTAACTATTAAGCTTTTTCCCAACGCAAATATTTTAGGAGGCATCTACCTCAGACATCCACATGTCAACTTGCCTCTGAGATAGTACTTGTTTAATATTATATTAATGACACTGGGTATTGGGACTGTTTTCCCCGTGCTTATAGGTTATTCTTCATTGCAGGCTAAAATTAGGTAGCTGAAATCTTATAATTCACATATTTTTAACAAAATCAGTGGTACAGGGCTGCCCTTTACTCAGGGTGGATTTAAAGAGGTGTAAAGGGTCTGTGGGATTATGAAGTGGTGGGGGATACCATCGAGAGGATGTGAAATAAAGAGTTTGCTCAGCTGGGCTGCCCCCCCTGCACTCACCCCCTCATCCTTTAAAACACACACACACACACACACACACACACACACACACACACACACCCAGCCCCCTCACCAATCCAAGCTGAAATGTTGTTCAAATAAAGTCAGTGATTTACCAAACACATAACCAGACACACTCAGTCCACACAGTCAGGCCATGTGCTTGACCAACCAGAGTTAATGCCAGAGGTCATAGGGTAAAAAAGAAGTCAGACAGAGAACCAATCCTAGCATAACAGAAAAAAAGAGGTCCTTTGGGGTTTTATGTAGTGCAGACATAATTGCTTATTCAGCAGGGGATGTCTGCATACTCCCACAAGACATTAACAGACATTAATGTTTGGAAAAATACATTGCATTAAGTCTCTTTGGGTATTTGCAGCTTTCACTTTTGTATAGGGTCATGCAGTTGGAACTTGGTTCTATGCTAGCTCCTCCATGGACTGGTAACTGACAACACGGCAGCAAACTTTAGTTTCCCAGGACTGAATAATGAATGCACAGGACTTGATGAGAAAAAGAGTCCTATACCCACTGACACAGGCTACCCACTTCAACTCAGGTGTGTTTATGTGTGTAACATGACTCCAAACACTATTTCTCCCTTTGTGAGACTTATCAACCTGGGGCCATGTGGGGAGCAGCTCTGGTGTAGTGATGTCTGTTTATCTCCAGCTGTGAAAGTCAATGTGTGAATGTAGAGACACAATGTGTAATGTACAGAGACCGGGCCCTTAATCACCAGATTAAGTTGTTTGTTTTGGATATGGAAAAGATAAAGATTGCCTCACAGTGCTTCATAAATATGAAGGGTCTGTTGTAGATTGACCATGACATATATGCACATATCATAACCTGTATATGCTGCAAACATGACCTGTATACATGGTTATATTATCAGTCATTGTGTCTGGAGATGTTGATGAAACTTTGAAATAATTTATTGTATGTGCTTATGATGCCACGTGATGAACAGTGTAGATTAGCCCAACCCTAATAGTCTTCTTCTAATCTTAAAATTGAAGATTTATGTTAATTATAGGGCAGATGGAGAGAAAGGATTTAACTACCATTGAGGCTGTTTAAGCTAATCGGATGTTTGGTGAACATAGGCCTACACAAACAAACTCCCCAAGGCAGGCAGAGTGCTGCGAACACAAGTCATTGTGTTTGTCCTGTCACTTCACTGTGACATAGAGACAGCACAAGATTTAAGTAAACATTTAAAATGAAAGTTTGAGAGACCACTCATAGTGTGCTTAATGCAGTTCTTGTCACAAGTGAAACCTGTGAACTCAACATTACACTTGAGGATTGTAGGCTGGTGTAATAAATATAATATTTTATAAATCTGTTATCGATTTCCACTGCACCAAAGCCCAAGATGTAATTGCAGGCGAGCCTGTTCTTTCAGCGCCCTCCATCTTGTGACTTTTGCAGTCACAGCACTGTGTTGACTTTTTTTTTTTGCTCTTTTGTAAACTTTTTTGTAACGCATTTACCCTTCTACTTCCAGCAGTCCCCTATATGTTACCCTCTTAAATCCATACACACACACGCTCCTATTACACTTCTGCCCTTACTGCAAGCCTGACTCTAAAGATGGAATTTCCAGACGATCTGGGCCGACAGACCAACCGTTGTCAGCAGCGTCACTTACATGGCGGCTTATTTACATGTAGCGAGGGAATGTCGCCACAGACACGTAGATCAGAATACACCGCAAAAAGGCAAGTAGAAGCATTTTCATTAGTGGGTCATATGATCACCATTGTTTAACCCACTCTTTGACAGATAGTCACTCAAAAGACAATTAAATAGATACAAATCTTACAGAGAACAAGTTTAACCACAAAATGAGACCAAGAAAGACACTAAATTCTACCAGCACTATTACCAGTTGCAGGTAGTCAGGGTCAGAAGTCTGACTATCTGTAGTCAATATACAGTCTTATCTAAATAAAGAGAGAATGAAAGCTGTATGTGTTTGCTTTGAACCAGGGCAGTGAGTTCACAAAAGACTCTCTCCTACACACAAACACACACAGTGCTCCCTGTGGTGTGTTGGGTTGTTTTCCCAGTAAAAACCTAAAATAATGCAGCTTAGAGAAGTTGCTGCATCTGCTGTCTTGGCGTTGGTCAGTCTAAAAGGATAAAAGGAGTGAGAATTATCTACCCAGGGGGTGAAAACAAAATTGATACATCGCAATAAGTCGGTGTTAATCAGCAATCTGTCACTTTTTTAATAATAAATGAGCAAGTGGTCTGTTGGTGTGGCCGTCTTTTCTATTTTGGTATATATCGTCAAGTTGTTTCACTCCCAACATTTTTCTAGGACACAGGTACATATACCATTAAACTTCTCCACCTTCACTCAACTACTCTGCCTGCCATTTATCAACTTGCCGTGTACACATGCTCCACACAGACAAACATACAGCTATTTGATCAATGATTAGCCTGTAAAGTAATATGTTGGAAGTCAGCAAGATTTGTCCAATCTCTTTTGTTTTTTTCAACCTAATCTGTAAAATCCCAGCCTGCAGGGAGGAATGTTGCTAATGAGGGATAAAAGCTTAACATACGTTTGCACAATGGACTGGTCAAGCAGTGGTTGCTAGGCTACTGTGACCAGAAGAATGGCTAGGACTCGGAGGGTCTCAAAGCCCTCGTTTTGTTTTGTTCCGTTCATATTTAATCTCCCAGAGAGCAGCGGTACTCTTTTATTGCCACAAACTGAGGGGGTTTCCCTTCTTACTTTATTTTTCTCCTTACTTACCTTCCTTCCCTTGTTCCTTTCTGCTCCCTCTTGCTCCTTGTGATTTTTTCTAGTCTGCTTTTTGGCTAACACAATTTCCAAACTCTAAATGCTGAAGTTACTTTTTATTTTAAAATTTGAGTCAAGAAACCAACAAAGAATATGTCCTTTTAACACGTATTGTCAGTTTCCCTGCAGCCTGTGTGCCGTAGAGCTCCTTTGCTATCCAAAAACTACTGTTTATTAATAATGTTTATTGCATGTTAATGATTATCTTGACATATTTGTTCATTAAATTAGGAAAGTCAATATGGTTTGTTCTGAAATAACTGGCAATTTGAGAGTGGCTTCAGTTCACTGTGCATGGTCAGAACATGTTGCTAATTTGACAAGCTCAGAGGAATAAACAACACTTGCAATGTTTATTCAGAAATATGTCCCCTAAATGTAATTTGCACATCAACAGAGCCCTATGTTGATGAAGTAATATCTGCCTCTGACAATACTTGTTAGTATGATACATTTACATTTTGGAATTTGTTGTTCATCCTAGTCTTAATTATTACATCCTTTAATTAACCTTTCATTCTTTTCCAGCTAACAATTTCGATCTAATCTCTCCCTCAGGCCAAGCATGTAAGTTTTCATTGAGCAGTACTGTAGATAAGACCAAGAAATCACACTGAAACCTGGCCCTGAGCCAGCATGCATAACCCACATTAACTTTGGAGTTTCACATCTTGGTGTGAGCGATAGTATGCCAGGAATGTGTGCCTGAACACAACTGAAACCAATGGAGTTCAGTTTGGAGCGTGTGCAACAACATTCTCCCATCAATCTGAAGCTATTGTTAGACTTCATCACGCTGTATCTGTGTTCCCCTCCCTCTTCCCCGTTCCTTCATACGTTCACCCATCAATCTGCAGATCTGCATAGCAAAAGTCATGGAAACACATAAATGATTCCCTTTTATATCCGTACACTATGTTGGATATAGCTCAGAATATTTGTTTTTCTCCTGTAATTTGAGTTGTCTTGCTTTACTTCTATGATAAGTAAAAAATCTCAGAGGAAAAGTTACCAAAGCTTGACTAGGTGTTGCAGGGCAACTTTTCTCAGGCTTCCCACAATTACCCCTGGTGACACACAGACAGTTACTGCCTGTCTTTTCTCCGACAAGAGAATGGGCAGAGGGGAGAGAGGAGGAGTGGAGATGCTTTCACTGTGTTTTTTATGACCTCTCCCTGACTGCACCTATTGTTGCAGGGCAGGGTGAAAAGGAAAAGGGCCCACAGCTGAGAAGAGCTGCCTTCTGAATCAGCCAATCCCCTCCGTAGCTCCCTAACACATTGATAGATGCTAATACAGCAAAAGCTACTGGCTGTACACCTTTTAACACGTGTCATGCTTTAATTAGCCTAGTTATAGGTTGATTCAAGCTTAAACAGACACAAACTAGGAGAGGAAGAGGACAGACAAAGAGCAAGTGGCCCGGAGAGACGTGACCATGATAGATGGATTTAGCCAGCCATTAGCCCTGATCCTTTTCCCATCAACCAGAATGCCTGGGGCACTCTCATTTCAACCGGGAGAGACAGACCAGTCGGGGAATTTTTAGCAGCCTTGTTTTTGCCTACTACAGGGTGCCCTCTTACTCTAGTGCTTAGTCTGTTGGCACAGTTATGAAAATACCGCCACGTCAAGTTAGGAGGCTGCACTGAATTTTTACAGCAACTGTGTAGCATCAACGTTTAGATATGCCACAAAGCCTCAGGATTATACTGAGGTTCTGCCAAATATGGATCTCTTTTGTACGCAGATTAGTTTATCATTTATGTTTTTAAAAGTAGTACCATAAGGAGCTAGACTGAGACAAGAAAAGAAAACCAAGTGGCCTTGTTTGCAAATTCTGTTGCTCTTTTTGGCTTTGCATGTATGATTTGCATAACATGCTGTATATACGGATTTAGCTAAATTGTCTTATGTTCTATGTATTAGGATCCCCATTAGCTTATGTCATAGCAGTGTGCTAGTCTTTCTGGGGTCCACAGAGTAATTGACAAACAAATTAACCCACTGCAGATGTGCTTTAAAATTTTTCTAAAACTGGCTTTTAATTCTTATTTATCACTGGTTTGTGGAATTGTCTGCTGCAGAGGTGCAGGGAGTTAAGCTTGAAGTATTTTTAGTTTGTTGAAGGGAGGAGAAATGGCCGCGTTTGCCCAAAAAGCGTATTCCTTTTCTTTTTTACCTTGAGGGCGAGAAAGCAATGGGAAGAAGCGTGGGACCTGCTTTGAAGGCAGCAGCTCCGCTTCTGATCTTCCCACTGTTCCACCATGAAAGATGGGACTGCCTGAAGATCAACTGTTGGAAAGGGGAATTAAATGGAGGTTGGACTGAGGGTGGGGTCTGCCTTGGAGGCATATCCATCTCCAATTGCGTTGCACTGTTGTCTGCTTCAAAACATTCTTTTCAAAAGAGTAAGAACATATATAGACTGAGAAAAAGCACTGAAAACAACATGGGGTCTGACTTATAACCTTTTCAGACGTGACAGGTTTGTAGGACAGTGTTTGCCAAGTATTACAAGACATGTTTTTGTAGATCACAATACAAAAATAAACAAATTGGAAATCAGTCTGACAGTAAACAAGAATTAGAGCATGTGATTCATGTACACCAAACAGGTTTCACACACCACCTGTAATTTATGCAAGAGGCAAACCTAATAATCTAACCCTGATGATAACATGACTGTAGGCTGCACACAGATAAATGTTTTATGTAGGCCTAAGATAACTATAGTTTATTGTAAACAAGGCCTTTCTAGATAACACTACGGCTGCATCTAACAATTATCGATTTATCAGCAGATTGTTTTCTTGGTTAATTAATTAGATGTTTGGTCTATAAAATGTCACAAAATAGTAGGTGATGTCTTTGAATGTATATTTTTGTCACTCCAAAACCCAGAGTTAGTCAATTTATGTGCTATATAAACAGAGAGAAGCAGGGAATCTGCACATTTGAGGCCGAAAAAAGCATTTTTTGCTATTTTTTACATGAAAAATTACTTAAACAATGAATCGATTATCCTAATAGTTTCTGCCGATCAAATAATCCATTAGTCGAATAATCAAATTGATAAATTTGGTTGTTTTGCCCATATACATATCATGTAGTATACCAGCAAATTTAATGATGTCATTGCATTCATGCATTTGCCATAATCTCTAGCTATTTTACTAGCATCTAACAGACTGAATGCAGCTCTTAACATGTTTATAGATGGTATTTAAATCCTGAGATGAAATAATAATTAAGTTACCACGACCACACCGCCACTTGTTCAACACCTCTTACTGACAATCAAAGGCCTATTTGGATCGGACTTGTTGAAAGGGGAAGTAACCTAATTATTCTCATGATCTGAATCCTGTCTAAATGTGAACTGCGCACTAATACTTTTACATGCCAGTAAAGTCCCAACAGGCTTTAGATTGTCTCTAGGTGCAAAACAATACTCACAGATTAACCACAGCCTGAGATTGTGCACCAGTACAGCTGTGAAGGCTTTACATGTGCTAACTTTACACTTTGCCTGAAGATCTATCTCTCTGGTATAGGGTGGGGTTTCTAAACAAGAAGCTAACCAGAGCATCTTCTTCTGCTTTTGAATGACAATTTAAAGCTATAATTTCATGTATTGTTAGACTTTATTGCTATAATTGCTTCTTTTTCAGTTGAGATATTGGACTTTACTATTTAAATATGGATTTTGACATGTGTAGACGTACTTTGTATTTCAGTTACAGAAGTAAAATGTTGAAATCTGAAACCAGTGGGGCACTTTAAACGTGAATATTGACACATGTAGACGTAGTTTGTGTTTCGGTCACAGAAGTAAAATGTAGAAATCTAAAAACCAGATAGACATTTTAAAGACAATCTTAAATAAAAATATTTTTAGCTTGCAGCTTTTTCCCAAAGGTCAGGCTTATATTACAAGGCTAGACAAAAAAAACTTGATATGGAGCTTCTTGCTGAAAACCTGCAGATTAACCTTTGTCAGACAATTAGAATAGGGCAAAGAGGTCATGGGAGGTGGACTTCAAAGAACGGCTAGAGGTAAGCCATTATGGAAGAGGAGACCACGATTCCTAACCTGGCTTCTTCCCTACCTACTTACCTAAGTTTACAGATTAGTCTGCCAAGGCTACTTAGTGACCACTGTCCCTGGTCAGGATGTTCTGCCTAAAAAGGTCATATGATAAAGTCAGCAATATTAAATAGAAACATTCACATACATTAGACTTGATCATAAGTATCACATTGCAAGCGTACGTGCGTGTGTGTGTGTTCCCTAATTCATGGCAATATACGGTATATGCACAATGTTATGGGTGTGCGCGTGCGTGCATACATTCACGTCTTTGATTATTTGTGTTCATCTGTGTATCTGTTCTTCTATCTGTGTGTACATGTCCCACGTCCGTGTGTGCGTGTGCGTGTGTGTGTGTGTGTGTGATCAGAGATCACAGAAATGTTTAGTGTTGTAAAAATGTGTTACCTTCATTTTTTGTTTGTTTTGCTTTAGAGTGGCCTCAAAAAGTTTGTTGTTTGAGGCCTCTGCAATGTTTGGTTTTATAAAATTTCAAAAAGCAAAAGCATGTCTTTAGGAAATACACCATTGTTGTGTAGTTGTGTTATTGTGGCAGTGTTAAATGTAAAGGTTTAAACTGCATATTTTAAGATTCATTTTCAAGTTTACAACTGTAGTAATTCAGGTGTTTAGACAAAAAGAGTTAATAAATAATTGTGGTAAGCTGCATAGCACAATTCAGGTGTTAAGGTAAACGCTAAGAGGCTTGGACCAAGGCTTTGGTCTAGGAACTTTGGCTTTTTATAAATGAATAATTGGGGAAATAATTGGCAGGTTAATTGATAATATAAATACTTGTTAGTTGCAGCCCCAATTGCCTCTTATTAAATTGTTTATGTAATTTAGTGATGAGTGAGTTATTTAAAATGTATTTCTTTGTACATGGACTGAACTTTATGCTTGAATGTCAGCTGTTGTGTGTTTAGCTTTGCTTCTAATTGACTTTAGTAGCCAAACAACTGTCCGGCTGAGGTTTACTGTGTGTTTGCAGCATCACGTCAGTGTGGTATTGTAAACAGGAGATAGGTCTTTTATCAGAAATTTCTAGAGGGCTGACACCGAAGTATCATAGCGCTACAAAGAAAGTATTTGGCATGATATTCTATCAGCCAATCAACGCAGACGGGGTTATCCCAAAACCACTGTTCTTCTGGGTTGTGTAACCAATCCATCATAAGTCATTATAAAGCTACAGAGCCTGCTGGGAGGAATCTATGGAATCACTGAGAGAGGACTTGACTACAGGAAGTAGGAGTATATCATTGGTCTAGTGAAACCTGTTTGTAATGGAATTCCTATTGTTGCAGCCTGGGTAGAGGATCCCCTCCGTGCCCTCAGGCTAGTAACAGCACCAATACCACTGTTATTATAGCAGAGACCCATAGGAGTCACACTATGGTTAAAGTGCGCTAGAAATCATTTCACCCTGTACTGTGTCTCCAATGTGGCTAAAGATGCCCAGCAAAAATTAGCTTTTGATAGGAACTAGTTGTTCTTTCATGTGTTACCTCTCTTTATTGTGTTGATAGTTAAAGTAAAATAGTTGCTTTTATTAACATGCTGTTGTGTTTGCAGTAGGCAAGCCAGATGTCCTTGGTGTTTTGAGTCAAAGTTAGGGCTGCAGCTATATCATCTTTTTGAGTATTCTACCGACCACACACATATTCCACAGACTATTCGAGTAATCTTTGTACTGTAAGTGTGAAATGATCCCAAACTTATTCTCTGCCTTTACCGAATGCAGGGGTGTGCAACCGCAAAAACGGTCCGTGTGGAACAAGGATCGCTGTTCTGAACAGGCAGCATAACACGCAGCATAACACGCAAGATAGGAATTAACCAACTCATCGAGGCAGAGATTTTTCCTCCATGGATTTTTGTAATTGAATAACCCTAGTTACAAAGTAATTGTTTCAGCCATAGTCAAAGTGCTAAATGCTTCATCAATGAAATGCAGACTTAAAGAATATGCAAAAGGGCGAGGATAGCAGAATACTATACTGTTTAACAGAATGCCGTAGATTTGAACATAAAGTCTTGTTTTGGCAGAAGTAACAGTGCCTGTAATACATTAAATACATTTAAAAAATGGGATATTTGAGTATGTAGTTGGATTTAATGGATTTGAATGATGAGAGACTAGTCAATATACAGTATAGTAAGGCAATATATGCTATTAGGTCTGTGCAGTCATGCTGCTTGTGTTGCAACTGGGGCTACAAGTAATTTGTTTGGTCTATAACATGTCAGAAAAACACCACCACCACAAACAGAAAAACAACAGTTCACAAACTCAAACCGACCTCATCAAATTATTTTTTTATCTTACCAATAATCTTTAGATGCCCAAAGACATTTATTTTATTATCACATAAACAAAAACTGACTTTTAATGATTGAATGGAGCATCTCTCTGTCGGTAGACTAACAAATTAATTGACTAATCCTTTCATCTCTAAGTTGCTTGGAATTGTAATGGCGCGATTTAATAAGCATTTTTAAACAATATAATTCAACTTACAGTAGATTACAACTTACAATAGACTGTGTATGAACATTTTTACTTAGGGCGCACGCACACTGTCCGTCCGTACCGTGCCCTGTGCTTTAGGGTACTTGTCCCCCCCTCCCTCTCCCCCCGCGGCCAAGGCCCGTTTGTACTCACACTGCCTGGGCCTCGCGTGAATGCTTCTTGCCTGCCTATACGTCATCACGCTGTAACACGTCACACGCATTGAATGACGTCATCTCGATGCGTCACTTTGTTTACAAATCTTTTCATAGACCTCGGAGACGTCAACCATCGCCGCTATTGTTTTAAATGTCCGCGCAGGGTCCGTCTTTTTTTCTATGTCCGAACAGGCGCACATATAATGATGCCAGAACTGCCGTAGACCTCGTACACGTGCACATGCTCGTGCTCGTACATGTGCAAACATGCTTTACAAAAGCCCATCTCTCCCAAACGGTCTGTGGCCGGCAAGCGTGCCCCAGCTAGGTGCGGTAAGGTTGCACTCACACTGGTCAAAAGAACTAGACTTTACCTGTGAAACCTGGCACGGTGCGGATGGACAGTGTGAGTGTGCCCTTAAAGTTAAAGTGTGTAGTACACATGCAGTGTCTTTTATCGCCTCGAAAATGCCGGGCGCTACAGTGACCCAAAAATGAAAGTGCCTAATAAACAGGCTTGTGTGCACTAAAACTACATGGGTCTTGTGCATGAGCCTTCCGCTCGTTTTCATTAAGAACAAGAGTACTGATTAGACCTGTATGTGGTGTCAGTATCATCCTTAAAAAATAGAAAAGATACAATAAAGTCAGCATGTGTTTTTTTCAGTTTCCGTCAGACAGAGACTTGCTGTGGAGTCTCTTGAGTTTTATGCATCTGTTTCAAGGTCCCCAAACCAATCTCTGACCACACTATGAGCTATCCTCCATCCCAACCCTCCTACACCTTTCATCAGGTCTGTTCCAATCCTGACACATTTGTTGCATTCTTAAGTAGGATTGAGGATCAGGACTATAGGCAAACCCTGCCAATTTGGTATCAGGTGGTTATAAAATAAGAGCCTACGTGTTATATAGGTGCATGTTTGTGCATGACTGATTAAGGATTGTGGAAAAGGTTTGGGTGTGTTTTTAGTATTGTGCTGCTGCGGAGGAGGGAGTCCAAGGTCAGTGGGGCGATAATACAACACACACAGTGTAGCTACTTTATTCAAGTAATACTTGCACACACACCAGAGCCCTCTTGACAGCCGCAAATAGACTCGTAACTTTTTTAAGTGTACATTGTAATTATAGTAGGTTTTTCAACATTTCCACTACTGTGTGTACAGTAACTTTATCGTCAGACCGTTTTTCCCCTGGAAATATTGTATTTGTGAGTGTGTCAGCAATACACAAGCTTTGGTATTTATTCTTAATTATTCTTAAGCGCCTCCTCAAACTACCTAAAGGGACATTTTCTCTCAAGTTTCAGTTTATCTGTTGGCTTTGACCTTCTGTGATAGGACGTGTTCAAATTGACCTGCAGTGCTACTGTAGGGCATGTAAATGATGAAATGGGACAGTTTGTAATGTGAGTTGATCTTGGCAGAGGCAAAAAACAAACGTTGGAAATGATACCAAGAGGATCAAAAGGATGAAAGAGTGTGTTTTGGCTGTTGACACACCACTTTATGGGAAAGGCTGCTTCTTGTCGTCAAAGAGATAAGCAGAATATTTGGCAGTTGTATCCGCGCACAGAGTGTAGGTTTATTTCTGTTGAAAGGAAACATTGGAGAGTAGAAAAATGTTACTGTTCCCCGACCAGTTGTGACCTGGTCGTGGACGGCACAGGTTCAAAAGGCTTAAATGCTCCCAACGTCTTGTTGACTCCTGTGGGTATTAATGATATAGGGAAACATGTTCCTCTGTTTGCTCTACTGCACTGAAAATGAGTGTCTTACTTTGATTTTGTTAGTTTAGTACTGTTTGTTTTCCTTGGTACATTTTTTTTTCACTCAGATTTCTGGTTTGCTTTAGCTGAAACAATACAGCACATAAGTCAATCAACAGAAAATGAATCAGTAACTTTTTTAGTCTTTTTTTGTTTTGGTTAAAAATAAACTCCTTAGTTTCTGTTTCCAAATTTTGAGGATTTGCTGGACAGTGTATCTTTAAGTTTTAGACTGTTGGTAAAACAAAACAAGACATTCAAGGACGTCACCTTAGGCATTGGAAATTGTATTGGGGATTGTCAACTTTTTTTTTTTTTTTTTACTTTTTAACAATTAATCGATTGCACAAGATGATGATTTAACAGATAATTCAAATATCAATCATGAAAAAATTGTTAGTTTCAGCCCTACATCCTACACCTACATGACTTCCATATTTTACTATTATATTTAGTAGTTAGGCTGTTTACTCATTAATTGTTTCCTTTTTGTGCATTTTCTTTATTTTTCTTGCATTGACTTAATTTTGTTGTAGCATGACTGGAATTGGAGTAACGTGTGTAAGTTAAAGCTGGTCCAAGATGATATATGTATGATATAAGAACATATGGGGGGGTTTCGACACAATAACATGAAGACTAATATTTAATGGGTGAATAAAACTGGACTTTAGACATCAGTGGGTTGTGGCTCCTCTGTGACGGGGCTCTCAGCCCAGGTGTAGTGTTACAGGCAGGTTTGGAGTGTTCCTGCTGTCTTTAATGTGTTAAACAGTTTTAGGACCTGAGGACAGGTGCTTTGTGGCGCTGTCAACCTTCTGTTACTACGGTAATAAATGACCTGCATACCTGTGTTGGCCCCGTTGAATATCGGCTATCATCTCCTCACCTGCACGGCCATCTTTCTCTCTGTCCCTCACTCTTTGTATCTCCCTTTCTCTTTCACTCGTCCGTCCCCCTTCTCTTCTATCCCCCTCGCATCCGTCACTTTCATCCCAATCCTGTCTTTCCACTTTAGCCTTGCTCTCAATCACTTATTGCTTGTTGTGCACTAATAAATCTTTTATTTCAGCTTCCCCTTTTTTGGCTTCATCCCTCTCTCAATGTCTAATGGCCCTTCTCTAATGTATTTCTCTCTCCTTTCAGTTTTATTACTTGAAACAATTGAGAATGACGACATCGGGAGGAAGACCTTGAAGATCACAGATTTCGGCCTGGCCAGGGAGTGGCACAAAACCACAAAAATGTCAGCTGCAGGCACCTACTCCTGGATGGCCCCCGAGGTCATCAAGTCTTCTCTCTTCTCCAAAGGCAGTGACGTCTGGAGGTGTGATAAATAACAACTTAATCATTTGTGTGTCATTATTACTCATACCTTTGTTTAATATCCCTCCCTCTCTCCTCTTACTTTCTTTTTATGTTATTTGTATGTGCGTCATACACAAGTTATGGTGTCTTGCTGTGGGAGCTGTTAACAGGGGAGGTGCCATATCGGGGTATAGACGGCCTGGCTGTTGCCTACGGTGTGGCAGTCAATAAGTTAACTCTACCGATCCCCTCCACTTGCCCTGAACCCTTCGCCAAGCTCATGGAAGGTAAATGTGTAACATGTTTATAATACTACACTATGTAACGCATGTCCTAAAAAAAAGTTTCAGGAAATTTTTAAAATATTGTTTTATTTGACAGTGGCAATGCACATCACAAGAACATACGCCTGATATAAAACAAGAATAGATGTTATGTCCTGGTTTTAGCAGATTGCTATTTTCCTGGGCAGGGAGGTAGAATAATAAAACGGTAAAAAAGGATTAGTCATTGACATTAGATGTCAACGTGTACGGCAATATATATTGTATCGTGATATATCATATTGTGACGTTTTAACAATACCCATCCCTAGTCTACCAGTTGGTACTGATAGTTCTGTTGGGAGGTTGTTCCATTGTTTTACGGCCATGAATGAGAAGGAATCGCACTTGTTCATATAGATAATGGTCAAGTACCTTAATATAACTACATCTTTGAGTTTTAGTTAAATTCTGCTTCACATCAGGATTAGTAATTTTCATTTGTGTGGTAGGTGGTTTAATCAAAGTTTCCATTGCAGATTTTTTTAGCTTCTCTTATTTGGTCACATACTATCAAAGTGGGCCTGCTGTCAGTATTATTGTTAATGCAACGCATACGCTGTTGACTGCGTTTGTAAATGTGTTAATCTATACAATGTGTGTGTCCAGAGTGCTGGGACCAGGACCCCCACGTGCGTCCCTCCTTCTCCTGCATCCTGGAGCAGCTGTCGGCCATCGAGGAGGCGGTGATGGCCACAATGCCCCAGGACTCCTTCCACAGCATGCAGGATGACTGGCGTGTGGAGATCCAGGAGATGTTTGATGAGCTCAGGACCAAAGAGAAGGTAGGGCAGAGTGATGAAACACACAGTATGATGGCTGGCAGGTGGTTAAATGCATTCTATTTGCAGGAAGTTAGAAACCTCTCCTACGGTTTATGTAACAGACCTTCTTTTATGTGCTACTATCTGCTCTATTATTTTTTAGTGATGATGCATGTTGACTAATCTATAATGGAAATGTGGTGTAAACACACAGAAGCGCTTGGGACAGCTTTTTACAGACTAAAAGGCTTAATTGGTTACTTTCAGTGGAAAAGCTAATCACACGTTTAACAAAACGAGTCATTAATGCAGAGGTGCTTTAGTGTACTTCCCCTTGTTAAGACCTTAATCTGCTTCCTGTATAAGTCTCCCAATGCTGGCTTAAAGAGAGGGGGGTTAATTAGTGTTTGTAGAAACAGCCAGATCAGCACACAGAGGAGGGTCAACAAATGGTGAACTGAATGACACAGAAACTGTTTGTTTTAAGAAGCTTACTTTATGCCACATATTTAATAATTTAGATTATATATTCATATATTTTACCTGGTTCTAGTCTATCAATTATGCAAAACCACCTTTTTAGGATGTACACATTACGTAACTTCCAATCGTGCAAATCAATCACTTTAACACTGATATGCACTGGCATCTGCACTGCCTCACCCTGACATAAAATCCCTATAATGTTTGCTTAGACATTTAAGCTTCCATAAATCAAGCAAAGAATGAAGGAAATAGCTTTAAGCATTGTCTAACATTTTCCCATCACACATTTCACAAGATCTCTTGTGGACTTAACCACTACATCAGTAGATTTCCTGTAAACGTCCCACAGTAATCTGTGTCTAGGTGGGTGGCTGAAGTGGCTTGACTGTAAAGCTGCTTTATGGAAGTCATCCAGTAAGGATTATTATTACTCAGCTGAGAGCAATTAAAGAGAAAATAGAGGGAATGAAGAAAGAGTAAGCCATGGAAGGAGACAAGACTGGTTAGCTTTGTAACAGCAGGCAGTAATCTCCTGAAACCAACATGTTATAGGAGGAGTTATCTAATACGCAGCTACAATCCTGCCCAGTTTATGCACGTCCATCTGCAAGAGCTTTTCTCTTGTTGTATGAGAATTAGAAAATGTATTTCTATTTGTTTGTCTTGGAATGCATTTTCTCTTCTGTCTTACAAGATAATTGTGTCTGAACCCTAATATCTAACATTAGAAATACTGTTTGTTAGTGATTTAACAATTACCACAAATGTAAAAAAGAAACATGACTGTTAAAGTACCTCACATATGTATAATAATCCGCACGGGGTGAGAGAAAGACTTTCTGGATCCATAAAGCACTCTTCTTCTAATCAATGCCAACGCTATCCTGTTAGTTCATTTAAAGTACTCCACCAAAAAGAATCAAAGTCAATGTAGCAGAACCAGAAATAGCATCTTTTTTCAAGACATGCATTAATATTTTTTATTATTTACTGGCGCCTACATTGCCCACAATGCAACTTGACCGCCAACAGTTTGGTCAAAGATTGAGTGTACCCTGTGTTTTGATGACGCTACCTATCTGTCAGCTGTAACCTGAAACAGGCCTCACTCAGCTTGGCTAATACAGGTGTTCAATTGCAGATAAGACAAACTGCTGTACACCATCACTGGCGCAAGAAATTATGACAACAGAAGTCTGTCTGCCAATTTAACCCTTATGTATCTTAATACCTGGTCCTTCCAGGAGCTACGTTCCAGAGAAGAGGAGCTGACGCGGGCTGCCCTCCAGCAGAAGTCTCAGGAGGAGCTGCTGAAGCGTCGGGAGCAGCAGCTGGCAGAGCGGGAGATCAACGTGCTGGAGAGAGAGCTAAACATCCTCATTTTCCAGCTCAACAAAGACAAGCCCAACGTAAAGAAGAGGAAAGGCAAATTCAAACGTTCCCGTCTCAAACTGAAGGATGGAAACCGCATCAGCCTGCCCTCAGGTGAGTGAACAGACTGAACAGTTGTCTTGACAATGTTACTGCGTCTAACCTCGAGATGGAAATTCTACGCGGTTGATGTGAGATGTGACTGAGTAGCCAACATAAGCAGATATCATTTTCATGCTGGGTCCCGTGCCCTGTCAGAGACTCTGTACAGTAGATCTGCTCTGTACAAGCTGATGAAGATCCTGAAGGATTTTAAGTCAATGCTTTACTACTGTTGTGAAAGTATAATATTAAAGCCATTCAGCGTATCTCATTCAAATGTTTGTTTCAGTTGATAAAAAATGGTTAAACAGTGAAAATAATTACTTCTTTAACATCTCTGACAGCAAAATGAACCACACAACTGCTCAAATCATGTACAATAACTAAGAATGAATGAATGAATGAATGAATACAGTTTTTGTTGGTGTCATGCAATACCCCAAATTCTTAAAAGACATATCCAGAATGTTGGGTTCTACAAAAAGTGTAAACATGCATGGATTTCAATAACTTTCAGACATTTATATCTACAATAAAAAAACACTAACAAAACATAAAAGACATACAGGAGGACATTAGTATATAAGTTATAATTCAATAACTCCCCCTGCCTTCTTTTCCAGGCTTTTAAGACAAACTTAGTAGACTTCAATGACCAAATGAATGTTTGATCGTCTGTATCTGTAAGAGTTCAGACATTAGTAAAGTACATAGAAATGGAAAATTGTCACTCACTTCATCACAGTATGTGCAAAAGTGTATAGTGTCTGTGTGCCCTTGTCTACTGTTTGTGCTGCTGGTGCAACATTGGCATTGTGCTGGACATCTAAGGGTCCATGTTGGCGTGTGATCTCTCTGACTGTAACTATTCTGAGTGTATGTGCATGTTGCATTTTGCAGACTTCCAGCACAAGATCACCGTGCAGGCGTCACCTTCCATGGACAAGAGGCGGAGCCTTCATAGCACCAGCTCCTCTCCTCCCAGCAGTCCCACACTAATCCCCCGGCTACGAGCCATTCAGCGTGAGTTCGCTTTGTTTTTTCCAAGTTTCCCTTACCTGCTTATCGAAAGAAATGTAACAATTCTGAAGAAAATCACATCAGCTCTCTGAGAATTTCATGGGAACATGGGAATAGTGCTACAACGATGAGAGCTGTGTGAACAAAAGCTCCAGAGGCACAAGCAGTCAGACAGTTGTTTGAACAGTTTGATGATGTTGTTAGTCACGCATCGACGCCTCTGCAATAACTGGAGCAAATTCCTCTCGAGTTAGCATTTATGGTAGATGGTGATATTTAGACAGAGGGAGCAAACTGCTGCTCAGAGTCAGTGCATTTTTATGTGGACTGATTTTATCTTGCTTTGAGTTACAAGATATGATTGTATTAATTATCCAAGAGGGATATTTCACAATCTTTATTATTATGGATTGATTCCATCGGTGTCCACACTAACTAACTATGCTCTGTGATCCGTGTCATGACGAATTATGTTTACACAGTCTGCACGTGTACGTATCTCACTCGAAAAGCATGCAGACGGATACATGCAATATATGTAATATAACTGTGGACATGGAGACATATGTAGATATACATTCATGCCCTTAAATACATCCCTGCATTTATACTTTTATACTTTATAGGCTTTCTTCCGTTTAACATCCTGTTATAAATGTTTCACAGCACATTTAAGGAGCATCCACAGCACCTGTGTAATGACGCTCATGATGGTTAGAGGTGACATGTATGTTTTCCTCTTCAGTGACGTCCCACATGCGGAGACACAGTTTGTATGTTTACCAGCAGGATGTTGATCTGACCAGCGAGCTCACAACCTCCCGTGGGCTCAGGAGGAAAGGCAAGCCAATGGCTACGCACATGCAACGCTTGTGTGTGTGGCTAACAGCACCAAGTGCTGCATGCGATGTGTTTTTTCGCTATCTTTGATTGTTGGAATGGCTAACGGCTTCCCAATCAGAGGGGATTGATTCCTGATGTGTGTAATGTGACAAGACTTTGGTGTTTGCTGTTGGTTAAACTTGGTTCACAGGCGCTCTTAGTAACAGTGAGGAGGTTTATGCCACAGACTTGGGCCAGTCTGCTGTCCATACATATGTTTTAATGATCTTATATTATGTGGTTAGGTCATTTGTGCTTTTAAAAATGTACTGGTAGTGCTGTTCATTCGCACATTTTCTTAGTTCTGAGCATTTGGCCCCAGTCTGTTGCTTCTACGGATCCTCCCTTCCCTCACACCTTCACAAAGACTAACCTAAAGCTATAAAAGTTTTCAATAACAGCTTTTTGTGTTCTGGTTACTGCTTTTTGGGTTTTTGATTTTACATTTTCAGAAATGAATAAACATACATACAATGGTGCTGTTTTCTAGTGTGAAAAGGTTAAACAGTCAGTTTGAATCTTCCTGAACCAAGTAAAACAGTTATTTAAGATAATATATATATAAACTTTTAAGAGAGAACAGCCAGGAATTCATTGTTTATGTAGTCTTTTTAAGAGGTCTTTGACAACATAGTCGGAGAGAGAGAGAGATGACAGATAACATTTGATCTAACATCTTTTCAATAATCTTACTAACAGGTCTACACCAGATTCCCTATCAGGGCCATGGTTTCTTCCTGTAGTGGGTTGACTCTGGTGAAACTAACAGTATGGTTTGATTTGTTAACAGTTACTCAAGATGAGAGCAACCGTACATGGGGCCGCAGCACCCTCTTCAGGCCAGAGGAGTTTGATGATGTGAAAAAGGGAATCAAGAAGAAAGGAAGAACCTGGGGCCCCAGTTCAGTACAGAGCAAAGAGAGGCCTGCTGCTGCTGAGAGGTATGTGTGTGAGAGTGTACACACACACACACACACACACACACAGAATGAAACAGACTAGTTCTTTTTTGTAATCACTAGAATAGGGTGTAGCTGTCCTTACACACCAACATAACTATAATTTATACCTATATTTATATCTGAATGTTTTCTACAGAAGTAAGGTAACATACCATATAAATATAATCTCTATAAACAGATTCTGCATGGGAGTGTAGAATCCTTAGGCAACATAGGAGTAGTACGTTCCAGCCATGTTTGAGCATGCTTTGGTTGTGGTTAAGCAAATAGCTGATGGGGTCAGAGAATGCAAAAAATACTACACACTACCACCAAAAAATTTAAATATTTTCTATTTCATGTTTTCTTATGTGTGGCATCGTTTCCCGTGCGTCATTTTCAGAGTGCGTCCTCTGTCAGACGGCAGTAACCCCTGGTCCACCAGCCTGGTCAAGTCTCAGAAGTCTGTCCCCCTCGCTGCCCTGTTTGCTGAACAAGGTGAGCTGGAACTCCATATTTTGATATTAGAGTAATTATTTTGAAAATGCACAGAACATTTTGTGGCTAATAGCTGTTGTTTTGTTTTAAATTCTTTCCTTTTTTTGAGTGTCTTCACTTGTAACTTTTAAAATAGGGTTTCCTGACTTGACAAAATCCATTCAGTAATTTGTTTTGTTAGGTCCACTTGCATGACTGGTAATGCTTGTAAAGGGAAGGGGAAAGTGGGCTTGTTTGGAGAATGTTTATTTGTTTACAATGTCCGATTCACACTTCTGTGTCTTCAGCGGGTGCCGGTAAAGACGAGGCGTTCTCCCAAGAATGTCCCGACAACAGCTCCAAGCCAAAGCAGCTCAAGTTCCCCAACCAGGTGTACATCGATCTACCTCTGTGGAGGGACGAGCAGCAGCCTCAGAGCCCCGGCGGGCATGGTGGGTCGGGAGATGCTGGGGTCGGGGCAGTAGTTCAGGGTGGCACACCAGAATCCCCGGACGACCCCTACACCACAACATCCACCTCGTCCACCTCCACCACCCCGCAAGTCACCCCCACCAACAGCCTGAAGCGGACGTCAGCTCGCCGCAAGACTGACTCAGTGCTGTATGGCTGCGGCTCGTTGCTGGCTTCAATTGTGCTCGGTTATGACATTAGGGAGGCTCTCAAAAACTCAGCTCCTGGGGAAGATTGCGAGCCCCAGCGTGAGGAGAAAGAGAAGAAGAAGAAGGAGGGCCTGTTTCAGCGAGCAACCAGGTTCCGCCGCAGCACCTCACCGCCGCCAAGCGGTCGCTCCCGCAAAGAAGAGGCATCGTCAAACCACACCGCCACCCAACCTGTCAATCTCATCTCCATGTCAGCCATTATGGAATGCAACTCCACCAAGTGTCTTATACAGTCTGAGGCGGAGGTGTCACAGTCC
The DNA here is from genome assembly GCF_963691815.1 of Echiichthys vipera. Lineage (NCBI taxonomy): Eukaryota > Metazoa > Chordata > Actinopteri > Perciformes > Trachinidae > Echiichthys > Echiichthys vipera. The sequence continues at coordinate 22,771,822 of NC_139836.1, forward strand.
GGTCTAGGGAAGGTTGAGCCTGTGCCTGCCAATCATCACACCGAGTCATCCAGACCTGGTCCAGCAGCTTCCACAGAAGGCCAGAATGACAGGACTGCAGCTAACACTCAGACACCAGTGCGAACCCAAAGCCAGCCACCAGAGCAGAGCAACCACAACACAGGAACACGCCTACGCAGGAAGAAATACACCACCAACCACAATAGTAAGTAACACAAAAACAATGGTAAACGGAAGTAAGCATGTATATAAGGTCTTAAAAATATATTTATGCTCCAAAAATGTATTTTCCCCCATCTGTTTCCAGCCAATGGCCCACCCACTCTGCCTCCTCCAGCCACACAGAAGAAGCGGGAGAAAGAGAAGGACGGAGCATCAGAGAAAATCTCTGGTGGGGAGGCCTTCTCCAGACCACGGCCAGTGTCCTTCAGGGCCAAACCCCACGCCTGGGCCCTGCTGCGAGGACGCAACAAGAGCTACTCCCTGGGCCACTACTCCGGAGAGAAGACGGCGCAAAACCTAAGCGTGGTTCTGTCCACAGATGTGGGGACAGGCTGCTCCCTGCTGGACATGGACACAGAGGGCCAGAAACGAGACTGCACTGTGCCCCTCTGCCGCATTCAGAGTTCCCCGGGACGGCCCTCCGTCTTCGAGCTGGAGAAAAAGTTCCTCTCTTAGGAGCCTTGAAAAGTGATCTGCTGTGATCATAGTTTATCCCATACGATATACAGTAGAGTGTTTCAGAACAGACGGACAGAATTTTTGGCCTAAAACTCCTGGAGGGTTTAGAACCGGGCTGCCTTTTTTTTTTTTTTTAAAGTTCTATAACATAGAACCCAGCTTTGTCTTAGTTCTAGAACATAGTGATATCAGTGTTCTAGAGCCAAGTCTGAGACTTCTAGAAGACATCCTTGTCACAGGAGTTTAAGAATGTGCACGGTCTCACACACTGCCTTGACTCATTCTAGAACACGCGTGGTTCTGAAACCTGAGCAGAACATCCCTAACATCCTCTGGTTCCTCGGTGCTCAACTGCCACCTCTGTTCGCTCATCTCTCTCTTTATCTCTCCCCCCCCCTCTCTCCCTTTTGTTACCTTCCTCCTTTCTCGTTCTGTCGGTGCAGCTAAACGTTGACCGCTGCTGCAGCTTTTGCAACACAATACCCTCACCTTTTTATTTATATATATATTTTTATAGGTAATTTAATATGAAGAGACTTGACCTTACCTTAGCAACCAGCAGGACATACATTCCATGTCAGTTTCAAAGTTGTGTGACCAAGCTTTTAGATTTTTTTTTTTTTTTGACTTGAGAATCATGCATGCATGTACCCTTAAAATGTTGAACAAAAAAAATCCTTATGCCTTGTTTGTAAATATTTCTTTTTACCCCATTCTCAGCCTAATGCTGGCAGTTGTTTTCTATTGCATATATGCTGTTTTATGACTGTTTTTAAAAGTCAGTGATGCTGCAGTACCGTTTGTGTTCTAGGGACAGGTGACATACTAGATCGTAGCAGGGATGCAAGTTTGTTTCCTCCCAGAATGCCCTGAAGATTTTAGCGATGCAGGTAGAAAAACACTGGACGTTCTACAAAGCGAACGTGGAGTCTTGAAAGTTGGATTCAATTTTAAATCGCCATTGTGGTGAAGTGTTGCTAATATGGATTTTTCTAAGAGTATTTATAGAAAAGGTGTTTTTGTTTTGGTTAAATTTTCCCTATACCCAGCACTGCAGCAGATTGGGGGAACACTTCAGCCACATATATTCACGTCAGGAAAACCTGCCTCAAATGAATGACTTTATAATCTAATCCCCCCCGATGACAGCTGATTGGCTGGAACTGTAATGACACGGCATAAATTTAGATTTAAAGTGTGGAAGGATTAATATCCAGCCTGGGAGTGGCCACATGGGAGATTGTTTAGAACGTTTAAGTGCACCAAATGGCAATAAGTTTAGTCTAAAAAAACAGATCATGTGCCTTCAAGTAAAAGTCAAGTTTCTCCTTATGTCTAATCAATGTCCTCCGTTTTATCATGTGCACTAAATCGTGTCATTTATGCAAATCATTTTTATGCACCATGAAGCAAACGGTTTCCCCATGCAGCCCAACAGGAAGGTCTGGAGACATTTGAGGAGAGAATTTAGCTCAAGAGTGAAGACGGTTTCATGATCACACTGTAAACGTACAGCCAGTTGAATGGCTTCCTCAGGATTACAGGGTTTGATATCCTGATTAGATGAACAGGTTTTTCCTCCAGACCTCTGCTCAGTATATAACACATCAAGTCACTCCCTGGCCCTCGCTCTAAAAGTTGAACAAATGTTACAGTTGACTGATGATCATATTCCCCCAACTTGTTTTTGCTGTCCGTACTCCAGTCTCTTTTTTTAAGAAGTTAATTAGAAAATGTGTCCTGCTTTTGAAGGACAGACCAAGGGCTCATTTACCATCAGATAAGAATTCCCAAATGGTGTAAATATGATTGTGATTCCTGATGTGTATATCCCTGTGGCATTGTATGATGATTTTAGAATGTGAAGCATCCCATATTGTGTATTTTATGACCACTGACTGTCAAACCAACACTGTAAAGGCCTTACTAATCATCAAGCTGTTATAGGGGCAGTTTACAAGCCAAGATACCACTGGATTTAACCTTTTCTTTAATGAATTGGGGGTTATCTGTAAATACCATAATGCACTGGTGCTGTAAAGCCCCCTCGAAATAGTTTGGTCAGTTTAAAGCTCAAGTCTGTCATCCACAGTCACAAAACGTTGTTGGTTAGCGTCTAACGAAAAAGGTTTTGTCTGTTAAGGTTCGCGACGACTCAACATACCCAAATAAACATTCCACTACATTTGAAAAAACTGCAGCAAACATAATTGTGATATAAAAGAGGTGCATTCAGGCTTCTGGCTAAGGGACCAAATTCAGCTCTACCAGCACTAAGGCCTCTCTGTCTTCAGGACCAAAACCACTAAGTGAACTAGCTGCTAGCGAGGAGTTCGTACAAAGAAAACTACTCTGAAGAAAACGTCACAAACAAACTCAGAGGTGCAGCGCTGTTGCTGAAAGACCCAATCACCCTCTGAACAAATAACGAGACTTCCTGTTTAACTGTCTTTAAAATCACCGAACGTCTGTCACGCTGAATGTGTCAGATTTAGCTTTGAGTACATCTGTTTCAGTGAACTCTTTTTTTTTTTTTTTTTTTTTGTTATCATTACAGTATTGGTTATTTCAGGCCTGATGGATCAAGAGTATCAAGTTTATCAACATTTTGAATAAAGTCTAAATCAAGACTAATGTTGACTTTGTTTTTCTTTAGATGCAGAAATACTACATTAATATTTAAAGGTTGATTATGTAGAATCTTTATCAAAAGCTATATATTTTTTAAATAATACACCCACGGGGTGTTTTGAGGGGTACAGAATGAAAGTATTGCTTTTCCATAAAAAAATGTATTTGGTCTGAATTAATATTCATCTCATCTCATCTTCATCCGCTTATCCGGGGTCGGGTCACGGGGGCAGCAGCTTTAGCAGGGGACCCCAAACTTCCCTTTCCTGGGCCACATTAACCAGCTCTAACTGGGGGATCCCGAGGCGTTCCCAGGCCAGTGTGGAGATATAATCTCTCCACCTGGTCCTGGGTCTTCCCCGAGGCCTCCTCCCAGCTGGACGTGCCTGGAACACCTCCCTAGGAAGGTGCCCAGGGGGCATCCTTACTAGATGATCCTGAACCACCTCAACTGGCTCCTTTCAACGCAAAGGAGCAGCGGCTCTACTCCGAGTTCCTCACGGATGGCTGAACTTCTCACCCTATCTCTAAGGGAGACTCCAGCCACCCTCCTGAGGAAACCCGTTTTGGCCGCTTGTACCCACGACCTCGTTCTTTCGGTCATGACCATAGGTGAGGGTAGGAACGAAGATTGAGCCGTAGATCGAGAGCTTTGCCTTCCGGCTCAGCTCTCTTTTCATCACAACGGTGCAGTAGAGCGACTGCAACACCGCCCCCGCTGCTCCAATTCTCCGGCCAAACTCACGCTCCATCCTCCTCTCACTCGTGAACAAGATCCTGAGGTACATGAACTCCTTCACTTGAGGAAAAAAAAAATTGACGGGTTTGATAATGACTTTCTGTGCCAGTCAATTGCGGGTTGCCACGGTTGTCTGTTGTGGAATCATTTTGAGTTGAGAGCTAGCTACTCGATTACACACCACTCATGACTTCCAGTTGAAGACTGGCTCACGTTAAATACTGTTGTAAAATTATTGGATTCGTCAAAATTAGTCGTTACACTGTATAATTTATCACTTGACACAGTCTGCAACAAACCTGGCAACCCGACTGCTGGAATTATGTTTTGTTGTTGCGACTACAATCTTGAGACACTAGATGGTGGTGTTCTGCTCATTCTCCAGATTCAACCTTTAATGCTGTTTTCTTTTCTAGGCTCGAAGATAGCCCTAGCTCGCAGTGGCACGGTACTGGAAAGACGACTATTGAGGGGCCGCAGACGCGGTAAGGAGGTCAGAAAGTATTAAGAGACGGTATAGACACATTGTTGATTTTCATCCTTTGATGGGATCAGTTGACAGAAAGTAAAATATAGAACAAAACCAGCCTTATCTTTAAAGTTTCAACTAAATAAAAAAGGTTGACTTAAACTGACGAGACAGAATGAACCAGTGTAAACAGTGTCTGTGGCTTTTATTTGTAACATGACACATACAAGTACACAATACATTCTCAAAGTTTTGCATCTGAATAGTGTTGAAGTGTAAACCCACTGCTTCACAGCAAAGCTCCCGTGAGATTTTGTCACAGTTTCTTCACTTTAAAGACATTTTTCTACAAAAAGTTAAGATGATGCTAATCGATCCTTACAGGTGAGTCGGATACAAACCCTCCAGAGTGTTGCCGTACTGGAGGGTAAACGTGTCACAGTGTTCACTTGCCGTTGGAGGAAATGTTTCTCCATTCACAGGACACAAACAGAAACGTCAAGACAAAAAATAGCTCAACGCAAGCTGAACTACATGTTGTGTTTTCTGCCTGATGCTGCGTCACAGACTGGAGTCTGTTGGAAGAATAAGTGAATAGGTTCACTGTGCCTGTAGTGCGTCTTAAGTGAAAACTGAGCTGTGATTCATGAAAACGACAAAACTAAAAAAACAAACTAATCTTATAGAAAAAGTACCGGGTGCTCACGATTGGTAGTTAATTCCAGGTGAATGCAAGGTGCTTTTGAAGTCAAACTTGTAAGAAAAAAAAAAAAAGAGAGAGAAGCCACAGGGGCTGGGTTTACTTTAGGCCTGTTGCATCGAGCCAAGGATGCAGTTCAAATACCTTTACTGGTTTAGGGCACAATAATATTCAATGAAAGTCCACTCAATAGCTTTGAACCACATCACACATCACCAATGGATGGAGTTCGCTCAGTGATTCACTGAGGGTAAAAGAAATCCGGTCAATAGACCTTGAGTTAAGATTATTTTTTTCAAACTACTATTTCTAATTAACATTCGAAAACAACATTTACCATAAAAAAAAAGCTCTTCTTGAGTGAAACAATATGTCCTGGAGGCTGAAATCATTCAAGTACAGTAAGCTCAAAGTGAAAGTTTACCAACACAGGTCAACGTGTCAGATCCTTAATGCTTTTGAGAATAAAGTGCATCACTTTTATTGCCATTGGTGTTTATGGCTGCAGCCGTCGAGGTAGCGATGGATGATTAAAGCTGAACTGGTGGATGAAAAGTGCGGGTCATTCAGTGTGTCACGCTGGTCGAGTGCACCTGCAGCATAGTGAACAAACAAAGACAACGGAGAAGAGGGAGAGAAAGATGAATGGACTATCTGTCCAGAATGACACTATAACTGCTCTACACATCCGTCGCAGACCTAAAAATAGTGCAGGGCGGGTAGAGCAGAGGTAATTATAGTCATTGTGGAGAAATTCTCTTCCAGGGGTTTCATTATCCCTCCCTCTTTCTGTCTCACTGCCCTGAGCGATTGTTGCGCGACAGCTGATACTTGACTTCTCATTTGGGGATCTTTTGTCACAGCAGAGAGGTTACCTTTCACTCTCCAACGATACTGTCCGGCTCAGACACAGTCACACAAAGCACACACTTGTACCGTACTCTCGCAGATAAAGTCGCTTTTTACTGTTGTAGTCTTCACTTTTGACTCAACAAAGTGATCTTAGCTGTTTGGTAGAGCACATTTTGAGTCACTGTAAAAATGTGTTGAACTTAAGTCAACCTGACTGAGCCATTTCTACCGTTCAGTGTATGTCGTCCTAAAGAAATCCACCAGATGTCGCTGTGCTCCTTAAATGGTCTGCCATTTCAGTTCCGTTCATGACAACAACAAAAAGTCCCTCCAGGCATGATGAGGGCAGATTTGTGAAACTTTACACGACAAAAATGGGGCGGCTGTGGCTCAGTGGAAGAGTGGGTCGTCCTCCATTCGAGAGCTTCCCCGGTCTGCATGTCGAAGTGTCCTTGGGCAAGACACTGAACCCCGAATTGCTCCTCGTGCTGCACATGGGTGTGTAAATGTGGTGTGAATGATTAGATTAGATGGTATGAAGATGTCCAACGCCATCAGTGTGAATGTCTGTGTGAATGGGTGAATGTGACAAACACTGTGAAAGCGCCTTGAGTAGTCAGAAGACTAGAAAGGCGCTATATAAGTACAAGTCCATCCAGAAAGGACTCATAAAAACACGCTCTACCAAACAGGTCGTTTGTCCTTTTATGGTAAAGGTAGTGGAGCTAAGCCACTTTAATTCAAATCTATTTGTTACAGAAAAAAACTCATTCATTGTTGTCATATTTTGTTATTCCGATGCTAAAACCAAACACTGACATTTAGTGATAGAGGTAGTGATGCTAAAATGATAATATATTATAATGAAATAAAAAATGTATGAATATACATTGTTGTTAATGTCATATATATATATAATGTTATTATTCATATCTGATAAACAAATGATTGACATCATATGATCATTCCATAGTAAATATATTTAAAAAAATACTAGTATTGGTAATGCTACTAGTTCCATGGTAACATATTGACATGTTTGTACACATGTTGCATTGTGACAGTACATGGGGGCACCAGCAGCTCAGTCCATAGGTGACTTGGCTGGGAACTGGAGGGTCGCTGGTTTGAGTCCCTGTGTGGACCATGAATGGAGCGTGGACTGGTGGCTGGAGAGGTGCCAGTTCATTTCCTGGGCACTGCCGAGGTGCTGTTGAGCAAGGCACCGAACCCCCAACTGCTCGGGGCGCCGGTCACTGGCAGCCCCCTCGCTCTAACATCTCTCCATTAGTTGCGTGTATATAGGTCCTGTCTGAGCATGTGTGTGTATTTCGGGCCTGTGTGTGTGTAACATGAAAAAATAGAGTGAAAATTGAGTTTCCCCATTGCGGGATGAATAAAGGAATTCTTCTTATAATTGTTCTTTTTTTTTTACCAGCCCCAACAGCGTCCATCTGTCTGTGATAGCGTTGTGAACGTGCAAGACAGCCACGAAACTCATTTTTCTTAGTGAGGACATTAAAGGGTTGACAAACTGAAAAGCTATGTAATGTAATAATGAGAAAAATGAGATTCTGGAGATGATCTGAAGACTACCAGGTGAGTGTGTGTTCATACCTGTGTGATCAGAGCGTACTAAAACATTTCACAGAGCTACGGTCGCTGCTCTTGGCCTGGAGGGGGATTAGGGTCTGGGCTTGGAGGCAGTATTTGGTCTTGTGCTTCAGGTCTTTCAGAGTGAGCTTGTTGGAGCAGCAGTCCATCTCAAACACCTCCTGAAGATGATAGAAAAAGGTGAGAGACAGTAAGTAAGGGAGTGTTTTGTTTTGGACTATGATGCACGGTTGTACACGTGAAACAATCTTTACATATGATGTCGTGCACTCTGACAGCAAATTGAGCTATAAATGAAAAATTAAAGAATTAGTTGTGGGAAAAATGTAAGTTGTCTTTCTTTGGGTTGTTGTTCTTCTCTTTTTGTTGATGTTCTTGTTTTTGTTGTTCTTCTTCTGCTCTTCCTCTTCCGCCTCATCTCTTAGTAGTGGGAGTTTAAATGTCATCCGTCTCTAGTTTAAGCACGCTACCTTTTATGTGTTCCACGCTTCAGCTGTGTGTGTGTGTGTGTGTGTGTGTGTGTGTGTGTGTGTGTGTGTGTGTGTGTGTGTGTGTGTGTGTGTGTGTGTGTGTGTGTGTGTGTGTGTGTGTGTGTGTGTGTGTGTGTGTGTGTGTGTGTGTGTGTGTGTGTGTGTGTGTGTGTGTGTGTGTGTGTGTGTGTGTGTGTGTGTGCGCGCGCGTACCTCCTTTCCACTGGCGTGTATGAGGTAGATCTTGTAGCGGAGGCTGCTGTGCATTTTTCGGACGAGCAGCCTGGGGGGCTTCACGCGGACCACAATCCCTTGCTGCGTGACGTTCAGCCTCAGTATCGGAGAGCTGATTTTGGCTGCAGATACAATATAAGTATCTTGCTTAGTCTCTATTTCTTTGCATGCATGATGGTGCACAAAATCAAAGTCATGAAAGAGTGGCAGAGTACCAGAAAAGACAGGGGGGAGGAGGAGAAGATTATTTTGTTGCTGTTTTTGTATTTTTTGAAGAAGAAGCAACAAGACATCTTGTTCTTCAAGCCCATTTGAGTACATTTCCACTCCTGGTAGATCTGATTTAAGAACAACGTCTGTTTCAGGTTGTGTGTTCTTCTGCCGGTCGTTGCATCATTTTGGGGAAGCAAGTAGACGAAGAAGAGGATGTAGACGACGAAGAGGAGGAGGAGGGTAAATACTCACTGTCCCAGCGTGGGCTGAACCTTGGAGAGAGGGCCCAGGCTGATTTGCTGGAGGGCAGGGAGGAAGCATGCACTCTGGCATAGTACCACTCTCTGGGGTCAGAGGTCACGATGCTGAGGTCACACTCGCACTTCTTGATCCCCTGACAGCCTTCCACATCCAACCACTGAGGCTCGCCATAACTGAAGGGCAGAGAGTGGGACAGACACAAACAGATTTTTATTTCACTCCAGGCAACATGGATCATATTTACACACCATACTGGCATCATTATCATGATATGAAGTTTTGATACTCTTCTTAACAAGTACTGCAATGTTTGGTTCAACATTCAAAACGTTTCTTTAAAAAAACTCTACCTGGCTAATATGTGGTAATACAGCATTGTTTAATATTTTATTCATTTACCTGTGTGTGTGTGTGTGTGTGTGTGTGTGTGTGTGTGTGTGTGTGTGTGTGTGTGTGTGTGTGTGTGTGTGTGTGTGTGTGTGTGTGTGTGTGTGTGTGTGTGTGTGTGTGTGTGTGTGTGTGTGTGTGTGTGTGTGTGTGTGTGTGTGTGTGTGTGTGTGTGTGTGTGTGTGTGTGTGTGTGTAATGTCTCACATCTTCCACTGGACGTAGTACTGCAGTGAGCTGCTGTTGGTGGGTGGAGTCCAGTGCACGATGTTTTTATAGTCCACAGAGTCAAACCCTACCTGGGTTGCTGGAGCGAGCGTCTCTGGAACCGAGTAAGTTATTGATTACATACTGTATGTGATGCTCTTACCTCCTTCATAATAGCATCAGCATCAGTGATTGGTTGGTTAATAAATAGTACTGGTGTGTATTACACAGCACATCTTAAAGCTGTAGGTAAAACGCAAAGAAACTAGAAGAAATAAGTCAGAATTTGAAGCAAGTGAGGCGTTGCTCTGGCTCTCCCTCCTCTCTTTCCTGAGGCAACAGGAACGCTCTCTCTCTCTCTCTCTCTCTCTCTCTCTCTGAAATGATCTGTGATTGGCCAAAGTGTACCGTCACGGTCTACATGTTTTAAAGCCTGAAAACAGGAGGTGCAGGCGTCCAGTTTTCTCACTCGAATTACAATATGATGAAAGGTTATTCTAGATCACCAAAATAGCCTGCCTACCACAGCTTCAAGTAAAAAACAACTAATGTATTTACAGACAGGACAGTAAAACGGAAAAATGAAATAAGTGAGAACACATTAAAAGTGTGTTACAGCCAGTGCTTCAACTTGAAGTGTGCATCTATTCCAAATAGCTTCTATACAGGCTCTGAAATTGTATTACAAAGTCAATATTTAGTGGGACAGACCTTTGAGTGTCTCACAAACACAGGGCTCAGCAACCTGGAATACAGTTCCTTCTTCAAATCTCAGAGCTCATTACAAACTCCCATTACTCTCACAGCAGTCATTCTACCCTCAGCCAGCGCCAAGGTAAGTCAAATCTCTACTTTGTTCTTCTTCGCTGGCGTTTGCTGACATGTTTACTCTTATGATGATTCAGAGACGCTTAATGTCTGCTGTACCGGTTTGTTTTTCTCAGAGACCACTGCATTTAAACTTACAGCACTGAACCTAAACCTGTGAACTCAACACTGATTTTAAAAACATCTGAGTGAGAAATTGGTGTGACTTTGAAATCAAACCTGTCAGACAATAACGACCTACATGTCATTAATCAAATAAATATATCAGAGGTTACCTTGAGCTGTGACCCAGACACCCAGGCTCCCCAGCAGCACGGCAGCGAGCAGCAGCAGACGGGTCATGGCGTTGATGCTGTAGGAGGACGACGGACGAAACGAGCCAGACTGGACTGATGCTGTTGGCGACACGCCCGCCTTTAACATGCCATTAACTTCCCCTTTTTATATTCCATGATGCACCACCATTTATGGCAGTTCTGACATGAGGACACTGCCACAGTGTTACACGGTTCGACACAGAAGTACAGTTTTGTGCAATTGGCACGTGACAGGGTTCATTACAAAACACGGCGTGACGAATCACTTTACTAATGTTCCAGCCTCATCCGTGCTGAGATTTTGTCTTCATGTGTAACTCAGTTAACGTTAAACCCTACATGTAAAGATGGCGCTGACAAAGATTAACAATAAAAAGACCAAACCTTCAGTCTTCCTGGAGTCAGGTTAGAAATACTGGAGCTGAATGACTCTTTTCTGCTGGGCTTCAGGTCTTTGCATCCTCAGGTGGTGGAAAGAACCTTTTTTTACTAAACACAGAGTACGGATGGGTGGTGGTGGTGGTGGTGCGATGGAAACTGATGAAAATCAAAATAGATGAGTAAAAAAATGGACTATATTGTACTCTGTGTCATCTTCAGTATGTGTGTGTATGTTATATATTATAATAATATAAAGAATAATATAATTTATTCAGATAAATATCTTTATAATAGAATTATGCTTTGTTAGATACAGAACAAGGATAGTTGAAGAATGACAAATGGAAGTTATTATTATTGTTATTATTACTTTATAGCTAGAAGGCAAAATATCGCAGTACGTTTTATTTCAGTAATATTTATTTAAAAGGGGTGGAATACAATGAGTTTATACTTCTTCCCACTCCTTTTCAGGTATGTAAACAGAATTTATATTTTTCAGTTTACTTTGTTATTGTACATTTATCCCCCCCCCCCCCCCCCCCCCCGTTTCTTTTTTCCTTTTCTTTATGACTGCCCATTAATGTATGATCATTTAGATTTTTCACATATTCGAAATAAACTAAACTAAACCTAACTGTTCATTTCACAGCAGTGGTTCTTGAATTGTGTCTGGGCGACATGGCTGACCCCGAGACTAGTCACAGAACAAGCTCAGTTATAATTCCATATAAAAAAACATTATCAAGAACATGTAATGAATGTGAACCCTCGCATTAGTTTCCGTGTTGTGCAAATTCAGAAAATGCCAGTTAAACTTTGCCCAAAGTGTGAGAGTTTTAAGACACAAAGCTCTCCTTGTACACTAACAGTGACCCCGAGAGCAAACCAGGTGTCTTTACTCTTTGGTTAAGGCTGATGTTTTTGCTTAATGAGCATCACTTTTCTTTGCCCTGCACAACAGCTGGATTCTCCTGATATCACAAGGTCGCGCAAGATTTGCGGGGTCACAGATCACACACAAAACCCTCTTGTCAGGCTCCAAGTAATGTGTTTGTGTTCAGACTCATGCTTATCTTGCTAATCAGCGTCTAGTGAGGAGCTACTGGTGTGTGTGTGTGTGGGTGACAATGACACGAGAGGTGACTTTTCCTGTAATATCTTCAGTAACAACAGAAGTGGAGAGAATTTCTTCGTTGAAAGAAGAGCAAAGAACGAGGCTGAAGGCTTTTCTCGATGGAAATGAAGTTAGACGGGGGTTCATCCAATCACATGGCAGGTGTGTTATGTTTTGTTGTTTCTAACGACGCCTTATTCAGATGTTTCTGGGGCGGCAGTAGCTGGACCATGAATGGAGCGTGGACTGCTGGCTGGAGAGGTGCCAGTTCATCTCCTGGGCACTGCCGAGGTGCTGTTGAGCAAGGCACCGAACCCCCAACTGCTCGGGGCGCCGGTCCAGTGGCAGCCCTCCCTGACATCTCTCTATTAATTGCATGTTTATAGGTCCTGTTTGTGCATGTGTGTGTATTTCGGACCTGTGTGTGTGTAACTTGAATAATAATAGAGTGAAAAAAAATCAAATTTCCTGTTGTGGGATTAATAAAGTAAATCTTCTTCTTCTTAAACTAACTCTCCGCACAGGCATATTCCTTGTATCAGGCATTTGTTTGTTCTGTGAAGGTTAGAAGAATTGTCGCACTGTGTCGATACATGTTGACACAGCGGCAAGTATTTATTACTGGAACAGGTGATTAGCTGTCCAAGCAGTTGACTGGCAACACCAGCAGTTTACTTGAAATGTGTTGCGTAATGAAACTCAGTGACAGCAGAGAGAGGGAAAGGAGGAGGGGCGGCAACTTATCTAATTCTTTTCTCACACTTCATGTTTCCACTTGGTGTTAATGATTTATTATATTGTTAATAGGTTTATAAATATCTAGAAGCGGCTGAGACGATGTTATGCAACTTACAAATGAATCATGACTGTGCTAATTCAGACTCATATCTGACGTCGTTACAGTTGCACTAAACTTCAAATGTCAAATGTGCAACGTTTCAAACGTTGTCATCGTTTCAAGTTCTCACAGATTGATTTGTTTTCTTGTCTACCATGATAGTTCATCGTAAGTTTGCAACTCCTGTATTCAGTTTTAGTCAAACTTTTACTGCATTGATACAGCGTTGGTAACTTTTGGTCACACAAATGACACATACCACACAATACTACATTAGTGAATCCCAACCAGGGGTACTTCAGTATTCAGGGGGTACAGGGACAGATAAAGGAAAACTAGAAGTCGGACCTTGATATATAAAAACATCCACATGTTGAGTGAAACTGAACTCTAGGTGTTGCGTTTGAGAATGTGTAATAAGAAGGTATCCAGTAGCAAAATGGTTCGAGGGACCTCCGTAGCCATCAGGGCCCTCTCTCAACCCACGTGTTTGCATTTATTCTGTCACACTGTCAGAATAAATGCAAAAATGCCAAAACAAAGTCTAACCAGTTAGATATAAGTTATGGATAAATGGTTGAAATATGAAGCTAAAAGTAATAGATGAATGCTGTAAATGACGTAATGGATAATAGAGATCTTCCATTTTTTTCCTTCCAGATGCAAATTCCAATACCTGACTTTGAGTATCGGCCGATAACGACTACTGACCAGACACCAGTGTATTCAAACTGAAGCCTTGCATACTGTACACATTAGTGTTTTGCTTCCAGATTCAAGAAGCTTTATTCATCCCAAGGGAAATTAGTGTGCAACAGTTTCAATACAAAGATTGGAAAGGGTCAGAGTGACAATAAGCTAACATAAATCAAATAAAAATAAACCTAACATAAAATAAATCAGCGTGCAACAGACCTTAAGGTTAAGCGCAGGTATATACAATATACAACAATACGCAGCGAGCAGTTTAGCAGCATATTGAAATAAAATCATTACAAACTAAAAAAGTGATAAGGAGCGATAATTGATTAGTGTTAAAAATGTAGCAGCATTTCTTGAAGAAATAAGTTACATACTTGTGGTATTTTCCAGTGTAAAATAAATAAAGTAACAGCTTTAATGTCCAAGTACGTTTAAACACATACAAGGAATTTGAGTCTGGCCTTTTGTCGCTCTCATTATACATACACAGAAATAGACATACAGCTAAAAACGATAACAAAATGAACCAAGGTTAACAAACGTTTGACTACTATGTATAGATATAAATATAAGTATATAAACAAATATTAGAAATATTGTTTGCCTGTGTAGCGTTAATGAGGTATTATCACGTGATAAATGAAAGAAAAACAATTCTTTGGCGCTCTAACGCTGAAGCTGCCAGCAGTTTGCTGTGTAGGCTGTTGTTTTATAACGGCGAGGAAGAATAGATTTCTGGGAAAGCCTTTTATCCAGGTGAAACCACTTTAAAAGGTGATTTTTCTGTTTCGGATCGTTGCACAGTACAGCATTTCTGATACTGGTATAGGAAAAACTCTAAATAGCTGAAATAGTTAGCTGAGATTAATGGAAAAAGCGGAAAATAAAGAGTTAATGTTGCAGTATTAATAATGCCAACTTTACCAAACTGGCTTAAACATTACATTTGAACTGTACACAAATGTATGTTAACAATCTTCACCTTTGTATAACTGATGATTTTAAATAACAGCCAGTTTAAATGAACACAGTTTGAACACGAGGGTCGGTGTTGGTGTTTTGTGCTCGAGGCTGTGGGAGCATATCGAACTAAACTTCTGTATTACCAGAAACCCTGAGCTCTTCTACCTGCAAACCAGATGCCAAGAATCATTTGAGGATACACACCTAATAGTGAAGTCTGTTATCAGCTGTTACTGGAAACAAAAAAAGGTCTCGCTACTCCCACACAACACACACAAAAGAGGAAGGAAACCTCATTAACACACGTCTGCAAACACACAAAAGAGGTCTCCCTTGTCACTCAAACGGCTGGTTTCAGAGGAAGGAACTATGTTTGCTGCTCAAATGTCATGAAACATGTGGCATAGGTTTAAATAGTATTTGCAATGACTCAGCTGTAACTTGGCTGCTTCACTTTACTCTGAAATACCAACTTCCCTCCCTTAATGAGGACATAGATGTACAACATCCTATCATAACATCCCCACTTGTTTCTAACTACATCCTTCTTTAGAACAGGATACAAACACAAGAAGTCTGAGAAATGATTCGATCATGATGTTTATTGACATGATGTAATGCTTAGGAAAATGCAGAGTTAATAAACAAACAGACACAGTAGTTTGCAGACGGAAAATAATGCATTATGTGGACAGAGGCACAGAGACGATCAGAAAAAGGAATGTCCACATTCAAACATCGTCACACCCAGACAATCACTCCGGCTGGAAGTTAGATCCGTCCTTTTCCTATTGGAAATAAGTGGACTCCAATTGTTTGCTCAAATAAAAATACTATTTTTCCCATTTCATCAGCACTTAAAAATAATTTAAAAAAAAAATACTGTTGGTGCACTTCAGCCAGACTCTCCATTCATATACTCTGAGGATATCTCTCATCAACTTAACATCTGTATGTTTTAAGTAATTTAATGTGCCAACAGACAACTTTTCTGTTTTAACTCATCATTTTTGTAAGCAAGTGTTGATTGCACAATGTAATGGCTATAGATTAAAGACAGCACCAGCGTTTGGATCGGTTCTCTATGAGTCTCACTTCCACTGTCCGCCATCAGCTCTGAACTCCCGGCAACATGGCGTCTCGCTTTGTGCCACAGAGTAAGAGCGAAGCGTTTGAGCCGTGCCTGTTCTTATGAAGGCAATGAAACAACACCGAGGCTTTGTAGTCTGAACCAAGATGGCAAACCTTTTTTCCTTCTATTTTGTTACAGCGTCACTACTTCGTTCTTATCTTTCACAATAAAAGCCCTTAACATTACACCGCATCGCTGCTTACCAAAGAGCATTTTGTTAAGAGACAAATTAACAAAACAGCTTATGGACGGTGCAACAACCGAACTCTAATGATACCAGCAAAAGAAAAACAGCCCCATGGACGGAGGGAGACTGATTTAAAAAAAAATGTTTTAAAAAAGTTCTTTCAACTTAGCTAGTAAGTAACAAAACCTCCCTTCGTATTATTCCTGCCGGGTTTGACTTTTTACTCTGCCTTTATCAGCTAACAAGTATCGATCCAGTGACTGGATAGGCAGCCTGACAAGCTCCATCTACTTGTTCATATGAAAATCGACGACGGAAAATATGAAATCTGAAGGACTTGATCAACTTTACCCCGCCCAGATATTCCCTTTCACTAAGAAACGTGTCACATTATGGATGTCCCAGTAGTTTACGTGGTAGAGCGGGGGCCCTATATACTAAGGCAGTGTCATCGCCACAGCGGCCTGGGCTCAACTCCAACCCGTGGCACTTTGCGGTTCGTCATCCCCTTTCACTCTCTCTCCCCTATTTCCTCTCAATCATCAGCTGTACTAAGACATAAAGGCATAAAACCCCAAACAAATAATATCTTTAAACAAAACATGTCACATTAGAGCAGGTTAATGCTGCTCTTTAAGGTGCTAACAAGCTTCATGAAAAACTAAAGGGTTTGATTCTCATCCAAAACACACAAGTGCAAATAAGCGACAGGAAATTCACTTTTCCACAGTGAAAACAGTATTGTGAATTGTCAGCACAGTAACTGGTATAGTAATTCCTGCATGCAACAGATTGAAACAGATACTGTATGATAAGTGGATGTTTATGAAACAGTATGTAAACATTACTATTGATTAATATGTCGACACTCGTTACAGGAGGGGGCACAGTTATGTTCCTTTGAGTCCTTGGACTCTGTCATTTAAAATGATGCATAAGCGGATGGAAGAAGAGTTGTTTCCATTTAATAATGCTGGAGCGGAGAAGTGCAACAGTCTGGGCGAGAGGTTGTGGGCGGCAGTTTCTAGATTTGCTGCAGAGAAAAAGGCTTTCATGCACTTACTGTTCTTCTAAACAGTAGTAACATCAACAACTCATGCTGAAAGTGACCACAAACCCTTTCTAAGGATTCAAAATAGATAGTGGTGAGCGGAGGAGAACGCTCCCAATGAGAGGCTAGATACGAACACCCTGTGAGTCAGACACTGCTAACTTTCTGGTGATTGATGCGATTTGGCATTTTCTTTGAGCTGTTTTAGACATGACGTATAAATGTTAATACAAAGAAAAATGTAACTGATGTCGAGGTGCACTAACAAGAGGAATGTTCCTGATTCTCCTTTCACTTGGCACCAAGGCGGTCTGACAAGGAAATCATATAAACCAAAGCACCTGAAGTTTGTAACCACAACTTGAGATTTTCATAGCTTTCAATGTTAACAACAGGTGGTTGCAGGATTGCAGGAGTGCCTCGTTTGACCTAATGTCAAGTATTCAATGTACTACATTGTTCAGTGTACAAGGTCCACCTTCAGCCACGGTAGCCCTCGGCCAGTTCATCTGGTGCCAGCTCGACCAACACCTGACGTTTCTCATAACCAGAAGAGACCTCCTCGTCTTGCTCCATGTTCCTGCCGGACATGTACCCAAGTCCTTCATCGTTTCCTACCTCCATGTCATCAGACACACCTTCATCCTCAGCCGACACCCCGATGGGCAGACGGAAGACGACCTCAGTAGAGGAAGTAACAGGTGGGACATCATTTTCTTCTGTTTGCAGTAGAAGGGAAGGTGAGGTAGGCTCCACTACTGGCACACAGAGCGTCTCCTGAACCGCTCCCGTGCTCCACTGCTTCAGTTTACCTGTGATCATCTTTAAAGACACAAAGAGGCTTTGTTAGATTACTGTTGAATTTAAAAAAATATTTATTCTTCTAGCATATTCAAACCACATAATTTCCATATGAATGACACAATAGAACCAGGGTTGATGGGACGAACATACCATAGATCTTGGTAAAGAAGTTGAGGGAGTGGTATTTTTTCGGTACACCAAGAAGACGACAAAGGCAACTGCACTCAGGGCCAACAGGCTGCCCACCACGCAGATGTGGACGAAATCTAGATAAAACAGAAGCATGGCTCAATACAAACTCTGTGGGATGAAACGTGTCCAGCTGCTGATGATCGAACCATCTTCCTGGGCAGTTACTAGATGACAGTGTTTACAATCACCTCCTTAAATATGTGCACTTTCCTTGAAGCTTAAAGTTTAATAAAAAGATCATTTTTTCTTTGTGGATGTGGGGGATGAAGGAGTTTTCTTTTTCTTTATCTACTTCCTGGGTGGTTAGCAGAAACATCTCTGTGTCGGAGATCCCACTAGAGAAGCAACTGCCAATCTCCAGCAGAAACCTTAAATCTTGGTGGATACTAAGGAGCGCTGTGGTTTTCTGTTATAACAGTGTTTATATTCATTCATTCATCTTCAACTGCTTATCCCGGGGTCGGAGTCGCAGGGGGGCTGGAGCCAATCCCAGCTGACATCGGGCATGAGGCGGGGTCCACCCTGGACAGGACGCCAGTCTATCGCAGGGCACACAGAGACGAACAGAGACAGACAACCATTCACACCTACGGGCAATTCTTAGAGTCATCAATTAACCTAACACATGCATGTTTTTGGACTGTGGGAGGAAACCGGAGAACCCGGAGAAAACCCAGGGGATGCGAACCTTGAACTTTCTTGCTGTGAGGCGACAGTGCTGACCACTACACACTGTGTTTAGATTAGAGGAAAAATATGTGCCTTAGATAATAGGTTTTGCTTGATTTTGAACAATCATCAGGTTATAAATCCGGTTTCGGCATGGTAAAGCATGACTACATGACTGCATCTGAACAATCTTGCCTGAATAAAAAAATAAAAAATATATAAAATGTTACTCAACAGCTTGACTCTTCCTCTAATGGCAGGACGCAGTACTCTCGTGTGACTGGAACTGACATCTTCTCCAGTTCTCCGTTGAACTTCAGACAATGTTTCTTCTGTGCAGCATCCACTGAAAGCTTTTCCTCGCACACAGTGTCCACACAGTGAGAAGTTTGGTGTCGCTGCACGCACACACACACACACAACAAACAGTAAGGCTGATACACAAATCGCACCCATATAATGGTAAGCACTTACAATACTACTACTACTACTAATAATAATAATAAAAAACAACATCTGGTGCTTCGCTAAACCAACTTTTATTATTTGACTATGTAATAAATTAATGAAGAAAGTCACAAGTCTACAGTTTATTTCCTCTGCGGTTTTTGTTTCATCAATATCTTGACAAACTTTAGAAGGTAGGAGAAGATGGTAAACTGTGTGCAGTCTGACCTGGTTGATGATCACAACATCGTAACGAAATATAGGCAGCTGTGGGTTGTTCTGTTCATCGTGGCTTTTTTTCCTCCTCGGTTTTGTATTTTGACTGCTGGGCATCTTAGGGTGGTACAGCAGCCAGGGATGCTCAAAGCGGAGCAGGACAGTGCCATCCCATTGGGCAGTAAGGTTAACCGATGGGAAGTCCACAAAACCTGAAAAAGCAACATGAAAGTGGCTTGATCCTAATCTCAAATTCATGTTAGAGACTTAAGGTGCATTTCACTATGGTCCAATACTCAGAAAGAGGCCGGTCTATCTCGCGGAAACGCCCCTAATTTGAATGTGAGTCACCCGAGCGGCTGTTTTTTTGGACCTGTGGGAGAGCAGGGCCAAAAACGGCTGCTCAAACCCCTGAGAGAAGCCTGGTTGCTGATTGGATGTAGCTCTCAGCGGGATGTGACGTGTGGTAGTATAGACGCCACAACAACACGCTGAAGTAGAGTAGATGCTTTTATCCTGTGGTGTAGTAGAACGCAGCGCAGAAGATTATCTGTGCATCTTTGCATGGGCTTGCAGACCAGTTGGATTCAGACCTGTGGTCCTTCGCTGCATGCTCCCTCTATCTCCCTCTTCCCCTGCCCCATTTACACACAAACGCATACACACCTACTGCAAACAGGGTGCAAGCCTGCCTGTCAACAAACACTTTTACAGCACCAATTTTTAAGGTGGAGTGTTTTCTTTCATGTTACATGTACATAAGTTGACGTTTGTGACTAACACGAGCCACCTTAAATCAAACTACAACTATTCTGTATTTCTCTTGAGGAAGAACAGCGCCTCGAGACATCGCCAGGTTGAAGTTTTAATATTTCAAATACTTTGGCTTATGACGAAATAAACAAACGCTATTCCCGTCATTCTCAGCTGTACTGTGTTTTAGCTCCAATTAGAAAACATCACTCATCGAATACTGACATGGATACTCACATTTTTGACCCTCTGGAGAGTCCTTGAAATAGCTGAAAATGAGTCCATCTTCAGGGGCGGGCTCAGACTCATTCTGTCCAATCACAGCAGTGACGGTAAGATAGTAGGTATTACGTGGATCAGAGAGAAATGACACGTTAGCTTGTAGTTGAGCTGGTGGTTCCACCCAAAGCTCACCAGGAGCACTGGAGAAACAAACAAACAAGAGAGGCGTTGTCAAGAGAAAATGAGAAAATATTCAAATATTCAAAGTAGTTTTAGATACATGAAAAATAGCTATAATGCTGGTTTACATATAAGTACAGAGAAATGAAAGAGATGAGAATAGAGAGAATAGGAGAAAGACAAGAAAACGATTTGTACATGAAGACAATCTAAGTTGTAAAATTGTGATAAGTCTATAAAACCTTCATTTAAATGTATTTATGTTTATAAAAAATTCAAGCCTTAATCAAACATGTGTGTCCGTCCATTCACCCTTCAGTTTTTAAGATAGACGTATTTCACAATTGCTTTCCAGCAGAGCGCTGTTGGACACTGCTTCTTTATACAACAAAGTCGTTATTTTCAGGCGAGAATAACTTATAAATTATCTGGATGCACAGATCGTCTTCAACATGATAGACGCAGACAAGAAAACACAGGGTTTTTTTAAGCATGTAATGCGTACAATGGGAAACACAAACCCATTTATATCTGAGCCGTAATTAACTCTGAATCGAAGCCCCGGCGAGAGTTGGCCGTAATCCCACTTCAGAATGTTGTGCAGATTGCGGCAGTGCAGGCTCACGTTGGTCGGCGGCTCCACTGTGGAAACAAAAGACACGAAACGTCAGACCGCAGCTTTATGAGAGTGAACGTCTTCAAACCCCAAAGCAAGAACATGAAATTAATATCAGACGACTTGATTGTCATCAGGGTTCCTACAGAGTTAAAATCAAGCACTTCTGAAGCATTTCAAGGTACAATATCAAGGTTTTCCAGCGCCTTACAGCGACAATTGCACATTTATATACAGCTCAAACAGTATACTGGCTATTGCACTTCATCACATTAAATTAAATGTTGTGCAAAAAACAACCAACGTTATGTGTGTGACAGCTTTCAACAGAAGGGACAAATGAAAGAAAAAACTTTAATGTTTGTAAACAGACTTGCCATTAGGCTGCAACGATGAGTCAATTCAGTGCTCAACAGAAAAGCAACTATTTTGCTTTTAATTGTCAGTTAATCATCATCGTCAATTTCCATGCAGAAATGTCAGAAAGTGCTGTTTTTAGACTCAAATATGGAGATTTCATAGATATCGTATTAAACTGAATATCTTTGGGTTTAAGACATTTAATGACCTCATCACATTTTTCTCTAATTCAAACTATTAAAAAAATGGTATTTTATTTAGTAATGAAAAAACTCCTTGGTCAGACCTTGACACATCGACTGAAAGTGTCTTAAAGTATTTCAAGCAACAGTAAGAACCGTGCGTTATGCTGTACAGTACGGGGGAGCTCCCTTCCTCTCTCTTTGGTAGTAGCAGCGAACTATTGCCCGGAAATAACGACAACAATTCCCCCTTTGTTCAGAGGAGCTTTCGTAAACATTAAGGTGCATTTAGACTCTCAGCTCAACCCCCACAATGCCTTTCTTCTCCATGAGTCTGTAAAAGTCAGGGAGGCTGGGTGTTTTCAAACCGCCCACAAGGGAGTGCTGCATGCAAACGTGAACACAACATGGTTGACCTCTCTCTTAGTGGGTCTCCCTGTTCTTCCACACAGATGTAGAAGCCTATAAAATCTAAAATGCAGCTCCCAGTCAAATAACAGGAAATATTTTTGGCAGATTTGTTTATTTCATATTTGTAGAAGTTCAGCTTCACTCGATGCACAGGGATGAACTTGATGCAGTGTCTCCTCTGACACTGAGACAGCGAGAAAAAGACGCTTCCCAACAGCCCACACATCCTTCCTCAAAGCAGCAAAAGCAGAGCACAAAAAAAACAGAGTGCTTTCCCTTTAACCCCCCTTGTTAGCTGATCCTCTCTCCAGTGCGGAGACTGACTTTAATTTGATTTCAGCACCATTACAAGAGCAAATGATTTTGGTAGTGGCAGATGAGCAAAGTCCAGGATGTTTACGCAGACCTAACGCATGAGCTCCTGTTACAGGCAGCAGACACGCTTCAGAGCATTGTATTGTTATTATACCAACACCACAAAAATACACAGACATGAGGTTGAAAAAACAAGTCTCAATACTTATCATGAATATCATGATTTTCAAAATGATAAAGTACCTGCATGTGAAAGGATCGAAGCTATAGAAAATGCAAGACTGCTGAAATAACATGGGGAAGAAAATAAACAGTTTTTTCTGCATGAATCCTCCAAATCTCTCCCATGTCTTTCAACAAAGGAGATAATCACAATAAAACAAAAAAATAACTGGCATTTTTTCTTTAAGCGTATTTAGGAAAAGAACAAAAGAGAAGCAAAGGAAAGAAGAGACAAAGATTAGGGTCAAAATAACGTAATGTTTGGGATTTTTAATGTGTGAAGACTGACACACATTAAAGGCATTTTAAACTTTAATAAAGAAGACGATAAAGTCTTCGATAAAGCTTATTGGACGACATACTGAACGCGACTTAAAATAACCATGAGTCGCCTCTGTTTAAAGATTAAAAAAAGAGCACATTTCAGTCTCATTTCCTGTGTGAATGAACATTTATGTGCATGCGTGTGACAACATACGCCCACACAAACACGGAGAGGCTCAAACACAAACCGAGACGTGTGAAAAAGAAATCTCAGATGGAAGCACACGTACTGTAAAAGAAGTGATAACCGCAGCAGTAAAGTCGATCGTTGAGGGCGTTTGCCACAAGGTAGCGTGAGACATCCCCCACCGCCACCACCACCACACGTGTAACCTTTTCATTTCACAATTTTCACTTCTGTTTTCACTTCTTGCAATTTGACAGACTGTGAAAATTCAAAAGGTCTCGTGTACTGACGGGGGAAAAGAAAGCACTTTGAACTTCAAGTAACATAATAATAAAATAGGTTTGACCATTTCAATCCCATCTGAGCAAAAACAAAAAAAACCACAGGAGAAAAGCTTTACCGGCTTAATGATTTACAGCAAGGGCCTATACACAATCCCATTGCATTCTGCACAGACTTTATGTACATTCATTCATTCAGTCATTCATCTTCAACCACTTGTCCCTGTCGGGGTCGCGGTGGGGGCTCTGGCCGATCCCAGCTGACATCGGGCGCGAGGCGGGGTACACCCTGGACAGGACGCCAGTCATTCACAGGGCACATAGAGACGAACA
The DNA here is from genome assembly GCF_963691815.1 of Echiichthys vipera. Classification (NCBI taxonomy): domain Eukaryota; kingdom Metazoa; phylum Chordata; class Actinopteri; order Perciformes; family Trachinidae; genus Echiichthys; species Echiichthys vipera. The sequence goes on from NC_139836.1 coordinate 22,795,449, forward strand.
GAGACAGACAACCATTCACACCTACGGGTGATTTTAGACTCATCAGTTAACCTAAAAGAGAGAAAACCCACGCAGACACTGGGAGAACATGCAAACTCCACACAGAAGGCCCCCAGCCGGGATTCAACCAGGAACCCTCTCGCTGTGAGGCGACAGTGCTGACCACCACACCACCGTGTCGCCCACTTAATGTACAGTAAAACAATATTCAAACTGGCAGTTTTTATCCTAAGTTGACCCAAATGATTTACTAAACACTTTGCATGTTTATGAGTTTATATGAGTAAAGCGGATTGTTAGTGTAGATAACAGATAAGAGAAGCAACAGTAGCCGACAGCGCTGAAAAAAGTTTGCATACAAAGCAAAAAGCTCTTTGAGAGGCAGGAAGAGAGAGCAGATAACATCAGGCTTCAAAAGGAGGTCACTGGGGATGTACAGCGTAACGCACCAATAACATGCTGCACATGCTACAAAACACTTTCAACAGGAGTTCACGACAGATATTTGCACAGAAAGTAAGAAGAGCAATGTGCACACAATAATTATATGCAGTAAAATGAGGAACTTGTAGCATGCAAGCACAATAAGCTTCTACTTTGTTTTTATTCATCGTCTGCTTTTTGTACATTTGATATTTTCATACTATTGCATATTTTTGTACTTTTCATGGTTGTTACTCTGAGCGACTGCGCCTGTGACAGTGAAGCTCTCATTGCTCTCATACTTGCAGTCAGAATGAGAATCCAGTTAACCGCAGCCACCCACACCTACGTCGATAGGTTTCACAGGGGGAGAGAAGAGGAAGAAAATAAAGGAGATGGACGGGGAGATAAAGACACGGACGCAAACTGCACAAAGCACAAATGCAGCATAGTCCTATGAAGTTTGACCACATCAAGAAACTGTTTAAACATGAAAGGCAAAGTAAAAACTGAAATGCATCAACTATTTAACTTCACAGAACAGTGAGCTACGCGCCCCACATACAGAGGTGTTTCTCGTCGCTGCAGCGTCTCAGCCAAATGAAATGTGTGAGCCCTTGACCCTTTTCCCTGCAGACAGTTGGACTTGTAGCCTGAAAAGCACAAGTGTAACTAAAGTCAATAATGGCTGCGTTCTCTTTAGGTGTAAACATTAGACTGGTTGGGCTCATGATGGCACTGGGCTGTGAATACAGATTTGACAAGCGACACTGCTCAGATTTGAATGCAGTGATTAGTTGTTAGATTATTGATACCCCTCTTGTCTTGGGTAATAAACCGAAAGCTGATAAATAAAGCGCTGGGTATTGTTTGAAATGTATCGATACTAGTCTACACTTTCCTGATTACCCAACTCTACAACACACAAACATGTTTTTCATTTAACAGACAAAGCCAAAGTTCTCAAATGAACTTTGCATAAATAAAATTAGTCTAAAACAGATTACATTTAAATTTAAACACCAGGAACTCTGACAGAGAGAGCACGACAATACCATGAATATAACCAGAGTGTAATTGACAGTAGAGCTGCAACCAACAGTTATTTTATTAGTCAGACGATTATTTTCCCTATTATTATTTTGTCTAGAAAACGCACAAATAACAACAATAAAAATACCCACCATCAAAAGCCCAAGCTGACATTAAAATGTTAATTTAAATCATAAAAAAGAAAAAAAGAGACAAGTAGCAGTTTTACTTGGAAAAAAAATAGCATCGATCATCATAAAAGCAGCCATTTAATTGATAAGTCAATTGCCCAATCATTTCCGCTCTACTTGACCATTTTTGCTCTGTACTACACACTTTAGTACAGCTGTTTTCTACCCAGCCGGAGTTAAACTTCTTGATGTGGAGCTGGTAAACTGATAACTGCTCTGTCGCTCTGTCATTGTCCTCGCTCTTCTGCTAAACATCTCTGCACTGTGGTGAACTGTTAGGTGACACGGGACACTCTAATAGCATAAATGAAAGCAAACTCACAGGCAAGGTGTGTCTCTACTCGGAAAGCCCCACTCAAAGTTATCCTTTTATACACGGGTGACTCATCACGATTGTGTACAGGTCTTCAGGGGAAGACAATCAAATATCTCCATCTATGATCTTCACCACGCAGCATGATTCACATGTCAAGACTCTACACAAAACAATGGGAAGCTGCACCAATCCACTCGTGTTTTCAGACAAACTGACAAAACTCTTCGCTGTATACACACACACACACACCTAGACCTTGTGAAAGCCACAGTCAGTTGCAAGCTCACCATGTACCAGCGGTGCACAGGTATGCCCACAAGACCCCGCTCTGACCGACATAACACAGGATACAGTAACACCTTCACCACAAAACCCACACAGCATAATGTCTCTGAATGACAGCGTGCTGATGAGTTCTCACTTTTGTAAAGTGTGTAGTTTCCAACTCCTCACATGTAGCTCCACCGCTGCGCTCAAAATATGCAAGAAGACGTAGCATGTGGTTGCATCTAGTGTCCCGGGCCAGTATTTAAAATGTCTGAGAGCAGGAAATCATTCTTAACTGGTCCAAAATTTGTGTGACACATTTTGGTCATACAAGGATTTTGAGTTGTAGCAGTTCATGTTTCTTTATACAAGGAAATCACTCCTACCTCGGCCCAACTGCAGAGATGTCCTAACCTGCCTTAAGACCTCAACTTCATTACAACAATTTACAGTCTAAATGGCATATTTGTAAATATCAATGAGTTTTAACTTATTTTATCGTCATATTTTGCAAGTTATGGGCCAATACACATAAAATCACACATTTCAAGTGGTGCTATTTTGTGCATTTCACATTTTACCACTGTTACATACATTCTATGTAATAATAATAACAATAATAATAACAATAATAATAATAGATCCTACTCTGAGGTGGGTCCCATGTTAACTTGGTATTGTGATTCCTCGGAGTGATTCTGAGATTTGATCATGATTAGGGTTGTCACGATAACAAAATCTTACAATACCAGCATGAAATAACATAATAATAATATAATAACACAGCAAACAAAAACAAAAAAGTCTATAGCACACAAAATAGGGTCATTTTTCCCCCAATTTTTAATTGACAACCTGACACAGTGCTGGTTCAGAAGACGTCACAACAAACACCGTTAATATTCTCCTCTATTCTTGCTGATGCATTTAAGCATCCCAAAGACTCCGGCGGATTGATGCAATTTTGGCTTGATGCCTCTTCAAATGATGAATGTGTATGCTCCAAAACTGGTCATTAGAGTGATCTCCATCAGCTCTGGCCATAATTACAGCCATTAGTACACTGGCCTGTCCTGTCTGAGAGGAGAGAGCTGTCTGAAGTCGAAAAAGCTAATTTGGTAAGAGAATAAGAAGCAATCCATGAGGGACATCAACGGCCTAAGTTTCAAATCATGTTTTGGACATTTATCCCCCTGGAAGATTTGTCGCCCAGCTCGTTCCTCTTTTCAGGGTCATTTCAGTGTTCTTACACGTCAAACAAAGCAAAAAACAATAATTAAAGAACTGCACGCCAATTTCCTCATTATCTAATAATAAAAGAGCGTGTGCAGGTGCAACAGAGTTCACAATATTCCAGTTTATGTCCATTTCCCAAGAAAGACTGCATGCATCTACGACTTCTGCAGGGATTTCATTCCTGTATGTGGGATTAGGTCGGTTTGCGTCTTATTACTTTAAAAAAAAAAAAGAAACTAAATGCACAACTTTGCAGAAATGCATTGCATGAATAAAGATGCTTGGGTAATATTGAAAAGTACAAAGAGGAAGAAGAAAACCCCCAAACAAACAGAAAGCATCCTCTTACAAGCGTTTTCTTCACACAACAAAATGGTGTTTGGACGGTTCTGAGTCGTGTGTTTTTGGGGTAAAATGTTTACAAAATGGAAAATATACTCCAGCTATGATGTGATCTGGTCCTCCACCTTTATTAGATTTTACATTTTGACTCAGCTGATAAAAGTATAGTCATGGACTATCTATAACTGCACCGTTTGCACATTTATAATTATTTACAGTTACACTTTTTTATTTGCACTTGTATTTATTTGTCACATTCTGCCTTGTAGAAGTGTTTTGTTTCATTTCCATCTTTTTTTCTTTAAACTCAGATTTTATATTAATGCACATTGCACAGGGAAACCTGTTTCTTTACTGTGCATACGACAATAAACACTTTGAATCTTGAGTCTTAACTTTTATACTTGCTTGCATGCTCGGACACCTTCATTTTACCTTACAGTTAGTTCTGGGGGGACACTTATTCAGGCGACTTCATGTCAAACATATATAAAAAAGAGTTTCTAACAAGAGAAACACTAAACCAGTTAACTTAGAAAAAGAATCAGCCCGTATGTTGATTAAATGTATTTAGCACCACTGCTGTGAAATGCACCCCCTGGTATTATAGTAGATATTCTGGATCAGAAGGCTGTTGTTTCCACCTAAAGGAGTAGCTTATATACAGGTAACCACATTAAAAACACACACTTTTGAACCTATAGATTGTAAGAAAAGCTGGGATTATATTCAGGAAACGCTAAGTCAAATACATTCAACTTGATCAATAGATCCATTGAATTCATTTTGTAATTCTGGCTGCTGTATATTTCCACAGAACATACAAAAATGTGTTGTTTTATGTTTGCTATTATCCAAGTTTGTGATTTTAAACTCTTTAAAATAGTTTAAAGACTGTGAGTAACCAATGTTCTGGCCGTTGTGGGTTAGCTGTATATAAACTACTCCTATAGGTGGAAACAACAGCCTTCTGATCCAGAATATCACCTATAATGTGAGGGGGTGCATTTCACGGCAGGGGTGCTGAATACGGCACAACACCGGGAAAGATCCCCACTCCCTGACAGCAGGCGGGGCGCTGTGAGCCATGTGCCCCTGTGAGGCCAGGGTCCCTGCAACATCTCACCTATTTAAACAAAACAGCCGTGGAAATGCCCCATACAACCCGACATTCACACTGAATTTTCACTTCACGAGACGAGTCACACATTCTCATTAACTCGGCTTTGCATACGGTTAAATCAGACAAAGTATTACGGTTAAATAAAAGATTTAAGTGAGCTAAGCGCTAAGGTGGAAACGTGAACTTACCGTGGCCCGCTACAACTTGACAGCAGCAGCAGAGGAGGAGGAAAACGGGAGGAAATGCAGCCAAATACATACTCAGCTGTCAGGCAAATGTTTCCTTTCTTTGTATCAAATGTTTTTAACCAAATGGAGACACTAACTAGTCTAACATTTCATTAGGAAAGCTGCAGAGAAACAACAAAAGGCTGAGCAACAACACGACTCCCAAAAACCAGCTGCGTTAATCCAAGAGCTTCCTTCCTTCAATGCTGCGTTCGCCAACCTCGTAAATATAAACATCCGAATACTTCAGATGGCAATTTTGCTTTTGTTTCATTTGAATGTTACATTAATAGCATTCAACAGCACAATAAAGACAAATCTGTGCATTAGTGCGTTAGTTGATATACCTACATCCGTGAGATAAAGCCTAAAAATAGCTTTATCTCTCTGAAGGAGGGGAAAATAAATAACAATACCTCAATATCATGGGCCGAAAAACAAACAAACATTTGACAACATCCAAACTACACACGACACCGTTTTTGCGGTAATACTGTCAATACATCTATTCTAATAATCTAATCTGATCTTAAATCATACTGTGCGTTTCAAGTCGCCCGACAGCACTTGAACGCACCATGATTGGCTAACGTTTGGGTCACGTTACCGGGAAATAACCAAATTTCCCCGAGTCCTTATTTATTTATTTTTAGTAAGGGCCGGCCCTTTATTGGCTGTCAGCAAATACGTGTTAACTTTACCGATAGATTAATTATTTAAAATATTTTCTACGCATTTATAAACATGTGTTTGACTTTAACTTAAAGAAATGTTTTTGTCTTTATTTCTTAGACTCAGACTTCTCTTTATTGATCCTTTGGGATGAACTCATGCAAGGAAATTGAGTTTCCAGCAGCTTACGAAAACACAAGGGAGGTATAAAAAAATACAGTATAAGATAACCAATAAACTCTTAGAGCTAGATACATACAGAAAGTATTTAAAAAAAAAACAATAAACAGTAAACAATAAACTCTTAGAGCTAGATACATACAGACAGTAAACAATAAACTCTTAGAGCTAGATACATACAGACAGTAAACAATAAACTCTTAGAGCTAGATACATACAGACAGTAAACAATAAACTCTTAGAGCTAGATACATACAGACAGTAAACAATATACTCTTAGAGCTAGATACATACAGACAGTAAACAATATACTCTTAGAGCTAGATACATACAGACAGTATACAATATACTCTTAGAGCTAGATACATACAGACAGTATACAATATACTCTTAGAGCTAGATACATACAGACAGTAAACAATATACTCTTAGAGCTAGATACATACAGACAGTATACAATAAACTCTTAGAGCTAGATACATACAGACAGTAAACAATAAACAGTAAACAATAAACTCTTAGAGCTAGATACATACAGACAGTAAACAATAAACTCTTAGTTAAATTTATATGAAGTAGATGTAAGAATACTGGTCAAATAAAATTTACGCAAAATGAAATCAGATCAGTTTAATGTAGAGGGAATGTACAAGATAAAATATGTATGTATGTATATGACAGAAATGAGCAGTAATACTAAATTATTGTACTTAATTGGTGGATTTCAAACGTTTAAAAGAAATTTATAAAGCCTACTATACAATTAGGCCTACATATATAATTAATAAAAACCCCAATAAAGACCTAGTTATCGCTGTGAGAGTGAATAAAGATGGAATTTCTATTAAAACAACACTCAAAAATATATATTTTGACCTATAGATGGATCTACTTTCATTTAAATAGAACTATTCTGCATGTTCAAGGTATTGTATGACAAACACATCTGTGTTGTTCTCTGGTTCAGGTCTGCTATGATAAAAAAAACTATAAAATCTGTAGCCATAAAAACACCATCAGTGGTATGTCTCACTGTATCGCAGCTGCTATTGCCGCTGCTCATCATTGATCATGTTTGCAACCATAATTATTATCATTGTCATATTCTATCACCTTAGCTGTGCTTGCTTCTACTATGCTGCTGTATTAACTGCCATAACATATAAGTCATATTCACATTACTATAGATATTATTAAAGTTACTGTTACTCTTTGGCTGCTTGCATCTGCACCTGGAAGTGTGTCTGTCTCTGTCTCTCTCTGTCCATCTGTCTGTCTTTTCTCTCTTTCTCTCTCCTTATCTTCCTCTCCAACCGGTGCAGACAGATGTCCGTCCTCCACAGAGCTGGGTCTGTCTGACGTTCCTGTCTGTTATAGGGGCGGCTTTCGTTGCCACCGTACTCTACGGGGGAATTGTTGGGTCTATGTAAATCATAAATAAGTCATAGAGTGTGGTCTTTACCTACTCTGTAAAGTGTCCTGAGATAACTTTTGTTATGATTTGGCACTGTAAATAAAATTGAATTGAACTGAATTAAAACAAACATATATATGTGTGTGTGTGTGCGGTAGCCTAGGCTTCTCGAGGCTGAACTCAGTCTGCACTTGATGTGAGTCACAGCTTTCTCTGTGGGATACTTCCCCCATCCTGACGTCAGCTGGATGTGTGATTTTTCCTCCCCATCCCAGCCTCAAACGGACGCATTCACATATCAGCTCCTCAGCTGCGACTCGAGGTGAGTTACTTACAGAAATCTGTGAAACTTACTATCTGTGTACTTAGCACTGGTGACCGTTTATCGTAGTGTATCAGCTGTTTAAAAATGTATGTTTGTGTCCAGCAGTTAGTGTGTGAAAGACACAGAAAGCCAAGCCTCGCTGTATATTCTCATATTACATTACATAGCTTGTGCATTCCTGCGTCTGTGTTATGTAATACAAACATTCTCCCAAATGGAAAACTGTAAAATCTGCTTATGATACGGGTGAACTTCTGATATGTTTGAGAATAAATGTCACAGTAGAGATTTGAACCGCACAAACTTCCCCCCTGACTCACAACATGTTTCTTTATCCTAGTGTTTGAGGTTTGAGTCACCTCAGGTCCAAAGTCAGTGATATGTAAGCCGGATAAGTGGTCAGACTCTCATTCATTTCTTCGTGGATGGAAAGTTTTTATGTTTTCAGCCGGCACACATGAAGAATGTACTTTTGACATATAGAGGAGTGGAGTTAACACTTTTTTTAGGCCTGAGGGAAAAGCAAACAGTGACTCTCAAGGTGGTCATCGTGACAGTAAAGTCAGTCAAGACTTCCGTATGTTGTTATTCACTGTGATTAAATGCTTTCTGTCTTTTGCTCTCAGCATTAGTCAGCATAACAAGAAAACAACCTTTCAATCACCAATACATTTTTTATTTTAGTGAAAAAGATTCAGCAAAGTACTTGATTTATAAACACATTCATTCATCTTGGAATCTTTTGTTTTTTCCTGGATACATTTTGCTTCATGTCTTCCAGCAACTTCTACAAATGTGTTCTGTGAATTCAACCGTCTGATAATAAGTGCATTATTATGCAGGACGGCTTGACAGAGTATGAGGAGGACGTGATTTTAGTGAACTTGTTTCTAAATAAATTGCTTTCTTGTTGAGATGATGAGAAGATTAACACCACCCTCTTTTCTGCTTAGCCCAAAGACTGGAAACAAAGTGACCGTTTTACTTGGTGTCGTGTGTCTTGTGCAACATTTCTTCTTGGATTTTCTGTTGGTTACCTGGAGAAGTCAACTTCTCTCAGTTTTTGGAAAGATTGAATATCAAATGTTATTAGTGAGCTGTGAGTGAGTGAGATGAAGTGTGTTGCCTTTTAAACAAACCCAGGCAGCTGTTCTCCCTGCTTCCAGTCGTTGTGCTAAGCTAAGCGAATTACCTTCTGGGTATATTTACCTTTAAGCTATTCTTCATCAAGTAAGCAAAGAAGGAAGTTTTCCCAGACTCATAACAAATGGTCCAAATACAGAATATATTGTTTATCCTTTTCCTCTAGACCTCAGTATTCAGAAATAAATCTTCATGGTGTGATAATATGCTTATGGTTTGGTTAAGTAAAGATTATGTTAGGGTTAAAATGACTACTTTGTGATAGCCAGGGGACCTTTGTCGACATACTTACAAGAATCAACACATGGTTAAGGTCAAGGAACGGTCGTGGTCACGCTTTTGAAAACAACATTGGCTTGCGGTGCTCCTTTGGCCCTGACATAATTGCTATGGATGCTAGAGAGCTTTCTGTGTCTTCAGCATAAACAACATAAAATCTTTTTGGACACTGAACTGCTTCTGAACATTAAAGCATGTAAACACGTTCTAGTAGAAACCCACAATACAAGTTTAAATCTGAAAATGAGCCTAACACGTCCTCTTTAAGAGCAGATGATCACCTAATGCACATAGCACTGCTATCATCAAATATTATGAGCCGTTTCTCTAATATTTTTTTAAAACAGTATCTACTGTGAGGTGTTTGGATTCGTAAGAAAGCAAAACACAGAAGAGTAAAGAACCTGAAAGCCCCTTGAAGCTTCACTGACCCGCTGTTGGGTCAGTGAGTACTGTACAAACTCAAGCTGTGCAGCCAAACAATGTTCAAACCCACAAAACTCTGTTTTCAACTGGAGATCAAAAAGTTTCCGAATGGGTGGACGAATGATGCATAAGCCATCTACAGTTTGTCCATTTCATCGAACACTGCAGCCGTGGGTTTGAATATTTCACTAAAGAGCTGAAACAAACAGAAACATAATACATATGAGGCTGTCAGACGATGTGGAATAGGGTTTTTCCATCTTTAAGACAAAATAAAAGGGGTAAAACGTGATACTACTGTAAATAAATGGATGGACTTGTACTCATATAGCACCTTTCTAGTCTTCTGACTACTCAAGGCGCTTTCACAGTGTTTGTCACGTTCACCCGTTCACACAAACATTCACACTGATGGCAGTGGACATCTACATACCATCTAATCTAATCATTCACCCCACATTCACACACCCATGTGCAGCACTAGGAGCAATTCGGGGTTCAGTGTCTTGCCCAAGTACACTTCGACATGTACACGTTCTCGAATGGAGAACGACCCACTCTTCTACTGAGCCACAGTCGCCCCAATATACTATAGATGAAAATTCACTTCTGTTTAACGTCACATGAGGCCAAAGGAAGAATGTAGTGGTCAACTCTGTCCTGGCTTCAAAATGAGGCAGAAACTCCTTCTGGCCCCTTATTATTGCCAAACCAGAAAATCTACCCAGACTTATGTAAAAGCCAAGATTTCAAAACAATGTTTTCCCTGGAATCTCACAGCAATCTCCACAGTTATAATAAGTGTGTGTGTGTGTGTGTGTGTGTGTGTGTGTGTGTGTGTGTGTGTGTGTGTGTGTGTGTGTGTGTGTGTGTGTGTGTGCGTGCATGTGTGTGTGAAATGGGAAATTCAATGTGGGCGCCCAGTGCCAAACAATGTTTCCCTAACTGTAGTGCAGGAAGAACACACCCATCGTCGACCGTGTGTCTGTGTGTTTTAGAGTAAGTAGATCCAAACCAGCTGTCGTCATTTCTACATCCCCTCTCTTCAATTGTTAGTAAGACAATACTGTAATGATTGAGAGACACACAGGGGAGCGACCTCAGAGCGTTTTGCTCCCATATCCAATAACAAGAATCTCCTGTATGAAAGTTTGACCTGCACTGAAAGAAAGCTGGGTTTGTTTACATGACCCAAGTATTTTCATATCAATCTTTCACTAAGTCGTGCAGGATTTAACCGGCAGTTGGACTTTTGTCACAAGAAAATGTCAAGAATATTATGTAATTTCACGTTCTTTCTGTTTTTAACTGTAGCAAAATGGAACCAGTTCACACCCTTTCCCCTCAGTCTGGTGGACAGAGGGGGCCACTGAAAATCTAGGGGTGGCAAATCAAAACCAAAAGGTATAACTGAAAAACAGGAATTCTATTGAAATGGTAGAACTGGAGGAAATGTAACACAACGCTTTGTTCCCATACATTTGTACTTTTACTTAAATGTAGGAATTTTACCTAAAGCGGCATTGCATAGGTAAGAGAAACTTAATATGCTGGTGTCAGGGCCGCCCTGGGGGTGCAATTTCTTATTAAAACAACAAAATAAACATTGTATTCACAGTTGCTTTAGTAAAAGCAGGCTGCCGGCCAAATGACCTTTGAAATTTACTGAAATTTACGGATCTAAAGTACGAGTTAATGTTGGATTTCCTTGCTTTGCCCGGGCGTGCACGTAAATCGGGTTGCCAGAAAAGTTTGTGCCAATGCTTATGTAGCCTCAGTCACTGAATAAACACTATTTGTATATATTTGTTTATATGTTGAGGTTGAGAAATATTTGGAGCTATACGACCGACTACGAATGAATGAATGAATTTATTTATTTTGGTATATATCAAGCTTATATAACCGAAAGGGTGTAGGTTGAACCCAAGGCTTATATACCCCTACCTTTTACCTTAAAAGTTAATACAAAAGGATCAGATCACAGATATTTGAAACTTATCAATAAACTTACATTTCTGATCACAACAAAATAAGAATAGAGCACAGTGCATAACCCAAAACAGTACGAAAACAACAACTATACCATCAATATAAAGACAAAAAAAGAGATTACTGGCGAGCCATACTACCCTACAAAGCCTAAGTGCAGTAACTACAATATCCCTTTGTGTTCTGCACAGTTTGGGGCCTGAAAGTACGGAGGTTAGGATTGATTTGGATAAAAAGCATATCATGGTGAACCAGTAAACCATAGTCTATCATAGATCTGCCAGCTTTTAGTTTGTTGGGACAGTAAAACCATTTTTTAAATTATTTTGTGGTTGTCCGCATGATTTACAAGTACTCAGATCTTTTATTTTTCATAAGAATGGGAATAACAGTGTAAAAAGTGTTTCCTCACTGCAGTGCGATGCTTCCCATTGGTGCTAGACTTGACACTTACATGACTCGCATCACATGACTTTCCACAATGGCAGTGCGCCGTCAGCTTCTCTCCCTCAGTTTACATGTCTGTGTTTAAAGGAGAGAGAGAGAGAGAGAGAGAGAGAGAGAGAGAGAGAGAGAGAGCATTTATTTCTGTGGGCTGCCCTGGCTGGTACCCCTGAGTTTAAGGTTTCTGTGTGTCTTATCTTGATGTTAACTGGTATTGAATATGTGTTCTCTTTTATTTAGGCTCGGGTATATGTACCTGAACATCCACACGTCAACACCAATCACTATGCTGCCTGAGACTCTCCTCCAGCAGTGATGTCTGCCTTCAGCCCTCCCGCCCCTCTCCTCTGTGTGCTGCTGTGCGTGTCGGTGGCTCTGCAGCGCTCTGACCTGCGCCTGGCTTATGTGACCCACAATAGCTTTTTCTACTACTCCTGCAGCCAGGAGCCGCAACCTTGCAGCGTCTCATCACTTGCAGACTGCAGATGCAAGGACATCCAGCTTTCCGCGCTGCACCGCCCACTGCCCCACTCGTCTCCTGTTTTCCGGATGAGACGTTTAACCGTTTGGTTCACGTCGCCATTGAACACGGCACGTCTGCTCAACAACTCGGAGGTGAGGCACCTCACCCTCGTCCACTGTGGCCCTGGAGGATCCAGAGAGGCGCTCTCTTCCCTGGAGGGACATTTTGCTGTACAGCATCTGGAGAGGCTGACGGTGGTGAACCTGGCGCAGATGCCGGTTCACCACTGTCCAGATGCAAACAGAGCCAAGAACACTGAGCCAGACAGATTTAATGGTCCTCACCTTGACACAAATAGATATGACACGAATAAAGACACAAATCTTGACATGATTGTGGACATGAAGAGGGATTCCTCCGCCATGTCCCCACCCCAGATCCAAGACATCTTCCTGGGAAGGGAGCTGGGGGCAGCATTTCATGAGCAGGCCAGACTGGGAATCATCCAGAGCTCTGTGCTGGAGTGGGGAGCAGTGGTCAAAGCCTACACAGTTCAGACGCACATAGACAATGACGGCGTGCTGCCCTTTCCTGACCTTCACCTGCCAAAATTACCAGAGACGTCTGTCATATTTGTTAGCTTTGTGTACTGATCGTAATTTACATTTTTGAAAGGAGTGCAGGAGGGAACGACAAGAGGAAGATGATCCAGTACTATCACTTTCTTGCTCACCAGGGATCCTACATTTTAGGTTAAGTGAAAGGGATACTCCACCCCCAAAATGACCATTTGTACATCAATTACTGATCAGGTGGTGCTTTGAGTTCTTGATAAAGACTTTATTTTTGTCGCACGATTCCTTGCTGAATGGAAATTTAGAAAACATAGAAATGTATTGATGCACTGAAGCAATAGGAGTCCATTTTCCACCAGCAAAACTATATCAAAGCATTCGTTGAGAAATGGGCTTTGTTGAGGCACAACTTGTCTCAGTGTTAGGTTTTAGTGAAAACATTAGGATGCACTGAGCATGTTGGATAAGCACGACTTGGATTACACTACACAGGTGAGATTTTGTAAATAGATGTGTTGATATGGTTCTTCTTTTGTTAAACATGGACCCCTATTACTTTTTTTCTGACTCTCTGTTCACCATGGAGGCATGCAACCAAAACAAAGTTTTCCTCAAGAATTCAAGGCAGCACTGAGTAACTGATATTAAATTGGTCATTTTGAGGGTGAAGAACACTTACTTTTTTGTAACTGTAAGGACTACGCCTCTGATTTACATGGATGACTCCAAAGTAAACACAGGCTAAGCTAAATTCATTTTTTCCTTGTCCAATGGCTTTAATCACCCCTTTCCCAAGTGGCCTCAAAACTTTGCACAGCTGTTTGTCAGCATGTTAGACCAGAATATGTCAGCTAATGAGAGACCCTCTGAGGGACGGAATAGCCTGTCAACCCCCTCCAGCTGATGCACCCTTTGTTTCTAAATGCTTATCCTTGAGTTGATGGTGTTATGCCCAAAATGAAATGAGAGAGCGGTGGGCGGGTGGCTGTGTTTTTCCTCTCTACCACAAAAATAGAGAACGTGAGCTTCCATCATGAAGTGCATCCCACAAAATGGCCAGTGTGGTGGCTGATTTCACACTGAATGTAAAGCTGCTGGCTGTTTTTGCAACGCTTGTCAGATGTTGGGAAAATCAGAAGGGTTTACTTGAGAGGCCAGAATGTCATCACTCGAGGGACATTGAGCTAATTTGGACTTCGCTGCAGCATGAATCTCTCCCAGCTCTTTGGCATTTCCAACAGTCAAAGAGCTGACCCTGACCTCTGGTCCCCGTGTGAAAGAAAGCAGAGATCTCCTCTGGGATCAGTGAATCATTGTTAAATGTGAAAAGCATCTTTGCCTCCAGGGTTGAACCACAAGATGGCAGCAGATACGTATGAATCAATGAGGAAGGAGCCAACTCAAGTGTTGAGAAGGAGGGACTGAGCTGACTGACAGCAGGAGGCGAAAATGTGTTTTTTTTTTCTTCTTTTTAGTTTTAAATCTGCAACTCTCAAAGAATCCAGTGAACCTTAAAATGTGCACGATGCATCTCAGCACTTTAATGTTATTTGTTATACAGCAGAGGTACAATGTTAATAAAGTATGAAAGCATGATATTTATTTGTTTACAAAAACGACAATGGCATCACTTGCATCGGTTTACGACAAAAAGCAGAAATAAATGATCTCATCATCACTCATGGCGTGTGGATTTTACATCATGATAGGTGTAATTATTATTACTTAAATCAACAACAAGAGTCAGACACTTGAAGCCAGCATTTAAAAAAGGATTGTGGCAAAAAAAATTATATTTATAGTATATATAATATTATCTTATATGTATAATTATATTTGTGCATGTAAACCATATCCAGGGTTGGGTTGACACGGGTTACATGTCATCAGGATTACATAATCAAAAAATAAGTAGTAATTATAATAAAATAAAACCAGATTGTTTCAAAAGAACTGCGTAATGTAGCTTCACTGATAAGGATGACTTGATTGCATTTTTGATCATGTCTTTAATATCTGGTAATTTTTAAATTATGAAAAATAAAAGTATGAAAACCAATGCAATTAACTAAAATGTATTAAAATTAACTATATAAATGCATTAAAAGCGTGTTGATTTAAAGTTCTCCACCATATACCAATGTTTGATTTTGAAGTAATCCAAAAGTATTACATTTTGTGATCAAATGGCGTTACAAAAAATACCACGTAGTCCTAATTTGTATTCAGTGGCTAATCTGACCCAAAACAGACCAGGCGATGTCAGAGTTTGAAATAAATGCTATGAAGGAAATCTAGGCATGAGTCACATTTTAAAGGTGTGAAAAGAAAATGAATTAATGAATCATAAAGACCCTTTATTTGTATTTTTGCTTGTGGATATATTTGTTTTACCTCCCTGATCAGTGTGAGGTGCAGCTGCACTTGTCAGGTTAAGGCCACGCGTGATTATTACAATTGTCAATTCGGTAATGATTGCGGTCCCGTTCAAAGACGCCGCGTACATGCGCGCGTGCGTCGAGTGCGCGCTGACACCTGCTATAGAGAGCCGCTTATTTGCATGATGAACGCGCGGCCCGTCTCGTTAAGCGCTGCGAATGCAAACTGATGTCGCCTGTTGATCCTGCACCTGAGAGGTCAGCACCCAGCCCGACACACACCGGGGACAATTACCGGAGAAATCAGCGGCGGCGGCAGCCGGGCTGCTCTCAGAGAGCCGGCCGCTTTCCTTATGGAAATCAAGTCAAAGGTTGGCGTGAACCGTGACCTCCACTTGGGATAATCTGAAGACAAACTACCGCCTGTAAAACACACAAATCAATTACATGTTCAGTGTGACGGAGCACTCCGAATGCACACTGTTAATATTTATGTCAGTCTAAAAAGGTGGACCGGCCGAGACTGAGTCCTATTGATTTTAGGTGCTCCCCCCTCCTCTGCACCCCTCCAAGTGAGTCTTTAACCACGCTGCCGCCGTCTCCTCACCGGCAGTTTAGCAGTAAAACATTTTTATAATCAGACGTTATTGTTCGCCGCCTCCTTGTGGGAGATGCGCCCATGTTCATTTTTTAAAAGGGCAAATCAGCCATAATTCAGTTTATAAACTGCGGCGCGCGGGGGAGAAATGCCTGGATGAATATTCATTAGAGACCGCCCGAACTGCCACGCTCCGTGATTCATTGGGCATATGTAAATATCACTCACTTTAATTGCCCCTAAACTGACTCAACATAATGTTGTCATTAGCAAATTATTACTTATTTGTGATACTAATGGTACGGTATGGCGCGCAGTGCTGGAGCTCCACATATATGATTGCAATTACAGCTCTTTTTATTCACTGGGTGACTGCGGAGTCTGATGGATCTGCTCCTGTGTGTGTGTGTGTGTGTGTGTGTGCGTGTGCGTGTGTGCGTGTGTGTGCGTGTGCGTGTGTGCGTGTGTGTGTGTGTGTGTGTGCGTGCGTGTGTGTGTGTGTGTGTGTGTGTGTGTGTGTGTGTGTGTGTGTGTGTGTGTGTGCGTGTGTGTGTGTGTGCGTGCGTGTGTGTGTGGCAAAGGTGCCAACAATTAATTTCATTGACATACACGGACGACTTGAGTCGATCCAGTCATTAGACACAAACACAACACACACATCACGTACAAACTGATCTCAGGACGGTTTTATGGACACTGTAATGTATTTTTAATGTATCCGTATCATCTGGACTGACTTCAGAATTAACAGGACATGATTTCTCCCCTCAAACTTCTTAAGCCTGAATTTAGCTTCTTATTCAATAACTATGTCACTATTACTGGTTGAATGAAATGAATATAGAATAAAGTTGACTTAAGATTTAGAATAGACATGCATTTGTGTATAAGCAACGGGGAGCGGGGATAAAAACTAAATCAATGGTTCATTTTGTACAGTTATTAATAGCAAAATAAAAATAAACTCATGTTTACAAAGGATGTTCACAAACAGAAAGACAGTCAATGTGTTTCTATTTTATAAATGACAGATTTTATACTATTATTAATTTTATTTCCGTATCAAAATTATTCATATTCAGAAACTGGTGTTTAACTGGAATCCTTTAAAGGTGCCGTTTAATTAAATTTAACTGGAATCTGTGTAACAAAAATAACCAACATTTTGATCATGCACGTGTAATTAATTTGATCGTTTCATATTTGCAGTTGGATCTTAAATGTTTGCTTGCCATCACTGTTGGTTAAGTTTAAAGGGCACATATTCCAATAGTATGCTCTGTCCTGATACCACTGTCTGAAAATGACCATATTCAACTATAGTGCATCTATACTTTTAGCCAGTCGTAATGAGAAGTTGGTTAAATTCATGGAGACAATCCTAATTTCGCTGCAGTCCCATAATGTTTAAATGTGTTGGAATAGTTTGTCTTAAATTGGACTCATTTTTTATGTTCATCTGAAGTAAAAAAACGACCAGGGATTGATGATACTTTGTGGATTTACAGTTGGGAGATTTATCCATTTAAACAAAAAGAAAGTTTCGCTTCAGAAAACCAAGCTTGGCATCAGATTTTGGACATTTACCTAAATCCTCGGACTCTAAACTCCTCCATGACTCACCCTGAAACTAGAGGCTGTCACATCTGCTTTTTTTTAGAATGAATTACTGTTGTAGTTATATATTTATTTTTAGGAAAAAAATCCCTCGCTGCTCAGTCTGCACAACACGACACGATGTGGAGTTGTTTTATAGAGGCAGCAGCAGTTTGAAACAACAACCATGACAAAACAGGCCCACAAAACAGAGGGAGAGAGAGAGAAGGACAGGCAGGGACAAATAATGATGTGTGTGTGTGTGTGTGTGTGTGTGTGTGTGTGTGTGTGTGTGTGTGTGTGTGTGTGTGTGTGTGTGTGTGTGTGTGTGTGTGTGTGTGTGTGTGTGTGTGTGTGTGTGTATGTGTGTGTATGTGTGTGTGTGTGTGTGTGTGTGTGTGTGTGTGTGTGTGTGTGTGTGTGTGTGTGTGTGTGCGTGTGTGTGTGCGTGCGCGCATCTGTGAGAGAGTGTGAGGGAGCTAATAAAGTAATGTGATGGATGATCTCCCTTCTCCCAGAGGGACCAGCACCATGTAAATTGGCCCACACAATGCATTATGGATAAGGCAGTTGAGATTATAGCTTGTTAATGTGTCCCTCCCTCGTCCCCTCCCTCTCTCTTCTTGCATCTCTCTCTCTCTCTCCATCCCTCTGCTTCGGCTCAGGCAGTGACATGGTCACCTCATTGTTGGGGCGCGTGGGTCTTTTAGGTGCAGATGGAGAGGGAGAGGAGCTGTGCTGCAGTGATCTGCCAGGCATGGTGGAGTAACTTTGTGTATCTGTGCTTGTATGCTTATTTTACTGACATTGTGGGGACAGAAAGTGTTCACAGCCACATCATGAGGCCTCACCTCCCGTGTGGGGACAGAAAGGTGGTCCCCACAAGGTAATGTTCATTTTTAGGGTCACGATTTGATTTTTGGTTACAGCTAGGATTAGGTTTATTATAAGGGTCTTCGATATAAGTCAATGCCGTGTCCCTCCAAGTGACAAAAACAAGTCATTGTGTGTGTGTGAGACAGCGAGCCAACCACCAGGCAGCCAGCAGAGACAGTCCGTCGACAGGGGCCAGGGCTGTGGACATATGTCTCCTCCCTCCCTCACCCACCCCACAGCCCCCACAGTCATCCTAAGATGGTGCCAACCCCCCACAACCTACCTCCATCCCTCTTTAACTCCCCCATCCTCCCACACTCGCCCCTCCCTCCACCTTGCAGGCCTGTCCAGGGACCTGTCAGGCCATCTGTTGAAGCAGGACCAGAGGAGCTGGTCCAGAGGAAACGCTACTGTAGCATGGTTATGTGGCTAGTGTGTGTGTGTGTGTGTGTGTGTGTGTGTGTGTGTGTGTGTGTGTGTGTGTGTGTGTGTGTGTGTGTGTGTGTGTGTGCGTGTGTGCGTGTGTGTGTGTGTGTGTGTGTGTGTGTGTGTGTGTGTGTGTGTGTGTGTGGAACATGTGTTGGTTGCAGGGTGTGTGTCAGGGCATCCCAGGGTAGACGTTCCCTAGCATATTTGTCCAACAAAAACAAATTGTTGTGTGTTTTTGTGATGACTTTTATCATTTAAACTTGGTATTTGTGACTAAACCATTAAAAAGTGAAATGATGTGAAAAGCTTAATTCATAAGATATTAAACCGACCTATATTTTCTACACTCAGGTATTTCTTTACGTTCATCTAGCCCTTTTCAGACATGCACCTCGTTACGTGAATCTGACAGCAATTAAACATACGGGTCTCATGAATAAGCAGGTTTGAAGAATTGAATGCTGTCAAATTGGCGGCTGCAGCAGCACAAGGTTAAAGATGCACAGAGAGATTAAATGCATGACTTTCTGCCTTCTAAGATTGCTGGGATAAATTAATTATCTCAATCATCATCTCATTATGCATACAATCAGTTCAATAATACTGGAAACATTGCGAAAGAGACAATTTTAAGTTGCTGAGATGATCGAGCAATGCTATAAATTTGTTAAAGTTAGTTTGAAGATCAACGTTAGCTACCAACCCTCGCCTCGAGAGTGTCTTGTTATTACCACATGTGGCCACAGAGGCTGCTATAAACTCACCTAAATATTATTTCATCTGAGCGTTTTCTGATGCGTTTTTTTTTAGATTGACTACCTACTTTATCATTTCCTATTCTTCATGCAGTAAACAGTTTCTTTTTCATTTCAATCCAATATGAAAATCAGTGCAACTTGCTGGTGTTGGGTAATTATATTTTATATATATTTTGTCAACCATTTTTACTTTGTTAGTAGTTTTAAGGACACTCAAATAAGTGACATGCTGAAAGCTTTCAGCAACAAGCTTTGTTCCCAAGACCGATTTACTGAAAGGTTAAAAAAGGTTTCTGTTTAGCAGCCACTCTCCAACCTGAGATGCTGACGCGTCATGTACACACTAATAATGTGTTTTAACTGTGATGGACAACCTTTCTTAAGTGAGTATCAAGTGAAAATGTTCCTAGTTTAAAGGGGAAAGTATCGTAAGTGAAAAGCCGATCTTTAAATGTGTGGCGTGCTTCGGTAAATGATCAGCGGGGATGTTAAAAAAATCTGCACTCTGCACTCAGCTGGTCAACAACATTCAAAAACAGCTGTATGGTCCTATTAAACAAGTGTACAGGAACCAGCAGGAAAATGGCTGAATGACCCCAGTGAGAGCTCAACACCTGCACACACTCAGCTCACAGGAACAGCTGCTCTGACGCACTGTGGTGTTTTGGAGATCTGCTCAGTAGACCTGTCTGCTGTGTTGTACTTCAGTTGTCTACAGGCCACCAAAGCCTGATACTGTACGTTTGAATGTTCTTGCATGGGGATGTTTAAGCATAGCTGCAGCAATGAACAGACTTTCTTTCCAGATGTTTTTTTCTGTTTAAAAATATGTAAAAACATTCTTACGTCACCCCCTGCATTCAGATTTTAGTAGTTAATCAGCTCAAAAGCTAAGATATAATAATATAAATATATATCATAATAATAAAGAGATTTAAATACTAAAAGCAACAACATGTAGGACTTCCTCTCTTGCTCCCATATAATTAAGGAACAGTATTATATTTTATTAATGTTGTAAAAGTACTTACTAGTCCAACAGCATGAGAGTCAAGTTGCCATCGGTGGTGAATCCCTCTTCCTCCTTTAGCTCTCGCCAGTGAGTGAATGCTGGTCCAATATTGATCCTTGTCCTCTGGCACCCAAATTTGAGGAAATGGAAGAAGTGAGACTGCCATAAGGCAGTCGATTTTTTTGTAGTTTTTTTGTGCACAGGTGTCGACCCGATATCCGAAGTGAACGCAATACAGACTCCGTCAGGATACGACAGATGTGTTGTTAAACTTATTGCAAGTTGATTTACCATCACAAGGGTCTTGGAAGTATATTATGAAGAATAAAAAACTACATAGTGCTGCTTTAAACGCTTGTTTTCTTACTGATTAATCCATGAATACATCTGTACAATGTCAGATTGAAATTGCTTGTTTTCATGTATTTTTTTATGATGTAAATCAGAGGAAAGCTGCAAATCCTCACAATTGAGAAGCTGTAGTCAGAGAATGTTTGGCAGTTTTGCTTGAAACTGATCCGTCAGTTGACAAACCAATTCATCAACTAACAGTTACAGTTTTCCCTGTTCATGCTGACAGAGCAGAGCAGATTCTCCGTAACCTTGAAACGGGTTTGAACCTTAATGAGGGTTTAAATCATGTAGCGTGTTCCGTCTCAGGCAATCTAGACTAAGCCAAGCAAATTTAGCAAGGTCTGTCTTGTGTGTGTGTGTGTGTGTGTGTGTGTGTGTGTGTGTGTGTGATGGACCCTCCGCGGCTGTGTGTGTGGGTGGTTGCCTCCACCCATTAGAACGGGTCATCTCTCTCTCATGGAGAGTTTTCACGGCTGTGGAGCGGATTAGGAGCAGTGAGAGAGGAGGAGGAGAGAGGCAGGCTGGAAGGAGGCAGGAGAGAATGACAAAAAGAGAGCATTAGCATCTACACTTCAGCATTTGTTTGCGGTATGTAGCTGACACTCGTCCGGAGTGTCCGGCTGTACAGTGAGTACAAATGGAGGAACAAGTGAATGCTGGAAATCTCCTCACAAATGGCCTTTTAACAAAGAAGAGAGGATGTCTGAATAGAGGAGAGAGGAGTATGTCGGGTTAAAGAGAGACTCTAACACAGTTATAATTACATATTTGTACCAAAACACTTTCAAAGAGAGGAAAGAAGATCGTTTCCATAAAAAACTGTCAAGTTAATTCTAGGTGTGTGACCAAAAAGCTGGGCTAAAGATGTTGCTTCATGCTTTGATTCAACGTTTAAACAAAATAAATGCTGCAAACAAAGATCTACTTGCTGCACTCTCACAGTTACCTTTATGTCGGGGATATTTGAGGACGGTGAGGTGGACCTTGTATTGCACATTGCACATCCTTGGCACATTCTTTCCATCCTCTTTGTTTTAAACACAGGTCTTTTTTGACTTATTTCTCGTTGTAAATGTCTATGATTATTGCCTTTTGCATTACTTGTTCTGTGTTTTCTATTACCGTGTTTATTGTTAAGGTAAATTCCTGAAAACCTGCATAGAAATAAACCTGATTGTGTTTCTGATATTTTACAGGATTTTTTGTTAATGACCAAAACAACTTCTACTGTTCGGAAATAAACCTTTCATTGGGCCAACAGCTCATTTTAAGCCAATTGTCTTCTATTTATTAAACACACATGTTACTTTTAAACTTAGTTGCGTGGGCAACTTTTGAACAAGAACAACAAGAATTCAGCCATTGAGTAACACGTATTTACATTGCACTGTGAATAAGTTTGGAGCAGAAGTCCAGGCCCAAAACCACTAAGACTAATACTGATTTATTATTAAAGACTGCTAATGTGCTGTCATGTATGGGAGAGCGATGTCACGATTTTGTGATTCATTATGAAGCAAATGCATCATTAATATGCTACTTTTGGATACATTTTCATCACCATTAACATAATTAATTTCACTTTTTTAACTTCTGTTTACACTGTTAATGACTTAATCACATGCATGTTTAAACATAAGAACATTTGTTATAAAGGTAGATGATAAATGTTTATTGTATGTCTTCTCTGTATGCAAACAACAGCAGCAGAGAAACAAATACCCATCTCCTTTCGAGGAATCAACCAGGTTTGAACCAGAGTAGGTTTGTGTTAAACGTTGAGCGACTAGATTTCAGTGCGAATCGAACACTAGCAGAATCGCTTATTCGCGTTATTGGTTGCAAATGGGAGACACAGCCGATTGCTGCCCATGCATCCATGTAAACAAACTACACAACGGCGGCAGGAATGTTTTTTCGCCATAACTTTGATTCACCTAAACGCCAGGTCGCATCAGAATTGTCATGACCAGGGATCATGTTGACTGGCTTGGTTTGAATTTACAGTCTTTGCTAAACCATCGGCAGGGGTACCAGAGGAAGTTATTTACTTAGCTGATTTTGGGGGCTAACATCCTCTCATAAAACACCAAAAGACAAAGGAAATATAATATAATTTGAAGCCATTAGTCACTCACTAGCCCTTTCTAGTTCTAGGATTAAGAGCACCAAACTCCACGTTGGCAGGTTGGGGGGTGGATCGATCAAACACACGCCGGACTTTCACTCAGGAGACCACGGTTTATATCCTATTCACCTCTGGTGTGTCCTGTAGTTATGATACAAATTTACCTTTTTTTTAATTCCTACCCATGAAATGTTCCTTATCTTATCTTGTTTAAGTGGTTTTGTGTGAATTTGCAACATTAACTATTATTGATTAAACCTGTATTTAAAATAGCAACCATAGTGGAGCTGGAGCGTTGTGCATTTGACGTGCAGGGCTACCATTGAAACATTTTTTATCTTATAGTAGACAGACGCAGTCAGATAATTGAGAAACCCACCAATAATTTGGGAAGTAGAGTACAATTTTGGTACACAACTTGCCAAGTTGATGTCATATGCAGAAATATGGCAGATAAAAGTAAATGATAGGTTGCTGTAATATGAACTATTGAATAATTCACATATGACATATCAATATTTTGCTCACATTTAATGTGTAATAAAGTATCAGGTTGTAACTGTTGTTGTCCATGTAGAGTGAATTGTGGGTAGTTAGAAAAGTTATCTGCATTGTACATTAACCCTGTCAAGTCAAGTTAGGCAATATTTTAGTGGCTTCAGGGGATGTAACCTTCTTCTGGTGCAGCAACATATCTGGGAAATATCACTAATTTAAAGTGTGATACTGGAAATTAATACTGGAAACAGCTATCAACGTGTTGTTTGAACACTCTAGGGAACAAAGTACAACACATCTTCTTTGTAGCGTCCATGTTGCTTTAACATTACTGCTTAAAGCTCATGAGCACATAGAGTCAGAAGAGCAACTTCCCAACTCTGGAAATGGGATCATCCGAGTAACGACTGTGGCTCAGTGACAGAGTGGGTCGTCCTCCATTCGAGACATCGGTGGTTTGATCCCCATCTCCCCCGGTCCACATTTCAAAGTGTCCTTGGGCAAGACACTGAACCCCAAATTGCTCCTCGTGCTGAGCATGGGTGTGTAAATGTAGTGTGAATGATTAGATTAGACGGTCTGTAGATGTCCACTGCCATCAGTGTGAATGTCTGTGTGAATTGGTGAATGTGACAAACACTGTGAAAGCGCCTTGAGTAGTCAGAAAACTAGAAAGGCGCTATATAAGTACAAGTCCATTTACCAAGTCCAACACGTGAATGCACCATAAGACTGTTTTGTTGTTGCTGTGAGGAACGATTGAGTGAGTGTGTTGTAATGTAAAGTCAACTTTCTTTAACACGCTTCCTGTATGTAAAAAACTAAACAGAGCACCTTGAAGTGCCATCCTATCCCATCTCATATTCATAATGAATTGCTGCGATGATAGTCAGAGATGCTTTAATGATTATAGATTAACTTTCTTTATGGAATGTTTACTTCACATCTTAGTGGGTTTCTGAATGGAGCCTGAAGGTGATTAAGACTTAAAGTGAAACAAACATTAAACCAGACAAAGTTTCACATTTACAATTAGAGTTTCTTAACGGCTGTCTTTCTCATTTACACACACACACACACACACACACACACACACACACACACACACACACACACACACACACACACACACACACACACACACACACACACGCACACACACACACGCACATACACACACGCACACACACACACAAACATGCACAAGAAGCACCAGCCGCCAGTTGGTCTTAAAGAGACAAATTCCTCCGCAGCATTTCTTCAACATCGTAAAGCGTCTGCCGTTAAAGCGATGTTTTTTCAATCCGTCTGCTCTCCCTGACATTTCCAGATAACGTTGGCGTTAGGTTGATTTGGGGGAATTTGCACACCATATGCTGCTGTGTCAAACACCTTCATTTAAGCGGGCTATGGCTCTGCATTCCCTAATAGCAGCATCATTGGAGCTTGTTTATCTAATGCGCCTGTTAATGTTATTTATTGGGAGTCTGCCCGCTATCCAGTTCCTCCATGCATGCTAAGGAGACAGACATAAGATATGCAAATGCTAACGTCGGCCCAACTTCGCGGCAGTAAAACAGAGCATTTGCATTTGATGTAGCACATAATAAACTGGTTATTAGCATTTTAAATGCGTCAAACAAACTTGAAAAATGTGGCCTGCGCTGGTGTGGTTTTTATTATTGCTGTGTGCGGTCAAAACACACATACACATGCCACACGTGCCTTCAAACACGTACAGAAAAGTGTGCATGAGCAGACACATAAATATAAAACTGCTGTACTCAGGAGCAAACTGGTGTCACAAGGCAAAGCGTCACAGTACAGATGATGTGTTTGATGAAGTTGTATCTGTCTCTTCCTCTCTCACGCCATAAAGTTTCTCTCAGAGCATTAAAATATGCAGACGATTCATTTCATGGACGATTCATCCTTCAGGCCACAGAAAAGGAGGTCTGGTTTCAGTTTTGATGAGCAGCAATGATGAACATCTGAGTTAACAGTAACCACTGTTGTCTCTGTACCCAAAGGGCTGCCGGTGATTCATTAATGCACCTTGAGTTAGAAAATTGTTGACCTTTGAACATAAGTCAGCCCCAGAAAAACTGATTTGAGAAAGTATGCGACTTGCTCAAACGGTTCCCTGGAAAAGCCGGTGAGAGACACATTTTTTATTAAACATTTGAGTCAAATCAAGTGAGTTTTATTTATAAATCTCCCCCTAAAATATCAGGAAGAGCAACAAAGAGAGGAGGGAGTTGGTAGGGAATAATCAACATCACACAATTACAGTATGGGCAGTTAGGATGACTAAATCACAGGTAGATTATAAACTGATCTAATTGTATTAACACACACAGTGCCTACTAGCTATTAC
Source organism: Echiichthys vipera (assembly GCF_963691815.1). Lineage (NCBI taxonomy): Eukaryota > Metazoa > Chordata > Actinopteri > Perciformes > Trachinidae > Echiichthys > Echiichthys vipera. The sequence continues at coordinate 22,821,523 of NC_139836.1, forward strand.
TTACTATATTTGCGTGTGCGTTATCGCTGCTACCACACATATACAGTGTATCTTTGGACAGTTGGTTCTTGGCAACATGAGAAGTGAAAGCAAATGAATGGTGTGAAAACCTCAGACTGATTGAGAAAGAGCGAGCGCAGAGTGCAGGAGAGCTGTCTGAATTGGTTATTCATTAACAGTTAATGATGTGATAATCTCTCCAACAGTAACCAGGAGTTACACCCTGCAGGCTGCAATAATGGAGTGTCTGCAGTCCCACATACACGGTTTCTAGTGGTGGAAGAAGTACTTAGATCTACAGTGTAGAAATACAGATCTTTACTTAAGTAAAAGTATTCATTATGCATACTGATGCCTCCGTGTGTTCATAACTTAAATATTGCAGCTGGTAAAGGTGGAGCAAATTTGAATGACATTACACTGAATACTGCGTGTTAACTTGTGAATTGCTCCCCAGATCAAAAAAGTCTTAACCTGTAATAAAACATTGTAATTTATTTGAGTATAATCTGTATTTTTAATTTGAATCTAACTAAAGTTAGCAGATACATATAGAGCAGTAAAAAGCACAATGTGTCCCTTTAATTATAAAATAGCAGAAAATGGAAACACTCAAGTATAAATACATAAAATTGTACCTTAGTATAGTACTTGAGTAAATGATTCCACCAATGTCTGTATGAGAATGCTCTATTTGTGAATGTGCATAGTTACAACCCTGTGTGATGATCTTGTTACTTTAGGATTGAGATGAACACACACACACACACACACACACGCATGCATGTACACAAGCCAGATCCGAACTTCCCTCTCTACATGTAACCTAACTCACACACCCTCACCCCATCACACCATCTTAAATCCTACATGTTAATCTCTCTCCTTCTCGCTCTCTTCCTCTCAAACGCACACAAACATACTCGCTTTCATTCTCCACTTGCAGAGACCCCTGCTTCATTTTCTGGTCATGTGCACCCATTGCGAGGGGGCGAAGCGGACACAAAGTGACACAGGGAGCAGTATGAGGAGGAGAGGGGGGCGAGGCTGGAGCTGCAGCCTGAAAGGAGGCGATGGGAGGTGTCCGATTGTCCCGCGCTGAAAGGGACAGTTAAAAGGAGAATCTTGTTGCAAAAGCTGGTGGGCCGGGCTGGAGGCTGGTTAAGTGCTGGTGGTGTGGGTCGGTGTGTGTGTGTGTGTCTGTGTGTATGTGTTTCTTTATGTTCTTGTGTCTGTGAAAGTCTAATGAGGAGGAGGAGGGTGACTGATGACCGAGGTGAGATGATACTGGAGAGGATGATTAGGTTTGTGAAATCCACTTTCATATCTGTCTGTTAAATATAAGCCAGCAGCTGATTAGCTTAGCTTAGCGTGAAGACTGGGAACAGGGGGAAACAGCTAGCTTGGCTCTGTCCAAAGATGAGAAAATTGGCCTACCAGCACCTCTAAAGAGCACAAATTGCTGCTAGATCTTTTTTGTTTAATCCATAAACCAAATACAACAATTAGCCGTTTTACAGCTGTTATGTTAGGACTTTTTAGGCTCTGAGCAGTTGCCAGGCCAGAATCGAAGAAGTGGCAGACAAAATAAAAACCTGTATTATATATAACCTTTTATAAAACGCAGAAAAACATCTTTTTTGCACTTAAGTTTATGTACAGATTAAACAAACAAGATATAAAATAGCTATTTCCTCATGTTTCCAGTCTTTGTGCTAAGCTAAGCTAACCGACTGCTGGCTGTTGATTCATATTTAACAAACGGACATGAGAGTTGTGGCGTGCACACTGATGCAAATTTGTGGCGATACACGCAAGTTTGACCACACAATCGTATTGGGGTCATTTGTGTTTATTCACATCACTGACCCCCCCCCCCCCCCCCCCCCCCGACAAGGAGAAGCGGTTGAAGATGAATGAATGAATGATGAAAAATTTAACAAAGGTGTGCTGAAATAAGTACATCATGATAAAAATATGTAAAGTGTTGTTTATGAATGAAGTCTGGATTGATCAGGGCTATGCTATGCAAGAGAATCTCACTGCTGTTGGCGTTCATGACACCGGGGCACGCAAATCTCTCAGTCAGCCTAAAATATTTTATTTGTGCCCTTTAAGTCGCCTGCAGCAAATTCTCACTGATTCAGTTTTTGCATTGACTTTGTGTCACACTCAAAACATACACAGAAAGAACAATATACTCACCTCGCGTTTCCTGTCAACACACCAACTCTTCACCAGAAAGTGGTTTCAAAAGCGTTTCTTTAATTCAACAATTCAGTTTTATTTGATGTTAATGTAATGGAAATAAAATCCAACCTTTTCTTGCATTTAAATGTGGCAAAGCAAAGATTCAAAACTAAACTGTGACTGTTCACACACAGCAGGAAATATTGGTCTTTTCAAACGTGACAATGGAGAAACACTCACCTGGAACAGTTGCGCGTCGGGATGAAACAATCCATGACATAAAACTTCATTGCTTCTGTTTGATAAAACTCATCATCAACATGCTTCAGAAAGCTTTGAGACGCCAAATGTGTATCAGAGCGTGTTCATCCAGAGAGAAATAAGAACATGAAGGTATGTTTCTTCATTACTGAAATGTTAATTTGACTTGTTTTTGCCTAATTAACACCAATGTCTTCCAAGAACAAAACAGCCCCACAAATATTAATTAGGACCTTAATATTCATGTTGGCGGAGATGGCTGTGAGGTCTGTAATTAACGAGCTTTTAATTGTTTGATCATCTCCTTAATTAAAGGCTTGCTGTAATTTGAAGGTTTGTTTACTTTCCACAAAACAGGAATGGGAAGGACAGAAATCTTATTGATATTCTCTTTTACACAGAATTTACCCAAAGAAGGAAAAATAAGCCTTTTAAAAGTTACCCGAACATGAGAGCTGCAGTGCGTCTTTTTACTTTTTACTGCTTTAAAATAAATGAATCTCAGAACTACTTTTGACTAAGGATGGAGGGTCTCGCTCAGCTTCGCTGTTAGATCTTGATACTCGTGTTGCTGTCTTCCGTCTGCCGTTCGAATGCCTCAACCTTTGTGAAATCTCTTTTTATGAAGCTTCAAACTGTGGTTTGATGGCGTCTTTGACAAGCAAACCAAATAAAGCTCAAATGTTCCTACTGCACTTTCCAATCAATCGTGATTAATGTAAAAAAAAAAAAAAAAAAAATTCAGCATTTTTTGGCGATTGGATGCACTTCTATTTTGGAAACTGCTCACAAAACGCCTTATTGTAAATATACTTAGGAAGACCCTACATCCTCTGAACGTCCTAGGTCTCTAATTCTGGTTGTTACGTTATATGAGGATGTGATCATCCTATAGGTCAAAAGTTTCAAGTTTCAAAAAATGAGGTCTCACTACAATGAAATGGCAACGTTAGGGACTAACATCATCACACGTGAATGCAGTAGGGCTCAGTGTTTCAACAAGAGTCTCAGCTTCCCAGTCACACCCAATTTATGCAATTTAGAAATGTTTGGGGGCCCTTAGTATGCATAAATATTCAAATACACCATTCAGAACAGACATAATTTACAATAGAATAAAAAATGGACATGTCTGTAAAGGAGACACTTTTGGTCGCCAGAGAACCCATTTCCATGCCAGTTTTTTGCCCCCTTCCCAACAAACTAGCATGTTATTGTTGGTACCAGTGGATTCTTTCGTCCACTATAGCCTTTGAAAAACAAAACCTGACTGGCCAACATTAGCAGATGATATCATCTCATACCAATGGCGGCCCCTGAGTTTAATCAAATCAAAATCAAATTGTGGTAAAACTTGTACTTGACACCTAGAAAACTAAGTATGAATCTGAAAATGCAGACAATGTCATTCAAAGCCATAGACTTTATAGTTTGATGTGTGTTTATTTACCTGTACTTGGCAGCAGACGTGTTTCTCTCCATTCATTTACTGTGAAAAGACCTCGAAACTAAATCACACTGGAAACATCTCTTGTAGCCTTCAGAATAAATTGCCTACAGGTTATTCAGAGGTTAGGATGTTAACAGCCTGTTTTCATTACTAATTGGTAGAGTTGATTTATGGATATATGACAGCCAGCTCCTCCGTTAGGGCAAAGCATCAAGACAAATTCTTGGTTTTCAGCCCAGTGGTGGATCCAGGTAAAGCTTTGCTGCCTCGAGCTTTTTAAAAGTCGGAACAGAAAGTTTTCATGTATGTTTGAAAATAGATTTGTTAATACATGACACATGCCCTTAAGCAGAGTGACAAGCTGTAGCTCAGATATCTTGATGCAATAGCAGCCAACTCATGAGGCCAGGTGAGCAGTTTTAAACAGAAAAGATGACAAATTAAGGACATGAAATATTGAACAGCAGCTGTTTATTTAGATGGCGCAGGATGTTTTAGACAGAGCTACAAACAGGCACAAATATGATAAAGACAAACTGCTAACATAATTAAATTCCAGTAATAGGATTACTAAAACAGAAAAAAGATGCTTGCATAAAATAATTTTCATGAGACTTTCTGAACACTTAAACACAACTTTAATGGTTCCAGATTGCCAAAGACTATCAAAGCTAATGACTGAAATTACCCTCATTCTCTGTGGATTTTACAGTCATTTCCAAAATACCCACGCAGTGTTTTACTGCAAAAGCAACCTTGAAACCGTCTGCTGCGACCTTGACCTTGTGTCTCCCCCTGAGTGTGTATTATTATGTGTGCTCCTTTCAGCCCTGAGATGTTCAACTGACGCTGTTTGTGTCACACGCGACTACTGACTGTCATCACATGCTACTGGAGGAACGCCTCCATTGACCATTTACTGCCCTGAGCTCATTAGAGGGGGTCTAGAGGCCTGGCCCACCCAGGAGGGAGAGACGCAGAGATGATTGATTGTTTCTGGAGAGCGTCGGTTCGCTTCTGTGTGTTAATGTACTGGTGTTTTGTTAAAAAAATCTCTAGGCCTACTGTTACTTACGTGACAAAGTTTGAGATAAAAATTCAATAAGAAGAGCAACATTTTTATAAATTTGGAGTCATGTTTGTGTGAGACTATCCTGCCACAGCGTGACCCCATGTTTTTTGTACAAACAGCTCATTAAGACTCATATTTACGCTTATAGTAAATACGATCCAAAGACATACACTTGTTAGGTTAATTGATGACTCTAAATTGCCTGTAGGTGTGAATGTGAGTGTGAATAGTTTTCAGTCTCTGTTTGTCCTGCGATAGACTGGTGCCTTGTCCAGGGCGTACCCCGCCTCACTCCCAATGTCAGCTGGGATCGGTTCCAGCCCCCCGCAACCCTGATAGGAACAAGCGGTTGAAGATATGGATGGGTGGATGGTGGTGGCCGCCTCTAGTGGCTGTAGTAATTATAACAGGAGCAAAGTCAGAAGTGAGATGACGGAGTATAAAGAGCATCAAAGTCTGTGTCGAGAGGAGGTCAGAGAGGAAAGTAAGATGGGTCAAATAAACGCTTGACTTTCACCCAGGAGATCTGTCAGTGTCAACATTGACTCATTTTAACATAAGTAACATTGAAAGTTAAGTTGCGAAATTATGCTGTGCTACATTATGTGCATAAGCGAAGTTGTGTAACAAACTTTCTTATTTTTAACCCAAACATGTTTTTTCCTAAATCTAACCAAGTCATTTTGTTGCCCTAAACCTAACCAAACTGTGCAACAATTCGTGTGATATCTAATGAAATATGACATTATATTTAATGCTATGAAACAGCTTTGTGCAATATCTAACGAAATATGACTGGATATGACAATATTATTAATGTTCTATTTAATGCCATGACACGGTGACCGGAAGTAGACCACAATGGTTAGGTTTGGGCATCTAAAGAAATTGGTTTAGAATTACATTAGAAAGATTAAAAAAAATGTTTTGGTTTGAATTAGTATGCCTGAGACACGAACACCTGTCCCCGGGTGAAAGTTCTGGGACACGTCCACCACCCCAACTCTCCTTACATTTAGTTTTGCGGTCTTATGCTACGTCACCTGATTTCTCTTTGCTCCAGACGTAATAATTGCTGTAATACATATATGGATTACACACAAATAACAAGGCATTACCTTTCGTAGTTAATAATGTACAATGTTTACATTAACTAATGTTTATGTATGAAGACGTGTTGTTGCTGATGAAATAGCAGCATCGATGTTGACGCCTGCTTCCGCAATGCAAGTCGCCATTCATGTCTGACCAAAACAGTCGCTTCTCCGCTACGACACATCTATAAAACCCCGCCCAGCGGTCCTGATTGGCTCGGCCACCTGAAATCACTTTCCTACGGAGCGATCCCAGATGGTTGAGTGAAGCAAGGCGGAGTCGAGGCGAAAGCAAGGTGGAACAAATTAATCTGGTGAGAGTCAGGTTAACAAATAGCTACATGCAAGTTTGTAAAAGAGCTTTATTATAAAGGTTAATGACCCAATATCACAATTATTGAGTCAAAACAACCTGTTAGAGCTGCAAAGATCCATTGAAAAGTTACCATTATTGACAACTTTGTTTAAATTCTGTGATTCCAGCTTCTTTAATGTGAATATTTTCGGGTTTCCTTATCTATGACAGGAAACTGAATATTTTTGAGTGTTGGTGAAAATATTATAGGATGCTACTTAGACTCTGGGAAACAATTACCGACACTTTTCACCATATTCTGACATTTTATAGACCAAACTACTAATCTATGAATCGAGAAAACAATCGACAGATTAATAAACGATGAAAATAATGGTTAGTCGCAGTCCTTCAACCCATTGTCTGGGTTTTCTTCCCATGGGTACTGCGTAAGGTTAACTCCAAATTTGGACCCGGCGACTATAAGTGTTTAACTAGCTGTCCTTTTGCTGCCCAGAAAACTGTGAGAGGGCAGAGAGCCACTTATGAAAGAGAGAAGATAAAAAAAAGTGAGAAGAAAAGAAGTGAGCAGAAACTGGAGAGGAGAAGGGGTAGAGACGAGAAAGAGTACGAGAGGGGAAGAGATAAAAAAAAGATGCGAACAGAGGAATAAAAGAAAAGCGAGGAGCTTACGCAGTGAAAAGAGCACATTAGGGGCGACCTGCTGCGACAGTAGTGTGGGGAACAGTGAATAACTGCCTCCATTTAGACCAGTGTCCTGGTGGTGTGGAGCCAGGGGCCTCAGATGGACACACACACACACACACACACACACACACACACACACACACACACACACACACACACACACACACACTCACAAATACGTAAATAAAGCATAAGAATCCCATTCAAAAGCATGTGTTCCTGCACAAACTGATACCTGAGACACACATGCTGACACATCTCCTCGCTGAGCTCTCCTCTGGCCCTCTCATTCACACATTTCTCCACATTGGCCGGATTAGGAACACTTTCTCTTGGGTGTGCGAGCCTGCCCCGCACACAAAGAAACACTTGGGGACAGGATTAGTAGGCTTACAGCGGATTCACATATGTCCAGTTCAAGCAATTGGTATTCAAAGCTTTACACTTTCAAATGCCACCAAGAGAGAGCAAAGCCGACCAGCGCTTTTCTTTGCATTGGCAGCACCTTTATGAGAAGAGCTCTTTTGGCGGGCCAACAATGAGGCCGTGAATACACATTTTTACTGTTCTACCAGGGGGATCTCATTGGCGAAGGATAGAGCACCGAGCAGAGTTTGAGGCAGACTTTATTATCTGGGTTTGAAGTGCTGGCCGGGTGGGTGGGTGGGTGTGCAGACGGACGGATGGAAGGATAGACAGATGGATGGATGGAGGGATGTGGAGGTGGTCAGAGGAAGAGTGCTTCAGTTACTTCCACATGTTATTGTTGGTGGCCCGTTCCTCCACTCAACCACCACAAAACAGATCTGGAGTAGACTCTTCAGAGTGGAGAGAGCACTCTCAGCAGCTCAATATAGACAATGCTGACTCAATTTAGCGTATTCTCCTGATATTTTAACACAAAAACACCTTCAGATATCCGTCTGTTCTCTTGATAAATCAATCAAATATGTGTGATGAAAGATAAGTGTTTCATGTTCATTTTCATACATTTGTATCATTGTGAAAATACAGTATTAGGCTGATTTACTCTCACAGTTTCTCATGTTAAAATACAATCTGTATTTGTTTGGCATTTGAAACATTCCTCCTAATTTTGTAGTTTTAGATTTGTATCTGTGTCAATGAAGTGTTTGTCAGTGAATTTCCCCTTGAGGGATGAATAAAATAACTTTAATAATTTAATTCTTGAAAGGACATAATGACTGTATTATGAGAACATGTATTATGTTGTGTTCATTTTAATTATTATCTAATCTACATTTTTAAGAAGTAAATGCTGAACATATTAATCAATATATAGATTATTTTAGGGATGGGATTGTTAGAATGATTTGGGAAAATTTAGTTATAGTTAATTATTCATTTTATTAATATTATTATTCATTTTATCAGTATTATTATTATTATTATTCATTTTATTATTATTATTATTATTATTCATTTTATTATTATTATTATTATTATTATTATTATTATTATTATTATTATTATTATTATTATTATTATCATCATTATTATAAAATGAAAAATGACCCTTCAGTGAGACATAGAAGCAATAGGAAGTTTTATGAAGGTCCAGACACGAGGCCCACATGCTGCCATATGGCCAGCAGAGTGCCGAGTGTCTGAGCGGGCATGTTACCTCTGTCCCAGCGGAGGCCATGCACCCCTGCGGCAGCAAGAGTCGCTGAATGGGAAAGTAATTTCCCTTCCCATTCCTCCTCATTCCCTCAGGCAACCACGAGCCGAACCGCGGACACTTTGGTATAAAATGTGACTGTCCGATAAACACTCACCGTGAGCACTGTGTGAGAAGCTGAGGAAGTTAAATCTCTCCTCATCCTGGTGCATTTCATCAACATTTGGATGTGTCATGTCAAAACGTGAAATAACAAACGTGATTCTGCGCGTAAAAGCCACATTGCGCAGCTCCCAAAAACATATAGCAGACATTGCAGGCCAAAGAAAAATAAAGTGTATTGGAGGCTCTCAAACAGCTATGGTGTGTAACAAAAATCTCTTCAAATAATACATTTTAAAAACTGACCAGTTTGTCCCAGGATGAGCAACTTTCTGATCCAGAAGAGAAGAGAAGAGAAAAGAGAAGAAGAGGAGAGAAAAAAAGAAAAGAAGAGAGGCGCGCTGTGCCCCCCAACGGTGTCCTGACAATGGCAGTGAATGGTTGCGCACCGCGGTCACTGGGACAGTCAAAGCACGCCGCCCCCTTCTAACGGGCACGTCATCCTCCTAACTAGGCGTTATGAATAGGAAAGCCGCTTTTGTTACCCCGCGTGTATAAATACCAACTATCAGTGTCCTCCTCACCGCAGAGATACAGAGACACAGAGAGGAGGGAGAGAGAGAGAGAGAGAGAGAGAGAGAAAAGAGAGAAAGTCGGCAGAGGCAAAGTGGTCACCGATGTGATAAGAGGGACAGACGCGTGGGACAGGAGGTTTACAGACACCATCAGGTGACCAGAGCAGCTCCAGAAAGAGAGAGAGAGAAAGAGGGAGGGAGAAAGTGAAAGTGGGTGAGTGAGAGAGAGAGAGAGAGAGAGAGAGAGAGAGAGAGAGAGAGAGAGAGAGAGAGAGAGAGAGAGAGAGAGAGACAGAGGAAGCCAGCAGCGACCTCCTACCCAGCAACCTCGGAAGCGAACCCATAAAATGAATTCAGATTCCAGCCCAAGCAGCAGAGCCTCCTCCCCGGACATGGATGTCATGTCTCTCCGAGACCACCACCCGCACCATCATCACCACCACCACGTCGGCTCCTCAGTGTCCTCATCTACGCAGAGCAGCGAGTTGCGTCAGAAGCTGAGCGCCAGCGATCTCCTGAGGTCTGGAGACCCAAAGTCAGTAGGAAGCAGCAGCAGTAGCAGCAGCAGCAGCAGCAGCAGCAGCAACAAGTTTAAACTGAAGAAACAAGTCACCGAGGAGGAAATGTACCACCTCCGTCTCAAGATCAACGGCCGGGAGCGGAAGCGCATGCACGACCTCAACCTGGCCATGGACGGCCTGCGCGAGGTGATGCCCTACGCGCACGGGCCCTCGGTGCGGAAGTTGTCCAAGATCGCCACGCTGCTTCTCGCCAGGAACTACATCCTGATGCTCAACAGCTCCTTGGACGAGATGAAGCGGCTGGTGGGGGAGATTTACGGAGGGCACAACTCAGCTTTCCACTGCGGCTCCGTGCACGCCGGCGCAGGTGGACACTCCGGGGGCCCCGCCGCTGCAGCCGCTGCAGCCGCTGCCGCAGCCGCCGCAGCGCACCAGGTGCACCCTCTTCTCGGAGGCGCGCTATCCACCTCCACATCCTCCACGCTGACGAGCGCGCTGCCGGGGCTCACGTCTATCCGAGCCCCCCACGCCCTGATGAAGGGCGCCCCGACTGCGCCCCCGCCCCTGCAGCTGGGCACCGGCTTCCAGCACTGGGCCGGACTGCCGTGTCCCTGCACCATCTGCCAGGTGCCTCCTCCTCCACACATCCCTATCACCTCCAGCGGACTCACGAGACTCACAGGGGAGGGCAAGGAGCTGATGAAATGATGCCTGCCAGACCCGCAGAGACTGAGATATGTAATGATGTTTGTAAATAGATAAATCAGGGCATGAGGGTGGATTTGGCCTCACTGATGGTGCATGTTGTTGTTTAGTCTGTTTTCTTGTTTGGCGTATGAGAAAAAAAAAGTGTCATTTTCCTCCTTGTAACAAGGACCTATTAAAACCGTAGAGGTTGCCAATTTAAGGTAAAAGAAAAAGTTGTGTTTTGCAACAAGATGCCATAATCCTCCTGTGTGTGACCGAGTGTGAGTCTCACAGCCCAATGTGAAAGGTGAAGGAGGCTGCATGAACACGTTGATTACGTTTGACTTTTTTATTTTTTATCATCAGGCGTCATTTTTGTGAAAACGAAGAATGCTCTCTGTGCCTTGTACCAAGGATTTTAAACCTGAGTTGTAAATGAAACTAATGACATTTAAGTGTTTTGGCTAAAACGAATCTGAAACCGGGAATTTGTTTTAAAATGATTTAGATACATCTTTATTTTGTGGCTCACCGTCCATTTGTGCTCGGATTTCCGTTTTTTTGTTTTGTTTTGTTTTTGCATGATATTATAATTATCACAGCATGAGTGTTTTTTGCTGAGCTGAATTTGTTATGCCCAGAGACCCCGTGTCTTTATTTTTGTACATTGTTGATGACTGATGAAATATTTATTATCGTCCAGCATCCCTGGATGAAATTTCAATAAAAATGAAATTATGGATCATACCTTACTGTCTTCCCTTTTTATTCTTTAACATCAAAATAAATATTGATCATTTCACTAATTAAGCCTTAAACTTCCTGAAGTATCGTTTACATCCATTTTAATTATTATTTACTGATTTTTTTAATAGGTGCACAAAGCTCATCCGAACAAATACAAACTTATTTATTCATTTTCAGAAAAAAACAGTCCTTTACCAAACTTAATCTATTCCTTTTTATTTATTTCAGCCCAAACATACATACACACAGACACATTTATTTTGAGTATTTAAACATTATTTTAAAGATGTTAATGCAAGGCCTCAGTTGACAGCAAAGACGTGTTTACTTTTACAGGCTCGTAATTTCCACTGCACTCAATTACTTATTTGAAATAAACGAATATAACACAATTTAATAGAATAAAGTAGAGTTTAGCACAAGATTGGTCAAACGTGCTATTATATATTGACACTGCAAGTGTGCAAATTGACTCTAATTGCTTTGTTTCCCCCATTAAATTATTCTTACAAAATAATTTTATGGAATTAATTTGTCTTCCTATAAAAATTATTAACTGTTCATTTTTATTTTTTTTTCGGACACAGCACAAGAAATTAAGTGAGGAAAGCCCGGAGGCTTTATAGATAAATTTCCTGCAACGTCAGGCCAATTCAAAAGAAATTCAAATGTGATATTATATCAGCTTGTAACTTTGTCATCTGTGCACCCACAGGCCCCGTGCTGCCCAATAACACCGTCTTATGATGAACTAGAACACGCAGGGTATTCAACATTTACGAGCAGCTAACACAAATGTTCAAGAAAGTGAAAATGCGGATGAGGGGACTGGGCTGCAGCCTAATGGAGCCCAGTTGAATTGTAGCAGCTAGAAAGTGATCCACCTCGGGGAGAGCAGAGCAGTTTGTCCGCCGGGTCCCTTGGGTGTTTCTGCGTCTCATCTCTGCAGCGACAGAATGTATGTTTGTGGAGATTACAAGTTAATTGTTCATGGGGGACCAAGAGGAGAAAATCACATCACAGAAAAGCGTCGGGATTACAGGCTACTAAATGCAAGAAGATTATACATTCAGGCCCCCTCCTCGGCCTCGCTGCATGCAAATGAGTGTGTGGATTAAAAATAAACTAAAGAAAGACAGAAAAAGAGAAGACGAAGCCCTTTTGTAACTTATTTTGGAGGGAAGAAAACACAAGTTCTGTGGTTTAAGTTGAGAAAGAGTGAAAAGAGTTCATTTTACACTTGGTTTTTGTCTTTAGGAATGAGCGTAGCCTGTCTGTCCCTCGCAGGCTGCCAGATGGGATGTAAATAGCTGGGTAGCTGCAATGGCCTTTTAACCACACAACACTGAGGAGGATGTTGTCAAGGGAAGCTGGTGGTTTGCGAGTTAATAGTCATGAGTTGGGGTAATTACTTAAGGTTTATTATGCTCCGGTTTCAAAGGAAATGGACTCTTCAATGGGCAGAGAAATACTTCTTAATTCTGGCTAATTAGGAGCTGAGTAAAGCAGAGACCACTGCTGCTGCTGCTGCTGCTGCTGCTGCTGCTGCTGCTGCTGCTCCCATCAAGCACTGTTACATTCATGGGAGGGGATCATTTGTAAGAAAGCCACAACATAATGCAAAAAACACTCATGCACATGCAAATAACATGCACAAGACAAATGCAAACTAGGGCTGTTGAATGTTAAAGAGATTCACGTATAAATCACCACCTTTTCTGTTTTACTCTGGGAGTGTAAATCTTGCAGTTTTGGTCCATGATCGTATGGTAACAGGGATATTTATTGCCACTAGCACGCACTCTGAAACTTAAGATTGTTCTGCCGTAATTAAGCTAAAAGCCTACAAGTAAAAAGTAATCAAACACTCGCAAACAATGATTGAATTATGCCTTTTTTCTGCCACTGTGTTTATCATAATGGTGGGGCTTATCTTTCCTAGAAGGGTTCACAAAAATCATCCTCATTAGGCTCAGAATTTTATTTATACCTTATAATCATGTAAATCCCACTGAGATTCAGATTCCTCCTTTCATTGAGGGATAAGTTGGTGATAATGCTGCAACATATCAAATGAAACTAAGAAAAAAAAGAGAGAAAAGGAAAAGAGTGGCAGGGCGCTGTGAAAACAGTTATTAAATATAGGTATATCTTGTTTTACAGGTTACATTGGAGCAGCCTTTCATTCCACCAATGGCAGCCAAAGTGAAGATGCTTTTCAGCTCTTATTTGGCACCTTTTAATTGTTCTCTGCCTCTTTCTTTCCACTTATTCTGCTTCCTAAAAATCTGCAGCGAGCATCGAAACCTTCAAGATGGATCACGAGTGACGACAAGAATAAATGAGTTAAGTTTATTGCCGTTACTTGTCTTGATGTGCAAAAAGACAACACAGCATAACAAAACCCTCACGTTTATAAGAGCATATTAAAATACACAAAATAACGTAAAAGATAAGCTGAAGACATTATGCCTGAGAGTGTGAAAGATTTGCAACTCAGAAGTCAAATATGCAAAATGCCAAAAAAGAATTACAAAGACTCCATTCAAGTGTCAAAAGCCTCCGGGATGTGTGTCCTTTAAACTGCTCTGATTTAAAAGTGAGTTGTCTACACTGCATATATAAATGATGCTGACAATTGGATTTCATTTCTCCAGAGATTCAGTGTGTTTTGGTTTTCAGGCCGGTCAGCTATGGCTGAATGGACCCGTGGCCATCAGCTCCTCTTTTCATCGGGCTTGACAAACGACTGGTCCTTTTTAGAGAGCGCACACCTGTTACTGGGAGCCACTCGAGGTTTATCACTTAGAGCAACACTGCTTTGTTCAGCCTCCGCAAACACACACACACACACACACACACACGCACACACACACACACACACACACACACACACACACACGCCGCACACAAACACACACACACACACACACACACACAGACAAGGCTTTGGATACGGATGCTAACAAGGCAACAAAAAAGGTGTCCGCCTCTCTGTGTCCATGTGATCGAGCTGCCTTTCTGTGACTTCAAAATCTGAAATCTATAAAGTTGTTTTCATTCAAACACACTGATAGACGCTTGCCAGCTCCATCACACACATAAGCTTTACAACGCTGCAAATATAAGGCATATATTTAGTCAGATATGTAGAAAAAGAAGGGGCATTCATGCTTTTACAACTCCGGAGTTTGTAAAAACATCTCATTTATCAATACAAGACTGTTGCTGTGTTCAATCTGAAGGGTTGAAAGTGTTGAACTGCTGGTTTGTTTACTTGCTCGGTCAGTGAGCTGCCGCAGGGCCGGTGCCTCAGGCAGCAATTGAAAATAAATTTCAGTTGAATAAGGGGCAGCGGACGCATCAGCCGAGCTGCTGCTAGAACAAAAGCAGTTGAGGGGATAAGTTATTGACTGGGCTGACAGCATGAACGAGGCTGATTATAACTGCCTGGTCGTGCTGTGTGTGTGTGCGTGTGTGTGCGTGTGTGTGTGTGTGTGTGTGTGTGTGTGTGTGTGTGTGTGTGTGTGTGTGTGTGTGTGTGTGTGCGTGTGTGTGAGAGTGTCAGCAGGTGCAGAGGCCGTTCCCTCTGCGTGTCTACGTCTCTCTATCGCTCTCTCTCCCTCTTCCTGCCCTCAGGGAAGTCTCGGGGCCCTCTGCCCTCCTGTCCTCAGCTGATTCCGTAGACAAATGTTTAACCCGTACTGCCAAAACAGAAAGCATATTTCCATCATAAGAGCGCTTTGCCATCGCCATTAGCGACTGAGCTCATTTGCATGTTAATTGTGCAGTTAGAGATGTGGTGTTGACACTTCCCTTTGTCCGTGCAGGGTCGCGGGAAGTGAGAGGATGGGGCTGCAGAATGACATCCATGTGCGTTATTGTTTCAGGCTGGTCGTATCATCTGTTATCATGGGACTCTCAAACACAATGGAAGCAAGATAAAGTTTATTTAATAAGGTGTTATTGTTTCCATAAGATTCAAATAAAGCTCTCATCTGTAAAATGTTTGATATAAAACATAATGAAACTAGATCAAAAGATGACAGAAACAATGCAGCAGTGAAACAGTAAAAGTCCTGCAAAAATAGGTCTATCGATCATAATTTCCCCTTACATTATCATAAATTATAGTACTGGATTATTATTAAGGCAACATTTTACTGTTGTTATATAGTGGCTAGTTTTACTTAAATGACTATTTGGTAAAGTAACTATTGTGTTCAGATTATACAGAACAGATACAGATCGTTTGCCTCAGAATTGCTACATATAAACAATATACTAAAGTACAAGTATAAAATGGGAATACTAAATATAATAATTGTGCTAAAGGTACAGTGCTTATCTTCTTCACGACAGTAAATGCACTTATATTCCACCACTGCATCACAGTGTAAAATAGTAAAGAAAAATACCTCCCGTCACCAGCTGCAACATTAAAATGGTGCATACACATTAATGCATCAGTAATAATAATAATAATGTGATTAGTGCAATGATTAACGATAATTCGATTGGTCCAAGGACAGAAGATTAATCAACAGCAATGTTCATAAAAATGCTAAACATTCACTTCTTTCATCCTCTCATATGTGAGTATTTGTTGTTTTTGTTAGTTTTATACAAATGTAAATTGAATATCTTTGGAGTTTCAGGACTGTTGGTCAAACAAAACGAGTAACTTCAACACCTCACTTTGGGCTGCGGTCAACTGTATGTTTTTTGTTGCCATTTTCTGTTATTTTCTAACATTTTATAACAATAAACGAGTCGGAAAAAAATACTTTTTGAATGCAGGACTTTTACTTGTATTTAACTTCAGTAACTTTTACTCGTAAACACACACACACACACACACACACACACACACAAGCCAGTTTTGGTGAGAATTTCGTATAATAAATACAGATTCAGCCAGACAGAAAGTGCCTGCCTGTGTGTACGTTTGTGTGTGTGTGTGTGTGTGTGTGTGTGTGTGTGTGTGTGTGTGTGTGTGTGTGTGTGTGTGTGTGTGTGTGTGTGTGTGTGTGTGTGTGTGTGTGTGTGTGTCAACAGTAATATCCTCCTACAGTGACTGACAGATGGCGTTCAGTGTTTGGCCGTAAATGTGCTCTCTGAGTGTTTGTCTGTGTGCCAGTCGCCTGTAGTTTGGAGACTCCCCGTGAGAGTCTAACTGTCCTGACACTGCTCAAAACCAACTGTCCTTGATTGTCAACCATGGATGAACCGCAGCTCGCGCATGCGTGTGTGTGTGTATGTGTGTGTGTGTGTGTGTGTGTGTGTGTGTGTGCATATATGTATGTGTGGGTGGGTGTGTATACGGTGGCCTTCTGGAAAGAGCAGAGCAGGCCAGGGGAGCAGATGTTAATGGGAGAGATATATCTTTTTCTCTGGCCACCACATGCTTCAAATCTGCCCGGAGGAACGAGTCTCTCAGAGCAGGAGAACTTTTTTTCTTAAATATGGGAGACGGAGAGAAGATTGTGTGCGTGTGTGTGTGTGTGTGTGTGTGTGTGTGTGTGTGAGCCAGCTCCAGGCCTGGCACAGCGCTGGGTGACAGTCCCCTCTCAGCGGGGAGAGTCGAGCGACAAAGTGAAACATGGTTGTGAGGAGCGAGAGCCACGACTAAAGCCAAGAACAGACAACACAAATAGAGAGATCAGACCCCCTCTTTGTACGGTCCAGTCCAAAATGAAAATAAAAAACGTGTTTGATTATGTTCCTTTACTGAAAACTAAATGAAAACAGGGGACAAAAAAAAAAGTTCTGAAATGAAGGGAGCTTGAATGTGAACCAAGTTGTTTTGGCTTTAAAGGCAACATGACGTCCTTCTGTGGTCGATACAGTAAATGTTTTTAGAGATTGATGGTCATTGAAGCGGAAGAATTTCACATTGCTTCTCCCCGCCGTGAAATTACTTTCATTGTGGACCAAAACACAGTGACTGTAGCGAAAATACGTGGGGAGATGTCCTCATATACAAAAACCGTAGATAAGGTGGGGAAGAGTCTGTTATTGTCTATATCAGGACATCTCATAATGTATTATCAGGCGTATACCACAGCGACTTATCAAAGGCGAAAATGAAAGCTGTGTTCAAATCTTCATCCTTGTCTTTGAAGCTTGATGCATTCAGTCCACAAGGTGGTAATTCTTTTTGCATATTTGTATGTACATTTTCATACAAGTATCTCATTAGAAAAGCTAAATGGAAGCTGCAAAATTCAATGACTCTCCCTCAGTTGCGCAAAAAAAGTTTTAACGCTTACTTGATATGGTTGATGCACTGAACGGGATAAGGAAACACCTTTGCCTGATAAGTACTGACCTGAACATTTAACTCCCATGACTGATCGACTGTTTCTTCATCTGCAACCGCACAGATATTTCCTTAATGTGTTTCCATCTTTGGACAGCATGAAACATAACCGATACTAGCTGACATGAAAGAGCGATCAATGTCCTCTCCATCTGTCTCTCATAGATGGGGAAGATGCCCTAGGTGACTTTTTTTGTTTCCAGTCGGTCATCTCTACTTCCTCTACTCCGTTTACTGGTGGACTTCTTTTTGCGACATTTCCGAAATCCACTTAGACGCAAAATGTTAGTGAGAGTTTAAGGATAAATCCGCTTAATTTCAACTCAAGTCTGTTTGTGTTGTTGTAGTTTCTGCCGTCAGTTCATCGATTTTACTAATATTGTACGTACATAGCTAGATTATAAGTGTACACTAAACCACTTTACCTGGAGGTAAATCAGAAAGTGAGCACTCCTGCAATGTCAGTAATCCCCTAATGCATTGGAAACCTGTGAGGCCAGAAGAGCAGGAAGGTCAAAGTTGAACCCGGAGGCCGGTCTGTAAACTGTGATGGATGTTTACAACAGACAGCTTTTTGAAAAATATGTGAAATAAATCTGTTTATAGAGATTAGCTAAAATGCAGTCTGGACCTAAAACCTCTACAAAAAGTATCGACTCGCAATGGAAACATTTTTTGCAGTGGACGGATGAGGAAGTCTCGGCCCGGATATCGCCTGGCTACGCTAGCACCCCAGGAATATTGGCCTATACCTGCCAGCCGGAACATTTCTGTGACCATGGCATAAATACAATGTAAATAAATAAAAGTAAAGTATTCAGTTTGGCAGTTTCACTGAGGTACAACTGTCAGTTTGAACCTTTTTTTAAATTTCAGCATAAAAACATCGCCCAAATTTCTTTGACTTTTAAATGGTCTCTGTTCTTCAGAGCAAAAAGAGGACATTGTATTTTAAGTGAATGACCTCCTTTTCATCTTTTCTTTCTTTTGTTAGAGAACTGAAAGAAGAGGGATTCAAGCAGACCTTTGGGAATTACACTAACATCTCTGTTGGCAGCAGTGTAAAAACAGACATTACACCCCTCAAACTGGAGGTACGTGGCTTGGCATCAGCTCACGTTGACACCCTAAAAACAGTCTAACCTTCTTCTCTTTCAGGCATCATTTGGCAGCAGAAGTAACGTGTGGATAACATCTCTCCACTCTCTCTCCGTGGGTTAGGGTTAGGGTTAGTTAGTGTCCACCTGCCAGCTGACCTGATACAACTATATCTGAAAAAGTCTTCAACAAAGAAACTCAATCCCCTTTGAGGTTTCTTGGAGGATTTCAACCCTTTTCATTACATTTTCTCCGGTCTGTCTCTGAGAATGTGATCTGGCTGTGCAGTTAACCCAAGCGTTAGCCCGCTACCTAACGCGTTCTGTGAGCTGGCGGTGATGTTAAAGCAGACATTAGCCTCCTCCCTCTGGCCTGAATTCAGCTGGCATGTTCGGACCTCATTGATGGCGATGCCAGGCGGACTCCATCACAGTTGGGGATTTTGATCAATATCAACGTTAACAACACCCCGACAGCTTGTTGGAGAACAAACAAACATGTAAATAATGCGTCAACACGTTCTAACATTCTGGACAGGGTGGTTATTGGTGGAGAGGGCAAAGAGAGCACATTTATTTCACCTCAGAGTTCAGTGTTTGTGTGTCTGTGCGTAACATGTACATCTCCATACCCTTCTGATTAAAGTAGTGCCACTTAATGTTATTGTCTCAGCAAGGGAAACTTGCTATTAAAAATGCACTAAGATACATTTAATACTGCGTATAAAAGAAAAATTAAACTGAACATGATGAAAAAGAAACAGTCGAGACCTGTAGCGATCTAACACAAAAACATGATGCTATTTCTGATTTCCTTTTCCAGTTTTTAGTCATCAGTTTCCAGTATTTTTTAGGGTCTCTGTCTTGATAAAAGTTGACGGACTGTGAAAACACCACGGACAATGATGTAGAAAAGTCCAGGACTTTATTATTCTATCCAACAAACACTTGTAGGCAGCAGCTTATCATAATTTACAATGTGATCAGGCATGTAAAATACAGCAAATGCATGTTGTGTTATATTTGAATTAGCGTTGTTATTTTATATATATATTCTCTATCTTTCAGTTGCAAATGTATCTAAATTATGTTTATGTTTTATGTTTTTTTTTCTCTTTTTTCAGTGTAAATAAAAACACAACAATACATGTATCTTCAAACCTTCATAAAGCATGAAGCACCAGTGATCCCGGAGTTTGTGAAAAGGTTTTTTTGGAAGACTTACCTACTGGCCCCTGTACCAGCTCCTCTCATAGTGAAGTCTATTCAAGTCGATTACCAAAGTCAATCCAAAAGGAAGGAGCCCATTGGTGCTTTGTTTTTATCTGTAGGGACTTCAGTGATCGTGCTACTGCAGAGGTTTGGTGTTATTTTTAGCAGTGTTAGTGGTTAAAAAAGACGTTTTAATGCCTTAACCGTACTGCCCCGAGCTAATCAGTGTTAGCCACGTCTGGCTGTTAGCCTGACTCCATCGGATTTCTCCGTTAATAGTTGTTCCACCAAAATAAATGTCTGTCGAAAAAGACCATGGGAGGATTTTGTTCCGAAATTACACTTTAAGTAGTTCCGTTAAACCAAACGTTAAATAGGTCACGTGTTTAAAACTGCACTCACTTTGTTAATGAGAACGGTCATATATGCTGTTTTTGGAGACATCGCCCCCATCTGTCGTTAAGGTATAAAGATGTTTTGCTCTCCAGACAAGCTTGGTCCTGGTCAGGCTAGACAATGTTCATCTCTGTTTATTAAACGTTTAAAATATGAACATAAACCGAGTTTCAACCTGACCACAATAGCTCGAAGTTGAATTTCAAACAGATTAATCGTGGTTCAGTTTATTGAGGCATGGTCACATTTTTGAAACATCCTTCTGGTTTCTTTCGGTCTAAAATTGACTGTTGGGTTTCAGTCCTGCTGCTGCCAGAAAGTCTGTGAACAGGATCAATCAAAGAGCATCAACCCTGGAGCTGGAAAGGCACCAGTGCTACACAAAGCAAAAGCAAAAATCAAAAATTTAGGTTCACGAAAAAAGCTTCTCGGCACAAAGATCTCTGAGAAAAAAAAAACTGATCTCACCATGATGCTGTGAAGACGCCGCTTGGCAAGACTCAGCAGTGTGAACGCAGCACGGGTGTGGAAAGGGAAACACACGAGGAAAGCACAGCTCTAATTATAAACAGGCATTATCATGGGTGTGAAACCAGAAGTGACAGCAGCAGTGGGCAACCAGGCACACACACACACACACACACACACACACACACACACACACACACACACACACACACACACACACACACACAACCAACGTCTGTATAGGCCAGAGTCATCATATGGACAAATCAAAACTGCTCTGGCTCAGTAATGTCTGGCAGATGTTAACGCTTTGTACTTAATGACTCCCTCGAGACCTCACCCAATCAGACAGGACACAGTGATAGGCCGGGGGATGTGTGTTTACTGTGTGCGCGCTTGTGTGTGTGTGTGTGTGTCTGTGTGTGTGTGTGTGTGTGCTGCAGTAGTGGTTCAGGGTAAATGATGATCTTCAAATTCATATATGTCATTAAATCTTGTTGAACATCTGCAATATTTGAATCTTTTGTGTCTCACTTTAATCGGAGGTTTCAGATAAACCATTTAAAATGTCTGATGGTGTGTGTGTGTGTGTGTGTGTGTGTGTGTGTGTTTGTGTGTGATAGAGAGAGGAACCCTTCTGTTACCAGAGAGTAATTTCATGCTTGACTACGGCGTATTTCAAAAAATAACTAGATTTTTGCTGCACATCACAGCAAAGTTCTGTAAAATAAAATGATCAAACCAAACAAAGCGCGACACAAACACATTTACAAATCTAGTCTAAGATGATTAAAGTAATGACAAGCTTGATTGTTTTATAGAGCGAGAGAGAGAGAGAGAGAGAGAGAGAGAGAGAGAGAGAGAGAGAGAGAGAGAGAGAGAGAGAGAGAGAGAGAGAGAGAGAGAGAGAGAGAGAGAGAGAGAGAGAGAGTTTCCTGTTGTTTCTTGGAGATAATTTTGGACCCAAACTAATCTGAAGTTTCTTTCTAATTATTTTTCCGTATTTAGTTTCCTTCCTTTGGATGACTGAACAGATTGTTGCTTTACAGTTTGGTGGACATGGTCTTTTCTTTCTGTCTTTCTTAGGAATCAGGATAGTGACAGTAACATGTTGTTGTAAAATTGTTGTAACGAGCCTGAAAGTAGCGTCTCTTGACTGTAACTGTATTTCTATATTTGTTCTTATCTTACTTCTGTTGAATCAGTCAGGTGTGTTTTCTTGTGTTTTCATGATACAGTAGAATGATATGGCATTAAAAATATCTACATTTTCGTACATATTAGGGCTCCCATTTTCTTCAAAAAGTCAATTTCAAACTCGGTTTAATAGCCACCATCCTCCACCTGCACGATTTCTGTTGTTTTTTATAGTCGTTATGTTTCAGCTCAATATTATCAACTCGCACGTTGGATGCGTTGGATGCGTTGGATGCGTTGGATGCATTGGATGCATTGGATGCATTGGATGCATTGGATGCGTTGGATGCGTCAGATGCATTGGACGCGTTGGATGCATTGGATGCATTGGATGCGTTGGATGCATTGGACGCGTTGGACACGGATATCGATTGATTTTGCGGATATCGATTGATTTCGCGCCTACCGCATGGTAGCTAACGCAAGTAAAGCGCGGAACACGTCGCCCCTGTTCAAAGCGTCTGTAGATTATCTTTGTATGTAATCGCACTGCTTCTATCGTGTCCATCGCGGGCGGTGTGATCACAGCATAAGGATGAGTATGATGAAAATAAGCATCTGTATGAGATGCACCGGACTTTCAACTGACAGCAAATGCTCCGCAAGTCAGGTGACGTAGTATAACAAGCCACAAACTTTGCTTAGGCGACAGTTTTACTCCGGTATACCTTTTGCATGCGCAGTCCGCAGACCTGTACCAGTCACGCAGAAGCATACCTTTATCGAGGTACTGTAACTTTTTTGGAGCAAAAAATACAAAATACTTTCACGCAATGCCTCTTAGATGTTTCAATAACTTTCCTATTAGCTTAGTTTACGGACAATATAATGTGTGATAATAAATAGGTTAAGTTTGAACAAAATGTTTAATTTAGAATAAAAGTAATCCTTGAACATATGAATATAAAGTTTCATAATATAAAAACTGTAGATGTATAGCTTTTGGGATACAGTGTATTGTTTTGAAGTTGAAGCCTGTGGATCCACATCTTGTAAGATATAAACATTAATTTAAAGTCCAGTCACACACACACACACACACACACACACACACACAGATTCCTGCTCTGTAAAAAAAGTGAAAGTAGCTATGTGCAGCAATCTTTCTACATAATGTCATAAAAGCAGCACTGCTCTGATTTGCTATATTGAAAGTGTCAGCCGCAGCAGATGCTGTGCTAATAGCCACTGGATGCTGCACTGGAATCTAGCAGCTGGTAACCATGACACTAACTACCACCAGGGAGAATGGCCAAGCTATCCACAACCCTGTTGCAGTCGAGGAGCAGCACGCAACACTTCATCACAGTTTTTCGGGGGCAATGTAAGCCTCAGTTTATACTTGCTGGGCAAAATGGCTTAATGGTTTACCAGAGCTGGAGCCAAAGTTAGTTTATGTGGGGAAAAGTTTGTCACAGAGTCAGACCTGCTCCTCCGTGAAGCTAAACAACAGATATCATGTTTTTTATACCTCAGATTTTTCAAATCTGCAAATTCACCACCGCCATTTGGAAAATTCAGTGTGTTGTGCTATAAGCAGCAAATGTTGCCTCGAGCCGCTAGCTTCAAGCAGACGTGAGGAGTGGACTACAGAGGTCTGGTACCTCACCACCCTCTAACTCTACACCCCCAGATTTAGTCTTTAGCCCCAACAGTTGCTGTGATGTCACTCAAGTCATCCTTAACCAACCCCTCAGAGCTTTGAGAGCTGGAGAGAGAGAGAAAAGAGAGAAGGGAAGAAAGCACTACAGTCCCACAAATAACAGGCAGTGTGAAAGGAGCTTCAGAATCAGGTTGGGAAAATGCACATTTTTAAAAAATAAAAAGGGCCAATACAATGTAAACAAAAGCAGAACTAGTAAGTTAATACTACACACAGTACTGCAAATTCAGTTTATGTGTTTGCACTAGGACCAGCATACTAAGTCAGGATTATTAATTCTAACTTCACAATACAGTTTGTCCCTGTGTACTGTAACAGGTGCCGCGGAAAGGAAAAGTTGCCCTCCGCAAATACACCAACGTATGAGCACTCTCCATTTCTGATGCCCCACCAGGAGCTGTCACTCTCTCCCACCCACCCCCTGTTAATCACCACCTATCGCTGTCTGTCCGTCAAGCAGGAAGAGCACCCCCCTCCATCTGTTATCATCTTCCCTTCTCCACGAGTGCTGGGGGGTCGGTGGGGGCCGTCCATGGGCTGGTCATCCCGTTAGAGGCCTATTAACAGTCCCTGGGCTCTCTGCTGGGGCCTACTGCAGAGAAATCCATATCAATACCTGTCTGTTCTGCCTCCCACTGCTAGACACAGCCAGGCTGCCTGCCTGGCACAGACAGCACTGCATGGGCCTCCTGTCGAGACAGAGAGAGGATGGGGTTTCAATGTGATCGTGGCACTTGAGTGCGGACCTCCTGTCAGTCCTCCTGTTGCACTGATGGACCTAAGTAGACAATGCAGAGTTTGAAAAGGCACACTTCCTAGTTCTGTTGGTGTCTTTAATACCATCAGTTGTCACTTTGGAGCACATCTGGCCTGCAGAGTTTACAGCATGCCGCTTCCTCCAACAAGCTGAGAGAAAGGAGGCGACAGAGGTGAAGAGAAAGTGTGCGAGGCCAAAGACACATGAAACAAAACTGTGATGTTAAGGAGTTTATAGAATATGCAGTGATTCACAATATGCTTCATGGAAACAATGAATCATGTGCATGATTCTGGTTAATTGATGCACATAATGTTTAACTGTAATGCTTTTGCAACCACTCTATTTGCTCACTTGTTCCTTTAATATATTCGCTGAGTCAGACTGCAGCTGACAATAACTCTGTTTTAAACTTTTATCATTGTTCTAGTCTTTATAGGTAGTGTCTGATGGTATAAAAAGTGAAACTTTGATGTGCAGAAGGTGTAAATGAAAGCTTTCCCCAACAACAGGCCCTGGTTCTATAATGTTTGCCATAAAGCAGCAAAATAAAGGAAAAAATATTCAGAGTTTAGTGTTAACAGTTACCAACCAATGATAAAATGTTTGTAATTATTGATGATGATACCTAAAATCACTACCAATCACTCCAGTGCCTCCAAATCTACCCAACGAGACCAATCAGACCATCTAATCTGTCATATTAGTAGGAAGTTTAAAACAAACATGTCGTGTGTGTCCATCTGTCTTGATGTTAGCAGAGAATGGAGGTCTGTTTCCTCATTAGCAGCTTATTAACAGCCCCAGCCCAGCAGAGAGCACTCTCCCTGGAGGACAGGGGCCCGGGGGGAGGGCATTTGAATGGCAGAGAGTGCTTTGTTTCTGGGTCTGTCCTCCCAGACCGGCCCCCTGTCCGGACCTGCCCAGGGGACGCTGTGTTATGCATGGAGAGGATAAGGAGAGCCAGAGGAGAGGGATGGAGAGAGGAGGAGAAGGAAGGATGGAGAGAGGAGGAGATGGAGAAGGAGAGTTGACTGGAGGTCATCCATCAAACCTGCTGTCGATTTTCTCCCCTCCTGCGGAGACTCAGAACGGGAGACAGGGAGATATTTAAAATTAAAAACTTTTCTCGACAAAAATGACAGAAAAAGGAGAAATTTAGCTTTATCTATATAACACTCCCTTCATTATTAATCCCCTGTTTGCTCATTCTCTCCACCCTCTATAATGAAAACATTTGCTCTTTTGTGAGCAGTTAATTGTGATATTTGGCATTAACTTATCATCATCATTTTTAAATGTATTGTACATAACATGGAAGCTACGTCTTTTGTTCCATTATGGTATTTTTGAGGGCACTACGTTTGATACATTTTATAAAATGGTCGACAGTCAATGCAGTGCACCACAGAGTGAATTGGGGCTCATGTCCAACAATACCTGAGTGTTTCGGGCTGCTGATGACTCAGCAGGTGTTGAAATAACTTGGACCAAAAGTAACTTCTTGTGGGAATTAGTGCTAACGTTAACAAACCAGGCTAACTGGATGATTTTATCTTCTGTTGATAAACTAGTGCCTATTCAAATCGTTCCTGTTTTGGATACAGTATAGTTGAAAAAATGGCTCAAAAACAACTTCACACTCTACACTGTGCTTCCTTGGGTCCTGATCAATGCACCTGCGATGGTCATAGTTTCATCATCTAGCAACGCTAGAGTATACAAGTCATTTGCTAACAGCTAGCAGTTTGGGACCGGGGGATATTTTCGGGGGGGGGAGTGTTCATTCCAAAAGACACATCACTGATGCCCGTAATGTTTGAGTTTGCTACAGTGTAAGATCTCCGGTCTCTCTTCATCCGTTCTTGAATGTACTGTATACAGGTCAGTCGACCGGGCTTTAAAGCTAATATAACATAATGGCCAAACACTGGAATTGCTTCTCCTGGGTCTGTTAAGTGTTGACCTCTGACCCAACAAGTCTTTTTCCAATTAAGAGACATTTTTCACAAACAATGTGAAATAACTTGTTTCACTATCAGAATTTGATCCATTGGGTCCGATAACATTTTGAAAGTGTAGAAAAGAATTATGATGAAATAATTTAAGTTCAAGTTAGACGGAGTGCTAAACTGAAACCAGCCTGTTCAGTCAGTTGAACTTTTTTGGCTTCATGTGCCACTGAGCAACATTTATAAGAATGAATGGGGCTCCACCTCGAATGCTGTATCCAGTTCTCTTAATACATCCATGTCTGTAGCAAGCTATATGTCAGTGTAACAGTTAATAGGCGTCTCCTATCAATACACTACTAATCAAAATGTCTTTTAGATTTTGAGAGTTTGCACTTGACACTGAACTTCCTTGAGTCGGCAGCAATACATTCCCCAAGTGTGAAGTCGATCGGATGTTGAGAAAACCTGAGGACGGGCAGATATAGTACATACAGACAGACAGAAACTCTTTTCATTTTAATTAGATGAGGATAATGCACAAGAGCTGCAGTATAATGTTATATTTCCTTATTTAAAAAGGGAGGCACATTTCAGTTCTCCTTTAAGGATTTAATAGCTGTGACATCTCTTTTAAAGAGAGAATGAAGCACTTCTCTGAGCTGCTATTTGTCCCCAGATTTGTATAACACATCTGTTCAGTGTGTGTTTGTGCCAGCACAGACATGTGTTGACCCTCAGAGCAGAGCTATACCCTGGTGATCAGGACAACAGGGTTCAGGTCTCTAATGATCACACCCATGCAGTGCCCATCTGTCCAGCGTTCGATATGTACAGTACATGTAAGAGCACCGATGAATAGAAAAGGTATGACAGTAGACACATAGACAAAAGCACATGAACATATTTTTACAAACGTTCAGGGACTCATATGTGGCCGGCTTCCCACAACGCTCACATTTAACAAGGAAAACAACACATTCCACTAATTAACCATCTAATTATACAGTTGTATTTACAGTATTGTAGAAGGGAAAGGCAGATTACACAAGCTGGCAGTTCCTCACAATGCTTTACCGGGCTCTGTAAGGCAGCTGGTAAGCAGAGGGCCCGAGTAGGAGGAGGGAACTGGCAACAGCTGTTGGAATGAATGTGAGTAGTTAAACACAAGTTCTCCAGAGGCTCGGTGTTTGGAGCGATCACCTGAAGCTTTATAATCCTCCATGATGAAGAACATAAGATGGAAATGAGAACCGTGGGAGTAATAGACAGCACAAAATAGTTTCTTATTTAAACAAAGACTTTTCAAAGCATTTCCTGATCCAGCGCACCAGATAACATAATCTGTCAGTGTTCGCAAAAACGTGTCATGATCTGACACCACTAAAAATGACTTGCTTGGATTTTGGGAAAGGTCAGGGAAACTTTGTCATGGTTACAGCAATAACTATAACTATAGACAGCTATGTGAATTACACCAGTGTCAACCTCTCAGCACTTTACCATCATTTTGTCTTCAAATATGTTTGTATAGTTTCTATTTTTATCCTTTTCTTATTTTAGTTTATGTCCCTCTTATTATTCATTTCTGTTCCATACTCATCTGGTTTTATTTCTGTTGTTTCTGTAATACTGTTGCAACCATCAAATTCATAGTACAGGTCTTTATTATCTTATCTTTTATTAGCTTTTATTAGCTTACCTTTTCTTATCTTATCTTATATTATATTATCCTATCTTATCCAATCTTATCTTTTATTAGCTTACCTTTTCTTATCTTATCTTATATTATATTATCTTATCTTATCCAATCTTATCTTATCTGATATTATATTATCCTATCTTATCCAATCTTATCTTATCTTATATTATATTATCCTATCTTATCCAATCTTATCTTATCTTATATTATATTATCTTATCTTATCCAATCTTATCTTATCTTATATTATATTATCCTAACTTATCCAATCTTATCTTATCTTATATTATATTATCCTATCTTATCCAATCTTATCTTATCTTATATTATATTATCTTATCTTATCCAATCTTATCTTATCTTATCTTATATTATCCTAACTTATCCAATCTTATCTTATCTTATATTATATTATCCTATCTTATCCAATCTTATCTTATCTTATATTATATTATCTTATCTTATCCAATCTTATCTTATCTTATATTATATTATCCTAACTTATCCAATCTTATCTTATCTTATATTATATTATCCTAACTTATCCAATCTTATCTTATCTTATATTATATTATCTTATCTTATCCAATCTTATCTTATCTTATATTATATTATCCTATCTTATCCAATCTTATCTTATCTTATATTATATTATCCTATCTTATCCAATCTTATCTTATCTTATATTATATTATCTTATCTTATCCAATCTTATCTTATCTTATATTATATTATCCTAACTTATCCAATCTTATCTTATCTTATATTATATTATCCTATCTTATCCAATCTTATCTTATCTTATATTATATTATCTTATCTTATCCAATCTTATCTTATCTTATATTATATTATCCTAACTTATCCAATCTTATCTTATCTTATATTATATTATCCTAACTTATCCAATCTTATCTTATCTTATATTATATTATCTTATCTTATCCAATCTTATCTTATCTTATATTATATTATCCTATCTTATCCAATCTTATCTTATCTTATATTATATTATCCTATCTTATCCAATGTTATCTTATCTTATCTTATCCTATCTTATCTTATCTTATCGGGAACGAGTGCAGCCATGGAAATGAAATATTGACTCTAATTTGGAAACTCCTCCTCACATCTCTTGTGTTAAAGTCTGATGTTTCATTGACCCGTCCTTCCACCCTACGTCGACTTTGTTGCACTATAACAACGTCACCTGACTTTCTCCTTTTGTCCCTTCATCATGACCTGAAAGTAAACACGTTGTTTTGGCTAACTTGCTGAAATGGCTGATGCTCTTCTGAAATAATTTATGGATATTAAGTTTATAACATTTCAACTTTAATCTCCTGCACTGATTCTCCATCCCTGCAGCTATTCCAGCTCTATACCGTTCTCCTCCTCCTCCTCCTCCTCCTCCTCCTCCTCCTCCTCCTCCTCCTCCCCCACTTTTCTGTGGGCCACCCTTTCCTTCCCAGCCTGCTTTGCAATCCCGGAGGCGCCAGCCGCACCCTGTCCCGTGCAGTCTCCTGCAGTCCCACTGATGACCGTGAAATCGGCATGATTAATAATTATAATTATTGGCAAACGTGCCAGCTGCTCTGTGGCAATGGGCACCTCTGATTTATGGTTCTGTAAACGCAAACAGTCATTGTCCATATTCAGAGAAGAAAGGAGGGAAGGCAGGAGGGGAGATGGAGGCAGACGGGGAGTTTTGGACGCCTGCCCTCAAAATATGATTTTATCTTCGGAAGTCAGCAGCCCTGTCCTGCAGGCATTGTCCTCCGTCCCTCCCTCCTTGCTTCCAACCATTCGTCTCTTGTTCTGCCCATATTCCTCACCTAGTCTGGGCTCCATGGAGCATTGCTTTTTGATCTCAGTGGGCTTCAAAGGAGTCTGGGGCCGCAGGGTTTCAAGCATTGTGCACGCAGACTGCTTGCTTTATGGACAGCCTATCGTTAGCTTTGTATTACCATGGTCTTAGCTGTTAGCGTTGAGGTGTATGTCCACAAAGTTGCATGCAGGGGTTACAGACGATTAATGACTTAGAAGAAAAGTAAAACTAGCTGTCTGTCTAAGACAAATCATCAATCATCTGGACATAATTTGATTTTTCTGACCCAATAATAAACTGGAGTACAACCAGGAGTCTGTCACAAATGCTGGCGTGGAGTGCACACTTCACATTTGTTTTACCTGCATGTGTGTGTGTGTGTGTGTGTGTGTGTGTGTGTGTGTGTGTGTGTGTGTGTGTGTGTGTGTGTGTGTGCTCTGACTGATGGAGCTGCACAGTCTGTTCATCAGGCTCTGGGGGTCTGCTGATGTGTCTATCATTGACAGAACGAGACTATGGATTACCTCGCTCATTAATCACCATCAATGTGGCAGCTTGCGCGCACTCCCTCACACAGCCTTGTGTATCACATACATGCACTAATGTGAGCTCACACAAGTATGCCTTCATGCAAACACACACATTAATCTCAACACACACAGACAGAGTAGTTGTGACAGCTACTGGCCACCAACCTGTCCGCAGCCTAATCTCATTAGGGTCCTTCTGGCATCTGGGCCTGTTCTGCTGAGGGATAGTCTATGATGGAGTGAAGAAGACAAGGCGTTCAAGCGTATAATAGATGTCTAAATCATCTGCCCTCAGCCAGCGGGTCCTCTTGCTCTTTCATGTGATGCACTGGCAGTATGCAGAGGTAAATACCTGAAACATAGAAGACAAAAGGAGTAAAGGAAAAAGAAATGAAAACAGATCTGTTATTTGTGTGATTCTGCAAAATTTGAATTGTAGCTGGTTGAGCGAGGCTGCAACCACTTGGCAACAGTAATAAACTGCATGTAACAGTGGTTGGTGGTGGCACAGTGACACTCATCACACCTGTCTGCCACTCTCCACTCTGCTGCAGGCCTGTCCTGTCCTGCCTGGTCCTGGAGTGCAGTGTTGTACCTGTCAGTGTTGTGCAGATGGGCTCCAGCTCCCCCAGGTACCTGGGCTAAATACCCGTCATTAATCACCACATAAAGCCTCCCCAGCGGGAGATGCCCCAGGTTAGACCACATCAAGAAATAAATTGACTGAAAAATGGCTCTGGACGAAAGCTCCGTCCCTGGAGAGGAGAGGAGAATCTGCAAGCAGCCTTCTCAAGCTCACTAAGTGATCTGTCAGCGAGCTAAGCGACATCATCATTCACTTGGCCCCTATCATGTTCCCGCGGTGCTGACAATCTCGGCTGTTTGCTTTCAGATTTGTACACATTCATCTTCTTTATTTGCCAAAGTGGCTATGCTTAGACGGAAGGCTGAGCTTTAACACTTGGAGTGTGGGAACCTTTAGGTCCATCAGGCTTTAAATAAACATTCCTGAAAGATAGGGAGATGAACACGAAAGCATCAGGAGAGGAACCACAGACGAAAGGAAGACGCAGGTGGACAGAATAGTAATGGGGCAGGTAATTCCTATCATTTTTTAGCTCCAAACTCAGTGGTTACATTGGATTCAACTTTTTCTGACATGGGCAACTTTTGATAACATAAAAACTGTGTTATGTTGCAGATACCAACCCTTCTAAAATAATCTTTATTTAATCTTTATGTGACCCATCTTAAGGTCATGACCCAATCTTGGAACAACATTGCTTTAGGGCTCCCACTGATTTAGGGGCCAATAACATCAGAACAGCTAAATTGGGACACTGCCCCCTGTAATAAGAGGTCCGACCCGCAGAAGAAAGACCTGTCTTCTTTTAGCAGTTAATCAATCAATCAAAATGTTTCCACACAACACGTTTCATCCATTAACATGCACGAAAATGAGTAAGAAAATGTGAAAATCAAGAGTGTAAAGAAATAAATTGAGTTAAAAAAATCACTAAAATAAAGTAGATAAAAACATAGATAAGGTCAAGGACATGTTGTAGTCCAGTGGCCCAGACCTGTCCACCTCAGAGTGTCTGTGGCTGTCCAGTCCTATGATTAATGACCACTGAACCTCTGCTCGACACTGGTCCACCTCTCACTTGTGATATTCTGCAGCACCTCAGGGCCTCACTGAGGCTTCAACAATATACGGATCTCCTCAGACATCCTGAAGATTAAATATGTGATGATAGGCATCAAAGCCTTTTACACATGAAAAGTTAAACTAACAGTACCGGGTGTCTATTATGTGCACTGCTTACCTTTTTACCTTGATTGTGATGACACTTATTAAATCAACGACACCGGTGTAGACTGTTGCTATTAAGCCTGGCATTAGCTGATTATTTCAGCCGGCATTCTCCTCTTCTTCAGCTATCTCAACTATCTATCTATATCTATACTATATTGCAAGAACAAAAATAATAATAAATAAAAATATCCAGGGCTTTGCGCCGCCCAAGACAATTGTGTTTACATTTTTACGACTGATAACAGTTTAGGTTTCTGATTAAAAGAATATATTGTTTTCAAATAATTCTGCTGTCAGCTGTAGGAGACAGTGATTTCTTTCATTTTGCAGATGTTTTAGAAGCTCATTTGTTTGTTTGTCTCAGTGAGTGCTGTGATTTTTGTGCATACGGTACAGCCTACCTTTCTGCAGATTCACCTTAGTGTTGTGGAAGCGTGGCATGCACGTGCAGAGAAACTGAAATTGATAGAAACCAAACAACAACCGATTCACGACTAAATCTGAACATATATGAAAGCGCTAGTCTCTGAAATGGAGGTGGTGATTTAACAATATGTTTCGAACTCTGCAGACAGTGATCACAGTAAGTCGCCATACATCAGTGCTGAAACATGGCGTTTACCTCCATCTCTGCACATCACGTCTCAATACAACACACACTTGAAAGCCATAGCAGAGGACCACAGGCCTTTATGTATTTTAAAAAGAGGGGCATGGTGAGCGGCCAGGTTATGCTCCTCTATTCTTCTTATTCTTCCTGCACCAGAGCGGCCGGTGTCAGTAGGAGATGGCGGGACAATGGAGGTGATCTCTCTGATCTCAGTGCTTCTATTGTGGCTTGTCATATTATTAATGTTCATCGCTGAGAAAAGCCACGGCCTCTGCCTTGCGGATTCTGCAACGCTCTGTCATTTTCTCTCTGCTTGACTTTCTCTCTTCTCTCTGTTGTACTTTTATCTCCATGCAGCTCTGCCATCCCTGTGCTGTATTCTCTCTGTCAAACACACATGCACACACACAAACACAAACCGCCATTTAAGTCTTTATCTATCAGGGTCAGTTCTCTAAAAAATTGTCCCTTAATAAGACAAATATGTCTGACCTGTAGAGTCTTTGTTTTGTCTGTTGGGACACCGACAGTTGTAGAACTGTGCTACTGCAGAGAAATAAAATTATCTTGACATTCCTTCACTAACAAACCTATTTTCAGACATTCCCACCCATTCCCAAAGTCTTTGTACTCCTACAATTGTGCCAAACTGGGAACACTTTGAAGGTGCGTTGCCCAGTCTCCTTTCAAAACACACAAACGAGAGAAGCCACGGTAGCTGTCGTTCATTTATCAGCGGTGCCGTGGGCTGCCCGTGCCTTGCTGTGCCGAGCTTGGGGTCAGGCTTCCTTCACTGTGGACTGGGAGTAATTATTAACCTACTGGGATTGTCCCACAGTCCTCTAGTCATTTGGGACTGCTGAGTGTCAATCGGCAAAGGTCATGACAAGGCAACACGGTGATGAAGAAGGAGCTTGAGAGTAAAAATAGACTGAGAGAGAGTGAGAGAGACTAAATGATAAATTAAAATCAAACTGGAAAATTAGACCACTTTGATAACAAGAGGCGTGAATCATGGATTACACACTTCTTTTCTCTGTGCAAACATTTAAAGGATAATCTGGTTATATTCTATTTCTTGCTTATTGTCATCAAATCCCATGAAAAGAGTAAAACCAACAACGAATCCATTCTACTGACAAGCTAACAGAGCTTATTCCTCTGCAGCCTTGCGCAGGAATGCATTACTCTGTAATATGTTACAGAAATGTCACTTCTTTCTTAAACGAGTAGTGCAAGAGATAACAATTTCAAATTCAGCGATAACACTATATTTTTGATTCCAGTGACGCTCTGTTGCTCAACAGTGTGGGGGCTGGGTTGTTTGCTGTCTCCCCAGGAGTTCGATGGTGCAGAATGCGTTCTCTCACACACAGCATTTTGTTGTTGGTTGACCTCTAGTGGCTGCAGAAGTTGTGGAGGAGTCAGGTGACGTAGTAAAAAGAGCAGCAAAGTCCACGTAGGGATGAGGCCAGGTGATGGATTAAAAAACAAAACAAAAGAAAAACAGACAAACAACCCAGTCTGTTGTTTAGGTATCAAGAAGGGTTGGATGCTGGGTTGGTCAGTTTGGTTTCTCTGCTTTCTGTGGACAGACCGGCCTGGAAGTGTGGATGGGGAGGCACTGGAGCTGCATCTTTGAAAATACATCACTCAGACATACACACACAGAACGGAAATCTAGCGGACTGTTAGGAGATATCTGCTGAATTAGACAAAAAGGTGCATTGGATCAGAATCACAGACTCCACCTTTAAGTCAAACTTCACTCATCAGTTGTGATTTATCTTATTGAATTCAATTCAATTTTTATTTATAGTGCCAAATCATGACAAACGTTATCTCAGGACACTTTACAGAGTAGGTAAAGACCACACTCTATGACTTATTTAGGATTTACATAGACCCAACAAGTCCTCCATAGAGTACGGTGGCAACGAAAACCGATGATGTGGCCATAAACTAAATGTCTTCAGAAAAGACAATTTAAAGATGTCATTTTATGAACAAGTATTTTCTGCCTTAAACCAAACGATTAATCAATAACACTGAGAAATGATTCTGCAGATTAATCGTTAATACAAGTAATAATCATAATTGCAGCCCTACTGACAAATTAAATTATTATCTTTTTTTGTGTTCCAAATGTAATGAATTAAAAATTAAACTTCTGTGAGTCCTCAATAACATTTATAGATAATTTGGTTTACTTCACCAACAGATTTTAAAATGACACTTTTACTTTTGTGTGATCTTAATCTTTCTACTCAAACTAAATCATAAATGACCAAATCAACGCTAAAGCTCCTGCGTCGCTCTCCTCACTCAGCTGGACCCCCTGTGTTTGACATAACCTGGGAAAAAGTGCTTCTTTTATCATGGGAAGAGCAGAGTATGGACGTTCTCTACATAAAACCCACCACCTCAAACTGAAGGTCATTTATACTGCTGCTGTGGCATTGTGACCTACAGAGCCTTTGTGAGGCAGCGCACAACACATCTTCTAAAGATGTTTGCGTTTTGTGGGGAATAAATTGTGCTGCTCGTCTGCGGTCCAGCCATGGAAGGATTATGAGACAATGGGGCCCTGGGCACAGACATGTTAGGGCCCCCCCACTCTGTATACGTAGGAACAAGACATCCAAATTCAAAGAGTCTATTTTAGGTTGTTTTGTAGTCATTTTGGGTCTCGTTGTTGTCATTGGGCACTTATTTTTAGTTTAATTGTTGTGCATCTCTGTGATTGTTTTGCATCTAATTTTAGTCATTTTGCTTCTTTTTGTGGTGGTTTTGCACCAATTTTAGTCATTTTCTGTTCTATGTGTTAATTTTGTTTCTCACTGTGTTCATTTTACATTTATTTTTAATAATTTTGTGTGTCTTTATCGTCCTTTTTGTTTCTATTTGGTTGTTTTGTGTCTATTTTCAGTCATCCAGCATCTCTAAGTGGTCGTTTTGCATCCCTGTAGATATTTGTTGTCTCTTTGTGGTCATTCTAAGTGTCAGGGCCCCTGACTTTATGGGCTCATGGGCATGTGTCCAGCACAAATCCATCCATGGGTCCATGCTCAATGAATGTGCCGCCAGAGGCCCAGCCACTAGCGGGTGGTCTGACACGGGAAGGTTAAATATGGTTCAGCCACCGACACTCTCAAAGAGCCTTGCTGTTAAAAAAATAAGTTATGTGGGTTGTACGTCTTCACGCAGGCTGTCCCAGGGCTGAACATCAAGTTTGACCGTCCAATTGAAAAAAAGATACACAACATCAATTATCTCTGCTTTGTGTTAAAGAGTCAGTTCATCCAAATTACAGAAAAACGTATTTTCACACTGTATGAACAATTTCCATTCAATTTGGCATTAAAGCAACAACTTAAGAGTTACTGTTTGATCTCCCAGATGCAGGTCATTGGCAAGTCCCTCATCTTCTCCTCGGAGACTTTGTCAAAATGTTCATTCTGGGAAGAAATTCTTCCAGTCACCTGCTTCACCTGTTCAGACAAAGAAAGGTCCGGACAGATGTTTCTGTTTCTACTGGTCTGCGGTTTAGTTCGTTCCCCACCATTACAAGTATTTTGTTCTCTGCAAATGTCAAAATTTGTGGGTCCAAACCGAATGGTTGCTTTCTTGTTAACAAAGTCCTTGTAGTTTGCTTTGGGGATGGACTTCATGCTTTTGAAGGTGGACGTCTGAACAACATGATCATCGGTGTCATCAGATAAATCTTTTCCCAAGAAAGCGCAAAGCTTCACAACTTCCCCTCTGAGGTTCTGTCAATCACATGAATAACTTAAAGTGGTTATTATTTACCACTGTGTTCAAAACACAAGAGCCTCTAAATTCCAAATCTTCAGGAAAGTGTCATTAACCTCAATTAAGTGTTTGAACGTCACGATATGTACGCATGCATTGGTTTGTAGGATTGTTTAAATGTGATAAACTGATTGATGTTGCATTGCTCCCTCAGCACTGTTGTATCCATCTTACTGTATGTGAGCTCATGGTCAAATTTTCCATTAAACATGAAATTTAAGAAAAATCCCAACCTTCAGTATCTTCTAATTCTGCACAAAATGGATGTTCAGTTGGTCTCGTGCTTCGTGATATTCTCGCACATGATCAAACCATGATCCCATGGAGAAAAGTATGTGTGTGTGTGAAATTTAAACCCTCACCGACATCAATTTTAGAGGAAAAATTCTTAGATTATAGATATGGAGGACGATAAAGTGAATTTTTGAGCTGCAATAGATCTTTTCTATGTGGATTGGGAACTGATTTCACAAGGATATGACTCAGAATGCTGCTTTTTTGAGACTAATAACTTTATTAAACAATATTTAACATTATTATACATACAATGTAATTCTAAATCCATTCTAGCAGTGAACACTGAGAAGAATAAAAGAAAAGTCAGGGTGTGAAGCTTCCATGATCTGGACCACAACCTGCTGCATCCATGTTGTGCCTGCAAAGCAAAAAGATGATGGATGGATGGAGCTGAGGTGGGCTGAAAGAAGCCTACAGTCTCCTGTGACTCTCTCTTTATGAGCTTTATTAGCTTATTAGCTTATTCTCTTTAATGACAGTATTTAAATATTTGAATGTTGCCTTGATCATGATCTATAACCGAGTTGTTTTGTTGCTTTAAATTTAACCAAACTGAAAATAAAAACTGAAAATAATAAGTCCAAAAATTACAAGTCAACATTGACGTTTGTTTTTTCGCAGGACACAAACCCCGTTCTCATACTTTGTCATACTTTATACAGTGACACCTGACTTCTTAAATAATTTCTAACGTAGTGGGTGAGAAACATATTACCAATACATAGATCATTGACTTACAGTTACTATTCCCCTAAAAAGACAGAACTGAATCAAGGACGAGACAGTAAAAGACATTGCTTTTACTGTACCATATTTTAAGCAGGGATGGTGGATTAACAATGCATTAGTTAGATAGATGCATAGGCTTTTAACAACTTCATCAAAGTTTATGTGATAAATATACATTATTTGTTAGATATTAATGTAATGTAATGTTTTTACCGATAACCACTTTTCAAAGCAAGTATGTTGCATCAGGTTACATAGCATCTTCATTCACTCGTGCCTGTTATATATGCTTTTGATCATTTGTGTAATAAATAAGCTGTGAAAGTGCTGATCTTGGCTAAAACATTATAGTATGTAAGCAACTGACCTGACTTTGGGTATGTGAGGAGGAAGTGGGATCCCACAGGGCTGGAGAGCATCAAGGTCCATGGGTCTCAATTCGTCCTTCACCAGAAAGTTCCTGTTTTGTACCTGAACAGGTCCAGAGAATCCATCGATGCTAAAATCAAACCAAAGAATGAGATTTATATAAGTATTCTTAGTATTATTACAATAAAATTCAGTATTGAGCTTTAAATATTTTCCTGTCTACACCTCTACAGCAGGTGATGAGTGCCAAGATAAGCTGATGAAAGAATACACTCCTGCCTTCCTCTGCAGTAATAATGAGTAAGGCATGTGTCCGAACAGGTTTACCAGGTGCATTTCTTCACAGTGACCCAGAATTAACATTTTGATAAAGTGCTCGAAGAGAAGACGAGGAACATGCCAATGACCTGCATCTAGGGGAAATAAAACAGCGACTTTAAGTTGTTGCTTTTGTGCTTAAATGAATGAAAAGTGTTCATGCCATGTGAAAAAATTCTGTAATTTGGGTGAACAGACTCTTTAACACGAAGCAGAAATAAAATATCACTTAACCAACTGAAATAGATAGCTAAAGCATTATGTGTGCAGGGCAATAATCCAGTGTCTTTTCTTTTTAAGACACTTGAAGCGTGTATGTTTCCGCCATTTCATTTCTGTAACGACTGCATCTTTGTTTACTTCCATTTTTCCTGTCACCGGAGAGTTCAAGTTTAGCGTCCCGAGTTCAAAGCAGTTCCATGAATATAAGAATTATTGACAAATGGTTGTTGTGTTCACTTGACACGTTTCATCTAGCCAAGGCTTTGATGAGGCGTCAATAAATCCACCGGAAACAAGTGTTGTGACTCTTTTTTCCAATTGGACGGTCAAGCATGAAGTTCAGCCCTGGGACAGCCTTGTGCCTTACTGCGCCAGTATTGTCAATTTCCTGACTGCGTGAAGACGTACAACCCACATAACTTATTTTTTTAACAGCAAGGCCCTTTGAGAGTGTCCGTGGCTGAACCATATTTAACCTTTCTGTGTCAGACCACCCGCTAGTGGCTGGGCCTCTGGCGGCACATTCACTACCCCAGTGGCACCGACAAGCTAGCCGAATATGATATAGAGCTGGACCGCAGACGAGCAGCACAATTTATTCCCCACAAAACGCAAACATCTTTAGAAGATGTGTTGTGCGCTGCCTCACAAAGGCTCTGTAGGTCACAATGCCACAGCAGCAGTATAAATGACCTTCAGTTTGAGGTGGTGGGTTTTATGTAGAGAACGTCCATACTCTGCTCTTCCCATGATTAAAGAAGCACTTTTTCCCAGGTTATGTCAAACACAGGGGGTCCAGCTGAGTGAGGAGAGCGACGCAGGAGCTTTAGCGTTGATTTGGTCATTTATGATTTAGTTTGAGTAGAAAGATTAAGGTCATGCAAAACTAAAAGTGACATTTTAAAATCTGTTGCTAAAGAAAAGCTTATTATCTATAAATGTTATTAAGGACAAACAGAAGTTTAATTTCTAATTCATTACATTTGGAACACAAAAAAAGATAATCAGTGTTTAGTTTATAAATTGTCAGTAGGGCTGCAATTATGATTATAACTTGTATTAATGATTATTCTGCAGATTCATTTCTAAGTCCTTGATTAATCTTTTAGTTTATAAGTCAGAAAATAGTAAAAATACTTATACAGACTGACATCTTTAAATGTCTTAAATGTCTCATCTTTCCTGTCGATATTCAGATTATGGCCACATAAAAGATTATCAAACCGGTGTTTGACTTAAAGGTGGAGTCTGTGATTCAAATCTAACAAATATTTTGTCAATTCAGCGAATATTTCCTAACAGTCCGCCAGCTTTCCATTCTGTAAATAGGACAAAAGCAAAGTGTCACAGACGAGCCACACGACAGGATTCTGTTCATGCTCTTACCCCAGACATGGTGTAGAGTAGCTCATTAACAGCAACATGTTAGCACGCTGATATTAGCATTAAACTCAAAGCACTGCTGTTCCTTAACGAGCCACAAGCATGACTGTAATCTTGTTCTGTCACTTTATAAAGATGGTTGCACTTGCAAAGAATGTGTGGATGTGCATGGGGCATGCTGCTGATGATAAGACAGCACAACCCTAATATCCTATACATGGCTGTGTCCCCACGTCCTTGGCTGTTTTCTGTTTCATCCAAGTGAAAAACAGAGTTGTTCACCTATGATGTGGCGAAGTCAGTGTGTTTTGGAATTTCCCACAGGGGACGGGAGGGAGTCTGAAGTGGGGAGAGAGTTTGTGTTGGGGGGGTATAGTGAACATGATGGGAAGGAGTTTCAAAGCCCCGGGAAGAGGTCCCCGGCCCCCCCACTGCAGCCTTGTTCACATGAGAATCAATCTGGTGCCAGTGTTTGATGT
Organism: Echiichthys vipera; assembly: GCF_963691815.1. Taxonomy (NCBI): domain Eukaryota; kingdom Metazoa; phylum Chordata; class Actinopteri; order Perciformes; family Trachinidae; genus Echiichthys; species Echiichthys vipera. The sequence continues at coordinate 22,862,027 of NC_139836.1, forward strand.
GAACCGCAGATAAAAGAAACGAAACAAAGAATGACAGGAGATATGGAAATACGGGGCACAAACAGACAGAGAGATTAATGGGCGAGGCAGATCAAAAAATGTAAAGGTATAAAGATGTGCCAGAGGACCATCTTTAGGATACACTATACGCAAGACAAGCAAGTGTACAGACATGGAAAGAGGAGGTATGAAGCTAAAACATAATTATAAGGAGGTCGGAGACTACAAGGCAGACAAAAAATAAAACCAACTGATTGACAGAAACATGTTAGTAGGAGGACAAAGTGAAAGACGGACACAGTGTTTCAGTCACACAGACATGATCCATCAGTCAGTCAGACATCGAAGGGCAAAAGAAGGTTCAAAGCCAGCGTGGTGGACACCAGTGCAGCGGCTCCTTGCACTGTCTCCCCGTGACGCCAGGAACCTGCATTAGCATCACAATGCAAACTGCATTATCATCATCGCCATCACCATTATCATGAAAAATGGAGATCATATTGACTGCAGAGCAAAGCAAACAGCCTTCAATAAAGGATTCACCATCAAATGTGGAGGATACCTGTCTGTGTCTCTGTATGTATTTTCATAGCGATGCTCCACCGCTAACATACAGTGTCAAAATTAGCATAAGAGCACAATAATAAATCAGAAACACCCCTTTTTAAACCACACGATCAGAGCCGAGGACGCCCCCCTTTGCTGGTCCATCAGTTGGTCGTCATGCTCCTCATGAAACAGTGCAGGAATGTTGTTTTACTTGTACTAAGTTGAACAGAAAAGTCAGAGCTCTGTTATCACGGGCCGCACAGGGACAATGAGAGGCGGAGAGAGCAGCTTTTTGGTCTTTTCTTGTTTTTATTTCACTCAAAACAGGCTCTGACATTGTTGTTCTTTCTGCTAATTAAGCTGTTAGAGAGAGGGGCTGGTCTGACAGGACCCTGCTTGGCAGGGAAGCAAAGAGTCAATGGGCCGAAGCCGAACAGGAGACATTTATGGCCTGCCTTAAGCCATTGTTTCCCCCCACCGAGGATCTTTTCAGGCCGGCCGCCTCTGTCTCAGTGACCTGTACAATGAGAAGAATGCCACTCCGAGGACCCAGAGCCGGCCACAAAGAGTAGCCCCGCCAAATGAGGATTTCACGGCACTGGGCCGAATCCGGACACTGCCAAGATTCCACGGATAGTTCTCACTTCTTCTGATCATCAGATGCTCTTACTCACTCACTGAATGTGTGTGTGTGTGTGTGTGTGTGTGTGTGTGTGTGTGTGTGTGTGTGTTAGTGTGTGTGTGTGTGTGTTATCTTACAACAGTCAAGAACATTTTTTGGACGTAGATGTTTAGCATATATTCAGTAACAGCTAAGTTTCCATAATAATGAAACTGAAACAAACTTTCTATTTGTGGGTTATTAAAAAGAGTTTTACTTTCCATCAAAGTATTTCTCCTCAAGATTATAAAATAATACATTTCCAATTAATATGCTCAAATGAATCAAATCCGGGCTTTAATCAACTTTCCCAGAACGGCATCTCTAAGTTTGTCCAGCAGCAGTTGTTTGAGCCACCTGTTCCTGTCACAGAAGCTGTCGCCCAAACTCGCAGATTAAACAGGTAAGATTAAGGCAAAGCTCTGGGCAGCTTGCAGAACATCCCCTATCACAGGCTACAAACACCCCTTCTGTGAGTGTGAATGTGTGCGTTTGTTTTTGTGTGTGTGCGCATGCTCCGGTCCATTTGATGGTCATCCAAGCGTCTCTGTGTGTTTATTTGGACTGCGATGCAGATCCTTCCTCTCTTGCCGAGTCACACAGCTCTGTTGCTGGCCTGGAGATGAATTTGTGATCTGCTTAGCTGTCGCAGAAAACTTTCTTTTTTCAAATTGTGGTTTTCTAGTGACTTAAAACAAACCATTTCTGTGTCAACACCACCTGCTTATGTCTTATCAGCGTGCCAGCTTCTGCTCCTTTAGCAACTGCCATGTGTTGTCATAATGTAACTCCATTTACCACAAAGTGTTGAACGGCACTTTCAGACGAGCCAGCACCTCGCACAACAAAGCGGCCCAATTATAGAGCCATTTATGTGTTTGTCAGGGGCTTCAAATGGGCACTGGTTTCTCGGGGTAGCCATATTGGCGAGGTCAGGCACAGCATCTGAAAAGGCAGCTTTATTACAGAACAAGCCATCCCTCCCTTAGATGAACACACGAGAAGAAAGAAAAGACAAAAAAAGGCAGAAATAAAAAATGACAACTTTGTTCTTTACAAGAGTTTGGCTGAGCTTGCCTGTCTGGCTGCTCTGCGGAGCGCAGCAGCATGTGTTTCAGGGATTGTTCTGGAAGCGGGAGTGCAGAAACAGCAGGGAGCAGAAGACAAACAGGCAATTCGTGACTCATTAAACACGGCGACGGTGGCCAGCACAGTGGAGGGGTGTGAGGACCCGCGTTCCAACCGGGCGATAAACCCCCCCTGTACCAGCTGGAGCAGGCATCTGTCAGCCGCACGCCGCACCACGCCATGCCACCGATTATCAGCAACAAGCCATATCTGAGTGGCCGGCCACAGCCATTTTCAAACACCCTACACTTACATAACAGCTCTGATTGGCTCACATGGGACCCGCAGGTCCACTGACAGGCCTCACGGTGAAAAAGTTGTTGCAGGCCTAACTGTGGAGGGAGGAAAAGCATCTCTCTCTCTCTTTCTCTCCCTATCTCTCTCTTTCTGTCTCTCTAGCTCTCTCTCTCTCTCTCTCTCTCTCTCTCTCTCTCTCTCTCTCTCTTTCTCTCTCTTTCTCTCTGTGCCATACCAGAGGTCAACACGTCATTTCATCCTTTTTGTCATTTCGTTATGAGCAGCAGGTTGGCAGTTTGGATTGGAAGTCCGTCTGCTAACCGCGGCCCATAACACCAAAGGACACCAAACCCAGAATAAAAACCTGCTCCCAGGACAAGAGTTGGAGTCCAGGTAATTTTAACTACAGACATACAACTGAGAGTTACTTGTAATAAGCCAATTTGCTTGTATCTGTCCTTGAACAAAGAAGTAACAGAAATGCATATTCATATTTTTTAGTGCAAACTTTCTTTAAAGCAGCTATGAGTTTATATTAAAGGTCTCATTGAAAGCTGAATCCACCGAGAAATGCACACAGCGCGTAGTCAGTGACTGTGCCCTTAAAGGAGCCGTCAGGACTTATGTATGGTTGTGATGTCACAGCTATACACTGCCGCTCCAGCTGCAGTGATGGTGCAGAGATTTCGAGAGTGCAGATGCGGAAGACCCAGCATCTTTAAGATCATTATTTTGGTTTAAAGACCTGCAAATATGGTTCACTTCCAATGTTCTGAAGCAGTGTTTTTGCCTCAGCAGCAGGCGGCAGTTTTCTGTGAAAATCCTCTGATAAACCCACTGTAAGTTACCTGCCCGGCACCAAACAGCATGAAAAATGTGCGACTAGCTGAACATAGTGGAGTATTTAGATCCTAAAGAGCCAGATATTTCTTTAAAGGAGTTGGTGGAGACCAAAAGCAGAACTAGAAGGAGAAGAAATATTGTACGTTCATTTATCGAGTGGACACAAACACGGCTCCAAATGAATGCTAACGTTCCCCTTTGTCTGGTGAATGTGTAAATAGGACAACTGTTTGGCATATAACCTTAAAAGACGATAATATGTAAGTGTATTCCCGCTGCCCCCAGGTGGCCAAACCATCAGTTATTGCAGGTTGAGAAATTGCTACGTTCTTGCTCTCTACACTAGAGACTCCAGTTTAATAACTATTTATTCCTCCATCTGTCTCAATAAGAAGAAAAAAAACGTCTGAAGAAAATATTCTCCCTGGGAAAAAAAAAGCGGTGCTAAACCACAAAGACAACATAACTCAATAATAAGTTATGACACCGTGGATGCAAGGTAATCAAAATCTTCCATCGCCTTGAAAAGCTCAACATCAGCACAACTTTGCAACGAGGTAAAAGTTTGCTCTCAATAGAATTTAACGAGCTGCTAACTGCCTAATTAAACGCTGAGAGCAGATAAAAGCATGAAATATAGATAAGCTGGAAGCGCTGCCTATAGCTCTACGGCCCGTGCTGAGGAAGACATTGATGTCTCCTAAAGCCACAATCAGTAGAGCAACTAAACCGCGCCTCGTCCTCCACCCGGTTGTGAATGTTTAATAAGAACGAGAAGCTAAACATGCTGTCTCCAAGCCATGAATTAGACTGAATCGCCTGCCAATGGAGCAATGTAAAAAAGTGTCTAACTTTCAATGAAAAGCCAGAGTTAATGTGGTACTTCAGAAGCCCATGGCACTTTCTAGGACTGAGGGATTGGGGCTTTAACAGCGCTCGAGGTGTGACAGAAGGGGCCTCTCCCTCTCCTCACCAGTGGTAGCCAGGGTTGTAATTCTGACTTTAGCAGTCTTTACGACTCCCTCTTCTCATTTCTCTGGAATATGAAAACATCAGCATATGGCCGCCGACAGCACTGAGGCTAAGGAGTCAATTTCCCCTAAGTAACATTGGGACAGGGGTGACATTCGTTTTGATACTGCCCCCCTGGCTCAAAAAGAGGACAGAGCAGAGACAGGAAGAGAGACCGAGACGGAGCTACAGAGCGAGAGGAGGCAGATGGTTAGACCGACAAGGACAGACAAATTCAAAGGGACAGAAAGAGAAAGACAAAGATGGTTTTACTCTCATCTTCTTGTACCAGGAGGTCTTCATCGCCTCTCTGTGTCAGTGTGTTCAGCGTGCAGTTCACAGAGTTTCATGTGGCTACCAGGAACAAAAAATCTGTCCGTCAGCTGCCAAAGGTTCCAGCTCCGTTCCGTTCCTCTGAGCGCTCTTAAAAACCTGCTGTTTCACACCCATGAATTACACTATTTATGGCCCTGGTTAAAATGGGCAGTTTCTGGGCACGCTGCATGTGTGTGCCTCTGTTTCTGCGTGTGTGTGTGTGTGTGTGTGTGTGTGTGTGTGTGTGTGTGTGTGTGTGTGTGTGTGTGTGTGTGTGTGTGTGTGTGTGTGTGTGTCTGTGTGTGTGTGTGTGTGTGTGTGGTGTGCCATGTGGCAGATGGGAAGCAATATGGCACACCTCTGCCCGGACAGATGTGGCACAGCACATCACAGTGAGCCGGGAGAGGGATCGGACACCCCAGGAACATCTGGACCTGTGGCAACCTTCACCCTCAGCCAACAAGCTAACTTTACCTAGCTGCTAAGGGCCTGGGAGTAGAGGAGAGGAGGAAACAACGGCTCGTAAACATATCACCAGGCCCTGCGATCCCTTACATCGCATCTTCATCTTCATCGGCATTTTGACTGACATATGAGGAATCCCACCTCCCTCAGTGAGGGCTGTCAATCAATTGTTCTGTGGAGTGGAGCGCTGAGGCCTATCCCAACGTGGGCCTGTCATGGCCTGCTGCACAGGAGTACATTCCCACCACTCAGGGGGCAGACTGGGGGCTTCTATTAAGACCGGGTGAGAAATGGGGTAGGGTAAGCCAGGAGAGACGGTTGTAGGGACTTTTTGGGAAGTCACTGGACCACCTAAAGGTCAAAGTTTTCACTTATTCACACATATATTTGATGGATTGGCACGGATTTTTTGTAAAGCGGTCATGGTTCCCAGATGATGTATCCTTAAAGAAATTGGTGCTACCCTGAATTCTTTCTAGCACCACCCAACATTTTTTATTAGTCTTTAATTCATTACCTGCAGTCATCCACAGTAAGCTCAGCTGTATTTTCTGTACTTTTAGTTCTAATTTGTAAATTTTAGCATGCAAACACACTGAGCCTATGGTGTTTTTGCCCTTTATGGTACCAGCTCAGCTTGACAGCCCAGCATAGTGCGGGTATACATTTCTACTGCAGTGGCTACCCTCTTGAAGGTTTATATTCAGTGGCGTAGCTTTTCGGAGCTACTACAAGGTCTATGGTAGCTTCGGGTATTTTGGCTGTGTATGTCATATTAGACATCATACAAGTATTTAACATGTCACTAAGAGTGAATCTTGAGTTATGGATGTAACTTTCATACTGTCTGTGATTTGTCGTGTTTTTGTTCCAATGCATCTTCTCTTATCACCGGCTGTCTCGAACTCCATGTTCCGCTGTACATCTCAACGTTTGCAACGAGCTGTGTACCTCCAGAGGTGGTTCGGCTAATCGCATCACAATCCATCCACAATGTGTTTTAGGTGCATTTACACCTGTACTGTCATGTGGTCAAGTACACTTCGATTGCAGTCTGATAACCCAAAACACATTTTGTTGCCAGGTGTAAATGGGGTCTATAAGATGGTGAACGGTAAACATCATATCTGCTTAACGTGGTCGTGTTGCCTCATCTGTGTTAGCAGTAGCCTCAAAAATCTGTAAAATCTAATGCCTCGTTCTTGAGTTTGAAAGATTGCTGAACAGCAGCTGACTAAGTTGAACACACTTTAAAACAGACTGTGTAAAACAGGCTAGGCATGCAACTGCATCTCATAATTCTGACAATGAATAAATGTATGTATGGATAAAACATGCATATTTCAGACTTGCTGTGGGAAGATATCAGGTGCAGTATGCTGATAGTGGGATAGAACATGCCCCTCTACATACATTACAATTATTTTTACTTTTACACTGCAGTTTAATGACCCCAAAAATGTGGAAATGCAAAGTTTGTAAAATATGCTGGATCTGAAACTAATTCTAAGATTTGAGTACAAGAATAAATGGTTAAGTCATTTTGAAAACACGTTTCCCTCCTGCCAAGGCTGTGATGGAAAAAAAGTATTTTAGTGCAGTGTGTTCCACAGATTATATTCAACATTAGGTAAACCATTATAACACACTGAAGCTCAATTAAAAAATCAGAGAACAATTTCACAGTAGAGCAGACAACAAGTAATTACCTGACTTTCCACAGTTGTATTTTGTTTCACTGTATGCAGTAAAATACCGGACACGGAGATGGTACAGCAGTGTGAGGTGGTCAGATCAAGTACCAGTCCCTATGTTACATATCATTAAGGGAGTGTTGCACTAGAAGAGACGCTTCTCTCTTCCAAAGGGGTCTTTTAAAGAGCACAGAGTGCAAACCAGATGCTTTGCTCTGTGACTCAAACATAGTGGAGGGTCACAAACTGGGGCTACGTTATTTGTAGCCTTAATGTCGTTCAGTTTATTTAAAGTGTGCCTGTAATAGTCAGCCCTAAAAGTGTTTATCCTACAGGAGTTCCCCATGCATGTATGAATCGAAATCTTTAATTGCCCTGCCTACTTTTCTTTCTTTTCATCTGCAACCTAATATAACATAATTTATATATATATTGTTATGTGCCGTTAGGAAGCTCCTGTGGGAATAAGAATAGACATATGTTGGACAGAGGTGCGCAAGATGCCGCGAGACTGTTGCGCAGATGTCCGCCTGTTCACACAAAGCACAGTCAATATGTAACACATCCTCTCACTCTCTCTCCTCAAACCAAAACATCCCAAACTTTAAGGACTCTCTGTGTCACTCAAAAGCAACCAAATAAACAGTGCAGCTGTTTTTTTTAACAAGAATATTTTCATTACACCATGTTTTTTATGTTATATGATATATAATAACTATTCATTGTTGAATACACTAGGCGTGTTTAACTTTATTTCTATATCATGTATGGTTAATATTTGTTCATATATTTTCAGTGATTTACAGGCAATAGAGCTGCAATAATTAGTCAATTAACCTATTACTTGTCTATATATAACTATTAAATTAATCCCCAACTATTTTAATAATGGATTAATCGTTTTTAGTATTTTTTATTGAAAAAAATGTCCAAATTCTCTGATTTCTGCTCCTCGAATGTGATTTTTTTTACTCCTCTGTGACAGTTAAATGCATATATTTGTGCTGTAGGATGTCCCCTTGGTTTTACACAAAACCACTGATACAAAATGTTCACCATCTAATCTTTTTAATCAATCAATTTAATCAAGAAAATAATTGACAGATTAGTCGCAGGTCTAAAAACCTTTCTATTACACTCTTTCAGTGAAAGAGTCACCAATCTAAGTTGAAATAATGTCACTTTACTTGTACAAAGACTATATTATAATTGTATCGTTGCTGTATTTGTGTGTATAAATAATGAAACGATACTTTTTAAAACCTAGAACCTACTATGATAGCATTTTGGTTTATTGTGACTAACGATTTCTAAAGTTTTTATAGGCACCTCTGTGATTTGTCATGTGTTCTTGAGTTCCTGGCAGCTTTATATTTTGTTATGTTGACAAAATGAGATGTCAGTCTTAGAAGTGAGTTTGCGCTGAAAGAAAGGGTACCATGTGTGTGAGGTAAGGATACAAAATCAACCTGTGCTCCAGAGGGTTTAGTCCCTTTCCTCTTGTTTGCATACACACTTTTATAAGGCAAAGTCTAATCTCACATCACATTACAGCCGGCAGACTCCTTCCTCCGCTCCCTCGCTCTCCCTCCCTCTCTCTCTCAGCTCTTTGAATAATTAGTGATGTGTGTCAATATTGTGGCCCATAGTAACCATATGGTGGGTGCAGGCAGACAGGCCATTGTTTGGAGCTGTGAAATATTGTGTATCCCTGCAAGGGCTGGAGCCAGCAGAGGCAGGAAGTGTTGTCGGGACTGACAGGGACATTGTGCGCTTGAATGGGCGAGTCCTCGGTGGCAGGGAGCACCGCGGACCCAGACAGAAAGTCTTGACCCTGGCGAGAAAGGCTGATTAGGCATGGTGCTGCAGGCCTCTCCTTCATCCACCCCCACCTCCACCTCCACCTCCACCGCTACCACTCTCATCCGCACCCCCCACTGGAAGCCGTTAGAGCCCGAGCAGAATACAACAAGGCCACTTAACTCAGCGGCGCCTTTTCACTGCGCACATAAAAACACTCATATATTCATGTCAGGGGTGGAGAGGAGAGGGACGGGGGCTCGGGGCAGCACCGTCAGTGTGTGAACTGATTAGAGTGTGTGTGATTTGTGGGAATGACAGTGTAACATAGAGAGTGTGAACCCCACAACTGATCTAATGCCGCTTAGGTAGAATAAAATAGCAACGAATGAAGTCATTTTTTGAGCATTTTCTTTCAGCACTTTTTAACATGAATCAAAACTAAATTATGTAATTAGCGTGTTGTGTAGAGGACAGATTGGAAATGATGCTAAGCTTTTGTTTTACAGTCCTCATATCGCCACAGTAAAATCAGACAAACACATTAGTTCAGATGTAATCGAAGGAGGCCAACATTATGCTGCCACATTAACAAGCTGTGGCGTGCAGGAAAACGCAGCAGCCAGTGCATCCTGACACTACACACAGCCTTAAAATGCACATATAACACCCCAGCAAGTATCTGACTCTTAACTCTGCAAACATTTAAAGTCAGGAAATCCTTCAAAATGTCGAGGACAGAGATTTAATTGCGGGGCTTCTTTGGCAAACGTCTGAGCTCCCTTGCAAACGTTTTATTTGCTAACAAAGCATTTAACAAATTAAATATTTAAACGGTTCTGTTGCACAGAAAAAGTCCACGTCGCTCGCAAGATGACTGAATAAATCAATGAGGATTCAAACTGTAGAAATGCTGGATGCATTTTAAATGATCCAAGCAGGCAGGAACGACTACTGAACTTATGATAACATTTTTTCCCCATAAAATTGGTTATATTTTGGATTTTTCTAAGAAACAGCTTGTGCTCAGTTGTGTAATGTGAAGTTGTGGATAGGGGGGTCATTTTCGTTCCTGCAAAACAAGCTGGGTAGCCTCAACCAGAGGAGCGTCTTCGTCTGGTTCAGTTTCATGTCACTGTCCTCTGAGTCTTCTGCTTCTCTCTGCTCCACAACTGCCTGATCAAGTCCCCTCTCCTCCTCATCTCTCCATCTTTCTCCTCTTTCATCCCGTCCTCCTTTCCCCTCTCTGCCAATTATCTCCCCGTCAGTCTGTCACACTTTGTAGTCTAATAAAGGCGTCCTAAATTGATGCCCATCCTGCCTTTATCCCCCTGATAAAGCACAACAATTAAGGCTCATGTCTCTTTGCTCAGGACCTTTTGATGGCACACAAAGCTGCACCCAGAAAGAAGGAGAGGTGTTGGAGCTGCACTCATAGCAGCCCGCTCTCTCTCTCTCTGTCTGTCTCTCTCTCTCTCTCTCTCTCTCTCTCTCTCTCTCTCTCTCTCTCTCTCTCTCTCTCTCTCTCTCTCTCTCTCTCTCTCTCTCTCTCTCTCTCTCTCTCTCTCTCTCTCTCTCTCTCTGTATGAACACATAATGCAGGTATTTAACCAGAACAATCTGTACAACAATGCATCTCAGACGAACACTGATAACTTTACACTGGACTTGACAGAATTACAAAAGACCAAACGACTTCTCGACTCAAACACCAGTGAACTTTTGCTCTCGAACCCCCACAAAAACTTTTGCACAACAATTCATATGATACCTTATGAAATATGACGTTCTGACAATGTGAAACAGATCCGTATGATATCTTACAAAACATGATGGAAACAGATTCATATATCTATGAAATAGGACTAGTTATATTTAAAACTGTGAAAGAGTGACTGGTAGAAGACTGTGAAGTCTAAATTCAGGCACTGAAATATCTTGGTCGAGATTAGAAAAAACATCTGTGGTCTGGCTCATTTTGGATTTTGGATGCCACCCTCCACCCCAACCAATGGATTTTAACGCTCTTTTTTCCAAGCCACCTGATTTCCTTCTTTGCTCAGGATGTGATTTCTACAGTAATAAATACCTTTGACTCAAAGCCTCTCCGCCTTTATCTTCACAACAGATCTTCACGAGAGTAACACCTGATCGTTTTCTCTTTAACTGCTCTAAATATTATTTAATTCACAGTGGAGGCAAAGCAGATTACACTCAACCGCTAATGGATTTGGACATGAGAGCTTATTCGTCCCTACAACTTCTTTGAGGTACAAGGACAAAGTGTTTCACATGCTGAATATCCATATCCATCAGAATTCCTCCTGAGGGAAACATGAATGTCTAAAATATCATGGCAATCCAGCAGATAATTCAATCAGGAGAGAAAGGTGAATGAGAAAAGACAATTATAATATGTGATTATTAAGTATTTTGAGTACGGTCTTTGGCGCTAAGACTCTGCAGGGAGATTTGTAATCGAGCATCTGCCCCGAGCAGCAACAAGATGAATCCAACCGTGGAGTCCAGTCTCTGGTCGTGGTGGTGGCGGATGAATCTGCTGAGACTGGGGGTGATGGGGCTCTGAAGTGACGGCTGACAGCAACGGAGAGGTGTGCACAGCAGCAGCATGGGTTTACTAAAGGCAGAGAGAGCATTGTATTTACCAGGACAGCCATTTTCACAAACAGATACACCCCCTCAATATATTCAAATATTATTATTTGAATATTATTATATACAAATGTAATTCCTAATAGTCCTAAATAAACTTAACAAATTTCCATTATTATATCTGGTTCTAGTAAAAAAAAAAAACAAGTATTACAATACATGCATTTGTATGATGACTTACAAAACAGCTACTGCAAATGAACTACAGAGTTTATAATCACAAAACAAAAGGTGTATAGGGTATAGGTTATATGACCGGTTATGTTTATGCAACAACGTGACCGTTAAACAACTTGGTAAGAATTAGAGAATTACTTTCGGTACAGGACAAGACCGACCTCCCTCAACGGAGATTCGTGGTCTTACACCAAGTCCCCTGCTTTTAATAAGTAGAGTAAACGCAAAATAAATATGTGGAATACACATGAATTACTTGCATTACTTTTCATAGTAATATGTATGAACAGCGAATGAGAACATTCAAGATTCAAGTTTCAAGATTCAAGAAGCTTTATTTATCCCGAGGGAAATTATTGTGCAACAGTTTCAATACAAAGGTGGGAAAGGGTCAGAGTGACAATAAGCTAACATAAACCAAATAAAATAAACCTAACGTAAAATAAATCAAACAATTAACTAAGTGTGACAGAGTGCAACAGACATTGTGGTTAAGCGTAGGTATACACAATAAACAACAATACGTGATTATTTTACAGCCATTCTTGGTAAACCCCTGTAAATACTTTCCCCTATTCTGGTGTTCAGATCCGTAGGGTCTATAAAGTACATTTTCACTCACTGGGCTTGAAATAATGTAATAAATAAAACAAGACAAACTTCATTTGGAGGCACTACCTTTATGTCAGGTATTCAAATGTGTGTTTTAATGAAGAATATAAATTGTAAATAGTCACTCTAGTCCTATTATTATGGTGTTACATGTGAATAATGTAAATCATTTAAAGTACTCTGTAGGCTGCCATTTTGGCCAAGAGATGATGTTTCTCAAGGGACGTGCTGGTTAAATAAGCCCTGCTGCTATGTTACTAACTAATGTTTCTGAAAGCATCAATAATGAAGAGTGTTTATGTAGCGTACTAACAATATATAAGAAGATGTTGGTACTATACTGTGTATCAGAGCTGTGAATGTGAAAAAACTTCTACTGAGGGGGAAATAAAAGTTTCTGTTTTTGTGGAAAAGAGAAAATGGTTTGGAAATGATTGATAGGAGTCTTGAAACAGCAAAATGTGGTAAACAATCATATTTCCTCAGGGTAGTTCAGATTTGGTGGGTGATAGTTAAAGGGTAGATAATTACTGAGTAAATGCGAAACAGTTACCACCAAAAATGAGAACATTTAAAAAACACAGCGGGATTCCTGCAGGAATGTTCAACATGTTACCTCTTTGTTTATTGAGTTAGGTTTTTTTGCGATACGCCATGACACCAGGGGGTGAGCAGCAAATCTAAACTGTCAGTGGAAGGAAATGGAAAGCTGTGAAGTCGCTCCTTTGAGATGGTTCACAATCTGCACCCTGTTATTATAACAGAGACGGATCCGATGGGAAGTGAACACAAACTTTTCTGCTCAAAGACAAAATAAGGTTTCTGTTGATGCCTATAATATATCCACTATCCCTACATGGTCTCATGGGAGGGCGTATAAATAGCACGCCACTTTTCATCACTTTCATGACTTTTCGCGTGCATGTCTACGCATATTAAGCTTGTCATTTAACGCCCGTAGTTCCCCAGGGTTAGGGTTAGGGTTAGGGTCTGGGTTAGGGTTAGGGTTAGGGTAAGGGTTAGGGTTAGGGCATTTCACGCCCGTTATTTCAGCCATCCTTCACATGAAATATTGATTTAAAAACAACCCTCTGACAGAAAGCTCCACCACTCCGCAAGGTGGCTGAGAAATACGAACACGTGGGTTTTCCCTCAATGACATTTGTGCGTCAAATGACAACGCCATCTCTGCACTATACAAGTCAATTGAGACTACATGACGTGAAATGACACGCAAAAATCATGAAATGCGTTGTAATTATACACAAGATGGCTTGAGAGAAATAGCGTGTCATTCACACGCCTTTTGGTGATACCAGGCTGACTATCCTGTGTCATTAAAGGAACATTGTGCTTTTCTCTGTTAATGCACTGTATATAATGTCTGTATATGACAATATATATCGTTGTTCCGTGATGCTGTGACTAAAAAGTGTTTTTTTTTTTGGTGAATATTCCCAATATTGAATCTCACGTGCTTTTTGATTATAAGGATTACAGGAGATATTACATGGATAGACAGTAAAAATACAAAAGAATACAAAAGCTTGATCAGACTGAGCTGGAACAATGTGGTTAAAACAAATAGAAGAGTATCTAGAAAAATCAGGTAGTTGAAGCACCTTCCTTATTAGCATTTGGCATTTTTAAGTTTGTCTGAATCTTTAGCTTCAAATGGATTTTAGATGGATCAATTTAAATTTCACCAACCCTGTCTTAATTTGAAAAGTAGTTGTAAACATATCTGTTACCACTGTTGTTGTGTCCCCTGATAATCCCTGTTTTGCGTTTTCCATTCCCAGTGTCCCCCTGTCCGTTTGTCTCTACATATCTCTGTCTGTCTATCTTTCACCTAACAAGATATTTTTGTCTGGTTTTACTAGTTTAAAACTTCTTCTTTTCATTAAATGATTTAGAGTCACTAAGTGAAATGCAATTACAGGGTTTACACAAAATTATGCAAACAAAACATGTCTTAGAAGATGAAATTTAATGCAAGACTGTAACTTTTGCCAAACATTGTCCACTGTCACTGTTCACAGACTGAACAACAATCGACTTCCATAAAAAAGTCTTCCGTCCAAAATATGCCCAATTGCAAACATTGTCACAGTGTATTAAGTTTATTGTCCATCAGCACTATGGTCATCACTGATGTTACTATAGCATATTTCAAAGGCCAAACTCTCCAAACTTCAGGAGTATTGGCAACAACAAAACTCCAAGAAATCATTGACAGGAGGCACTAACACAGCCAGGGTCGTGGCAGTTTATGAGACTATGTTGACCAGAGAGGAGAAGGGTGAGGTGGTCTGCAGTGAAAGTCTTTATTTGAAGAAACTTGCAGTCTAGCAGGAAGTCTTCCTCAGCTTTCTCAAGTGGCTGAAGTGTTTTTCTTGTTCTGTGGCTATTATTTGGTTAATCCACATTTTTCTGAGGGCTCTGCAGAGGCCGTTTACTGTCCCCTCCCTCCCTCCAGCAGCAGCAGCAGCAGCAGCTCAGCCCAGTGTAGTTACCTGGGAGGCAGGGCCTTGGGAGTGAGTAATGTTGCTGAAACAAAAGACTTGACAGCAGAAGTGTGGAGAGAGTGATGAGACCCCCTGCTGACGTGTTAGCTAGCCTGGCCTCGGAGTCTCCTCCCTGGCTTTCCCTTTCAGACTCCTGCCCCTGAGGTCTCGGAGCCCTGGAGACACCAGGGTCCAGGAGATGCCCGGGTCCTGGTTTTGCAGTAGTCATCTCTTATCCAAATGTTGTAGGCCATTGTGCTCAAATCTAACCGATTCATGAAAAACTGATGTTAAAATTCTGAAGTCTTTAAAACTGAGTATGTAGGCAGTTTGAGGAGTATAAAGCTGCTGCAGAGGCGTTTCTGACTCTAAAAACTTGCTATACTGTAATAAAAGCCGGTTATTATCAGAAAGTAACTAAGTAGGTTTTTATTCAAGACTGTAACACAAGTAAAGTTCTGGGGTACTTTGGTATTTTGATTTTCTGCTTCTTTATGCTATAATGCAATATTTTTAACAACTTTATTTACAAGGTATTTACGACATATTAAGATTTTACTTACAAAGCAATGATGTTCATCTTATAAAATGATGCAGTGCATATAAAATACTTGCAATTAGCTCCACCTTAACATAACAATATGACATTGCTCCTTGTTAATGCAGTATATAAGTAGAAGAAGAAGAATTCCTTTATTAGTCCCGCGAATGGGGAAATTCAATTTTCACTCTATTATTTTTTTCACATTACACACACACAGGCCCGAAATACACACACATGCTCAGACAGGACCTATATACATGCAACCAATGAATACACAACACTCTACAAGTACTTTTGATACTTTAAATATATATTGTTGCTACTACTTCTGAACCTTTAAGCAGTATTTCGAATGCAGGACGTTGCTTGTGTTGTTTTCACAGTGGGTTACTGCTACTTTTACTTAATAGACCTGAAAACTTCTTTCACCAGTGGCTATTATAAAATAAGTACCTGATTTTGATTTTGGGAAAACTATGATGAAATACACTATGGTGGTTGCTTTTGCATCAAACTAACATCGTCGCCATTGTCCACTCACCATCCAAACTAGCTTCAAAACATACCATGGGAACATATTTAACTTGTTTTTATTAGATTTATGCTTTATTTTATGTTCTATAACAAGAATGCATAAATAAACCCACCAGTTTATAGTTTACTTTGATGATAAGATATGACATTTTTAGACTTGTAAAAAAAAAAGAGAGAAATTAATAAATGAATGTCTCCAAAGATACATTTGTTTAGTGTTTTGAGGCTTCACATGGGAGACTTATTATGACATGAGGTGACACAACACCACCAACTTCTCCTGGCTCCCCCGTCTTTGCCAGCCTCATGTGGTTGCCAAGGTAAACGTCATGGCGACCATGGGATTAGCTGCAGGCTCGGAGGGACGTCCGGCTGTGATGGGGCGCGTGACATGATACTCAACAATCAGACACCATGACAACCTGGCAACAATGCTCTTGATTCAGCACCCAAACTGTATGAGGAGTTGCTGAGTGGCTGAAACATAGTTAGGTGTTATAACATCAAAAACTGTATTTGAATACCTGCGGATGATTAATATGAGTTTAAGGACTGACAGAAATCAGCTCAAAGTATCTGGGGTCTTTTTGTCTATTTAAATCTCTCTAATGCACAATTATCGGGTTCTTTAGACTTTTACATTTATAAGTAAAAGACATATTTAGCTGTTAAAAATGTCTTGTACAGCATTAATGTTCAGATATAAATAAAAAACACTATTAAAAAACTGAAATTGGAAATGTCTAGGGGGTGATATGTTTGCCAAGTGTATTTTATTCAGGATATTTTGTTTCCTTTTCTTAGTATGCTTTACAATAAAACAAAATATGGCAAATTATTTGCAAAAAATCTCATAATTTGCATGGGAAAAGTAAACCCTAGTCTTGTTCACATAGATCGAGTGGACTTAAACACTGGAGGACCTCCCTCCAATAACATTAGGACGCCTAAATGTGTTAGAGAAAGGTCATAAGCCTCATAGAGTAGCGGCCATTTGTTTTACTTTCCATCTTAATATGTCATTATGGATACACGGAGTAAAGACTTTCTCGCAAACCAGTAGCCTCAGTTCAAATCCTTAGTATATCACGTCTATCTACAGGCCTGCTCAGTCTCACCTGCCACTTATGTGTTGACATCGGAGCCTTTAGCAAGTGTGTTAAGAGCTTATATGGCTTTAAAAGTTATGCATGACTACAAAATAAACCTTTATGCTCATTATATATTGTTAACATTGTCCGACACATGTCATTCAATATCCCGTGCTCTCAAAATCATCAAATTATTTGGAAAGTTAATAGTATACTATGAGTGCGGCAGCATTCCTTAACACTCTGGTTCTCTTCTTTTGGAAATTGGGAGGTAGGAATTAATACATCACCAGTTATATTTGAATGTTACGTTGCAGGGCTTTTAAAAAAACAATAAGAGAAGACCTCTCCCAAAAAAAGTTGTGTTGTGTGCTGAATCTATGTCACTTATTGTCAGAAAATATCAATTAGGAAATACATTATATAATGATGCTTTAATGCCTTTAATTCATCATCTTTTTACATCAAACGTATCACATCAAATCAAAGTATTTGTTTTAATATAAATGAAAGGTTAAAATATTTAAACAGGCTGCTGTGAGCTTCCCAATGCAAGTGTATGAGAATGAAAGCACAAATGATCATCTATTCACCAAAATTATCTCATATGTGTGCTGTAAAATGACTCAGGGCAAATGATTCTCGTGTTTTGAAGGTGATGCAACTTTACAGTGCTTTAGACAGAAATGATAACAGACCGGAAATACAGTTATGGGGCAGTTACAGTGCAGTAATAATTTGTGATTTGCTCCAAATTCAATAAGGGAAATGAAAGTGGAGAGACATAAATCAATCGAAGGTCCAAGAGAAGCCAGAGTTTTTCATTTACATTTGAAAGTGACTGGATTTGGATCAGGTTTAAGATCATCAGGAAGTTGGTTTCCATGTTTGCGCAGCATCGTAGCTAAAAGCTTCTTCCTCCCGTGTTTTCTGACGCAAGGTATTTAAATACTTGATCAGAGGGTTGTTGAGTGATTTAAAGCAGCATCACAGCTAAAATCCACCCTAAAACTAAAGCTTTTTTGGGGGGAGACCAGACAAGAAACCGTTACAATAGTTCACCCCGCTGGAGATGAAGGCATGTATGAGTTCCTCAAAATTGTGTCTGGAGGTGAGACCTCTGATTCCCTCTGTTAGTTTGAGATGATAAAAATGCTGGTTTAGGCTTCGATGTGTCTGCTGAAGCTCAGAACTGAGTCGCCATGTCTGGTCAGATTGAGATTCATGAATATAAGTATATAGCAGATTTGCCAAAAAGTCTCACACAAAAACAAAAGTAGTCGATAGTAGTCTTTAACCAGTACTATGCACAAGTCTGATCTGCCTCTCAATTCAACCAGGCTTACACTGCCACCGTGTGGTAGCAGTGGAAAATAGGAAACTTTTACAAGATTGGTTAGAATTTCTTTCCATAATGTGCAATGTTCTGAGAAAATAGTCCTGTTTACTCTCACATGTGCAAATTAAATATTGACTTATAGTGTATAATGTATGATAATGGTGAGATGCTGCATCTGTGTTGTGTCTAGTCCAGGGGTAGGCAGTTCCGGTCCTGGAGGGCCACTGTCCTGCATGTTTTAGGTTTCTCTCTGCTCCAACACACCTGATTCTAATGATTTGCTCGTTATCTGAAGCTTGTCACAGTTTGATCATTGTTAGACTCAGGTGTGTTAGGGTAGGGAGAAACCTAAAACATGCAGGACAGTGGCTCTCCAGGACCGGAATTGCCCACCTCTGCTCTAGTCACTTGTTTTTTTAAAAAGTGGACATTCTTCAGCTTGTAGAAAAGAAAAGATCATTTAAGCGACTTTATTCTTCCCACACGACAAGAAACAGTATAAAAAGGTAGCCATATTAAAACTGTAAAAGTATATACAATTAAAGCTGCAAGCAGCGATGAACGGGCCCTTGCACCTGCCTGTCAGGGGAGCTGACAGAAGTCTGAACACTTCTATGTCCCCGTATAACTTTTGCTAGGAAAGAGGACACTTCTCCGTATTTACCAAAGTTACTAGTTATGAATGAAATGTGTGAAAAAAGGAAACACTTGATAGTAGGACATCATCCTCACATTTTAGAGAGGGGATATGTTTTGTGGCAGACGGAAAGAAAATGTTTCAGACATATAACTTTTGCTGAGGAAGAAGAAAGTTCTCAATATTTACTAAAGTTAGTTGTTATAATCTGGAATATGTTGAATATTAAACCCCTGATGGCACGACACCATCTGTGTGTTTTGGAGAGGGGCGACATTTTGTGGCATGACAAAAACTGCACAAAATACAGTCTGAAAGAATCTGTGTGTCCTTGTTACTTTTGCTATGAAAGAAGAAACTTCTCCCCATTTACCAACCTTACTAGTTATGATCTAAAACAAGACCTTAAACAACAACTACATTTTTATTTTTGTATCCCTGATCAAGAAGCATGTGAGTAGGCCTTAGGATGCTTAACATAGCATCATTTTCTCACCCGTCTCCCCTTAATCACCTAGGATTTTGTTTTGAAATGCTTTGAAATGGTCAGTTTTAAACACAGATATTAACACAAATTAGTAAAAACAAATTAATAATTTACCTATCCATCTATCTATCTATCATCACAACAAACGCTTCAAAGTTTCAAATTAAAAGCATGAAAAACAAATGAACTATACAGGGAACATGTTGTTATTTAACTATTTGTTTTCTGTTTGTTTTTAAATAGATGTATCTATTGTTTAGCTTATTGCCTGCTAATATATAGTGGGAGTTTTTTGAAACCAGTTAAATATTTAATCCTAACAAGCAGGCGCGCTGCAACTTAACAAATTTACAACTTGTTTAATAATAAGTGGGGTCTGAGCACTTTGTATTTTTAGCACTAGAGGGAGCCCTCCATCATCTACTGACTGCAACATGAGGCCAGGAATCTGGTGTTCAAAAAGGTTTCAACATAAAAGAAAAACATGTGCATGCTGTACAGTCTGCACACATCTGGGGTTTAGTACTGATCTGGGGGTCTCTGTCACTGTTCTCTGACCCTCTCTCTAAATTTAACAGGACTTGTGTCATCATGTTTGTCTCTCATATTTCTGCTGGCCGACGGGACCAGCTAAGAATAGACTGACACAGATTAACACTGCTGGTCTCTCTCTCTCCTCTCACTCCTTCTTAAAAGCTATTTTTTTCATCTGCCCCTCTTACAACCATGTACCTTCTCCTTTGTGTATTGACCTTTTCATATGTTTCACTACTGACCTCATCCATTATAGTGTATAGTTGGAGGGAGGGGCCAGAGAACAGGCCCAGGTTTGATCTGTATTGGTGTAGTATTTGGTGAACATTGAGGGGGTTGTGGTGGCAAATAACTGGGCTCTCAATTTGGACTGCTGCTATTGAATACTGTTTACAGCAAAAGACCCAAGTTAACAATCAGGAAATGTCCTTGACAAGAAGTTTTATCTGTGACTAATGTGAGCAGGAAAGACTAGAAAGTCCTTCAGTGACTCCTAAATGTCACATCTAATCCCGGGATGTAGTGGGATCTCCAGGATATGTTGGGTGGTCCCTCAGAGAGAGAGAGAGCGCGTGTTGATCCAGCCCTCTACAGATCACCCAATCACAGTTCGTCAACTAAAACCTCATGTGCAGGGTTACTTAAGGTGAGCTTTGAATGCACCTTTAATTTGCCCGTCCTTTTCTTTTTCCTCTGCCGTTGTTTCTTTAACAGTATGGAAATGTAAGTTGGCTGTGTTGATGTTTCAACATCCAGGTCCTTCCAGGTCCTATCAGAGTTTGGAAAAGTTTCAACAATACCTTTGATAACTTTCTCCAAACAGCAGCTCGATGCCAATGCAAACACAGACACTGCTGCAGCTAATGCAAACAGGCAAAACCATGGCGGCTGACTAAAAACACACCTTTGGAAGATAAATAGGTTTTCATTTGTACCACATGATTGTCCTCAGCACAGCATTTGACTATACGACCAGATGGAATTGCGGGGGGCTCATATTTCCTTTCTTCTGTCCACAGGTGCTGGTACAGCATGTACAAATTATTGTTTACAAAACTGTCAGACTCAGAATCAGAATCAGAAATACCTTAATAATTCCCAGGGGGACATTGTTAACTAGTCCTTAAATTCTCATTCAAGCCACATGGGTCAAAGATTAGTCAGATAAGTACAGAACTGACACAAATAGCAACTCTGTAAAATGCATTATACAAAGAAACATGATTCTTAAGTTTCCAATTATCCCTAGAAGCTGCTTGTTCTTTTATGTATTGGCTCTGGCGTTGGTAATGTTGGTCTGTTGGTCTGTTGGTTGGCCTTTCTGTCCTCCACTTTGGTCCAGACTTGACATGAAATCCTGAACAGATGTTTATGGTCCCCTTAGACGTCTGATGACTTTGATGATTACCTGACTTTTCCTCTGGTTCCACCATGAAGTCGCCATTTGTGTTTTTTATACGTCTCAACAACTATTGAATGTATTGCAACAACATTTGGTACAGACATGTTCTCTCAAATGCAATTTGTCCGATACATTTATGATGAAACACCAGGCCACATGTAACATAACCTGACACTGGATCACAATTGGCTTGAAGAAAAGCCGCCCTCCTATTCACGCATCTCTGTCAGCAGATACTAGTCTTTCCACAATGTCAGTGGGCTTCATAATGCTGGACATGAACAGCTGCGTAAACACATGAAGCCAGTTTACCCACTGAAGTGAAGAGCTTTTATGACTTTTTGTTTAGCAGCGATCATCACTGAGAGCAGTTAAAACACCATAAAGTAAAGAACATATCTGCGCTGCATCTCAGATTCCTGACTAAACAAAGGAGATAAGTCGTATCTTCACTGAGGGCAGTCTACCTGGGAAAGCAACATTTACCTTCATTAAGGTTCACAGAGGGAGGAAGTGTGGTCCAGTGTGCAGACATCATGCCATGTCTGCTAGTGAGGGGTTGATACGGTAACAATGAGTGGATACAATTGTGAATATTCATTGAAAGTGAAACTCAAACAATCAAACAGACCTGGAACCAGCAGCTCTGTGAGGCACAGTGATGAGCTATATGCTAAAATCGTTCTCAGGACAGTGCTAACATATTTACGTTAGCAGGCATGTGTTACTAAGTTGACCATGGTAGTTTAGTGTGTTAGCATGCTAACTAACTGCACTAAGCATTAAGGAGACCCACAGCTGAGGCTGATGGGATTGTCATCAGTGTTGCAGGAATTTGACTATAAATCAAAGTATTGGACAACTGAGGTTTGGATTTGATGATGTCTGGGCCGGATTTCATAGTAATGCAGCTGATGCCTCACGCAAAATCACAAATTCCACCCTCATGATGGAGCTGAAAAAGTCATTTTCGTTCCTCAGGAGACCAGGATATCTGTATAAAATGTTGTGATTTGAAATGTACGCCCGTGTTGCTGATGCCAGAGCTCAAACAAAACAGACATGTCGAGGAAATGAATCCAATTTCCTCTGAGATTCCTATCTCACATTCTTCAGATGGAAAACAATGTTGATGATGATGACATCCCCACTGAGGACACGACCTCCGTATCCTGCAAAGGCTAATATTCCTGCAGACCTTTCTCTACTACATCCCTGAATTCAGAATCTGCCCGGGGTCACCGGGTCAAGTCCCTGTATGGACTGGGTGCTTTTCCATGGGGCAGCTGCCACACTTTGACATCTCTCTATTAGGCTAATGCGTGTACATACTGTACTGTAGGTCCTGTTTGTGCCTGTGTGTGTGTCAGAGTGACAAAAATGAATTTCCTCTCCTGGGACCAATAAAGACATGCGTTCTTTCTTTCTTTCTTTCTTTCTTTCTTTGTCTTTCTTTCTTTCTTTCTTTATTGACCAAGTGTGTGTACACATACAGTACAAGGGTTTTGACTTTTGTTTTTCGTTGCTCTCATTCTGACACAGAAATAGACAGCTGAGAACATGCACAACAAAGATGAACAAAGGTAAAGTAAACATTCATTCAACTGTAAATACAAGAAGCCAGGTGAAACCTATTGGGCTACATAGGCATACATACATGAAAGTATGATTATATTAAAGTATATATGCTGGAATATTGCTGGAAGAGTGCTGGAATATGAATTGTTTCTCGTTTAGTTTAGTTTAGTTTATTAAGATCCCCATTAGCTTCTGCTTCTCTTACTGGGGTCCTTTATTTCATCAGAATAGTACATAAAATGGATTACATACATCCACAACAGCCACACTAACAGTAAATCAAAAGTGCAGCAAAAATAAGATTACAAATTCATACTCACAACATAACAACGACCAACACAAGCTCAAAACTTGTCTAATAGAGCAGATCATTTATCTCCTCTGTAGTCGATAAAAGAAAGAGCCTGAAAATGAATCTACTAAGTCTCAGATTAATGGATAGAAAGCTCAAAGTCCCTTTCAAATCTTCAAGATCATTAAAAAAACATTTCATATAGCGTTCTGTGCTATTTATTGTGTTAATAAATACAATTTTAAGAAAAGAGTTTTTATCACAGTCTGAAACAAAACAAACTTGCTAATTAATTCACTATTGTCAGTATTGCTCAATAGTGCACCATCCTCTGTATTAAACAGGTTACTCTTACTTTGTGGGGATAGTGCCATTTACAGTGCAAATACGTAATTTAAAGGTTAATCCGTAGGGGACAAGTGTCATAGAAACCACATATACTGAATCAGTGACTTCTTTTAAATCCCCTCTTAAAACACACTCTAATATACTTGCTTTCATGTGATGTGGTCTTTTTATTTATTGTATCTATTTATTTATGTATTTATTATTTGATTGTCTCTTTACTGTCTTTTTACCTTATCATCTGTTAATTTCATTCTTATTCATTATTTGTTGTTTATACTGATCATTAAAAGTGTCTTATTGTTTATCTTGCCTCTGTGATGTGTATATATGTATATTTGTATGGATTTATATGTGATTTTGCTCTTGCTGTCAAAATTCTTTGTAAACTTTTGGTTTTAAAGGTAGTATATATATAAAGTTATTATTATAAAATTATATTTATAATGTCAATATATTTTTTTAATGTGTACTTTTGATTATTTCATGTCTACACATTTGTTTTAAAACTGTATTTATCATCAACCAGTATGAAAAATTGATAAAGGAACAAACAAACAAAGCGACAGACTTCTAAGACATGACAAAGGCACACATCAAAATGATAGGACAAACATTATCAAGACTTTTAAATAAATAATATATAATAATAATAATGATAATAATAATAAAAAGAAATAAAGAAATGACAAAATAATAAGCAAATAAATAAATAAATAAATAGGTCTAATAAAAGAAATAAATTATAAAAAAGGAAATTAAAATAAAAAAAATATATAGGGCAAGTTAGAATGGCAGACAAATTCGCTTAATGTAATTTGAATAAAATGCAATAGCTGATAAACATTTTTTGTATATGTATAAAATATATTCTAATTTGGTTAAAAATAATGGGAATGAAGGGGTTGCCATGGACATTTGGACTTTATGTATATGGAATCTACCTAGTAATGTGAAGAGATTAATCATGTTAAATTTATTACTGTAGTTTTAGCAAAAAGAAAAGTGTCCAAATCTTTTCAAAAGGTGATAAAAAATGGACACTTGATGATACTTTTTACGGAAGAAACAGCTTTCATCAATGTAAGAAAACGTGGATATGCATTATTAGGATAGTAGGATACATTTTTGTAATAGCTTGAGATGTTATTCTCTAATTTTGTTATAAATTAAACATTTAAATGGGACAAACCAAGCTCAACTCCTGTTTGTACCATAGAGGGAGTTCCAATAAGTCTTTTTATGGAGGGTTATTTTCCTTTTGCTATAAAAGCATCTTCTAATATGTTTATTATGTACGTTTGATGTCTCCACATTAAGATGAACACGGTTTGGTGCGGTGTGTGTGACCCGGCAGCAGCAGCCGCCGCCGCCGCAGCAGCAGCCTGGGGGCGTCATGAACTTCAACGGACAGCGTGAAGAAGAAACAAGCTCCTTTGACGTCAGCCACGTTAGAACTCAGTATTCCAAGATGGCGGAGGTGAGCGGGGTGAGGAGCAGAAATCACTTCGAGTCCAACTGCAAAAGCCGAGTCGTTGACGAAGGTAAACCGTTGTTGATTCTGTCGAGTGGGTCTATGACAGTTAACCGATTAAGGAGTGAGACGCCGAGCAGCGTGGGGTTTAAAATGCAACGTGTTTTTTGTGTTGCGGTCGTCTTTGTCTCTGTGAGTCGGCAAACTCGCCTTTCCGTTAGCTTCTGTTGTCAGTTGGGGACCCGCGGTGTAATGAAAAATATGGTACCCCCTGTTAGAACGTGTCTCCTCCTGCCGTTAGCTCGCAAACACAGCGTTAGCACAGTGTACACTCTGAGAAATAGCTCAAGGGAGATGATATGGTTTCAGTGGGTGTTTTCGCGCTGTCAAAACATGTTTCCCCCCCCGCTGTAACTTAAGCTTAGGAGCTGTTTATGAAACTGATTTTGACCCGGATACACATTTGAACCTCGACACCTGTCAGCTCATTTGTCTCGGTGTCGTCACTTTCACCTGAGGACCAGCGTGTCCATGGGTTTCTGCCCCGTGCACCTATGGAAGACGAAACATGACTCAAGTCTCAATAAACAAACAAATACAGCAATACATGCAGAATAAACAAACAGAAATAAATAAATACATGTTGAAATAAATGGGACGTGAAGCCAAAACCCCCTGTGTTAGCTTCAGGTGCATTGTTTGTGAACTTTGAAACACTCATCCTAGGCTACATCCGTTTTATGTAACTGGGGCAAGTGTATTTGTGTAGCACCTTTCAACAACAAGGTAATTCTTTACATAAAACATCAAAAGCATTGGAAAGAAACACATATAAAATAGCATTGAGATATAAAAAGACATCCAGATAATATATTTACAAAATAGATAAGCAAATAAGATAATTTTAAATCAAATAAAACCAAGAATAACTCAGGTATAGAAGTTACAGTGCAGTATAAGCAGTAAATAAATTGTCTTGTTCAGTGAAAGGCAGCGGCAAACAGAAAACTCTTACACAAATACCTTAATCTTCTCCTCTCACTAATGACTTGGGGATATTTTTAAAAACCCTATTATTAGTCTGTTAGTTTGCCAGGAGACTTATCCACGCAATTGCAAGGTTAATTTTGTCCTCTGACTACGAGCTACATGAGCGTGAGAGCACTTTACAAGTAGCATTAATTATTAATCACAACAAGGATGAAAAAAAAGCATACCTTTTTCTGAGTCCCTTGAGCGGAAGTGAAATTATACAAATGAAAAAAAGTCAACCGTAGCCATTAAAACACTGTGACTGATGCTAAGAGTAATAAATGTCACTGCAATGCTGATTTGTCTTGCATTTAGGTGTACAGGTCCCAGATTGTGTGGTGTTGATGTTGAATATCTCATGACGGATTAACGTTAATCACAAATGTGGATTATATTAATGTCTGTAATCCCATGCTTTTCAAAGTAAATGTGTTAGCTATTTCTTTGGTCAGTGTTCTTCAACTTCAGTGTTGAGGTTGTTTTTTTGAAGCTCAGGATTAAAGTTTCCATTCGTAAACCACCAAATATACAGTAGGCTATTTATTGGTAAATCAGCAAGGATTAGTCTCTCCGTCTGTGAAACGGTGCTTTCCTCAAAGTTACAGCAATAGCTATGTTGCGATGAGCTTTGGTAAGTTGGGGAAAGGCTGCTGCCAGCACCCTGTTTATAATAAAACAAAAGTACAGACTGAAGATTGTCAACATCAGCAATAACTTCAGACGAGGCTAATTAGTTGTTTCATCAAGCAAAACTGGCAAAAAGCTTTATGTAATTTCAAACTGCTGCCAGATATTTTGGCCTCTGAGAAAAGAAAGGCAATCCTTTCCCTCAGCCTAACAGTGGGAAATAAATGGTCATAACAGATCTACTCCAGGACGCTCACTGTTATTGTAACTTTTTTTTTTTCTGGGAAAGACTGGAAAGCAAAATTGTCAGTCTCTAAGCTTCATGGCTGCGAAATGATCAGGACTCCTTTATCATTATAACCCTTATGTCTACTTTACCAGCCGACTCTGTGGCAACAACATTCACCTACTGCGGCTGCTCTTAATCTGCACTTTGTCCTCACAGGCTCCTGATTGGTCTGTTCGGTGCAACTGAACATTTGCCCTCCTTGATTCTTGTCCAGGGAGGCCGTGTCAGGTTGTCCATTGGCACTGGTGTGCAGGGAAGTCAGAGTCTAGGCCACAGTGCATTCCTCGTCCTCTTTCATGAACTCAGTCTCTGCAGTCTTGTTGTCTTGACTTGCAGTACAGTAAACATATGTTGCCCGGTCACTCAAACATTATTTTCCCAAAGTATTTAAAATGCAAAGCCTCAACGTCACAGGGGTGTTGAAAGCCTGCTGAAGCGGCATTAATAATTACTGTTGCAACAGTAGAAAGGATTTTGTTTTGCATTAAAAGTGCCATTGTTCTCTCTTATGGTCCAAATGTGAAATGTCGTAACAAGTAACAAACATTAGAATATTTGTCACTGTCTGACTCGCAGTAGTGCATTTTCCTTGCATGCCTCAACTTCTCTCCTAAAGTTTTTTTGCGGTCTTCATTCCTGCACTAAATCTCTTGGAAAGACCCTGTGAAATTGCCTCTTTGTGTAAGTATGAAAGTGTCTGTATTTAGACAGCTGGTTCAGTTAAGTGGACCATGGCCTTATCATAGTCTGCCACAGATATAGTGCAGGAGTCCAGGGGAGGGAGACCTGATTTGGGAGGCAGTGCTGAGATGTAGGCTAGCTTGCGTAGACACTCTATTTTTGCCATCCAAGATGTGTTTGTGTGCGATGTTTTTTGTGCATGGTGTACTATACAAACTCATCTTATCCTATGATGACTTTGTGTGTGAGTGTACACTGTGCAGGAAAACATGTAGGCCAGTTAACATGTGATCATTACCTCCATAAGATAAGAAGTAAAGTAGCTAATTTTAGTTCCGCCCTCGTTTTCTGCAGGCTGAGGAGTGTCACGGTGTATCAGCAGCCACTTTATCATGAAGTAACCCAAGTGTAGCAGTGAATGCACATATCAGTAACACTTTTTCACTGGCTGTTATGCCTCCTTGCATGCTCATAGTGTTTTGTCTCTCACACACATTCTGTTGCCACACAGACTCCTCGCAGTCCCAGCAGAATGGTGTCTTTGTGCCGTTCCCCTTTTAGCTGCAGTCTGTGCCACTTCATCCCGCTGAGTGCTGCTCTGGACTAGATGGGAACCTGCACTGCCACAGCCTGATGAAATCTGCAGGGCTAATTTGTGTGCAGAGCAGATTACTGTAACGGCTCCTCAAACACTAGCACAGCATTGCTGCTGCCCATTGGGAATTTGCTGCACCTCCAGGTCGATTGGTGAATGCCCTATTTACAGTTGTCCTCTTGAGGAAGAATACCTTTACCTTATAAAATGGTCTGGAGAGTGTCAGCCGCTGTCAGTGCTGGGCCAAGAGGCCACCACTTAAAAAAACGTACATAAAACAGACTTTGTGGCGTGGAAAAAAATGACTCTAAATTAGAAAATGTTGAAAAATGTTCAAGGTCATTGCCTGTGTCTTGAACATTGCCTAACTCATGGCATGGGTTTTATAGTTGTGGCAGTGAAATGTAAGTTTTTCAACTTGTTAATGATTCAATTAGTTGTTTTTTTCCCCCTATATCACTGGTCCGTTGTCATAAACCAGCAGATAGACAGCACAGTGTTAATTATTCTGATATTTTCATTGAAATTGCTCATTTGAAATGTATTATACACTGATGTACTTGTGAAAAGGGTGTGATTATAGCTCTTAGTACTGTGAAATCTAATTTGTGTGCTCGCTGCTAATGTGACTACTTGGTACTTTCTATCTGATGTCATGCATGAAGGACAAGTTTGTCGCATAAACTCTCTCTTTATACTCTTATCCTGTGTTAGCCACACTGAGAACAACTGTCTTTAATTGTACTTGCTTGATGTAGATGACATTGAAGCAAAGTATACTAAATGCTATATTAGTTTTCTTACTGTTGGACACAGGTGGAGTATCCTCCAGGGCGTGTCTTTTGTACCTACACTCTTCTTCAGATTAATGATGTTGCCCAAATATTTCTGTGGGCATGAGTAACTTGCACACAGGCCCTGTGCTCATCAAGGGTGGCATCAAATTGGAAGGGACGGGTCATGCTGGTTTTATCGAAACTAATTTGTCGTGAGTGAGAGAGCTAAGGTGTTACAACTTAGTATAGTTGAATGGCTAATCATTTGAATGAGCAATTGTTGATACTTGCTGTCCTACCTGTTAGGTGTGTGTGGCAGGGATTGCCCCTTTCGGTATGTATTTCAGGGAGTGTCATCTTAATTCTGCGCCTGGGATTATTTCTATATCTGAAAAGATGGCGAACAAAGTGTCTCCTTTTGCCTTGAAAGCAGATTACTACGGTAAACATGATAATGTTAAAGGCAAAACAGTGTTTTTTTTCTCACAGCTTAATTTGTGAATAACACTTTCAAATTTTTGAAATACTGTTTAGAGTAATTAATTGATCAAATACATTCTTGAATGAGAGAAAATCAATTGCCAACTATTTTCATTACCAATTAGTCATTTTGACTGTTTCCTTTAAAGAATGGCTTCCCTTGAGATTGCATATAAGCTGACTATCTTTGGATATTTGACTGAAGGTCAGACAAAACATGACACTTAAAGACGTCACCTTGGACTTTGGGAAATCGTGACAGCCAAGTTCTCACCAGTTCTGATATCTTATAGACCCAGCAATAAATCAATAAATCAGTTATGAATCAAATCAGCCCTAAAAGAAGGAAGGAAGGAAGGGATCTTGCCATTTTAGAGGAAACATGTGCTTTAGATTTATGAGTAAGACTTTCACTGTAACCTCAAAATGGCTCAGAAGAAGAACGTGAAAATGTGTCATCCTAACTCCTTTTTCTTGTGTCCTTTTCGCTGGCCCTTTGTGATTGTCAGCGCAAGGCTATTTTTGAGTTTGACCCAGATGGGAAGTCCAGAGTGGATACCGTTTTTTTTAGCCTATCACCGAATGCTGGAAAGATCTACAGTTTGACCATATATAGGGCATTTCACTTCTCAGAACAATGGGCAGTTTCTCATGTAATCAAACTGAAACCTGTTCCTTTTAGAAAAGCGTTTAATAGGTCTAGCTACACAGCCCTGCACTCAGAGTCTGTCTCTTTCTCACTTTTCAACCCATTGTCTGTACTGTGCATGAACATGCAGCGTGATGTTTTCTAACCAGTGTCATTTCATCCTCCTCTCTCTACTGTATCCGGTTATCTAAAGGCTTGAGTGGCGTGGAAGATGTCCCCATTTTTCGGCATAAGCAGAGACTTCCTTTAGCCAGGCCCGAAGACCTGGAGGATGAATTGCTTCCCAGGACCACGGCCTCAAACTCAGGCAAAAATGCCAGCATCACCCCCTCACCAGATGAAGAGATTCAGGAAGAAGAGGTAAAGTGTTACAGTATTCCATATTCCTGTTTATTAATAAACATATATACCATAGCAAACTAAGACTAGCCATGAGAACTTTTTTTTATTATTATTATTATTTTAAGGAATGGAATAGGCAAGAATATTACATCAATATTCTGCCACTTAGCAGATTTTTTACATTTAAAAATCTTTTAATTCTGTCTGTTCCCCCTAATTTCTCTGCTGATCTCAGCTTTGTAATTTTCAGTTCGGTCTCCTCTATGAAACCTGACTCATCAGTGTAATCACTTAAATGCTTTCTCGATGCCAGGGAAAAAGCCCCTGATTGATTGCAAACTCCTGTCTTCAGGCTGTGGTAGAGGAAGAGAAGGCCAGGCCCATCCAGATCGTCCTGGCCAACGAGGACGAGCATAGCTTTGAGCTGGACGCTGCAGCGCTGGAGAGGATCCTGCTGCAGGATCACGTGAAGGACCTGAATGTGGTAGTCGTATCCGTGGCCGGAGCCTTCCGCAAGGGAAAGTCATTCCTGCTGGACTTCATGCTGCGCTACATGCACAGTCAGGTGAGATAAATAATGTGTTTTCATACTGTTTCTGGACAGACAAGGTACATTTTCCCCTGGCTAGGACTTGTAGATTAAAACTGAAATGTAATCAGTCAAGATCTTAATGTCAAGTGTCCCTTAAGTTACACTGATGCCACTTTCAGTTTGAACAATGGGCCAAATATGAAACAATGGGGTAAAATGTATAAATATTGAAATGCCAAAAGATATTTTCCCCTAATTCTACATGTGTACAGACTGGAATTGAGGGTTGTGTGTGTCCTTTCAGTCCACAATGGTTGTTTTTTGTTAGATATTGTTTTTATTGAAGAACTTGCACTGATCTTTATCATGAATGTCCCACAACATAGAAAATTTACCAATATCATGGTCATTTTCATAGTAATAAAGTTTCCACACAACTGTGTACAGTGGGGTTGCGACTAGTTATCATCAACTGGTACCAGTGAGATCAGTTAAATGACTTGTTCACACTTGTACTTATTGTGAAAGACCCCTGCTGATGGTGTTACGTGAGCTAAGTAAACATAAACCAGCTCATCCTTTCTCTGGGCCTCAATATTGTGTAACATTAGCAGTCAGTTAGAGATTGTGAAAACAGGTGGGCTCAATGAATAAATACAGCAGATGACATTACAACCAGTACTGGCATGTGTATCACAATGTGACGAGTGAAGACAAGTGCTTCCTGTTCATTCTCACACTGTGATATTTACTCAACCAGGTGACTAAGACATGCAGCAGGGTGGTTTAACTGGTCTCGTAACTTTTTAGTATTAAATGCTGTTTTTCAAGAGTTCTGGTCCAATAACTTTTGAAATTATGTCTGTAAATATGAACCAACAAAGTGGTACATTACACACACACACACACACACATCCAAGCATGTCCAACCAACAACTGTGTGACTCACTCCGACACAAGTATCAACAACTAGTCCCTCAGAAGCAGCAAGGATCGCCTTACACTCACTTGCACATACTCTCTTACACACACACACACACACACACACACACACACACACACACACACACACACACACACACACACACACACACACTCACACACTGTAGAAAAGACAGAGGATTGTTTTGTCACAGCTGTTGGGCTTTCATGAAAGTCTGACCAGATCTGCACATTTACATTTTTTTCCCCTAAACCCCGATGCTTTTAGTTCATTTCTTTATTCAGTTATATCCAGACGTTCATTTTACAAATGGCAATTTTCAGTCGTGTTCATCTGTTATTATTATTGGACTGCAGGTGTTTATTGTTAATAATAAGTAATCATCTTGCTGGTGGGGCATTCAGAGGTCATGTTGTAGAAACCAGGAATCAGTGTTCATGCATACTTTGCTTTGCAAATCAAGTATTTGTTTGCAAGGCTCGTTTGTGCCTTTCCTGTTTGTGGTCTGTAGATATCCTCACTTGCCAGCTGGAAAATAAAGGTCACAATGTGTCGGCTTCATTTGACCTTTTTTGTGTTTATAATCATAACTGAACACATTCTTTTTTGTGATGAGGGTCTTTTAACGATCAGTAAAACAAAAATGACACGATAGACATTAATTCCTTTGCTATGGACTTTAGTCTCAAATTAAAGCCTTGTGCTGCAGCTCCAGTAGTCATGCTGCACTTCATTCAGTGTGTCTTAGGGTGATGTGTTCACACCTGTGATGGTGATGGTGATGGTGTGACTTCTGATGAGTGTGATGCACTGCTGTGGTTTAAATCAGCAAAGAAGAAAGTACTTAAGTGTACAGTCCTTACACAAGTTTAATAATCATCCAAGTTAATTGTTACTTTCTCAGTCTACATTATACTTGATGCTGGGCAATAATTCAATATGATCGGTACCATTGTTCATTGGACTTGTGATAAACAATTAGTCATAAATTAAAAATAACACATACTAACTCGTATTTTTAAGAAAATCTGATCTCATATTTTCAGTTTATTTATTATTTACTGAATCACCCAAGAACATGCTATATAGTGAGTTAGATCGTTATCGAGATTTGAAATGACCAATACCGGGACTTTGGCCATATCGACCAGCTTGTCAAAATGTGACATGATGGTGGTGTTAGATTAAAGAAGTCTGACTGTGCAAATCAAATGTGACACTAATTTGGATACAGGGTTTGGGAATACTGAGTTAAAAACAACAACAAAAACCTCTCCTTTCTCTAATTAAAATACACTATGTTATTTCACAATAACTCCTCTTGAATTGTTTTCCATGGTGGTTGTCTGAACCATGTTGACCTATATTTTATATTTTTTTCCACTGCTCCATTTTTCTCTCGTACCATTATCTCTCCACATTATCCGCCTCTTCCTCCACTCACACTTTACCCATCATCTCTCCTCTTTAACCCACATGGATTTTCCCTCTTTTTCTCTCACAAACAATCTTCATCTCTTCTTTCCGGTCTTCTTTCCTGTCACCTCCCTCATTCCCTCTGCAACAGGGTCAGTCTTGGATGGGCGGTGATGATGAGCCCCTGACAGGGTTCACCTGGAGAGGAGGCTGCGAGAGAGAGACCACGGGAATTCAGATCTGGAGCGAAGTCTTTGTGGTCGACAAGCCTGATGGCAGCAAGGTAGAGAAGATGTTGTCACACACACACACACACCATGCTCGGCCTTCAAGCTGAAGTTGGCAGCATATTCATATTCATTGCATCTCGCTCCAACAGGTTGCCGTGCTCCTCGTTGACACTCAGGGAGCATTTGACAGCCAGTCCACCATAAAGGACTGTGCTACTGTGTTCGCCCTCAGCACAATGACCAGCTCTGTGCAGGTGAGACTCACAAGCACGTCTTGTCTAGTAGAAAATACTGCTGTTGTTTGTTTTCTTCTCTTAAAATGTCATCATGTATGTCTAATCCTGTTTGTGTTCCTTTTTTGTTTTCAGGTGTACAATCTCTCCCAGAACATACAGGAGGACGACCTGCAGCATCTGCAGGTGGGTGACATGTCTGCTCCTCATCCCAGGGAAAAGTAACACCAACGTTACAGTACCTCCTGTTTTCTGATCAGAATTCGTTTTTCTCTCACATGTAGCTCTTTACAGAATACGGCCGACTTGCAATGGAAGAGATCTACCTGAAACCTTTCCAGGTACTGACTGATTCTGTTGACTGTGTGTGCGCGTGCGTGCATTAACCTTGTCCATAGAATCAATTAAATATGTGGTTGCACAGCTAGTTAAGCATTTTTATCATAGTAATATCAGGGGATTCTTAAAATAGCAGCAGGAAAGATGAAAAAAATTCAGCCATAGAAAGTGCTCAATATTGAGACAATTAACTACTATATATACCATATAGTAATTATAATCTCAGCTGTAATTTTTCTTCCCAAAATCAAATAATAATTAGTCGTATTGTGTCTCTGTGATGTTGGCGGTATGTTTCAGTCCCTGATGTTCCTGATCCGGGACTGGTGTTATCCTTATGAACACGCCTACGGACTGGAAGGAGGCAACAACTTCCTGGACAAAAGACTACAGGTGAATATCTTTTTTGTTTTTAGTTTTTAATTCACCCACACATTGTTGGAGATATTTATGCAGCAGTTCATACACTCACTGCTCCTGTCAGACAAACCACGTCTTCTGCCTAATTAATGTCATGTGTTTGAGTGTGTGCAAATTTGCTTAGCGTGACATGTGTACACATTCCACACATCTGTCAGTGACGAGAAGAAACGGCTCACACTGTCACTGTGAGTGTAAATGGTTGTTTGCTGACTCAGGTGAAACAGAACCAACACGAAGAGCTGCAGAATGTGAGGAAGCACATCCACTCCTGCTTCTCCAACATCGGCTGCTTCCTGCTGCCACATCCGGGCCTCAAGGTGGCCACCAACCCCTACTTTGATGGCCGGCTGAAAGGTGAAAAAAAAAGAAGGGATATGCATTTATCATGAAAAACTGAAGGCCAAAGCATGCTAGACTGAAACGTTGCGTTTCACATGACATTCAAGGTGTGTGTTTTGTGTGTTTCAGACATCGATGGTGATTTTAAGAAAGCGCTGTCCAAGCTGGTGCCTCTCCTCCTGGCCCCGGACCGACTGGTGGAGAAGGAGATCGGGGGCAACAAAGTCACCTGCAGAGATCTCCTGGAGTACTTCAAGGTCCTGCAGGATTTTAATAAAGGGATTTTCACATCAAGGGTCAGAGGGTGACAAACAGAAAGCCTCAAACTATACACTGTGCCACCCACTCTGCTAACGTACAATTAGTCATTTAAACAATTACAACAAAAGCTTTAAGGGGAACAAACAACATTGTTTGGGATTTTTTAGCCACAGTAGGTGTCGCCAGAAAATGAAATCAAAGACACAGCAAAGACAAAGCAGTGACACTGGTTATCAACATGGTTCTGCTTTCAAAGCTTTAAACTTTACATGTATTTTGTCACAGCACGGACACACAACACGCAGAATCACACGTGTTCTAAATTCATACTCGCAAAAAATGTTCTGTTCAGGTGTCTGGCAGTATTAATTCACCACCCATTTGCACAACAGGCTTGTGATGTTTGCTGGAAAACCTTGAAATTTAATGTGGCATTTCCAAGGTTATGAAATGTTGTTTTCCTTGACTTGTCACCCACGTTCACTTGTCACTGTAGAATGGTGCAACAAAACAAGTTTGTGGTTATTTATATCACAATAACATCTAATGTAATATGACGAAGAAGTGCAATAATATACTGTGTATAGTATGCACTGTATATATAGAAATATGTAATTAACCACAGCAGCTAGGTGCTGGGAAAGCTTGAAAATGCTTGAATGAAAAAGAAACCCTTAGCAGGCTGTTCCTGTTCATCGTACAGGAAACACTGGTATAATAATCTGTATTATTTGACATTCCTGCAGGCTTACATAAAGATCTACCAAGGGGAAGAACTGCCTCATCCAAAGTCCATGTTGCAGGTTAGTTTCTTTCTGAGGGATCTTATTAGGTATGGGTCACACTTTTGTCTTGAATATCCATGTCTTCTTTTGTTTGCCAGGCGACAGCAGAAGCCAACAACTTGACTGCTGTGGCAGGAGCCAAAGACATGTACGGCAAGAGCATGGAGTTGGTAAGGACGTGTTTTTATATCATGATCAGTTGAAGTTTGCCAAAGACGGGACGCAATCGTTCAAAACATAAAGTATCGTATTAAAATCCTGCAAAATGGCGCCTGATGAATATTCAACTGGAGTCGCCTTAAGTCTGCAACTCTTTTGTCAGTCACACGTTCTTCTGTCACTTTCAGGTCTGCGGTGGGGACAAGCCATACATCGCCCCCGCCGACCTGGAGCGCTGCCACGAGGAGTTTCGGGAGCATTCGGTGCGTTACTTCCGCTCCGTGAAGAAAATGGGCGGCGAGGAGTTCTGCCAGCGCTACCAGAGCCAGCTGGAGTCGGAGCTGGACGAGACCTTTTCCAACTTCTCCAAGCATAACGACAGCAAAAACATCTTCTATGCAGCACGCACGCCCGCCACGCTTTTCGCAGTCATGTTCGTCACCTACGTGGTGTCCGGGTTGACGGGCTTCATCGGCCTCAGCACCATAGCAGCGCTAGCTAACCTGGTCATGGGCGTGGCGCTGCTGACGCTCTGCGCCTGGGCGTATGTGAAGTATTCTGGAGAGTTTCGGGAGGTGGGAACGTTGATAGATCTGGTGGCCGAGACGCTCTGGGAACAGGTGGGTCCGGGAGGATTGTGTGTGTGTGTGTGTGTGTGCGCGCGTGTGTGTGTGCATGCGTGTTTGAGAAGAGCTTATTTGTAAAGACTTGTCTTCAATGGTAAGACTTTGAACAAATATCAGCTGATCTTTTGTTTGTAGATTATTTTTTAACTCATAAATATTGAAATCCAAGTCAAAGCTTAAGTCAAGAGTCAAATGAAGTTGTACAAATTTAAATAGAATTTTCTCCTCTCCAGGCATATAACAATATAAAGTGTGGTTTCAATGGTGTTGCCATTAGTTTCTACTTTAGTTCAGTTTAAAGTTATTTCCAGGCCAGAGAAACAAGAATCCTTCCATCAGTTTTTATTTCCTTCCGTCCACTGTCGTTTGATTGCCTTCACATCCTTCCTTCATCCGTCTCACAAACTCTAAATCCCCTTCCAGCGCCTCCCTCCACACCCAAACTCCATCAGCTCCTACTTCTATTTGCTCCCATTCCTCCACCAGTTGTTGTACTGCAGATTGGGCACTCGGGGGCAAAAATACAACACCAGACTGTTGCTGTGCTATTCTATTTTTGGGTTGCATGAGTGTTTGAGAATCCCCACAAACGTCTCTTCCTCCACCTCTGCTTTACAGAAGACGGTGAGAAAGGTGAGAGGCGTCGGTTCCCATCTCTCTGCTCTTTTGCCTGGCATTCTCAACACCCTGCCTCATTTCATTTCCTCCATCTCCTGCCACCAGTCTCCCTGTATTCTTGTCCTTTGTATGGTTCAACATTACCCAGTTCTCTGTGTTTCATAGCTCCTCTTTTTCTTTTGTCACCTTTTTGTATTTCTCCTAAATCTCTTCCCCAACCGTCCGTATTGATCTCTTCGCATCTTTTTCCCCTCTTCCCGCTCCACTGTCTGTCTTCCCGTCAGTCTCGTACCTTGTTTTAACTCTCCCGTTCCCCCCTGCTGTCCTCTCAGGTGTTTTCCAAACTTTTGGAGCCTGTCAGGAGCCGCCTGGCTTGGCCCGTCTCTCTCCTCCCTTCATTCCCATCAGGAGCGACGCTGGGACTCAGAGCTCTGTCTCCTCTCAACAACAACTATAAGAAGATGAACTAGCTGCTAGCTGGATTTACAGACTGTTAAACTTCCTCCTCGATATTGAAACTTCTGCGGTTTGCTAGCTTCTTTATTGCTACTTTTTAGTCCACTGATGCTGGATTCTTATACTTTAACCCCTGGACATCCTCTGATTTTTCACTGAATGTATCTGAAGGCCAGGCTCACCTCAGGATCTCACAGACATGATGCCTCCCTAAATGGTTTTTAGTAATCTTTTTCTTTCTTTAAGGTTTTTCGTTCAGTTGTGTTGTGTTTCTGTGGCCGCCATGTTGGAGACTACATCCTTTTTTTTGGTTTCTTTGTTTTCCTTAAACTTTTCTCTTCCCTAACATACTTTCTTTCAGTTTCGTTATCTCCCTTTTTAAATATTAGGTTTTCTTTTAGTTCATTTGATTTCTTCTCACACCAAATCCTCTTTTTGTCTCCTCTCCCGCAGGTTTTGAAGCCACTAAGTGAACATTATATGGAAGACAACGTCAGACAGACGGTGGTTAACTCCATCAAAGCCAGCTTGACAGAGCAGGTCTCGCAGCACACCAAGTTAAAGACTCACTGACGCTCTTCCTCCTCATCCCCCCGGTCATTTTCATCTCCCTTCTGCCCACTCGCTCAATGTCTTCAATCCTAGGACTGTGGAACTAGTTCAACACCAAAGCTGACCCTCTTTTACCCCCCCCCCCCAAACGTCCATTATCATCACATCGCTGCCCCCATCTTTATTTACTGTCGAGGACCTGTAGGCCCGCTGTCGGCCCTGCTGCTCCTCATCGCCCCCCAGTGCCTCACAGCAGACGCTGCACGTCCATGAGACGACCGAGCAGAGAAGCCGGCGGCAGCACCTCTTGCCAAAACAGGACCTGAAGGACTGTCATCTTCTCCAGTGTGCCATGCTGTGATAGATACGTCTTGTGTTATAGGCAAACACACACACATATTTGCTGATAGCGGACTGCACTCGCTTAAGGATTGAGCTGTAATTCAGGGAAAACTGACACCGACGTGGGCAGCTGTTAATAACAAGGGATGCAAACTGAAACACTTTTCCGTGCATTTAATTGTTTTGTGTTACCGGCCAGAGCTCAGTTTACTCTCTCCTCAGCATGTTTAAGAAGTTTCCTATAAGCACAAGTGACTCAGTGACTAATAATGAGGTGATTGTCGTATCAGTGAAATCAGGAAACTGCTTTTATTGAGTCCACTGAAGTGAAAGTAAACTGAAAACCCTGTCGTGGACAAGCTGGAGAGGCTTTTTTTTATAGCTGTCAAATGTCCATTCTGTCCTGGTCAATGAATCTGTCTCCCACAAATCTGAACTGAACAGATGAGAATTGAGCAAAACTGTATTTTTCTTCTGACATGCCAGTAGATTACCTGCCTGTCTCCACTCATTAGGTCTCTCACACTAAGTTCGGAAGGTGCGTTAACCAGGTAACATAATCAAACTGGGCTCAGGGTGCTTCCGTACGTCTCTCCCTTTAATATTTTGTGATTGTAATCCTGAAGAGAAGTGTAGGAAGCCCCCGAGCCCCTCAGCTGATTTTTGACGTGTTTTTAATGTAGGACTGGCGTGTTGTATCTGGCCTTTAGCGTCTCGTAGCGGACTTGCCGGTGTTTGGCCCTCTGCATGGTGTTAAGAGCTACTGCGTTGTAGCATTAAGCTAGCTAAGAGCTTTTAGGGTCCAGGCCTCTGTAGTCGTGTAGCCAGGGAGGACTGTCATCTCGAACCATTTTCTCTTCCACCGCCTTCAGTTTTTTAAGGACCTCGATTCATGCTCTTAGGGAGTTGGACATTACGCTTTTCTGCTTTCTCAAGTCCAAATTAGATGAGAAGATCGATGCCATTCGTATTTGTTGGCTGAGATGAAGCAAAGACTGTCAGCTTTAACACAGCATAAAGACAGGAGGCAGGGAGAAACTTCTTACATGGTTTTTAAACAGCCCATACATCTTAAGTTCACTAATTAACATGTTTTATCCTGTTTGTTAAATGAATACACAAACAAGCGTGCAAAAATCTTTTTTGTACTAATAAAACATTTTGATTTGTGGGCTTTAGACGTGCTGTTAAAGCCATTTCCAGTTTTTATGCTAAGCTAATCTAACAGGCTGTTAGCTCCAGTGTCTTCAAAGCAGGATTCATCTTCTCATCTAACTCTCAGAGAGACCGCAAATCAGCGTATCCCAAAGTGTAACTGCCTTTCGTCCTCCCTTCTCTAGCGTTTGGTACATCTGGACGGTCCACCCTTCGTCCGTCAGAGCTGGGTCTCCCCACAACAACTTGATAAACTGTTAGAGCGGACCTGACCTTTTTAATTTGACTTTGTTCAACAGCTGCATATCTTGTGTCTGAGCTCTTCATTGATTCCATCCACATGATTTCTCACCCCAAGCGCCCGTCTCGTAATGTACAGTCTCTCTCTCTCTCTCTGTGTCACATATTACAGAATCGGGCATGTATGTTGGATTAAATATTTAAATAAACTTTGTATACATTTTTTATAGCGAATCAGTTGACAATGGCTGTTTTTTTCTCTTGATCGACTAAACAACAGTCTGTGGTTTGTTTAAGAATAAGTTGCTGCTGTAGGGTTTACACTAGTTTTTCTCCTTCTCACGAGGACAGACGTCGATAGAAACGTGGTGTGTGTGAATATTTGGATTCTGATAGGAAAGTCTTGATTGTGACGAGTGGGTTGGGGACAATGTCTGTCAGCCTTTTAAAGATATCTCCGGTAATTTATTTTTGAATAAAATGTTTACCTTAAGAATAAATCATCAATGAAATTCTTTTGGCTCCTTTCGTCTGTTCTATTGGGGGATTATTTATTTTATATATGAACCAAATGACTAAAAAGCTGTTAAATATTGACTTGTAAAAAAGAGCACCATGTAGTTGGATAGTTGGGAGATAGTGTTTGGAAGCTGCTTCAAAACCTGCTGTAATTTCACCTTTTTGTAAGAATTTGTTCACTTAAATACACGTTAAATACTGTAAGAGCAAGATCACTGTTATCGAGGTGTAGTGAACCCTGCTCCTGCATGTTTTAGGTTTCTCTCTACTCCAACACTTCTGATTCTAATGATCTGCCCGTGATCATCAGATGAAACTTGTCCAGGTTTGATGCTCACTAGAATCAGGTGAAGTCTGAAGGAAAGTGTATTCTCCTATAATTTTTTGTTAGGAAATAGGAATCTTCTCCATATTCACCAAGGTAATTAAACTTCTGAAATATTTATGAAGATGTCGGATGGATCCAGTTGGTTTTAGAATTGATTTTTGTTTTTTACACTATTATTGGCCTGGCTCCGTCCTACCTGTCAGAGATGTTAACTGTGTGCGATCATGGCAGGGCCCTCCTCCTTCCAGCAGCTCCTGTTAGAGGTCCCACGGTCAAGATTCAAACCGTAGGGCGATGGGTCTTTTGCTGTCACAGCCCCCAGACTGTGGACCAGACTGCCCCCTGACAGTCGCACCACTTCTGACCTCAGCCTTTTTAAATCGAAGCTGAAGACACTTTTTTAGATTGGCACTGAACTCTGACTAGGGTAGTCCTGCTCTTAGGAGTACTTATTTTTACTTTGTGCACTTTAGAGGGCCTTTCACACCCTGCAGCACTAGTAGCACTTTTCTTGTGTTTTCTTGCAGCACTGTAGCACTTGTGTTTTTATGTATTATTATATTGCTTTGATGTAAAGCACTTTGGGTCTGGCTATTGTAAAAGGTTATACAAATAAAATTTGATTTGAAATCATTTGAAAAAGGTAGGAAGTCCTCTGTATATTATAGACGGGGTATATCTACTGTAATTACAGCCTGAAAGGATGTGTATCCCCCTTTACTTTTGCAAGGATGGAACATTCACCAAAGATGTTTGTATCTAAAATATTTGCAGCTGAAAGGTAAAACTGAGCACTAAAAAAAGCACTTCCCATACTACACTGCTGTGGCAGAGTGAACTGGGGACAGGTGTTAATGCAGTCTGGGGTTTATTTTAAGGAAATGCGTGCAAGATATGGAAATATATAACAGAGCAGTAATACTGAAAAGTAGTGCTTTCTCTAAGCAGACTTTCGAGTTGCTCAATCAATGGTCTTGTTTCATAAAAGGTCACTGAGAAGTTGCCCAGGAAGGCTGCATTTTTCTGGGACTGACACGGAGGCGTTTTCATGTTAACGTCATTATTCAGTCACATGCAGAGGCAGCACAAGGGGAAGATCAGCAGTTATCAGCTGAGCAGCCAGTTTATATCCTCTCTAACCTCAGTGCATTTCCATAAATGACCAACAGGAGGCGGCAGATTCTTAAAAATACAGTTTTATTTTGTCACGGAGCTGTTTCAAGCTGCGATATAAGTAACATACGAATGGTCCATGACTCCCATACCAACCAAAATAAAGTATGGAAGAAGACCGATGTTGTGCTTTTAAACAAAGGCAGTTAGGATGCAGCCTATACAGCTGGTATTATGAATAATACTGTGTACAATTAAAGCAGACTTAAAAAATAAAAAGCATCGAAAGGCCACAAAATATAACACTGACGGGTGCAGGCCTCTCACCTCACCGCTGAGAACAAAACTAACTCGGCCGGAGCCAAGTGGTCAATTTTAGAGAACATACTAAAAACTACTTCTGATACAAAACTAATCTTTAGTCAGAACATGTTTTAAAATGAGAAAGGTCACCGGCTCGAGAAAGCCACAGAATGAGATTTTATTCTCCTCGTCTCGCTCCCAAATGGCACTTTTCACATCACTGGCAGCTTTTCCTGCGTTAAAAAATAAAACTGTGGCAAAATGTGACTCATCAGGAAGACACGATAACAAAACGACTTCATCTAAAACTACAAACAAACACCACTCTCTAAGACAATGACAATTCAGCAGTTCATGGCCCAGATTACTTATTGAAACCTCGTCTTCAGGATCTAGTCCGTCCTTACATTCTTTGAGAATTTGACTGATTCGTTATGAGCAAGTTTACAAACACAGGTGACCCGAGTCGACGCTGAAAGTAGAGCGGGGGGAGCGAAGCGGTTTACACACGGCGCGTTAATTGGCCGTCCGATGGGTCGTGACCTCCCTTCAAAGTTCATCATTATCCCATGTTGTCTTCATGTATTTGGCTTGAACAGAGTTTAAAAAAAAAAGCTGCAACAGTCCAGAGTTAAGACCCGTTAAGGATCACTGTTGACACAACGATGGGTTCAGTTAACCGGTTTACGGAGACGAGCCGGACACCAGGATCTTTGAGCCTCATTAATAAAAGTATGTTAAGACTTTATTTACACACCATCGTGACTTCATGTGATCTCTAAAGAATGGCTGTTTCAAAGAAAGTAAGAAAGTCATTACTTTATATATA
Source organism: Echiichthys vipera (assembly GCF_963691815.1). Lineage (NCBI taxonomy): Eukaryota > Metazoa > Chordata > Actinopteri > Perciformes > Trachinidae > Echiichthys > Echiichthys vipera. The sequence goes on from NC_139836.1 coordinate 22,905,168, forward strand.
AGAAACATCTAACATTTTATCATTTTGTGCAGAAAAACGTTTTATAGATGAGGCTCACGGATACGACGTGATCGGGTGGTCTATTAACACCGGGCTCTTCATATCTGGGAAAATTAAAATCACACCTTGAAGAATATCTGCCGTCGTCTACATGAGTCCATTATCACGGATTTCTCTACACTTTTGGTTTTGATTTGCTTTTCGAAGTTGCACTCTGAACTCTTCCTTCATCTCAGAGAAACAACCTGTCTGATCAATGGCATCGAGTTTACACACTGTGCTGCTGAGTGTGGAGGAAAACAAATATTCAGTAACATGTTTCAGCTTATATTGTTGCCGAGACGGCCGGATGAGACAAGTCTCTACTGTACACTTGAGAAGACTGAGGTCCTCTAGTCTTCTAGTCCGCTGTGCTGCCTCCACTCAGAGGAGCGAGGCTCTCCCTTGACGGGTAAAGACGGAGAGTGTTTTTTAGATCATGGACCGGAAAGCAAATGAGATTGCAGCACCCAGCGCCAAGCCGAGGGACAAGAAGAAGGCCATGATGGCCCCCGCCGTCTCCGCCTCGTGCTGTGCCACCTTCCTGTACAGAGACAACAGAGGGACAAAATGCATTAGGAAGGAGTGGTTCACCATTAAAAAGGAGCTTCACTCGAAATACTGGGACTGTCTGCACACGGCTCTCCCAGAACATTCCCCAACAACATGTGAAATACCAACGGTTTTTCACGGCCACATACACTAACGTGGACGCACGGCCAAACAACAGAGAAACTCCGATTACAACCCACACAGAGGAAGAGTGGCTTCATCCTCTCCTCAGGATGCCATTACTCCTTAACTTTAACTTTACAGAGTTTGATGCAAATGCCTGTCTGTCAGAAGAGCCTGTACTGTGAAAAATAATTAACTAACATACATATTAATGCTCTGAATGTTGAGTACAGCTCCTTTTCAACACAATGGTGTTCGATATGGCATCACTTAAAGGAATAGTTCAACATTATGGGACATTTGCTTAATCACTTTCTTTTGTTAGATGAAAAGAGGCTGATTTACTTTGATGGGGGCTTTTACATATTTATAATACGTATTTTATTATGCTTTATGCGAAAGTCTTTTTATGTTCTGGGTTTTATCTGTGCGCACGACAACCGCCTCCATCTGGAGATAAAGGTTGTTTAGGGTGACTACAACCCAGAGTGCGTTTGTTTAGTGTAAAACTAGAAGAAGGGAAAGCACTCTCTATGCTAAGCTAGACTAATATCCTCCAGACTCAACCCACTACTTAAAAAGACTACTCCTCCAATTTAGCACAGCATTTCTCTAACAATCTGTATTTCCCTTAAGAAAACAGTTTGGAAGTACGGGCCATGCGTGCAGCCTGTTGGATTTGCTCTTATCCAATCGCCCCCTGGGGATCAAAGTATCTCTGTATTCTGTAATTCAACTTGACAATCAAATATTTGGGCGCGTCTTACTTCACTTGAGGCAATTTATCAAATTTCCCATATGCAGTACTCCTCCCTAACGCCTCTAAACAGGCCGCGATGAGACTGAAATTGATGGTCTTCTTAATCTTCTCATCTAATTCTCTGAAAGAATCTTCCAAAACTAACACTAGTGCACATGTGTAGTTCTTACTTGGGTCCGAAGCACATGCAGAGACTGGCCAGGTATCCGTTGGAGAAGGAGAAGAAGATCATGAAGATGATGTACAGGGCGTCGTGGCTAAACAGCACAGGGAGGTAGTGACGAGGCTGGACGTTACATAGCATGAAGAGAGGGATGAAGACGACCCGCAGGCCCACCATGACAGGAAGCCACATACTGTCTTTACCAGGCTGGAGAGATGAGAAACACAGCAACATCAATAAAAAGAGAAAGACTTCATTCAATTATAATACTGTAACATACTTTTGGGTGTTTTTATTACCCGCTGACCCTGTGAAAACATAAATGTACACTGTATGTATGTATGTATGAACAGATTACTATGGGAGCTTTGATGCTTTAGTGGGAGAAACATCTGTGTCGTCTACTGATGGTAAATAAACTCACATGATGCTGGAGCTGCTGACTGCTGTTATCTGCAATAATAAGCGGCGTTCCAGTGCAGCTCAGACTGAGTAAACTAACTGTACTCAGTTTCTACGGATTCAATTTGATTATTTTCTCTTGATCGCAGGAAATTAGAGACTCGTTTGTAAATTTGTTATTTTTTGGACACAGTTTTAAAAGATCTGTACCAGCAAAGGAGCTGATATTTAACGGAGAAAACAGGAAAATACATTCACACTGAGGCCAAGTGGAACATAGGCAACCAGGTGGTGAATAAAACACTCGACAGCTGGAGATACCATCAACCTAAAATAATCTATTAAAACATCTACTACAGTGATTCTCAAAGTGTTGGCCCCGGTGAACCATGAAGGCAGGAGGTCATTTACAATTAAAAAACAAAAAGTTTCAATGTGTGGAGTTTGCATGTTCTCCCCGTGTCTGCGTGGGTTTTCTCCAGGTTCTCCGGTTGCCTCCCAAAGTCCAAAGACATGCTCGTGTTAGGTTCATTGATAACTCTACAATTGCCCGTAGGTGTGAATGGTTGTCTGTCTCTGTTCGTCTTCGTGTGCCCTGCGATAGACTGGCATCCTGTCCAGGGTGTACCCTGCCTACGTATGGTACAGATGTGACAGAAGTTAAATAGTCTCAAAGCTGTCTTCATTTCATCCTGCTTGTGAGAGAAGAGGGAGCAAACCTTCAAATACACCACCGTCACTCTTCTGACCCCCAAAACCACTTCCTTTACACAGCAGTGTGTGCGCACACAACCACACAAGCGTGACGCGCCTTTTGCCAAAACAAACCTCTGATCTCAGCAAAAAAACTTGTCTCCTTTATTTTCATCGCCAAACTCTGAGTGACTGATGTTTTTCCACCCATGACCTGGGGGTTTATGCATGTGTAAACATTTTCTGCAGCCAACGGCTACCATTAAAGTGTCAAGAAGATGTGTGTCTGTTGTCCGCCAGACAACAGGAGATCACAATGTTATGATGGGATCATTTTAAATGGACTATAAGGCAAACAACTGGAATGCTGCCATTTCTACACACTGGTACATTTTGTTCCAGTAGTGTTTTACAGATGTTAGCAGCAACTAAGGTCCTTCCGAGACTACAGTCAGTGGTGACCAAATTTCAGTTGAATAGATCCACTAAACCCGCAGGAAACTTGAGAGTTCGTTGAGCCCAAGCTTGCGAAGTAATAAAAGTGTGAACCCAAAGACGAAGCCCAGCCCGCCAGAGAAGGTCAGAAAGGCCGAGCCCTGCCAGTAAAACATGTTGTGTGTGTTGTTGTGTTGCTACTGACCCACATACAGACGGCCGTCAGACTCCTGCCAGCCCAATCCATCAAGTTGAAAAGGAGGAAACATGACACAGGGATGAAGTACGTATCTGAAGAGGGAACAAAACAAACAAGATGTTGTTAACAACAGGACTGCACGTCTTTGCTCGAAACAGGGTTCCCATTTGATTTAAGAAATTAGTTTTCCAAGACATTTCCAGTTTTCTGGAAGTTTTTCTTGGAAATACAGGACAGCACTTGCTCACAAACTCTCATGATATGATCTTATCCAACCAACAAGTCCAGTTTCAAACTCCTCCTCGCTCCAGGTTTAGGAGACAATCTGACCAAGAGGCTGAAATGCAATTAAAAACGTCCTAAACAACCAAGATATTTGGTCATTT